>NC_135783.1:24808946-25408946 GCF_051106095.1 Pogona vitticeps | reverse complement strand
GTGGTGCAGTGAGTAAATTACTGGACTAAAACTCAGGGGACCTGGATGTGAATGTCTGCACTCGGGGTGGTAGTGGCAATAATAAATCACTCCACAGACAGTGCAAGTTGACTTGACAGCATGTGGCAACAATAAAAACAAGTTTTCTGTAATGATTTAGTTCTATGCTCTGTAATCTAAGTATTCCATAAACTTAGAGTGAAGTCAGGAGGTGGTATTCTCCATCAAAAATCACAACATGTGTCATCTTTTTCATCCAACGTTTTGGTTCTAGATATGAGATTTTTTAGGTAGGGCTAGAAACAAATTTCAGCGATTTCGAAACTGTCTCAGAAACTATCTACTGTGCACTTTGCAATATTGTGAGGTAAAGTACACCTTGCCTCAGAAATCTGCCACCGGTTTACATAAATGTATAAGTTGTGGAAAATGCACTCCCAAAATGTGCTGATTAAAATGTCCATGCAGAAAGAAAGAGCAACAAAGATGAGATTTAAACATAGGTAGATTTCAGAACAGTGAATAGCATTATTTGTTTATTTAACTTATATGCCACCCCCACTACCCAAAGGACTCTGGGAGGTTTACAACAATTTGAATACAATAAAAATATAAAACAATTAAAATTAAATTAAAAATACAGTGCTCTAAAAATTTCCTTCAGGACCCACAGCTGATATTATTTCAATTAAAAGCCTTCTGGAACAGGAAGGTTTTGACCTGGCGCCGAAACATCATCAACATCGGCACCAGACGAATCTCCCTTGGGAATGGTGTTCCATAGTCTGGGGGCAGCTGCTGAAAAGGCCCTTTGTCTACAAGCCATCCCTCTTACCTCCTTGAGGGATGGCTCTTTCACAAGGGCCCCCTGGCTAGATCTTAATTGCCAGGTAGGTTCATATGGAAGGAGGCGGTCCTTCAGGTAAAGGAAAATCCTTCAGGTAAAGGCGGTCCTTCCCCTCCAAGGAAAGAGGCAGGATGTGCCTTCCTCAATCAGAACCAACACCAATGTATACTTGCATTCTAAAAATGGAAAACTGGACCCATTGTTTCCCTAAACAATGTACAGAAATGTGTTTCTGGTAAGGCTTTGAGGCCTCACGAAGGCCCAAGAATCATCCAGTTTATCACAAGTGCCATTGTTGCTTTGGAGAAAATAAAAAGAGGTTCCTTGCTGGGTGGCCAAATGAGAGCAGAGCATTATAGGAAAAAACGAAATAAATAATAATAAAAATTAAAGAACAGTTTTAAAAAGATGAAAATGTGGCACCTTAAAGACGTGTTATATTTTAGTGTGAGCTCTCTTGGACAAGACCACTTCATCAGACATAATAAGAAATACAACATGGTAGTAGCTGAGAATGACATTGGCAGAAGACGTAATAGTGGTGACACTCAGGCTAACTTTTGTAATTTAATGTGCAAAAGGAGGCAGTGGTAAACCACTGCTGACCTTTTCTTATCTTGAAATCTCTATGATGAGACAGTCCAGAATGAAACAAGAGATAGTGTTGGAAAGTCAGAATGAATTTAATCAGTAGCTGCCACCCCATCACCATTGCAACAATCCATACTTTTCTGCTCCTGTGGCCATTTCCCTTGAAGAGCGCAGATGCATCTTAGTCTGATGTCGCAACTGTGACGATTCCGCTTTGTATGACCCTGCTGGGAGTCCAGGTTCATGATGAAGCTGACAGCGTTGCCCTCAGCTTCATTGACACACTGAGCCCCCTTCATAACATTAAGGTATGTGCATCCAAGATGGTTTCTTTTATACAAGCAGAAACTGGCAATGAAAATTTGGCTTGTAGAATATAAAGATGGGTGGGTGATCAAACTGCTGACCACGTCTTCTAGCAATGAACAAACCAGGACAAACCTCCAAACCAGTGGATCGTCCCCATCTAATAGAGAGCTATCTCTATAATTTTTTTTGTATTTGTTTTGTTTTAAGATGCAGCCTGACAGAAATAAAAAGTGGATGGGAGGAAGTCAAGGACTGCTTTTTTAAAGTGCTGCTTCTAGCAGAGGCTCCGAAGACAGACTGTTTGGACCATTAGAGTGATAGTTGCAAAGGGCAGAGAGAGGGGAAGGAGCGAGGGAGGGAGAGAGAAGAATTTTAAAATAACAAAAAAGACTATATATTTTTCTGCCAGTATAAAATGTTAGCCCAAGATGGCCCTTTCTGGAATCCAGACAGTCATCAGAAGTGTGTATGTGATCAGAAGAGCAATGAGCTGTAATGAATAACTGTTTAATGTTCTCTTTCTGCCTCTTTCTCTCTGTTTAAGAGCGCATTCCAATGCTTCCCCCACCCCCAAGCAGAGTCCTAACCTTTGCTAGGAAATGGCTGAGCTGAGGCTTTCTTTAACAAAAAGAGTCCGTAATAATCAAAACTGTGGAGAATATACATCCTGCATACATTACCGAAATGACAGATGTTCTTCATTATGGTGCACTGTTCCTACTGGAGGCTTGGTTATTTTCTTCCATTCCTGTTTAATGTAGCTAGTGGATTTTGAAAGCAGGAGATTATCATGGCAGTGCCTATATACAGCGTATATAGACAAGGATGTTTTGAACATATCACTCCAGTGCTGCATCGACAACATCAGTTTCTAGCCATTTTCTGGGCTCCATTCAAAGTGTTTGTGGTAACCTGATACATCTTTAAATAACTTAGGCCTACAGCTATGCATGGGTCACCCAGTTTGGTTCTGAGGCCAGTCTGAGGCTTCAGAATGGATCCCAGTTTGGTCCGGTGTGATTATTGCCCTGCCCAATTTGTTTAGTGCCCTGGATGCAAATAGATTTTTAAGCCTTCCTTTTCCTTTCTTCATCGTTTTCTAATTTTTTTGGGGGGGGGGAGTGGAATTCCGAAAATGCCAAAAAAAAAAAGCACACAAAAAATCATAGCCTCATGCAATGGGGAGAAACATTTTGAAAAGGTTTGTTCTCACATAGAAGAATAAAACAAGTAAAGATTAGCATCCCTATTAAGAGTTGGATAGCTCAGTAGCTTGGGCATCTGGTTGCAGAACCAGAGGTTTGATTCCCCGCCGTGCCTTCTTGACAGGGGTTGGACCCTCAGTGATCCAGAGGGTCCCTCCCAGCTCTGCATTTCTGTTGTTGTTAAAGAATACCAGACACAGTCATCAAAATTATAGAAACATTGGCTGGTATTGTATAACAAATACAAGTTTTAACCAAAAACCTAAGTAGCTGTTAAATATCAGTGCAGTATATGCTGTTCCTAATATTGCTGGGTTTTTTTGGTAGCTCTGGTGGTGTTATTTATGAAATCTGCAACTGCTTATAATAACTCCTGTAAGATCTTCCCAGGCTGAGCAGTTAAGAGTTTTGACCCCAGGAGAGGCTTTGAAATCAGTGAACAGAAACCGGGCTGAAGGGATCATGGCACTACATGAAACACGCAAGGAGAACACAACTATAATCCGATCACACAGAATATTTATTATTTATTTTATTAGATTTATACCCTGCCCATCTAGACCAAAGGTCTACTCTGGCTGGCACTAAATTAAAAAATACCTGATTCTTGGGAGGAAAGCGATGACAAACCTAGACAACATCTTAAAAAGCAGAGACATCACCTTGCCAACAAAAGTCCGCATAGTCAAAGCTATGGTTTTTCCAGTGGCGATGTATGGACCATAAAGAAGGCTGAGCGCCGAAGAATTGATGCTTTTGAATTGTGGTGCTGGACGAGACTCTTGAAAGTACCCTGGACTGCAAGGAGAACAAACCTATCCATTTTGAAGGAAATCAACCCTGAGGGCTCACTGGAAGGACAGATCCTGAAACTGAGGCTCCAATACTTTGGCCATCTCATGAGAAGAGAAGACTCCCTGGAAAAGACCCTGATGTTAGGAAAGTTTGAAGGCAAGAGGAGAAGGGGACGACAGAGGACGAGATGGTTGGACAGTGTCATTGAAGTTACCAACATGAATTTGACCAAACTCGGAGGCAGTGGAAGACAGGAGGGCCTGGCGTGCTCTGGTCCATGGGGTTACGAAGAGTCGGACGTGACGTAACGACTAAACAACAACAACAAACCGCAGAGAGTGGGCTGGGTTGCCAGATGGGTGGTATAGAAATTAAATAAATAAATAAATATAATACAGTGTGAAATTTCTTAATATTGTTCCCAAAGCCCCAATAACTACGGGGGCCACTGGAACTGCAATACCAATTATCCAGACATTTCTTTGATGTATTACTACTATTGGTTGTTGTGGGTTTTTCGGGCTCTTTGGCCGTGTTCTGAAGATTGTTCTTCCTAACGGTTGTTGTGGGTTTTTTGGGCTCTTTGGCCATGTTCTGAAGGTTGTTCTTCCTAACGTTTCGCCAGTCTCTGTGGCCGGCATCTTCAGAGGAGAGCACTCTGTGCTCTGGTGTAGTTTGGCTTGGGAGTGCAGTATTTATGGCTGTGAGATAGGCTTTTGTCTTTTTCTGTAGATGGGTGATTAGTGTGTCTTGTTGTGGGTGTACTGTTGTGATAAGGAGCAGAGATTATCTGTCACTGTGATTGATGGGTGTCATTAGCTGGTCTTTTTTGTGTAGTGATCCCCTGTCCTTGTGGCTGGGTAGAGTTCGTTGACCTTTTGCACACTGTATTTTTGAGAGCTGGGAGCCAAGTTTTGTTGATTTTCAAACTTTCCTCTTTTTTGTTGAAGTTCTGCTGGTGCTTGCGGATTTTAATGGCTTCCCTGTGCGGTCTGACATAGTGATTGCTGGTGTTGTCCAGTATTTCAGTACAGTGGTGCCTCGCATAGCGACGTTAATCCGTGCAGCAAAAATTGCTGCAAAGCGATTTCGTAGCTATGCGATTTTAAAAAGCCCATACAAACGCATTAAAACCTGTTTAATGCATTCCTATGGGCTAAAAACTCACCTTTATGCGAAGATCTTCCATACAGCGACCATTTTCACTGCCCGGTAAGCGAGGAATCCGTTCCTAAACACAGCGGGCAGCCATTTTTTTACCCAGCGGCCATTTTTGAACCGCCGATCAGCTGCTGGAAAATCATCGCTATGCGATAATCGGTAAACGAAACAGCGAACCGATCATCGCAAAGCGATTTTTCCCCTAGGGAACATCGCAATACGTTCGCTTTTGCGATTGCAAAAACTTAATCGCTATGCGGTTTCGGCATTAAACGGGGCGCCTGTTAAGTGAGGCACCACTGTATTTTGAAATAGAATTTCATCTCCAGCTTGTTTTAGGGCATGTTCAGCTACTACAGATTTTTCTGGTTGTTTTAGTCTGCAGTGTCTCTCATGTTCTTTGATTCTGTGTGGATGGTTCATTTTGTAGTTCCAATATATACCTGGCCACAACTGCAAGGTATCCAGTATACTCCTGCAGTGGTGAGGGGGTCCCTTCTGTCCTTTGCTGACCATAACATTTGTTGTATTTTTGTGGTGGGCTTGAATACTGTTTGTAGGTTGTGTTTTTTCAAAAGTTTCCCCATGTGGTCTGTGAACCTTTTGATGTATGGTAGAAATACTTTATTTGTGGGTGGCTGTTTTCTTCTTCCGTTTTGTGTTGTTTTCTTGGTTTGATGGCTCTCGTGATTTCATTTTTGGAGTAGCCATTTGCCTGTAGGGCCCAATTCAGATGGTTGAGTTCAGTGCTGAGAAACTGGGCTTCACAGTTCCGATTTGCACGGTCTACCAGTGTTTTGATTTTGCCTCTTTTTTGCTGTGGGTGGTGACTGGAGTTTTTGTGTAGGTAGCTGTCTGTGTGGGTGGGTTTTCTGTAGACCTTGTGTCCCAGTCAGAGGTCAGTTTTGCTTATGACCATGACATCTAAGAATGGGAGGTGGCCTTATATTTCTTTTTCCATGGTGAATTGTATATTTGGGTGGATGCTGTTGAGATGGTTCAGAAATTCTTCCAATTTTTCTTCACCGTGGCTCCAAATTACAAAGGTGTCATCCACATATTGGAACCAGACTGTGGGAGTGAGGGGTGCCGAAGCCAGGGCAAGTTTTTTGAAATGCTCCATGTAGAAGTTTGCTATAACCGGGCTGAGGGGGCTCCCCATGGCCACTCCATCTGTCTGTTCATAGAATTCGTTATCCCACTGGAAATAGCTGGTCATTAGGCAGTGTTGGAAAAGGGCCTTGATGTTTTCTGGAAAGATCTGCTGGATGAGTGTCAGGGTGTCCTTTTAGTGAACAGGGATACTACATCAAAGCTGATCAGTCTGTCCCCAGGGTTGAGTTTTAGGGTGCTGATCTTGCTTATGAAATGTCCTGAGTCTTTGATGTAGGTTTGTCCGAGGGTCGCTAGGTATTTGGCTAATTCATATGTTGGGGAGCTGATGGCTCTTACAATGGGCCTGAGTGGGATTGAGTTGTGGATTTTGGGGAGTCCGTATAGTCTTGGTGTGAGAGCTTCTGTCTTGCAGATTCATTGAAGGACATTGGGGTGCAGGGAGGAATTCCTAATCAGCATGTTTGTTAGTTTTGTGATTTTGTTGGTTGGGTCCCGTTTCAGTTTTCTGTAGGTGATGGGGTCTAGAAGTTCCCTGATTTTGTCCTTGTATTCTTCTGTTTCCATGATTACTGTGGTGTTGCCTTTGTCTGCTGGCAGGATGATGATGTCCGGGTCTGAGTTCAGGGACTTGATGGCATTTCTCTCCTTTCTTGTTATGTTTTTTTTTGGGGGGGGGGTTGCTTTCCGTAGGATCCTAGTCACTTCAGCTCTTATTTCCTCTGCTTTTTCTTCTGGAAGATGATATACTGCTGATTCCACATTGGCAATGATGTCTTCCACAGGAATTTTACTGATGTGACTGCAAAATTTCCTCCTTTGCTTAAGACTGAAGTTTCTTCTGGGGAGAGTTGGTGTCCCGATAGGTTGATGATGATGCGTGAGGTGTCTAATGTAGGTTTCTGTTGGCTTGTTTGGCATTTGTTGAATTTCTGCTTTTGTCTGGCTGTGTGGTTCATCATTTCTTTTTCCATCTTTTTGTAAGTGAGGGTATCAATCTTGTCCCAATCTTGACTTCTCATTTTTTTTGGCTGATAGTGATGTGTAGGCATAGTAGTTTTTTTGTCTGTGGAGTCCAGTTTTTTGCGGGTTGTGTGGATTCTTTCTCGTAGGACGGCATGTTCCAGGCGGTCATAGACGCAGTTGGCCTGTGGGGAAATGATGGTCCTTTTTGTCCTGAGGAAGGCTGGTATGGTTTTTTTGTCTCTGCAGCATAGTAGAAATGTTAAGGAACATAGTAGGTGTGCTCTTTTGCTTCAGAGTGTTTCGGAAAGCCTTCGCGAATATATTACTACTATGTCTGGTGTACTATGTTCTGGTGTCTATCCATTTGGATCCAGAAAACCTACAAGATGTTCACATCAACATTTTCTGACACCTTTCCTATCTGATGCTCCCACAGGTTTTTTGGAGGCTGGGAACTTATATTTTTTGCATAATAACCAGTGCACTAATTTTGACACTCTATCATATCTAATTTCATAATCACTCTATCATGTCTAAGTTGTGCAGTCTTTGGACATCCACAGATGAGGTGGGACATGGTTTCATCTTTTTTGTAGAGTTGACATTTACTATTAGCACTAATTCTTCATCTTGCTATTCTTATTCCTCCTCCTCATCTTCTTCTTGTGTATAAATTTCTGGTAACATTCACCATTTTCTTCAGATTTCCCTCATCACAGTTAAACTTTCTACTATAATCCATTCCCTTCCAGCCCCCACTTCTTGCCTGGTGCTAATTAAAAAGAATGAAAACAGATGGACATGCATTTTAAGAGAAAAAATAGTAATTGTGATTTTAAAAGTGACTCAAAGCAAAACAAAGATCAGCTCCCTGTAAAGGAAATATAATACCTGTCTTCTGTGGGTTTTTTTAAGCAAAACCCAAAATGTGCTGCATATACTGTATACTGCTTAAAGCAGTGGTTCTTAACGTGGGCGATAATGCCCCCCAGGGGGCGATTTCATTTTTCAGGGGGGCGGTAGAACGAAAAGGGGCGGCGTGGGGGCGCTGGAGCAGAAGGGGGTGGTAGGGGGGCGCTGGAGCAAGCCAAACCTGTGAAGATGGCTGCAGCCTTTTTACAATGTGCATGAATATATATTTTCCTCCAATCTTAATTTAGTCTCAGAGTTTTTGTCTTGAAATTTTTAGTTCCTGCATTGCGGTTTGTTTTTATGCCCTTTTTATATTTCTTTTTGAGTCTTAAAATTCGCTTGCAACTAAATCATTAAATGTTACTTTTGGGGGCATTTCATTTTCTTGGAATTGAATTTTGTTTTCAGGGGTCATTGGATTTAAGTCTCTTAAATAAATAAATAAATAAATAAATAAATAAATAAATAAATAAATAAATAAATAAATAAATAAATAAATAAATAAATAAATAAGATATCATCACCGTGGGGAGGGGGGCGATGATAACTTCCTCAATGGCTCAAGGGGGCGTTTCTTTCAAAAAGGTTAAGAACCACTGGCTTAAAGCACTCTCTGGGCAGTTTACAATTTAATTCTGCAGGCTACACATTGCACCCCTCCACCCAGCAAGCTAGGTATTCAATTTACCATCCTCAGAAGGATGGAAGGTTGAGTCAACCTCAAGTCAGTTACCTGAGCCCAGAATCAAACTCAGGTCATGGACAGAGTCTTGGAATTTGTAAAGTACTGCAGTTTAATCACTGTGCTACAAAATTGCCCATAAATACAATTTAATTTACAATGAAAAGGTGTATCTCTTTTGTTTGCTCAGCTCCCCTAAGCAATTTGCTTTATTCTGTGCAGAAAGATGTTTCTTTCTGAATTAAAGGTGAAGGTAAAGGTTCCCCTTGACAATTTTTGTCCAGTCGTGTTTGACTCTAGGGGGCGGTGCTCATCCCCATTTCCAAGCCATAGAGCCAGCGTTTTGTCTGAAGACAATCTTCTGTGGTCACATGGCCAGTGCGACTTAGACACGGAACGCTGTTACTTTCCCACCGAGGTGGTCCCTATTTATCTACTGGCATTTGTATGCTTTCGAACCGCTAGGTTGGCAGGAGCTGGGACAAGCGATGGGCACTAACTTTGTCATGTGGATTCGATCTTACAGCTGAAGATCTACAGACCTTACAGCACAGAGGCTTCTGCGGTTTAACCCACAGCGCCACCACATCCCTTGCAAAGTAATGAACTTTAATTCCACAAAAGAAGCCAGGCTGGACTTCACTAACACACACACACACACACACACACACACACACACACACACACACACACACACACACACACACACACACACACACACACACACACACACACACAGAGTTTCATTTTTCAGAACCATATGTATCCCGTTCTCACAGAAGTGATGGTAACAACCTCGTGGGATTTGGAACTTTCCCTAATAAAGGGGACCCCCATGTCTGAAAAGCCAACCTAGAGATTTGTATTTTCTTTGACCCCAGCATCAGAACGACTGCTAGCTTTACCCTTCTCAAGCCACTGCCCTTTCTCTTCTCCTTGTTGCTTTTTGGGTTTAGATGGGAGTCTACATGCACAAAGTAATGAAAACATAATCTCTTTAAGACCAAAAGAGAGCTGGCTTGATATTTGAAGTCGGAAAACAGATAAAAGCAAAACAACAGCTGCAATAGCGTGTTGTGTCATATGATAGTTCCCTCGAATCCTTAATGTGCTACCTCGCCGATCCTACAGTATAAAAGAATGTGTGACCTATGACTGTTCCCACAGAATATTTACAGGAACTACAGAACAGCCTGAAACTTAACACTTTCCCATTTCGGACTCCGCTCACACCTGTGCAACATGAGTGTCATCAGCTTCTCAGCCTCAAGTCAGGTGTCGCAGGCATGGGGGGTGTTCAAGTCCTCGATGCAGACATTGCTTCAATGTTTCCTTCGAGCATCAAATTTTGGCATCTAACTGTGGTTTCAGGGTGGGTTTTTAAAAAAAAATCAGCATCTGTTCTCTGAAATATTTACGACGTTCTCACACAATTTTCCGAACCTGTTTTCCAAAGAAGTTCTAGAAGCCTTTGAAGTGCTAACCCAGGGACTATTCTAAATGGCTAGCCCAATTGGATAATGATGACGATGAAATCCTTTTGAAGACAAATTGTTGTGAGTTAATAAATCTATGTAGAAGTCTATTATGTACTAAGTTACATGACACAGTGTGCAACAGATGATATCTGTGGAGATCTCATGACTTGAGGCAATTCCTCCAAAAATTATACTTTTCGTCTAATAACACAACAGGGTTTCAGCCATTGGGGCCTTTATCTGCTTCTTATACAGTATTTACATGCCACCTTCTTACCAGTGATCTTAAGGTACTGCATATGGTTCTCCATTTAATTTCACAACAACTTGAGTCCCAATGAGAGAAATTAATTCATAAAAGGCTCCCTGATGAGTTTCATGGCTAAGTGAAACCTTAACATGGATCTCTGTAAACCCAGCCCAACAGTCTTGACTACTACACTGCATTTGCCCTCTTTTTACAATCTTTTGCGTTGAGATCAGCCATTAAAAACAGAAGGTAGCAACATTTCCAACTTCATTATTCAAATGCTGACATTTGTAAAGTGTGAAATTTGAAACTAGCCAAGCCAGTCCATGTGTCTATAGGCTTTTTTCCGAATGTACTTTAGGGCCCTAAATGTGCAACCTGATTAACTGTCTCCTCCTGTTTAACTATGGTCCAAGCAGGAGAAGATATATTATCCCATATTGGGAAGATAAACTTCTACCTCTGCTCAGATTGTGGGTGTTGTGTTGTTGTTATTTTGCTTTGTTTTGTTTTTGTATTTTGTAGTAAGACAAAGAGACTGAATGTGAAAATGCCAAGAGATATAGATATATAGATATGAGCCCTATTCAGTTGTTATTGAATCCAGTTATCATCAACAAACTTGGAGGAAAAGATCTAGACAGACTCCTCCTTTATCAGTTCCCTTAAACTAATAGTGATGAGTCTATAGAGGAAAGCTTCTTGCTGCCGTATAAACTCACTGAGACGTTAGAAAAATGGCCAGAAGCCACCGTAGAAAAATGTGGGCTCTTGCTTATGAATAGAATGTCAGTGTGAGTGGGAAACGTCTTCGGACTTGTAGAGGAGGGCAAGGCTAGGCTCTCCCAACTAACCATCTAACCATGCTAGATGTAGTTCTTACGTTTTTATTTAAAACATTTTACCCCACCTTTCTCCTTAAAATGACCTAAAGCAGCTTACATCATGAAAAGACAATATAAGATGGTCTGCATCGTCTGCTTATTAAAAAAACAGATCTTTGTGTTTGCTGAATACCTTCCATATGCGTTGCCTCTGACATATTTTTGGTATCACCTGGCAGGACAAAGTTCCAAATACAGTAGTCCTAAAACAAGCTGGAATTTTTAGCATATATACATTACTGAAACAGTGACGTCTACGTTGGCTTGGGCATGTCGTGAGAATGGCTGATGGTCGGATTCCAAAGGATCTCCTGTATGGAGAACTAGTGCAGGGAAATCGCCCCAGAGGGAGACCACAGCTGCGATACAAGGACATCTGCAAGTGGGATCTGAAGGCCTTAGGAATGGACCTCAACAGATAGGCAGATAGGAAACCCTGACATCTGAGCCTTCAGCCTGGAGGCAGGCATTGCATCATGGCCTCTCCCAATTTGAAGAGATCCTTATCCAGCAGGCCGAGGCAAAGAGGAAGTCACAAAAGCAGCCAAATCAGGGAGCTGGACAGAGGACAGATTGGATTTGTCTTTAGTGTGGAAGGGATTGTCACTCTCGAATTAGCCTCCTCAGCTACACTAGACGCTGTTCCAAGTCCTCCATACAGAGCACGTTACCATAGTCTTTTGAGACTGAAGGATGCCTAATGAATGTGTTTGGGTGAGACGTGGTTCACTGATGAAAAAAGGAGTCAGCTTCTGGGATTTTCCCCTTGTGTGGTGTCACTTTGTGAATGATAGTGAACAGAAGAGGGTATCCTGTAGACCATCTTGACTGCTGCCATTGGTGTTGTCAACATTCAGGCTATCCTTTGCTATGTAACGCTTGGCATCCTTTTTCCTGCTGGCAATGCAGACATGATATTATGCAGCAATATTGGGCCATTTCATGGTTTACCGAATTGTGGGTGCAGAAGCACAATAGCCTACGTTCATAAACCAGAGGGTTTTTGTTTGTTTTTAAGAATTAAATTACTACCATAGGCCAAAGTGGAAGAGAAGGAACCACTGATGCTGTAGATTTCTTGTAGTCTGTGGTTCTGCCTTATGAGGGCAGTATCAGCAAACCACAGAGCTTATGGCTGATGTGGGGAAGGAGGCAATATTCTGTGTGTGTAGGCCCAAACTCTTCAAGAATTTATATATACTAAAATTGTTTCTGGGCTTCATTCATTTTGAACATATGCTTTGATGTAGTTGCCTAAAAAGCCATCCATGTCTACAAAGCAATGATATCACTTTTACATCTTTCATCCTTTGTAGATGCCTTCTCTTGTTGTTGTTCACATTCCTTTTGTTCAGCCGGCTTTTCCTTTAGGAAAATAGTTTGCAGTCCTTATTTTGCATCAGTGCATGAAACTGCAAACACCTGGGAAGATTTTCCATGGTGAAAACTCTTAGTGCACCCCCGGACAGACATCTGAAACTCATTTGGTGTTTCCCAAAGGCCTCTTCAATCACTTGAGCTAGATGATTTCTCTCCCTTTTATAAGTCACATTGTTCTGGTGGGATTGATTCTGAGGAGATAAAGAGTGTGTGTGTGTCTTAACTATTCAAAAGGAACTTGATTTGAAACAGATGCAAGGACACTCTCCCCTCTTGTGCAGAATCAATAGGACTTTATTAAAATAAGTCTCTATACAGCATTTAGCAAATATTCACCAGGCTGGAGGTGATGGTGCTAACCTCGAAAATACTACATTGTGTCTAACACAAAATGATAATGTAGTTTTAAAAAGGTTACATAGTACCTCACCTCTGATTTGAAACATTTCTTTACAGTTATCTGACTGAACTGCGGGTTGACCTCTGCTGCTCAACCCTGAAGAAGCTTTCTGGGACGTTCCTAATGAGTGTACCAGTAGTGATAGACAGGTTTACATAAGAACATAAGAAGAGCTCTGCTGCATCAAGCCAAGGGCCCATCTAGTCCAACTTCCTATATCTCGCAGTGGCCCCACAACAAGATACCTGTCTCCTGATACCCCTCCCCTGCATCTGGCATTTCGAGGTACCTTTGTTTTAAGCCAAGAGATTATACATCCCCATCATGGCTTGTAACCTGATATGGACTTTTCCTCCAAGAATCTGTCCAATCCCTTTTTAAAGGCATCTAGGCCAGATGCCATCACCACATCCTGTTGCAAGGAGTTCCACAGACTAACAACACGCTGGGTAAATAAATATTTTATTTTGTCTTTTGTCTGTACTTTTCACAGAAAAAACAGCTTGTCTGAAACTTCTTGTCTTCCTCTACAGTTCACTGCCCTGTTGGTGTGCCCTCAGTCATGACAGGAAAACATTGTATGTTGCCTTGGAGCAGCTTGTTGCTGTTCAATACCTAGAGATGGTTAACGCTGGTTTCAGCGCTGTCGTACTGGGTAGCATTGACCATGGAGCATTGAAGGCAAGGCTTGAAGGCTGATTATAGCCAGGAATACTTTTGTCCCCTGGCTGACCCGAACCAAAGGAGCTAAACAAGCTGAATGAGCTGTCAGTCAGTTATATTGCAGAAAATCAAGTTGCTCTAATATTGCGGCACAATAGCATCAATGAAGATAGGCCTCAGCTGTGTAGATAAAACGCTGGCAAAATGAAACCTAGGACACATGTCAAGAATCACCCAGTGTACCTTGAAAACTTACTTTTGGCATGCACTGTGTTTTTCTAAACCTCTGGTAAGGCTAAATATCTGTGGGGCATTTGTGAACTTTGGCTGATCCTGTTCCAGGACACAATACTTGGCAAATGTTCCACTGAGCAGTGAGGACTGCCTCCTTTTTGCGGGCTGGCGATAACTGATCAGAGAGCGACGTTTTGCTTACCCATTAACTTCTTGTGTGCATTCAGTAAAATGTGAAGAATGTTATCAGCTCATAGGAAGGGCCATTTATGAGGGGAGCGATACAGTATTTGTCTGTACAGTATGTATGAGTCAGCTTTATGTCTGAACTACACCTAGGCATACATGCTGAAGGACAGGGTTGTAAACCACATCTTTTCATCTGCTCTCCTGGATGACTAGGGATTTCTTCAGCCGAGCATATCCACAAAGGGAGCATACTTTTTTTATTATTGCAAAGTGATCTCAGAATGGTCCACACTTAGGATTTTGATAATTTCCAAAGAGCCTAGCTGATCTCTTGAGTAGGGATGTAAATCTTTACTGGCCCCATATTGGCTTAGGAAGAAGGAGGAACCAGAAAACCATTTCCCTTGCTGTGTGGCATTCTTGACAAACATGGTGAATGCGTTAAAAATAATAATAATAATAAAACACCCTAAGCAGAGATGGGGCTTCCGATCCCACTTTCTCCCACCCCAGTGCCCTCAGTGTTCCTCAGCATTCTTTTCATCACCATCATCTTAGAACTGGAGAGCTAGAAGGGACATTTTGAATCATCCAGTTCAGCCCCTGTCAAGGAGGCACAGTGGGGAATCAAACTCCCAGTCTCTGGCTCTGCAGCCAGAAGCCTAACCCACTGAGCTATCCAGCAGTTCTACATAATTATCAGAGTTTGCCACCAAAATGTAGCAGCAAATCAATTGGCTCCTTGCTTCAGCGAAACTTGAGTTTACCAAGTGCTGAGTGTTGTGCAGTCCGTTGATTGTGCTTCCCTTAAGCAGTCAGCCAACTGGCCCTGGACCTGATGGAAGTTCTTAATTCCTAATCTCACTCAGAGTAGCTTTGCTTGAATTGGAGATGCGATGAGTAGTAGGATGTTTTCCTCCATTTCCAGTAAATGTTGGCTTTTCATTCCTCCAGTCCTTCCCAACAAGACATGGCTGACCATTACGAACCATGGGTTTCCTAGGACCTCTGGTAGATCCAAATGCTGGGCTAGATTTCCCCCTGTGCAATTTCATGTGCAAAGTGTTTATTACACATACAGGAAAGACAAGGTTACACACCATTCACTGCTGCCTTGCAGAGCATTGCCAGCTTGTGATTTTGTCTATGCAGGATTTCTGTTTTTCTTTGTATCTATTCAGTGCTGCTGGTGAATTAGATGGCAAATGAATGGAATTGTGTCTGAGCATGGGTTGTTGTAAGCCTTTACCTGAACACTGGAAGTAAAAAAATAATCAGAATGTATTCACGAAGGCTTTCATGGCTGGGATCTAATGGTTTTTGTGGGTTTTTCGGGCTCTTCGGCCATGTTCTGAAGGTTGCTCTTCCTAACGTTTCGCCAGTCTCTGTGGCCGGCATCTTCAGAGGACAGCACTCTGAAGATGCCGGCCACAGAGTGCTGTCCTCTGAAGATGCCGGCCACAGAGACTGGCGAAAGATTAGGAAGAACAGCCTTCAGAACACAGCCAAAGAGCTTGAAAAACCCGCAACAACCAAATAATCAGAATGTCATGATTCCCTAGTAGGGGGAAAATTCATCAATGCAGCACCGCACCCACCCACCCCTGGGCAGGCTGGGCCACTTACCTTTTCATCGTGTACTGCCGAGGTCTTTCGTCTCCAGTGGCACTCCAGTCTGGACAGGAGCCCAGTTGCCCATCCCTGCCTTCTTGGACAGTCGACCACTCATCAGCTGCATGGGGAGAATCCCCATCCCACCTACTCACTGGAGTAGTCAGCTACTGGAGAAGGTAGGTAAAGCAGCCGAGGTTCCTGCACACAATGGAGCACTGCCAGAGACAAAGGACCCCAGGTAAGTGACCCAGAGGGGAAAGTGTATGCACGGCACCTGTGGTGTCTCACCGACGAATTTTGTCATCAATTGTTGATATCAGCAAATAACTTGGTTAGCAAACCCAGAGTCAGGGCAGACAGAAATGTGAAACAGACCCGGTAATTTGGCCCCATTGCTATTCCCTACCTTTTGGTCTTTCTGGTGGTGATAACTAGGTGTCTTTCACATATCTGTCTGCCCTGATTCTGGGTTTGCTAACCAAGTTATTTGCTGATATCAACAATTAATTTTGAGGTCTGGCCATGTGAGGCTATGTTAATCCTTCTGTATGTCCTCTCCTCACCAAACATCTTTTCAGTCCCTATTCTGGAATGGCAAAAGTTAGGGAGTTATCTAAATGTCTAATTTCCCACAAGACTGCAAACATTCCCTTTAAGCTTTCTCTCCTGAGTGATCTTGTGCAGGGAAATCTCAGGAATTTACATCTCTGCCACTTCAACAGGGAAACTGGGTTGGAGCATTTTCATTTAATTATTTTAGGAGTAGGGGGTATTTTGGCCAGAAGAAAGGGGACCTCACCCCCAAATCTGTGGAAATATCCTCTCTGATTTAGTCACCTGTGCCTGGGAAAATAAACACAGATTAAGAAATGAATACTGTATTCTTACAACACAGAGTACTATGCTGCCCGCATAATATGCAACAACCCAATGTTATATAATTTGTGGCACAAGATTTAATGTGCACCGTAATAATTGCCAGATTGTGTAAAACATGATGCTCAACAAAACAATGACTAGTTTTCTGTAATGAAGCCCACAACCATCTGTGAGCATTTCATGTGAATTGCCTTTCGGTTGATTTTCTTAACAGCCAATATTTAACCCTAGGTTAAATTATGGGATTATCTTCTGAAACTCAACTACTTAGGTATGTTATTAGGGACAAGTCATCTCTTCTCCTGCAGTTCCAAAGAAAGCATCAAAGAAGAAAATAATGGGTTGTGATTAGAAAATGAGAACAGGCATTTGACTTTTTGCTGGTAGGTAGGCATCTCATTTAATTTCCAATTTTGTGGACTTCCTCCAAGGATCATTTGTAAGAGAAAGGCAGATCCTTTTACTTGGAGATACTAACAAAACAAAATTAGTTAGTAAAAAAAAATCTGCCATGATATTTCATGAATCCAACTGTTTGTATAATGCTTGCCTCTTTTTCTACATTAATGGAATTAACCAAGTTAGAACTTGCAAGACAGGAGCATAGTAATTGCTTTACAGGCACAGTTATTGGGTTACAAGGATTTTTAAGACATACCATCTTTTGTAAATACAGAAGTATGTATTTCAAATGGAGCTGAATGAAGTCAGTATTTTTAATAATGCATTTATAAAGATGGATGTTCGCCTCTGATTTTCAATCAGTTTACAGACATTAGCATTGCTTAAGTTTGATTTCAATGTACTGGAAGAAGTTGCATGTCACTTCAGATGCCTAAGAACCCCAGAATCGTTGCGACAGCTCTGTGTATTGTATTCTGTTGTCAGTAGGGATACACATTGTCATCATATAAATGCACAAAACCAGGGAGAACAAATCTGAGTTATTTGTGGAATTTGGGGACAACTACAGGGAGAAGCAAAGAGCTGCTGGTGGCCCCTGATATAGAGCAACACCCCACAGATCCTCCATGTTCCATCTGCCCATCATGGAGCTTTCAAACAAAGACAACTAGCAATTTGAACTGAGGAAGTGGGAATCTAAAAGATAGCAAAGGAGAAGGGAACTGGAGTGCAAGACTTGAGTTGGTTTTGTTAGCTAAGATTCTCATTCTAGGATTTTATGGGAGACAAGCCAGCCTGCATAACTTTAGGCAAACACTTTTGTACACAGAAAATTCTCGAACTGAAAATTGGACTTGACTTGATGGCATGTAATTTTACTATCATTTTTATTAGTAGGATAAAGTGAAATACCTGAGTTATCATTGCTAGCTAGGATTCACATTCCAGCATTCTTTTTTTGTTATCTACCTTAATTTATGAGACAGCTTCCTACTAATATTGAATATGTTCACGAGACTATAGAAGAATGTCTGCTTTTTTCTTGTGCAGGTTTTGAATGGCAAAATCAGAATAAATATGGTAAGGTCTGTCTTTCCTATTGTCCCATTTCAGATGCCTTCCCATTCTTTGTGATGGTACAGATCGCACTGCCTGTTTGACCTTGTGTAACTGCTAGAAAAGTGCCTCTCAACAGAAATAAAGTCCTCCTGTTGACCACAACCCCAAACATGAAGGTGCAGCAGTGGAAATGCACAAATACTGCCTGGAGAAGCATTCGGATGGAGTGTCATCAAAAGGACACAGGGCAGGTTGGTCGCCTTGCTGGGTGCTCTTATTCAGACATGGGCAATGCTGGCAGTGTGTGTGCTTGTCTAGTTTTGTTAATGTAAGACAAGATAGAATGACAAAATCTTTACTCCATCCAAAGATGTAAAGATAGATGTAGTATTAGGAATTTAAATCCTCATTTGTTCTCATCTTTTTTCAGTCAGTCAGTCAGTCAGTCAGTATCATTTGTAGGCTGCTTTTCTGCTGGCGAGGGACGTGGTGGCGCTGTGGGCTAAACCACAGAAGTCTGTGCTGCAGGGTCAGAAGATCAAGCAGTTGTAAGATCGAATCCACCTGATGGAGTGAGCGCCTGTCGCTTGTCCCAGCTCCTGCCAACCTAGTGGTTCGAAAGCATGCAAATGCAAGTAGATAAATAGGGACCACCTTGGTGGGAAGGTAACAGCATTCCATGTCTAAGTCGCACTGGCCATGTGACCACGGAAGATTGTCTTCGGACAAAACGCTGGCTCTATGGCTTGGAAACGGGGATGAGCACCGCCCCCTAGAGTCGAA
Organism: Pogona vitticeps; assembly: GCF_051106095.1. Lineage (NCBI taxonomy): Eukaryota > Metazoa > Chordata > Lepidosauria > Squamata > Agamidae > Pogona > Pogona vitticeps. The sequence continues at coordinate 25,390,147 of NC_135783.1, read as the reverse complement.
CACGACTGGACAAAAATTGTCAAGGGGAACCTTTACCTTTACCTTTTACATCAAGGCACTGCTATTTTCTTTTCCTTGCAAATGAGGACTTTGCAGATGCTCTTGATACAGCTCTTACGGTGATGCGAATAATGATTTGTGCAAAACTTTGGAATTTGTGCAAAACCATGCAGTTTGTGTAAATCTAAGGCAAAAATTGCCTCGTTTCAGGAATATTTCCGACTCTGAAGCATTGAATGGGCTGTTTCTGTATTTCTTAGGAGTCAGTCAATCCTGTCCTTGTTTTTTGTGTGCCTGCTTTGCTTCTTGAGAGGAAAGAGCACTCCTTTTCCACAAACCTATTTGATGCAAACTTATGTGCACCTTAAAGGACAGGGAGTTCATCGATTCAATCTCCACAAGGGGTGAGGAATATCATGAAGTTTTCAAATTCCATGCCAAGGTGTCCCATGAAGTCAAGGTAGCCTAAACTGATGGGGACTAAGAATTTATTAAGCCTTCTTCATAGTCCAAGTCAACAGTGAAAGTTACACTTCTCCTCTGGTTTGCCTTGGAATTCATTCAGTTTTGCTGAGCTCTTAGGAGAATTCTCAAGAACAAAGCTCACTCCAAAGCACCACAAAAATTTAAATATTTGGGACTTCACTCCCAGCCTTCTTTGTCAGTCATCTCTTTCCAAGCAGTTTATCCCTGCGTTTGGAAAATACAAAAGAGAAGGGTATCTTTGAAGGCTGCAGTGCATTAGGCATGTTTACCGTCAGGACTGCGTTAATTTTTTTCATTTTCTGTCATCACAATTTGACAGACTGGATGAAGAAACAATAGAAAAGAACAGATTTTAGGAAATACCTTCCATGTATTCAGCCAGTTGAGAACCCTGCAAATCTTTCCTGCCTCCTTCAAGTTCTCACAGCAGCTACTTCCCCCCACCACGGTCATCTGGGTCTGATGTCCTTCATTTGAGCTTATCATAGGCAACAAGTCTTCAAATTAAGCTTGGGTGGTTGCATCCTCCATCTCCATTTTGAAATTCACCATCATCACTTGTCCTCTGGTAAACTATTAACTTTATATGCCTGTTGGGACAATGGCCAAAACTATATGCGGGAAGATGTTCTGAATACATTAAATGAATAATATAAATGCTAAGCCTTACTAGAAAATCTGAACTCCCCAAGGGGGCAACCCCTTTTTAAGACCAGTTGCAATTCCTCAGTAGAATGTGGTCTGTTGTCCTCCAGAGTCAATACGCATGAGACCTTCAGCTTTCTTTTAGGGTAAATTGGGGGCCTGCTGGACTGGTGCACCTGAGCTTTGAGAATTGGTATGGTTATGTTTTGGTCTTTCCATTTAATCTACCTATATGTAGGTATTATTGAAAAACTACAGGATTGTCTTTTCAGAGAACTGGCAACCAGAAAAGTAGAAATCGCTATAAGGATTAATTCGTATCCATGATTAGGGGGAAAGGCTAGCGCACTTTCATCCCAGCTGTTGTGTGTGAAGAATTAACTCAGAAGAAAAGAAGCTCTCACTATTAAACAAAAAAACAACTGAAAAATCAGAGTCCCTGATCATGCAGATATACTCCATGCATTGAGATTGCACCCTTCTTCCCACATACATGATATGGCATACATGGGGCAGGGGTCCTGCTCACAGACTAAGATGAATTCCTTTGCTGGATGACTCAGTGGTTTAGGTATCTGGCTGTGGAGTCAGAAGTTCCCCACTGTGCCTCCTTGACAAGGGTCGGACTTGATAATTCATAGAGTCCCTTCCAGTTCTGCAGTTCTAAGATGTTGTTGTTGTTGTTGTTGTTGTTGATGAACTGAACTGGCCTAGGATGAAATAATATTTCACTATCAATTCATTTGCTAGTTACCACATACATGCTGCCTGAAATGGTATTCCTCTGCTTTCTGTGTACAACATGGTGTGGAACGGGCATCAAACTTCCCTTGCAAATGGGGCAGCTCACCTGGAATACAGAGCAGTGCTGTTGGGAGAAATTTAAAAATAAAAAATTGTAACAGAAGGGAATGCAATCCTTCTCCTATGTTGTTTAGTGTTATCATGTCCCTTTTGACTTCTGAATGACCTCCAGACTGATCCATCATTAACAGCCCCGCTCAGCTTCTGCAAACTCAAGTTTGTGACTTCCTTTATTGAGTCAATTCATTTCCTATTCGGTTGTCCTCTTTTCCAGTTGCCTTCAGCCTTTCCCAATGTTATTGCCTTTTCTAGCAAATCTTGTCCTCTCATGATGAGTTCAAAGTACAACAGCCTCTGTTTCATCATTTTTGCTTATAGAGACAGTTACGACTCAGCTTGATATAGGACCCACTTGTTGGTCTTTCTCTTTGTCCACAGTCTCTACAAGGCTCTCCTCTAACACAATATTTCAAATGAATCATTAGTTTTTCCTGCTGGCTTTCGGCACCATCCAACTTTCTATCCACGAATGATAATGGGAAATACACTTGTGTTGATGATCTTGGCCTTGGTGCCCAATGACACATCACTATTCTTGAGGATCTTGCCCAGTTCCTTCCCATCGGTCCTGCCAAGTCTAAGTCTTTCTTCGGATTCCTTGACTTTCTCATACCAAACCCACATTTAAGTTGTCTCCCATTCAGGAAAGGCTCTGTTTACCTTCAGTGATGTTTGAGTGTCTTCAGACCCTTCCTGCGGGCCTTGCCTCATAGCTGGTAATGGGACAAAATGTTGTTTCAGACCCCTTTTACTGTTAAACAAATCTATGATTCTATTAAGAAAAGTGGACTTTGGATAGTTGTACCCTGTCAACTCCAGCACAGTGTCAATGATTAAAGGGGCCATTTGGATATTTTGCTGGCAAGTCTGAGTGCATTCCACCACCCCACCACCCCCTTAGGTCTCTTTTTATAAACACCTCCTGGGTGTAAGTACAATGAGTGCATTATGAACCAGAGTTCAGGAATAGCCAGCCTTCTTCCAAACAGAGTTAAGTTGTGGAGCTGCAGTCACAGCTGAGTTCTGCTTATCGGAACAGCATGGGCAGGATGAGTGTTCGTATATCTAAATATTTAAGCCAACAGATGCACATTAAAACCACTTAGAAATAAATACAACTTTCTGAAAATAGATTCTCCCGCAATGACATCAGGCACTGTTTATCTTCAAGCACTGTGGGAAAGAGGCTCAGATAATCAAATATTTCATTGAAGGGGGGGAGGGAGAAGGAGATGGTTAAAAAAAATACACACACCCTTAACCTCAGATGCAGATTTTTTACATTTATTTTGACATAAACCGTCTGGCTGTGCTGAGTCTACAGATAGCTCTGTTCTCCACAAGCCAGACATCACCTTCATGCCAAGTACATTGATCACTTGGAGTCTGGCTCTTATTCACGCTCTTAACCATAAAGATGATCAACCCCTAAATATTATATTAATTTGTTGCATTTATGGCTATGAAACACAACCAACAGGCTGAGAGCCCAACTAGATATTACAGAAAAGAAAAGGTGGTCGTAGGAACAGCTGTTCTCACCTTCTATAATTTTGCACATTTGCCCATAACTGAAGCTCTAATCACAGATAATCTGTGATGTCTTATTTATTTTATTTACAGTATTTATATGCCACCTTTCTCCTCATAGGTGACCCAAGGTGGCTTACAACAACTAAAACTATAAAGCAAACAGTTTAAAACTACAATGTAAATATCATGTTAAAACCAATTAAACACTTAGCTTGCAGCGCGCATGGCCGGTGTCAACTTCTGTGCCCAAATTGCAGCAGTAGCTCGGCTGCTGAAGTCCTGCCTCCTTGATCACCTGGCCACGTGGGAGGACACGTCTCCCTGCTGAGCACCCCTAAGTCACAGACCTGGTCCTTTAAAGGGTGTGTGACCCCATCCAGACCAGGAAAAAATACCTCCTAGCCAGGCAGACTCCCCTCCTATCAACATGATCTCCACCTTATCCTGACTCATCTTCAATCTGTTAGCCCCCTTCCAGTCCATAATCGAGATCAAGTACTGCTCCAAGGTTCAGACAGCTTCCAATGATGATGACGAAAAGGAGAGATGGAGTTGCACGACATCAGCAAACTGATGACAACACACTCCAAATCTCCTGATGAGTCCCGCCAATGGCGTCATATAGATGTTAAGTAGAGATGGGGACAAATCAGAAAATGGCAATTCATTTTGATCTGTTATCCATCAATGAATATGAATACACGAATATTCTTCAGTGAATCAATGGACTGATCTGTTGATTCATCTGCTCTTTAAACAACCACCTAGAAACACTGAATTTGCATGAAAGCTTCCTCAGACACTTTTCTACAACTGCTGAAAGTTTGGTGAACATTGGATCATTGACCCTGAGCTATATAGTCACAAAGAGGACCCCCCCCCCAGGAAAGCTCCCCCGAGGTACTTAGATAATCCAGAATCACAACAGAGCTTCCTATGTCTTTCCCCAACATGCCTGCCAACTTTCGTAAAGATTGGATATCAGACATCCGAATTATTCACCCACAAAATGGGCCCCCCCATCAGAGTTTACTACACAGCACAGAAGCCCATTCTGCCTACCAGCTGCTGATCAGGCACCCTCTTTGTGGATTCCACAGACCCCCACGAATACAGATTGACGAATATTTAACGAATTGGCTATATTCATTGGAAAAACCGATCCATTTTTATATTCATCCCCATCTCTATTAAAGAGCATTGGGGAGATTATCGACCCATTCCATAATGAAGAACAGTTCTGGTCAACAATATCGAAGGCCATTGATCAAGGAGGACCAACCAGGTTACACTCCCTCAGCTCGGAGGGAGGTCATAGAGCAAAGTGACCAGAACTGTCGTTGACCAATTGGCTCATAGTTTGTGACATACTTAGAATGCTCTGTTAAAGAGTTTGAGTGCTGTAGTCCAGAGGAATGCATTAGCCCTCTGTATAAGAGATTTCTAAGTAGCACAGCAAACTACAAGTCCCAAGATGCTGTATGATGGAACCATGACATTTAAAGTGATATGAAACTGCTACAGCTGTATAATGCAGACATGCTCTGATTCTTTCCGACAATCTTCCTTAGCTTTGCTCTTTAAATATCTTGATTAACTGGGGCTAATATTTGGATTGTAGTGTGTAGGATCAGTAGTGGTTGTGAGGAACAATAGCCTTGCTCTATTTCCTTTCTCTTTATAACTTGTTTTCGTTCCTATCAAAAGTGGTATTCTGTCACCAGTTTTCTCATATCATGTGTACTTGATCAGAAAGGAAGAGCAACATTACCAAGATTTGGAACACCTGCTCCCACCGAGATCTATCCGGATTACCCATGCAAGCCAGGAGGTGAGGCTGAGGAGCCTGACGCCAAGAGAGGCGCGGAAGGAAAAGACACGAAACCAGGACTTCTCAGCAATGGCCCCTCGCCTCTGGAACAATCTCCCTCCTGAGATTCGCGCGGCCCCCAATCTGGGCACTTTTAAAAGTCAATTAAAAACATGGCTATACATTCAGGCCCCTCCCTCCAGCTAACACCTGATTTTTCTGTTTATTCTCTCTTTATTTATTTCTTACTCTATTTTTGTATTGTGTATGTTATAATATGATTTATGTAATTCTTTGTATTTTTTTATTGTTCATATTACACTGTAAGCTGCCTAGGGTGGTCTTTTAGGCCAGATGGGCGGGGTATAAATCAAATAAATAAATCAAATAAAAAAATAAAGATTAAATACAGGTGCATGCTAGGGACATGGTGGCGCTGTGGGTTAAACCGCAGAAGCCTGTGCTGCAGGGTCAGAAGACCAAGCAGTCGTAAGATAGAATCCACGCGACAGAGTGAGCGCCCGTCGCTTGTCCCAGCTCCCGCCAACCTAGCGGTTCGAAAGCATGCAAATGCAAGTAGATAAATAGGGACCACTTTGGTGGGAAGGTAACAGCGTTCCATGTCTAAGTCGCACTGGCCATGTGACCACAGAAAGATTGTCTTCGGACAAAACGCTGGCTCTATGGCTTGGAAACGGGGATGAGCACCACCCCCTAGAGTCGAACACGACTGGACAAAAATTGTCAAGGGGAACCTTTACCTTTACCTTTACCTTTACAGGTGCATGAGAGACATCAGTCCTGCATCAGAAAAGTAGAGTGTGTGCTTGAACACAGAAGGTACAGCTTTGATCATGCATTTACTCAGATTTTCTACCAATCACATTAATCTTCTAAAGCCATTTTCTAGCCATACAATCCACTTCCCACCAGGATTTGGGCTGCTGGCTACTGAGGAGAGGATCTTCTCCCTGGTAGCCCTCTGGCTTGGGAATACTCTTCTAAGAACTGGTCGTGTAGCACTTAATGATCTTCTACTGCCAGTGAAAGATGTCGTTATTTTTCACTGTCCAGGAAAGGTGAGCTGGGGAAATTATTGTGATGTTTTGGCAGGGGAAATGGTGCTATTTCCCACTCCTAACATTCTGCCATCTGAGGCAGCCATCTCACCAATCCTAAGGGTAGGATTGGTCCTGAAGAAAACTCATGTTTAGGTAACCACAGATATATTCTGGCATTGGCAGTTTTCATCAAATTGAAGATATTTACTGTGACACGCCTTAGGTACAGTGGTGCCTCGCTAGACGATGATAATCCATTCCACTGAAATTGCTGTTTAGCGAAATCATTGTCTAGCGAATAGCATTTCCCCACTGGAATGCATTGAAACCTGTTTAATGCATTCCAATGGGGAAGAATCGTTTTCTAGAGAAGATCAACCATAGGAAAGCCGCTTTGCGAACTGCCGATCAGCTGTTTAAATCGCTGTCTTGTGAAGCTTAGATCCCGAAAACACCCGGTTTGTGAGCACGGAGGGAGCCATCAAAAATAATTGTCTAGCAAAAATCAGTTTGTGAAGCAGGGACCAAACATTGTCCAGTGAAATTCCCTCATAGGAATCACTGTTTCGCGAATCGCTGTAGCGATCGCAAAAAGTCAATGTCTAGCGAAAAAACTGTCATGCGGGGTAACTGTCTAGCGAGGCACCACTGTACAGTGAAAGTTCTACCATGTAATACAATATATTGCCTACTTTAAAAATCTTTAGATTGCTGAAGGTAATCATGCTGTAAATACCTGAAAGCAAAAGAAATCTGAGTAGCTGAGGGATAAAAGCACCAACTGGTATACATGGGACATTTTAATACTTCAGAACACATGAAGTTGCTGCTTCCATTGCTATATGAGGAGCACTTAGTGGAGGTTGATCTGAATTCCTATGTAGACCATGCACGGCAGCAGTGCAAATAATTTTTCCTGCCATGGAATGGAGAAGATAGATACTAGTATGAACAGGATTTTATTTCTAGATACTGAGTGATGAAAGGAAAATAAGTAAAAATCAAACCATGATGGCTTGGTTTAGTTTGTTATGTGCTATCAGATCACTTCACTTATGGTAATCCTATGAATGAGACATCTTGCAATGTTGGTTCTGCACATGGAAATTCCCAACACCCAGGAGGCTTGTACTGCCACCATGACTGCTTTTCAGTGGCATGGTTCTGTTGGCAGTGGTGTTTCAGTGGCATAAAAACAGTCTTGGAGAGCTGCATGCAGCTAGAGATTGTATATTGCCCCTAGGTAAAGGTAAAGGGTCCCCTTGACATTTAGTCCAGTCATGTCTGACTCTAGGACTCATCCCCGTTTCTAAGCTATATAGCCAGCATTTGTCTGAAGACAGTTTCCGTGGTCATGTGGCCAGCACAACTAGGCATGGAACAACATTACCTTTCCACCGTGGTGGCACCTATTTATCTACTCGCATTTACAAGCTTTCGAACTGCTAGGTTGGCAGGAGCTGGGACAAGCAATGGGAGCTCATTCTGTCATGTGGATTTGATCTTACAACTGCTGGTCTTCCGACCTTGCAGCACACAAAGGCTTCTGCGGTTTAATCCACAGCACCATCACGTCCCTTTATTGCCCCTATCCTGCACTAAATGCATGGAGGGACATGATTATACAGTTTTCTGCTTCAGTTCTTGATGCATTTACTTCAATATGTGAATAGATTGCAAAAATGTTCTGCTTTGGACGCATAGGACTCATAATCATAACTCTTGCTTTTCTTTTTCTTCTTCTTGCTCTTCTCATACCAGAGGTTGTATGGCGTCCGGTGTATTCTGACTTTGGAAGTGACATGTCTAAACAGCAATGTTGTGCCAAATCCAATCCATTATCTAATTTTAATTCTTTTCTTTCCTCTACTTCCTTATCCACTTATTTTACCTTGCCTGATCTGCTATACCAATCTGTACTGTTCATTTCTTATTAATGAATGAAGTATTTGAGCACTCAGTAGTTTATGTGCTTTATTTTTTTTTTGTTCTTTATTCATTTGCTTCCATACTTGTTTCTTTGAAGTTTTCAGTTCTGGGCTCACTGTCAAATCATGAAAAGAATCCTACAATAAGACAGTTTACATGCACAGGCATAATATACAGTATATGTAAAAGCAAAAAGCAAAGTGTACTGTTTATATACCACCCTGTAGCACTTGAAGTACTCTCTGGGTGGTTTACAATTTAATTATGCAGGCTACATATTCCCCCCTCCACAGGGCACTCAATTTACCAACCTCAGAAGGCTGGAAAGCTGAGTGAACCTCAAGCCAGCTACATGCGATTGAACCTTAATTATGAGCAGAGGTTTGGCTGCAATATTTGAGTTTAACCACTGCACCATGAGGTTATGTACACTTTAAGCTGAATGTATTATGCACAGAGACAGGGTTAGTGGGCTTTACTCTGTCCTCTCACTCTATACACGGCCAATGCAACAAGTCCTCAAATTATACTCCACTTGTAAACTGAGTGAGATGACTATGGGGAGGCAACATATACCTTGCATGTATAGAGTTATATGTGCAATCTGTAGTGGTTGTCCTGTGTAACAGTTGATGGGAAGGACCTGAAATCTTACAGAGAAACTGCCAATCAGAAGAGGTATTGCTAAGTCATATGAACACATATTCCGACTTGGAAGAAAGCAATTCTGCACCGCTAGATAATTTCAGATAGCCAGATAATGTTAGGCGAACTTGTAGCAGGTGGATGAGCAGCGCCTAGAGAGTGTTCACTATTGTGCTTCATCATCCTGGAGAGAAGAGACAAAGTTCTGCAGCATTCTGCTGAGGGCCCAGTGCTGCTCAACAACTTTATAAATGATTTGGATGAAAATATATAGGAGGTGCCTATCAAATTTGTGGAATACATCAAACTCGGAGGGTTATCTCACACTTTAGAGTAGACGACAGAACCGGGACACAAGGAGATCTTCAAGGTGTTGCAGAACCACATCAAAACAAACAAAATAATGATGGAAGACACTGTGAAGGAAGCTGGCAGCTCTCATTTGTAATGTCCAACGCTGCCCATTTGAATATGATGATAGGGAATCTGATGACATAAGCCAGCATGTTTTTGTTGTGCTTTGTTTTGATTCTCAAAAAGCAATGTAGTAGAAAGTTCATGCCTCCCATTTTGGTTTCAGCGTCCATACGGATGCCAGTCCTGTCAAGAAAGCCAACGATTGATACTCTGTGATTATGATAATCTTGCAACCATTTCTTCCTGCATAATATCATTTCATAACCGCACCCACCCTGGAAAAGGCTTTCTTGGCCAAAAGGACTCATAATCATGGAGGGTGACGCGATGAATCTTTTTATGTTCCAAGCCTTTGGCTATAGCTTGGGAAACTTTATAGGTCTGAAGGCTTATTAAATATGGATCTAACTGCTGTGAGCTGAACTTCGTGGTTTAATTTAGTGTGGGGTTTCCCCCCCTCCCTCCCTCTCTCTTTCTCTCAAGAAGAAAGTAATACGTCAAGGTTTCTGACCTGAAAGTTTTTATCTTGCACCAGATACTTGAGGGCAAAACTGTGTTTATCCAAAATTACTTTTTCCTTAAGAGGAGGCTCTTTGTGTTTTGTTGTTACTAAGATTAATACGGAAGAAGAAGGAAAAAAATGCTTGAACATGGTAGGTAGGCGAAAGGTGCTTGAAACCATCTACCGTGTCTCCTGGCTCATTTCTTTTGCTTTCTCCAATTCAGTATCCAGCTGCTACTAGTTGTTCTTAGATTTCCAGCTGGCTGCCTCTATTTTTCTCTTAGGGTGGTAGTGGCCATGAGAATTATGAATTCATGAATTTCTGTCTTATTCATGCTACTGATGTACACCTGGACAACTGACATTATTTTCAAAATGCATAATGCAAAATCAGGCATGCAATCTGAAAGCTAAGCAAGATAAGATGAGGTCTCAGGTCACTAACGGACTGGATGAGAACAAACTGAAGCTTAAACCAGGCAAGAGAGCAGTGTTCCTGTTCAATTGAAAGGCAGATCAGGGAACAAGGATCCACCCTGTGCTGGTTTTCAGCTTGGATATGCTCCTGGATTCATCCCTGGTCTTGGATGCCCAGGTTTCAGTGACAGTCAGGGCTGCCTTTGCATAATTATAACTAGTGGGGCAGCTACACCCATTCCTTGAAGAATCTGATCTGGCCACAGTGATACTTGTCTTAGTTACATCTTCTTTCCATTATTTCAGGGCACTCTATGTGGGAAAGTGTTTTGGAAATTTCAGAGGGTCCAGGATGTTGTGGCTAGACTCCTAACAGGAACTGGTAACCGAAGGAGAACCGAAAATCCTTCTTACAAGAGCTTCACTGGCTACCAGTCAATTTCTCGGTGCAGTTCAAAGTGCAGATTTTAATCTATAAAGCCTTAAATGATGTGGCTCCAGTCTATTTGAGGGACTGTGTCTGTCCATATCAGGCTTTCTGGGCTTTGGGAGAGGCTTTCCTCTTGGCCCCCAGCACCCTGGCAGTCAGAGAGGCCCGTGTGATGAGGGGAAGAGTGGGGTCAAGCTGGTGGACCAGAAGAGGTGGGACTTCACACTGGTCTGTTGGCCACACTCAAAAGTAGGAACTGGGGCCTGCTGAGCTTGTTTCTTCTGTGCAGCTTTTCTCTTCACCCGCCCCGCACCTGCTGTCTTTGGTTATACAGTATTGTTCTTTTGTATAGAAGTTCTATGATTGCACTGTTAGGTATTCAGTGACTCTTTCTTTATTGTTACAACTTAAGAAAGTTGGGAGTGGTTCTGGATATTGGTATGGATCACAATGTTCCCAGGAAGGCAGGAGGGGGCCTTCAGGTCATGATCCGTATAGAATCACTTAAATGGGAACTGGAGGGAGGGCTGGGCTGTCCCATCTCGGGTGGGATGGTGTGCCCCTGCCCCTAGTTGGCAAGAAGCCATGGAGTGGGCTATGTTCGCAGATCCAGAAGATCTGCCATTCCAAGTGGTCCCACAGGAAGGGACATGTGGAGGTGGTGGGTGACATCGAGCGGCATTCAGGTCTCCTGATGAGCAGGATCCAACCCAATGCTTTGCTTGGGTTAACTGCTGCTGTAATCAATAAAGTTGTAGTTCTTTTAAACTCCAGTTATTGGCATGTGGGTCTATTTATTTGGGGTGGGGGCCAGGGCCTGGTTAGTAGTAGGCCAACAAATGTGAGCTTCAAGGTATTGTCATTGTGTGACTGATGATTCTTTCTCACTTTTGGAATTGATTATTGTTGTCACTGCTTTTTAAAGACTATTTTTGAGGATTATGTAGGGCTCTGGTTTCTGGTGGAAGTCTTGCACTGGAAGCAAGAATGGGAAATACGAAACAGGAGAACTGGAAAAATTCCAATACTTCCAGATACACAAAAGATCTCAAAACCAAGAGAGGAACAACCCTCCGCAAGACCTAGAAATGAAAGAAATACTGAAGTTTCTCTCCCCCCCCCCCCGCTCATCCCTAGTACATAGCATTAAGCTATGACAGAGACTGCCTTCTTGCTTTGACTTTTAAAAACAAAACAATTGGATGAGTTGCTTAATCTCTTTTGGTCAATCAGCATGTCCTTCAATATTTGTGTGTGTGTGTGTGTGTGTGTGTGTGTGTTTGCATTCCCAAAGAGAAATATATTATTTCTGCACAACGACATTTTGCATGAATTGAAAAAAGAAAACGGTGAGGGAGAAATAGCACATGTTGCTTCATTCTCATGCCAGAGGTGAGAACTCTTGTGTGGGGCAGGGGGCGGGTTCATGATCTCTCAGCCGTCTGCTTTATTTTATTTATTTATTTATTTAATTTATATGCCGCCCACACTACCCAAAGGTCTCTGGGTGGCTTACAGCATTTAAAATACAATAAAGATATGTACAATTAAAATACAATTAAAATATATATAAAATTGCCATCAGACCCACAGTTAATATTATTTCAGTTAAAAGCCTTCTGGAACAGGAAGGTTTTGACCTGGCGCCGAAATGTCATCAGTGTCGGCGCCAGACGAATCTCAATCGGGAGGGCATTCCATAGTCTGGGGGCAGCTGCCGAGAAGGCCCTTTGTCTACAAGCCATCCCTCTTACCTCCTTGAGGGATGGCTCTTTCAAAAGGGCCCCCTGGCTAGATCTTAACTGCCGGGTAGGCTCATATGGAAGGAGGCGGTCCTTCAGGTATCCAGGGCCCAAGCCGTTTAGGGCTTTATATGTCAAAACAAGCACTTTGAATTGGGCCCGGGCAGCAACTGGTAGCCAATGTAACTTGTACAGAATCGGCTTGATATGTTCCCTGGCGGCCACACCACTCACCAGCCGCGCCGCTCGATTCTGAACCAGTTGCAGTCGCCGGACCGTCTTCAAAGGCAGCCCCACGTAAAGCGCATTGCAGTAATCTATACGGGATGTTACCAGTGCATGTGTAACTGTCATGAGACTCAGCTCGTCCAGGTAGGGCCGTAGCTGGTATAGTTTCCGCAGCTGGAGGAAGGCGCCCCTGGCCACCGAGTCCACCTGGGCTTCCAGTGTTAGACTGGGGTCCAGAAGCACCCCCAAGCTGCGGACCCTGTCCCTTAGGGGGAGTGTAACCCCATTCAGGGCAGGGAGATGGCCCTCCAGCCTGTCTGGCGAAGCACCCACTAACAGCACTTCCGTCTTGTCTGGATTGAGTTTCAATTTATTGACCCTCATCCAGTCCATTATCAGGTCCAGACACGAGTTCAGGACAGAAACCGCCTCACCTGGATTGGTGGAAAACGAGAGGTAGAGCTGAGTGTCGTCAGCATATTGCTGACTCCTCAGCCCAAACCTCCTGATGACCTCTCCCAGCGGTTTCATGTAGATGTTAAACAGCATGGGGGACAGTATCGAGCCCTGAGGAACCCCGTGACATAAATGCCATGGGGCAGAGCAACTGTCCCCCAGCACCACCCTCTGGACACGGTCAGCCAGGAAGGAGCGGAACCACCGTAAAACAGTGCCCCCAACTCCCAACCCAGCCAGCCTATCCAGAAGGACACCATGGTCGATGGTGTCGAAAGCCGCTGAGAGGTCCAGGAGTATCAACAGGGTCACACTCCCTCTGTCTCTCTCCCGGCAAAGGTCATCATACAGGGCGACCAAGGCAGTCTCTGTACCAAAACCCGGCCTGAAACCCGATTGAAATGGATCCAGAAAATCCGTTTCATCCAGCAGCGCCTGGAGTTGCCCAGCCACAACCCGCTCCAACACTTTGCCCAAATAAGGGAGGTTCGCTACTGGTCGGTAGTTAGCCACCAGCCTTGGGTCCAGGTTTGGCTTTGCTGAGAATGAGAAATCTAGGGAGATTTCTTCACATTCCTAGAACAATTGCATCAAGCTGGCTTCTTACAGTGTTTTGCCCATGCACATGTATAAGCCTAATTTAGAGGGTAGAAATATAAATGGCTTAATAAATGGATAACTATAGCAAACATGCAGTGCTTGGGGCAAAACTGAGAAATGGAAAGTTGGAACAATGGAAAAATCCAAATTATTAGTTCCATTCCACGAAAAACACCAATGAACTCACATTTCCAGACTCCAGGAGAAAATGTGGATGAAGGGAGTTGCCAAAGCGTCATTCTAGTCACTATTATCTGATAATCTCAAGTCTCATGGGGATTTTGTTATCGTTTTGTGCCATCAGGTGGCTTCCAATTTATAGACACCATATGAACCTATCATCCTATTATCAATAGTCCTGCTCTGTCTTGGAAACAAAAAGCCATGGCTTCATTCATAGAGTCAATATATCTCCTGTTAGGGCTCACTCTTTTCCTTCTAACTCCATGTTCTCCTAGTGTTGTTATCTTTTCTAGTGAGTCTTGTCTTCTCATCTATCTAAAATATGACGAGAGCCTCAATTTAGCCATTATAAATCTTAGTGAGACTTCAAGCTTCCTTTGAGCTGGCATCCACTTATTGGTCTTTTGGGCGGTCAGTACCACCCAAAAAGCTCTCCTTCAAAGCCATATCTCAAGTGAATTGTTTCCTAGATTATAAATATAGTGGTGCCTCGCTTAACGATGTTAATTCGTTACAGCGAAATTGCTGTAGAGCAAAAACGTCGTAAAGCGGAAAAAAAGCCCATTGAAACGCATTGAAAACCGTTTAATGCGTTTCAATGCGCTGAAAAACTCACCGTCCAGCGAAGATCCTCCATAGGGGCGGCCATTTTTGGTGCCTGTAGAACGAGGAATCCGTCCAAAAACACAGCAGGGAGCCATTTTGAGCAGCCAGTGGCCATTTTGAAAACCCGACAATCAGCTGTTTTGATCGTCGTAATGCGAAGAATCGGTTCCCGAAGCAGGAAACCGATCTTCTCAAAGCGAACCCCCCCCCATTAAAAACATCATTCTTCCTAAAATATTGTGAAGCGGATTCGTTGTTATACGGGGTAATCGTTAAGCGGGGCACGACTGTATCTACTGAACATTCATAAAATGTTGCCTTTTTTCATCTTTTGTATTATTTATGGTTACAAAACGAACGAAAACCTATTTCTTAGTGTAGTAAGTCACACTAGAGTAGGCCCATTGAATCAGTAGATTTGGTGAGTCAACTCCTCCGTAAGTTCCATTAATTCAAATAGGGCTAGTTTCAACTTAATGTGCTAAGTTACAACTAGAGTAGACCCCATTGAATCAGTGGAACATACAGAGGACATGACTCATCAAATCCCCACTGATTCAATGGGCCTACTTTAGTGTGAGTTTGGCAGGTTTTGCCCTAAACCTGTGATATTTGAAAAGTACGGTTTATCTATATGTACAAGATGTCTTCATCACAAAAGAAATTGCTGCCAAAATCTTTCTTTATTATAATTTTTAAAAGAAGGTTTTTTCCTACAATACCTTGCAGTTGTGGCCAGGTATATATTGGAACCACAAAAGGAAGCATCCACACCAGAATCAAAGAACATGAGAGACACTGCAGACTAAAACAACCAGAAAAATCTGCAGTAGCTGAACATGCCCTAAAACAAACTGGACATGAAGTTCTATTTCAAAATACTGGAATACTGGACAACACCAGCAATCATTACGTCAGACTGCACAGGGAAGCCATTGTAATCCACAAGCACCAGTAGAACTTCAACAAAAAAGAGGAAAGTGTGAAACTCAACAAAACTTGGCTCCCAGCTCTCAAAAATACAGGGACAGGGGATCACTACACACAAAAGGCTAGCTAATGACACCCATCAACCACAGTGACAGATAATATCTCCTCCTTACCACAACACCCACAACAAGACACACTAATCACTCATTTGCAGAAAGCCTATCTCTCAGCCATAAATACACAATCCCAAGCCAACTACACCAGAGCACAGAGTGTTGTCCTCTGAAGATGCCGGCCACAGAGATTGGCGAAACGTTAGGAAGAACAAACTTCAGAACACGGCCAAAGAGCCCGAAAAACCCACAACAACCATTTCTTCCTTTTGTTTTTGCTCATTTGTTTGTGTGAGATAGCTTGGTGATCCACTGGATAGCTCAGTGATGTAGGGATCTGGAGCCAGATGTTCAGTTCAGTTCCCCACTGTGGCTCCCTGACAGGGGCTGGATTTGATGATCCATAGGGTCTCTTCCAGCTTTGCAGTTCTACGATCTATGATCTGGCTTCCAGAGCCGCAGAGTCATTGGCTCTGAGCTCTTCTCGGCATGACTGATATTCTATTCAATCATACCACCTGCACTTAGCTAAATAAACATTGTTAAGCAAAGAGCCATACTCGTTGCTCCAAAATATTATAGAGAATGAATCTCATAGTAAAAGAAAGCACACACACACTCAAAAAAAAAAAAAAAAAAAAAAGGATTGACTTAAACTTGGCTAAAGCATAATTAATTACCGGCAGTGTTTGTGCAGTTAGGCTCTGTGATGAATTATACTGTACTACTATGAGAGACATTTTACATTTAGGGCTGTGTGATATGCTTTTGTTATTATTACCAGATGCATGGGCCCTCAGAGTTTTCATAGTGCATGTAACTGCCATCAGTCATCACAAGTGATCAAATCATTGTTTGTTACAGATCTCATTTTTTCCGTATTTTTCATTAAAATGCATTGCCAGGGCTTTTTTTATGTGTTTGCGGTCACATGCCTTGCCCTGCAATCTAATAAAAGAAAACATATAAAGCGGGTAGTACGAAACGACACTGTCTTCCCACAAGCCTTGGCACACATCTCCCCTGTGGATGTGGGCGAGTTACCTAACATCTCGTGTGCCTGTTTTCAATACCAATAAAGCGTGAATGTTCTTAATATTAAGCAAGGACACAGTGAGGCTTTGAATGAAATCGTAGCTTTGCTGGTGTTGAGAGTCGCGTTTTTTAGACAGCTGTAAAGCCCTTTGAGGCCCTCTCATGGAAATTCTTCTCTGAATGGATGGTTTTCTGAACTATCCCATTATAGTTCTTCCACACTATCATGTGATCTACAGGGAGGACTAGACTTCAGATCATGTGCTTTGCATTAAAAAAAAACAGTTCTGGAGGAAGGAGGTGACAAATATTTTTTTAAATGTCTCACATTCATCAATTCAGGTTGTTCCAATAATAACAAGACATTTTCAAGCCCTGAGAAATTTCTCATCTTTAGGGCAATGGCAAGCCAAATATCAAGATGTTCTTGCTTTTTCTTGTCAAGGTCTTCAAAACATGGGTAAACTGTCTCTATACAAACCTGGTGTCCTTCCTTTGGAAACAAAAAAGCACATGCCTACACTGCAAGCACAGAAGAATGGGCTGACTGTTCAAAGAAACACAAGCAACCTAGCTGCTTCTGCTTCTGTAACCCCTATGAAATATTGGTTCAGCCCAAAGGTGTGGGACTAAGAAAGAACAGGGCTATAAGAGATTTGAATTAGAAAGAGCACGAGAGCTGAAGACATTGGAGCTGCTGTTGCCACTTTAACCACTAAGGGCGCTGCCAACTTGGTCTAGGTTTAATTCCTGTATTTTTGTGCTGAAGAGGTGAATTCTCATAATGAATTCATGTACTGTATATGCAACTGAAGTGATATTTTATTCCAGGGTTCTGAAGACTCTATATGCAGCGCTCATTCTTTTATGTTTTGGATACCTGACTCTGTTGAGGAAGACATCTTGGATTTTTGTCTGAAAAGGACACTTGAACGCGAGAATTCTACAAGTAACTTCTGCAATGGTATTATTGCCTAGGACTTGGATGCACAAATTGGAGCATTTTGTTTTTTTGTTATTAATTACTCATGTTTTCTGTTATGTAAACGTAGAAGAGACTTATTTTGTGAAATTGTGTTTGCAATAGTTATGTAAGTAAGGAAATAGTCCCATAGAACTTACAGTGTTACACTTCTTATGTTTAAAAGTCCAGGCAACAAAGCCACGTCCACTGTAGTTTTGCCCAATAGAGTGGTTTGTACACACAACACACAAATCATTCTTGCCAATGCAAGACCTCCCATTGAGAACACAACAAAATATCTACCCCCCTTGCAGAGGCAAAGAATGATATCTTGGCCTCCCTCGCATGGAACTGTGCAGGGTGGAGATATGAGTTAAGGGCATGGAAGATGTCCCCTTGCTCCAATGTGCCCCCTGAATCATTGGTCCCAACACTTCCAGACACCCCCAAATTCTTCTTTTGTGAAAATTGCTCAGAAATTCCTCTCAAGTGCTTTTAAAATGCCATCAAGGGGCACGGGGAGGAATTTGCTACATGTTGTCCCCCTGTTTAGGCCGGAGGGGGCTTTTTTCAAAATCAAACATCACTCAGAAGAGCTAAAAACAGCTCAGGATAGTCAGTTTGCTCGACATGACCACTGGAGGGCGCAGGAGGCCTTTTCCAGTAAAATAAAAGAGAAAGGAGAGAAGAGGAGAGGATGTTGAGGTGGGGGATGAGATGTAAAGGAGGAGGTGCAGCCCTCCAAGGTCTAGAGTGGCTGAGTCTGGCCACCGAACCTCTGGAAAGTGCTCATCCCTCCTGTAGCTTTTTTTTAAAAAAGAAAAGCAATAAAGTGTGATTTTGCACTTTGAAAATACCAAAGTCTTCTATTGACACATCTGTGTCCCTCCTCTAAGAAGCTTATATGTTTTGATGGAAAGCAGAGAGTAAGAAGACAATCTTTAAACTGGGAAGGTTGAAAATTATGTCAGATCCTAAGTAAAGTTGAAGCTGGATTGCGGGGGGTGGACTCTCACTAATGATTTAAGGAGCTGATTCCCCCTCACTTCTCAAATCATGATGATCCATTATGGAATCCAGAGAGGACCTCTACACGCGCGCGCACACACACACACACACACACACACACACACACACACACAGAGAGAGAGAGAGAGAGAGAGAGGGAGAGAGAGAGAGAGAGAGAGAGAGAGAGACTAACTACCTCAGTGTGATCTTTAGATGGACTATTATGCATTACAGCTTTGACTAATTTTTATGACTAATTTTTAGGACGACCTGTACAGTACTGCCCATCTGGCTCTCCATTTCTCAGAGAGGCATTTGTTTCTTCCTTTTTAATAGTTGTATATTTATTGTTTCTAGCTTTAATATTGTCTCTTAATAAGCTGCCTCTTTATACCCATTGTTCTTAGCTTTAAATACTGGCTTTTAATGAGATAAACCTCCATTGTACACTCATTTTTATCAGCTTTTCAATGAAGTAAGCCGCCTTGGGTCCTTTTACAAGGAGAAATGTGGGGTAAAATATTTTAAATAAATAAATGAAATAAACAAGGGGGGCTCCCCTTGCTTGGCACTTCTCAGCCTAAAAAAACACACATGGACATCTCACTCGTGTTCTTGCTGTATGAGCAGGAGCAGACTCAGGTGGCTAGCAGAGACATCACAGTTAACCATCAGTGGCTTCGGTATCTGGCTAAAGAGCCAGAGGTTGGGAGTTCAATTCCCCACTTTGCCTCCTTGAGAAGGGCTTGATGATCCTTAGGTCCCTTCCAGCTCTTCAGTTCTAAGATTATTGTGTTACATTTTATAACGACCCTACATATTCTAACAAGTGACCAGGGAAACTTCTTGGTATCCAGGATCAAAAACTACTGAGATATGTGGGGAAATTTAACAGGGACCTGTTGTTCCCCTGACAACATTCCACTGATGATCCCTCCATCGTAATAAACAAAGTGCCATTGTTCCCTTAATCTAGTCGACTGAGAAAATCATATTTGGAGGATTTTTTTCCCTTTCCTTTCCAACTGTATAAAAATAGAGCCAAAAAAGCCTGGGTACATTTCCATTGAAAGGAAACTTGGGTTTATTAATATATAAATAAATATATATGTATATATGAATAAAAGTATATATATATAATTCTGCGGTATCAAAAGCACTGATTTAATGTGAGTTTTCCCATGTCCCAGTCATGAGATGTAACCAAAAGCAGCTTTGGGGATATCATGACTGGAAAACGCAGAATGTCATGATTGCGTTGGGAATGTATTAGCTGGAACGCTGTCTCAGCAGCTGGCCTGCTGCTTTGAAATCAGAGTTATTCCAAGAACTATATAAATAAATAGTGGCCTTGGGAATTTTTATTCGTCCAAAAGCTTCTCTCTGCCAAGCCAGCCATTACCCAAAGTTTCTCTGTATGTGTGCTTTGTATGTACGGAGGGTCCTCGACATAGAGGAAATGATGGCTAAAGGGATGTGCCAGATCCCTTATGTAAAGATTTGGCAAGCTCCTGTTCCAAGGTGGATTGATTTTCCGGAGATTTACATTTGCAGTATTTACTCAGATAATTAAAACTGGGTCTTTTCTTTTATTACTCCTACTGTCCATTGAGCACATTACTCACTCTGGCTTTACTGGACCTCTACTTGCAACTGTGTCTCTGGGCGGGCATTGCGTTGGAAGAAATCCAGAAAGATTTCCCAGCTGCCACTGCCCAATGATCTAAACTCTGCAAATTTTTCAGTTGCCTGTTTGAATCATCCCGGACAATGAAAGGAAAAATAGAAGGAGTGGTTCAGAGAGTCAGGATGTCAGAGAGAACTGTAAGCTTTTAATCAACACATGGACATCATTCCAGGGTTTGCTAATTGAGCTACTTTGGATATCCTTGACCACTTGGTCTTAACAAGACACACTGCTTAACACCTTAGGGTTCCCATGAGAACAACAAAGTTGACGCTAGGCAGCACCACGTTTAACTGGGAGTGAGTGAGAAATCTAAACCATTCTCCTCCTCCTTTTCCTGCTCTCACAGCCAAGAGCTTGGGGCCCAGTGATGTTGTTTTTGGCTACTAATACATTGCAGGTTGAGAGAAAGAGAGCTAATCAGGACCAAGATGCATTTGCCACCTGCGCAAAGAATAAAGGCAAAAGCAGGATGGGGTCTACTGCTGTTCCCTGCTCACTCATGTAGGCTCAGATGAAGTGAGCATGCCCTAGTCATCCATTCAACTTCCCAGTATCATGGTGAGTAATTGTAGGATTCATAAAAGGTAAAAGGGCTATTCACCCAGTACTATTATCTAGAGTGCTTCTCCTGCATCCAGGTAGCTGCCATAAGAAGGGACTTTTTGTGGGCAGCAGGTAGTGGGTGGCACCTTCAAAGGCAGTCCAATTTCTTTAAATCCATGAGTTAAGCCGAACAGTTCAATGCAACTAATTTATTACCTTGATTCACGAGGGCAGGCAGAAGCACGTCCACAGATGGTAAAGGTTGTAAATTGTTTTGAGGAGCCCAGGCAAAGCCAAGACAGGCACCAGCAAGAGGTTGTTAAGGGCTTGTCTCCCACAAACTAACTGCTAGTGCGCACTGAATTTACAGCTCTTCACATGCTCTTCTCGGGCACCACTATTTCCCATCAATTATCCCTGAGACGCTGATGCTGCTTTTGCTCAAATCTTCTAAGCTGTCACCTTCCACTTAGTTAAATGGGCCTCACATTTGCCATGCTCTCTTCATTGTCCAATGACTCACTGAAAGAACTGGCCTCAGTCCTTCTCTGCTAGGCTTCTGTTAAACTGTTCAGTTCCTCCTGCTCACGGGTACCCTTCCAGCTTCAAGATATCATTTCTTCTTCTGAAGAGATGACTTCTGATGACTGACTAAAGGGGGTCACCAGAAGATACTTTGCCCCAATCCCTTTTCAGACCTGAGCCTATTTCTGGTCTGGTAGACTATTTCATTATCTACCACTTCAGAGCCATCATCTGTACTCATGGATGCCGTCTTCTCTTATGACATGGTGCATGCCAATGGCATCAGTAAAGCTAAATGACAGAGATAAAGAGGAGTCCAGGCAAAACAAATGTAGTTGAATCAACGTTTAAACGTCTATGAAATTTGTATCCAAAGATAATGGAAGAACAGAATTGCAGAAACCTATGGCCTAAATCCAGTTTTTAGTCCCAAGCAGAATAAACCCAACAGACCTTACATAATTATTGACTCTTCAAGATCCCCTTGATCCTGTGGGTCTACTCCAGAGCCCTATTCAGTCATTAGAATTCTTGGGTTCATCGATATAGTTAGCAAAAAATGCCTAGCTTTGCCCTTCTGTTGTCAGTTTGGTCATACAGTAATGGAAGTATCTGAAGAGAAGAGGTTCCTGTTCATGCATATGTTAATATTGCTTGCTTGAAGGCACATGCCAAGCTTCCATGTGAGCAGGAATCTCTCCCCTTCAGACACCTCTGCCATTGCATAAGCAAAGTTGTGTGTGGCTAGGCTAGGCTAGGCTAACAAACGTTTAAAAGATAACAATTGAATAAGATGCAGCCATGGTGAACAACTGGATTTAGTCTGTTGTTTCTGTCAGCTTTTTTGGCCATGAGATACCAGCAATATCCTTAAAAGGCATTTGTTCAAGGGATTGTCACTCTTGAATTGGCCTTCTCAGCCACACTAGATGCTGTTTGAAGTCCTCGATACAGAGCACAATACCATAGTCTTTCGAGACTGAAGGATGTCATGGTTTTTGATCCTTCAGAAGTCCACCTTTGGCTAGAAGAAGGATGTAATAATAATCACCATCTATTATAGAGTAGACACTTTCTAGATGGGCAGTATATATATAAATGAATGAATGAATGAATGAATGAATGAATGAATGAATGAATGAATGAATGAATGAATGAATGAATGAATGGTGTGCTGTCATGTTAGTTCTGACTTATGATGCCCTTTTTCAGGGTTCTCCAGGTAGAGAATACTCAGAAGTGATTTACCATTCCCTCCTTCTGGTGGTGCCCTGGAACTGTGCAGTTTGCCCAAGGCCACACAGGCTGGTTCTTTTCCACAGCAGGGGATAGAACTCCAAACCTCTGACTCCGCAGCCAGATATCTAAGCCATTGAGCTATCCAGCCAGCTTGGAAGGATTTATGGATTGGAACTTCCATTGGATTCCAATTACCAAGCGAGGAGCATTATCAAGTGGGGGCCCCACCTATTTTTCTTTCTTTCAGGGCATGCAATATTATTTCCTCAATGCACCTTTCTCAGAGATGAGGAGAGTTGCTGTTTTGGACGATATCTCCCAGAATCCCACAGCCCACTTCCCATCTCCTGCTGTAACTGAGGTACAAAAGATAAATAAACATCTCAAATAGATGGGTCCTAAATCCAATTGGTAACCTGAATGAGGTAGGCCCCCTGAATCAAATGTGGAATGGTAATTCTCAACACCTATGAAAATCCCATGGATCCAGTGTGTCTGCTCTAGCTTGGACTACTGATTGGATACTGCCAATAATTTAGAGATTCTTTGTTTTTCATTTAATTGCAAATTGCGTAAGGGAAGTTAAGCGGGGCCAGTGCTGCAATTAATCTGGAGCATATCCAATGGCATCTTTGAATTTTGATCCCCTCTTACCTATAACACAGTGGTTCTCAACCTTGGGTCCCCAGATGTTCTTGTACAACAACCCTCAGAAATCCTCGCCATGAAATAGCATTACTAAATATTATGCCGGAAAGCACTGAAAATAAAATAAAATACTGTCTAATGCACATACTCACAGCAGCCAGGCTACTCTGGGTCCAGAAATGAAAAAGTGAAGAAATACCAACGACAGAGGAGTTGCTAAAGAAGTTATGGGACATAGCAGAACTAGATATACTTTCAGAAGCGTTGCGGGAACAACCAAGAGACTATGTAAAATAAAGCTGGAAATTAATATTTTTTGGGGCCTAGAAAAAGACAGGAGTTTAGGGCAAAATTTGGTATTCTATGTACTCAGTGCTCACTGGAAACCAACTGGAGTAATCCGAGATCCAAACAATGTTGGAATATCTGGCCCAGAAGGGGGGAGGGTTTGTCTTAATTAGTAGTGATTTTGTTGTTTGTTTGTCTGATTGTAGTGGCTGGTGGTTTGGTGTTTCCTGTTTTCTCCGCTTTGTAGTGTTTTATTTTAAATTAATTTTTATTTGTTTTTAAAAAGAAAAAAGAAATCCTTGCCAGCACAGCTAGTGGTGAAGGCTTCTGGGAGTTTTAGTCCAGGAACATCGGGGGACCCAAGATTGGACACTACTGCTCTCACATCCCTCTATTTCCTCTTCTAAAACCTGAGGCGGAATGACATTTGGATGTATTGAATCTTTTACGGTGTTTCCAGAGATGGCATGTTGAATTTATGTCATTTTATAAGTTGCCATGTATACTAAATCTCCATAGATTTTAGGTCTGGGCACCTTAGTCACCTTGTAAATGTTTGAGGCGGGAGTGAGTTAAATATTTTTGGGTAAAATATTATTCTCTTCTCTGCCCTTCCAGACAGAAAATAGATAGCTGTGATTGCTCCTTTAAAAGCTTCTGGCTAGGCTTCTTAAACAGTTAATCTTGGTCAGTTCTATCTGGTTTACACATGTGTTTCCTGTTTTTCTTCTGAATTCTATACTGCTCAGGGACCTGGGGAACGAGAGTCCAGGATTTTCCTGTAAGGAAGGGCTGCTTTGTTCATTACCGCCTTGGGAATGTGTTAAAGTTTTGCATGTGTACTTTGGGCAACAAACTGTATTTCCAAGGGCAGTAATCAGCTCTGCTTGTTAAAAAAAAGGTGCAGCCTAAAGAAAACCCATAACCAGGACTTCTCTTTTAGATGTGCTGGCATTATTGACCCAAACTCCTTTTACTTTAATAGTCGGGATTCACAGTCTGCCAAAAGTCTCTTGAACGTATTACAACAAAAGATGAATGAATGGCTCAAAGTGTCTAACTCAAGCAAGTTTATTCTGAATATATGTATATTCAGGAGGTTTCCAAAAATATACTCCTCTGAATTTGTCTCCAGACTTAGTTGTCCAGCTGCTGAAGTAGAATCAATGTATTAGAAACTCTCCATTGTTCAGCCACAGGCACACAAAGACATGCAGAGAGAGAAAGAGAGAGAGAGAGTAGATTAAATGATCTAGCAATGATGCATAGATAAAATTTTAAAAATGGATAATCAAATGCATTGTTATTTACCAAGGTGCTTTATTGGTACATGTATGTGCTAGCGTGCACTAACAAGACATTATTTTAAAATATTTTCAATACATAGAAAAGATTAATAAAGTGCCACAACAAAAGAATGGGCACATCCAGATGGGGGAGGCTGGAGCAGTCTGGTTCATGTTTAAAAAGTGTTGCTTAGTGTGAACTATAGTAAGACCTTGGTATCTGTGGGGTATCAGTTCCAAGCCTCCATGTGGATGCTGAAAAATGTGGAAGTAGCAAACTCTACACATACTGTAGCATGATCTCTGTCTCCCTCTAGTGGCCAGTTCTGGTAAACACACCATAGAAATAAATACATATTTCTAGGTTTTTTTAATTTGATATTTTCAGATAGGGACTAAGTGAATCCATGGATACTAATCCTGTAGATAGGCAGGTGCTACTGTATTTTATCTCTCACTTGAGTGATTCATTCACACTTACCAACATTTTTTTTCTCCATGAGAAAGGCCCAGACGGGTCTTTGAACTGGCCCAATTTGTCCACCTTTCCTCATTCCCCTTCCCACCCCCTCTCTGCTTTTTTCCATGGCCATCATTTAGCAGGCTGCAGTGACTTTCTATCTCTCTCTGTTAAATAAAGGAAGGGAAACATTGCCTAAAGTCCCATCCCTGTGGCTCAATTTGTGAATCAACTACAGCAGCAGCTGAAATATGTCTAAGTGGCTAGAAAGATCCTAGAAGATACACAACACAAACAGAAAGCTTGCCATGATGTAAAAGCAAGGCACCATGGTTTCAATGTGATGGGGCAAGTGTTGTTCCTAAGCTTCAAATCATGTGGGAAGGTCCGTCACTCATGAAGAAGAAACTTAGTGCTGTGAATTACTTAACTGAAAGATCTGGAAAGGAACTTAAGCCAAAGTTTATCGTACCAATAGTTCAAAGCCATATGTGACCAGAGATGAGGTGATTCCTGTATGAGTTACTTGATAATAAGGGAAAAGAGTAAGGGATGGGTGATGGGAAGGGATGATCCCACTGTGGAATCATTCTGATGTGTGAACTGGAATGCGTTTTACAAAGTTACTGTTCAGATTTTTTTAATGCTCTGTACTCTTAGACTGTTAAGTATCTTTCAAAGTTATTTTTCTATAGAAAGGTTTTTGATACATGTAGTAGTCTGAAACTTTACATTTTAAGTTTAGCTGCAAAGGATTGCATTGTCTTGAATGGGTTTTCAGGTGCATTGGAACCGGGACTGCTTATATGTATGATCTAGAGAAACCTACCAATCATGGAACACATGATACCGCCATCCAGAATAGTGCTGGATCGTTAGGAAAATATATTTTTTTAAAAAATTAAATGGTAGAATGGATTAAAATAAAAGAGGGGGGTTCTCCATCATCCTTCTCAATGCCACAGCCCACCAAGTACACCACAGTGCTGTCACCTCAGATTACACCGCTTACAGCTCTCTTTTGGTGCGGAATAACCAATCACACGGGTTATAGAATGGACTAATTAGGAGCACTCCAAATCATGCCAAAAACTCTTTAGCCATTCCACTGTGCCAAAAAGGAAAGGGACAGCTCTAACAAAGAGTGGGATGGATCACTCTAAGTAAAAAAAAATTTGTGTGAATGCTAAAAAATCAAACAGCACCAAAAGTGATCCAAATTGCAAGCTATTCTGCCAGTGCAGACATACCCAGAGTTGATGGAGAGTACCAACTATCATCCTTCATTGTTTTTTTAGTATTTTATTTTATGTAAAGCAGTATTTTATGCTGGCACAGATTCCTTCTTCTTCTACAACTCTGAAAACCACCTTGAAGGTTTGGGAACCAGCGGGAGAAAGACAGGACAGCAAAGTTTCTTGAGCAAAAATTCACTCTCACAATATTGTTCATGAATGTACTGTATAATTATACATGCAATCATGTCTGAATTGACACACTCACACACGTGCACCTCCTGTGTTTAATCAAGGGAAATACACGGAAGTGTAATACACAGGAAAGACATAAATGAATGCAGAAAATAGGTTGTGTGGAAAAATAGCTTGAGCACCAGTCCTGGAGTAGATTTTAAAAATGCTTCTAGTCTGAGATTGGGGGAGAGGTTCAAATTGTAGCTGTTTGGATAGTATTGGAGTGTAGATTGCATCATCCCTAGCAGTGAAAAAGCTATGTTGCACAAGAATACTTCTACCCAGGATTACTAGTTGAGTTGTTGGTTGCCTCTCTGTTCTAAAGCTACTCTAAAGAAGGCCTAGACCCAGAGCTCTGGAGCAAAATCTACAAAGCTTTAATATAGAGCTTGAAGGAAGACTTGAATGCCAGAAAAACCATATACCTCTTACAAAGGACCCTGCAGTCCTTAATCCTGATCTGAGGGAAAGGCAACCATGTGAAAGGGAGTGGGAAGTCGCTGTGAGGAGGGAAGAGCAGGGAGTAATTCCATCTGCTCCTCCTGCTTCACCGCCTGAATTAAAGAACCATATGCAAATAGCAGTAACCACTCACGCTGGTAAAACCTATGACATTCAAGAGAGCAGTGTTCACCATGAGGCTATTGCAATTACAGTTCCTGCAAAACTTGATTTAAAAAGTTAGGAAAACAAAATGTCCATTGAAAGAGGGAGATTCCCTCCCAAGCGGAAGTGTTTATGAGGGAAGAATATGTTATGCCCGAAATTATTGTGAGCGTTCTTCCTCCTCCCACTATAAGGTCAGAACCTCGTCGCCTTAACAAAATGGAGAAGCAGTTCATAGCAAAACTTTTGGACCTGATTAGCAACACAGAGATGTTATCAGGTTTATTTCCTAATCTGGATTCTAGACAGAAAGGCTCAGAAGGAAAGGACAGAGAATTGCTGCCTGTTGCAGTTAGGAATACTGTATATACATCTATACAGACTTGGTGTGTGTGTGTGTGTGTGTGTGTGTGTGTGTGTGTGTGTGTGTGTGTGTGTGTGTGTGTGTGTGAGCAGCAGGACATACAATGTGAAGTTTGAAAAATTATGCAGTTGGAAAACTGATAGATGTGCAACTGAAGAAACAGAAAAAACAGGTTATCTCTTTACTAAGAATTAAATGGTAGGCAGTGCCATTTAGCACAATTTGGGTAGCGGTTAGAAAGTGACTTGCTTCCCTACTTAAATCAAATGATCCAAACCAGCCTTTAACAAAGACTCCTTGATTGGTTGAGAAAACTCTTAAAATAGTCAAGACTATTAACTAACTAACTAACTAACTAACTAACTAACTAACTAACTAACTAACTAACTAACTAACTAACTAGCTAGCTAGCTAGCTAGCTAACTAACTAGCTAACTAACTAACAACATCAGGCAAGAAGCAAAAGTAAAAGATAACAGAAATATTGTCAGAAACCTAAACACAACTTTTCAGTAATTTTCACAGAGAGAGAAAGAGAACAGTTATAATGATAATTGCAAAGAAATACTACAGAAAGAAAAAGACACCATAAGATCCAAGAAATCAAAGAGAAAGTTAAACTAAGGTTAGGGAGGTTGAATGATTGTCTGGGAAATATAGTATTTAATCAGGTTAAGATAAATATAAGATGGAAAGAATATTACCAAAGAACTATATAGAAGGTAAGCAGAGATTCATTTCAAGAAGAATCCTGTGGTAAAGAATTTGCAGCTGTAGAAAGCAAAGGCAAAGCCACTGTCAAAGTAATTGGCAGAAATAAATCAACCTGAATTGCCAAACAGAGTTGTTATGATGAAGGGGTGATGGGTCATAAACACTCCCTTGAGCTAAGTGAAGAAAAAGCAGGATATGAGCAGAACAAATGGATGAACATTTTAAAAAGTAAATCTTGAAAAATTTTTCAAGTTTAGAAATGGTTTACTTCTAGAATGTCCCAGCATGTTAGTTGTTGCTGCTGCTGCTGTTGTAGTTCTGTGGGAAAATAATGGTCTCCCTCAATATGGTGTTTGGGGAGTACTTCTTCAGCTGGCTTTATTCCTCCACCGAGCTCTGATTTCTGACTTCATCCCTCATTTATTGGTACAAGATTCCTCCTTGAGAGCTGTCTCTGGCTCAGCCCTAACAGGAACTTCTCTGAAGTTTGCAAATATCATCATATTTGGGGAAGGTTGCCTTGAAGAACCAGATTTTATAACAATAGGGGTATTTTGAGGAGTTACAGTTAGCACCGACCTTTTGCTTGTTTATATCTTTCCCAAAAATCATTACCAGTGGTTTGCTTATGTTACAACATCTGCAATTTGGGTCATGAATAGACAAAAATGATTTTTTTAAAATGATGATGTCTTTGCCATATGCATAACATCACAGGTGCAGCGCAAGTAAAAACATCATTCCCCAGTCTTGCTATCTGATTTTTGGCTGGAAATTAATTACTGCTGAGAAAAAGGCAGGAAACCATTTTACCGCAGTACAATCTAGGCTGGGACTGTATAGTAAATAATCAACAAATGGCTCAGCCCAGTTTATAAATACTGTCTCGGTAACTTATTTAATTGAGATATTCAGTTGCTTCTTATCAGATTTCCCTGAAAGGAAGTCTAAGAGAATGGGCCACATATTCCATGGCTCAGTTTAGAACATAAAGCCTTTGAAAGAGGCGGAAAACTCCAAAAGAACACTAACGCTAATGTCTGTTCTAGCATTTTCTCGGCCCGTGTTAACACACTGAAGAAAAATATCCTAAGATGCTTTATGGTGAACCGTGATACTGAGAAGCAGAAGTGAAGTTGCACAGATTCAACAGGATTCTGGCCAGTGTTTTTAATTAATTTAGTTTCAAATAAACAGGGTTTGGTTTTCATTTTTCTCTTGCAGAGGTTCGAAGAGTGGAGTTCACTTCTTGAAATTACTTGAAGCGCAAGTTAAAATGTTAAAAGGTGCTTTAATACGCCCGTGTTCTCAGTGAGGGGGGGCTGATCTGTGCCCTGAATTTCCTTACTTTGGAGGTGGGAGACAGTCCTAACCATAGCTTTTGTGTTTAACTCAAAGCATTTCCCCACCTTTCGGGGGGGGGGATAACTCTTTTGATTATGGCATTTTGATGTCTGTGGCAGAGAAATGAATTGCATTCCCACTATGAATGTCAAGGTGCTTTAAATTCTCGGCTGACCAGGTTATTTTGCCATCTGAAACATAAGTTTTAGGAATTCCTTCCTCCTTCCAGATCGGGGGGGGGGGGAGCAGTTACAATAAACTAAACAGCCATTTGCAGCCAAATGTGACACATTTAAGGTATCCACTGTGCTGTAGTCCATAGAGTGATGGACAAGGACTCTGGAGACCAGGGTTCAAATCCCCACTTGATTATGGAAACTCATTGGGGGAGCAGAACTGGTAAAACCACTCCTTAAATCTTTTCCTTACCTTGAAATCCCTCTTAGGGTTTCTGTAAGTCATATCTTACCTGACAGCATATAACTAACTATATGGCGCATTGCCTTATCTTATGGTTCTGTTTTGATCACCCATATAGGCAGAAAGAAGCTATTCAAAACTCTTAAGCTTTTTTTTTTAGAGAACCATCAGAAATGTTAAAGCAAGATTCTCACCATCCATTACAACATACATCTACCAAACAGATATTTTTTAAAAGCAGAATGTTGAATATTTCTTCCACAAGCTGTCCATATAAATCAGGAAGGCTGGCTGGCTGGCTAGCCTTTCATCCCAACATGGATGGAACCATTCAGATCCACCCTAAGAGGTGTAGTAGTATTATGCCAAGGTAGAAGGACAGAAATTAAGAGTAAACAACTAGAGGTTTTATAATGATATATTTGTATTTTCTGTTCCTCTGAATTGCTCCTGTTGTCTCTTTTATTCTGAAAACAAATTGGTTTATTATATGTAAATAGAACTGGAAACATTGTCTCTCACACACTTTTTTTGGTTAAATGTCATGTAGAAATGGGATTGATATATTTATTAGCTACATGACTATCCCAGCTTCCCACCAGTAAGCTCAAGATGGCAGATATTGCTGTCCTCTTTCCCATCTGAAATGTACAACACCATGAAGTAGACCCAACCAAGAGAGAGTTGTAGTCCAAAACAGTAACTTTTTAAAGCTGTAGTTCCTGTCCCTGAGAACTTATTACTTACCTTCGCTATCCTCCCTCTCTATCTTGCTCCTTTTTATTCTGCCAGATGGAAAAAGTTACTTTTCTGTGCCTTACCCTTTGTTTCCAATACGTGTCTCCCTCATCCTGCTTCCTCCTTACCCTGGCTGGCATCTTTCTCCATGACTTACCTCCCCTATCTGGTCCTTTCAAGCATTTTGTGTGACACGGCTGTGAACCAAAGAGAAGCAAGAGGACCCTGAGGCAATTTGGTGCATATCATTGGCCAAAATCCAGTTGCCTAGTGTAGCTTAGAAGGAGCCTCCTGGTGCAGCGGTTAAACTGTACCATTATGCTGCTCATGGTCAGCGTTTGATACCAATGGATCTGACCACCAGCTCAAGATTGATTCAGCCTTCCATCCTTCTGAGGTTCATGAAATGATTACCCAGCTTGCTTGGGAGGAGGGCAACATGTAGCCAGTATAATTTTTTTTAAAAAAAATGTAAATTGCCCAGAGAGTGCTTTAAACACCATGGGGTAGTATATAAGCAGCACACTTTAAAAAAAAAAAAAAGTCAGTGCCACTAGAGTAGGCCCACTGAATCAATGAGGACAATTGACAAGTGAGACAATTCCTCCACAGATTCCATTGATTTAAATTTGCTGACTCTCTGTGGCCTACTCTGATAAAGGAAGTTTCTGTTCAAGTAGGCCCATTTGAATCAAGGGAACTTAAGGAAGAGTCGGTTTACTAAATCCCCATTGATTCAGTGGGCCTACTCTAGTGCAATTTACTAAAGTAAGCAACAGAATTTTGGTCAGCGTCTACTTCCACCTTTGCCCCAGGTTGAGAAGATCTGTGTGGAAATGGCCATGCAGGTTCACTCATAATAAGATTGTTCAGCATAGCTCTCCTTCTTTCTAACATTGGCTCAGAAAAGCCTGTTTCTTGTTTTTCCTTTCCTTAAAGTTAAAAAATAAACAGAAATGACTTGGACAAAAAAGAGGGAATAATTGCTTATCTGAAGACTTATAGCCTTCATGTATTAATAGGATTCCAAAAGGGTAAAGTAAAACAGACCTTTTTTCTATTTTGGCCTGGGCTGTCATTGTGATAGAAGTCAGGAACAAATCGCTTAATGTTTTACGAGGAATATTTCAGAAAGTACTCCCCCTCTCTCCCGTGTTTCTTCTCTGCCTACCCTCTCTCTGCGAAGCTACAGCTCCAAATGTAAAAGGCTGAAAATGAGGACCAGGAGTTTCTTTACGATCTTTCTGCATTAGTTCGACTGGAGGAATTAAAAAGCAGAAATAACATTGTCCATTGTATATTACTACTCTTTAAAAAAAAGGAAAGCAAAGCAAGTGAGTTTTGGCAGTAAATGCTTGCAAGGCAATTTGCCAGGATTCCTGATTCAGTGTTTATGGGAACATCTTGAAATAACTCCCAAATTAATGACTGTATCTTCCATCACTCTTGTATGATGTCTGAACATGAGGAGAAAGTAAACAATAGTTAATGATCTGGGATTTGCTGGCAAATGCTATATTAGCTCTGGTTCTGATTTTCACTTGCAGTTGAAAGCTCTTCTGATCAGATATTTATCTTTGGAGAGAAAACATCATCCACACACAGTCACATACTCGCACACATAAACACATACAGACATACGTCAGAACCCTGCACTGTCTGTCGCTATCACTTTGATGGCCTCTTCCACTGAGAAAGTTTCACACACAATTAAATTATATTGTGGGACAATTTGCTCACATTGAAAATGGCCCTTTAGAATACATTTCCCATTCACTGAAATGTATGCGAAACTTGGTGGAGGTTTTTAAAGCCGCAGTAACTACAAGCCATGTATAACTCCTTTTTGATATTTTAAAGGGGTTGTGGTGCTTGAGAAGGAATTTCTCTTCCCCCCCCCCAAAAAATTCTTGCCAACTTCTGGTTCAAGTTAACATGAATTGCTTCTTTAACAGTATCAGATTTTAAAGGATAACAATTGTGCATGCCCTCCTGCAGGAAGAGTTAGTATTACTTAAGACAAAGCAAACATTTCTTTTTTTTTTCATTGTGGTGTAGATATTTTCTAGTTAGGGCGGAGTGAACCAATCACCAATGTTTCATGGAATTTCTCAACTCCTCCGGGTCTCCAAGAGGAGACCAACCTCTGCTCAATCAGAGTTGAAGGAACATAGAGTTTTATTTTTGTGTGACTCATGAGTCTTCTTCTTGCTGAGTTCCTTGCAGAAGCAGAAGAAAACCGGAGAGAAAAACGTGTAGACTGAGTCTTCTACATTTCGCAGCAATAGTGGACAACTCACAATTTGTCACAAGTGCTAGAGAGGGGATGCAGCTCCTGTAGCAGTTGTGCCAAGCACTCCCTGACCCCAAGCGGTCATGCTACTCTTTGGTTCTAGGTTGACATATTTTCTAGTTTCACCTGGACTCTAAGCCCATTTATCCAGGTATCTCTTGTGCCCATCTCCACAATCAGCTGGCTCTGAAGCACTTCCAATGCTCCACTTCCTGCCCCTTGCTTGCTCCACCCCACCTTGCCCAGTCTCTGGTTACTGCCTTGAGAGTTCAAGAAATGGGCTGATGACAACCTGACATGAGTGCTCATCACCACGGTATCCTTCTCAGATGTGTGCCTGTGCATGTGCAACTTTTTCCCTCTCTGTGCAGTGTTCTTCCTCCTCTGCACACCCACAGTGATAGTTTTCAGCCCCTTCGGTTCCAGTTGTGATGGAGCCCTGCACAAGGAGGGGCGGAGTCACAGGTGCATGCGGGGTGGGGTCATGCACGCGAGGGGCAGATTCCTGCCCAGCAAGGCTGAAAAATTGGAGGGAATGTTGCTCACCACATTAGAGCACACCACATATACATAACAATGATGAATGCACCTCAAAATTCACATTATTTTCTGCACATGCACATATTTTCCTAGCACAGACATTTTAATTAGGGCAGTGCAGTAGCCTCCTGATTTTTAACATGCCCAAATGAGATCAGGACGTACCCCTCCCCAAGACATAGCGGAGAAAAAAAAAGAAACCCAAACCCTTACATATTAGCACATCAACCATGAGGTGCTAAAAACCAATGCCTGGATTTGAAAGCTGCAATAAAGGATCCAAAAACATTTCTATATGGAAAAGGAGAAGTCAGAGCAAAAGCCAATCTTTCTCCTTAATATGTTGTTTTTAAATGTGGGGTTGTGTTTGTTTACTTGCTTGTTTGTTTGTATGTATGGTAATGAGGACAATTCAGAACATGAGGGCCCTGGCATGCTGTCTGAAGTACCCCAGGCCCTTTTTTCTACACAAGGGAGCAAATCTATTTCAAATGGGTGTGCTTTGGGAAATTGCATTTGAATGAAAACTGAGACATGCTTCCCTTACTTATCTGTTCCCCAGGCAAAGAGAAGGTAGATTTATCCCTGACTCACATTTCCTGGAGCCTGCCCTTTTTAGGGCTGTCAAAGGGCTGAATAACACTGAGAAGAAACAAACAATGATTTTTTAAACAAAAGCCAATGCAGTTTGAGAAAGCTTACAAATAGTATCTTCAGCAATGCCAAACCCAAAATGTTTTGGTTCCAATCATTGAAGAATGAGAGAGAGAGTATCTAAGGAAGACAGAAAACAAAACTAATTTCAGCTATGTCTGTGGTTTGAGCTGATTTTATTTTAAAGATTTCAAACACTGAAATTCATCTTCTGGAACTTATACTTGAACATCAGAACTCCAAATTTGCCATTTCGGATCTCCCACTTATCAGTAAGGGTCAAACCTGGTGTATCTGCTGTGCAGTGGATTCACTACACTTATATCAAATACTGGTTTTACAGTTAAAGGCATTCTTGCCTTATAAAATTATGATTTATTATAAATACTTGAAATCCTGCTTATTATTTTCTCTTTCTTGAAGAAATCTGCTTATATCACATAGCTTGTGTGAGAATGAAATTGAAGCTGAAATAAGAACATATGAATGGGAATTATTTCCATTTTGCTGGAAATTAAAATGCATACAATACCCCCTGGAACTAAAATTGTATGTTCCCTAACAAAAATGTCATACTGTAGATTGCCAAGTCAAATAAATCCATATATAGCCATTACGTGGATGCCCCTCTTTCTCTCCAGCCATGCCTCTCGGCCAGATTTTATTTTATTTTGTAACTGCTAATGTGAGAAAACTCTTTTCTCCCTGTAGCTCTCCATGCTGTCCAACTTTTGCTGCCTTCAGCAGGTTTGCCAGCTCTCCAGAACATGTTTTGAGAGGGGCATTGACTCCTCATCCCATTTCACTGCTGGAAACATTTCTGACAGTAAAGCAACCAGCCAGTGGATCTTAAGGTAATCACAATGCTGGGATCTTATTATTATTTAGTAGCTGGACAACATGGTAGACAGTGACACTCCAACCTGGCATGAAGGGTGATCACACAACCCTACTGTAGACATTTGGCCTGCTCTACAAAGGCTGAACTGGGAAGGGAGATAAAGACATGCACAGCAGCTACCTTGATCTGGTTCCTGTTGTGTGGAAGAGGAAATTTCTGCAGGTGGAGCTTGCATTAAAAGCTGTTCCTGTTGAAATTTCCTCTTCTAATCAACTCTTATAGGTACAGAAACTCTGTCCCTGTGAGATTTCTTGGATCTAGTGCACTACTAAAACAAGGAATACTTTTCTTTTTTGGCTATAATCTCTGCTATTTGTGTAGAAGTAGCTTTATTTTCAGAAAGCAAAGCATACATGCACAGCTAGCAGAGAACCATTGGCTGATTGTTCAAAAAGATACATGCAACCTATCCACTGCTTCTAATCCTTGCAAATCCATGCAATAGAACAGCAGTCGTTTTAGTTCTGTACAGTTATGCAATTTGTGCAAAAATCACTGTAACATGGGCCCCCATTCCCAATGTCTTACCTGGTTCCTCTAAAGGAGTGCATGTTTGGAAGTTAGCTAAGGTTTTAAAGGGGACTTGTAAATGCATCCACCTGAAAGCATCTGACTAGAAACCCTGCCTGAACATGTGCTTAGACATTGCCTATAGATCTTCATAGTAAATACACAACAACTTTAGAAGAATCACACACTCAGGGAAGTTGGCTACCATGTGCAAGTGCTTTCCCTCCAGTTTTAGCTCTTGTGTGTGGTTACGGCTAAACACTTTCATGGGGTTGTGATGCAGGAACCATGCTGGTAGAGCCAACACAAGACATTTTGTTTCCTGGGGTAGATTAGCACATGGGATCTCTGTCTTCTTCCCTTAAGGTAAAGGTAAAGGTTCCGCTTGACATTTTTAGTCCAGTCGTGTGCGACTCTAGGGGACGGTGCTCATCCCGTTTTCAAGCCGTAGAGCCAGTGCTTGCCTGAAGACAGTTTCCGTTGTCACGTGGCCAGCGCGACTTAGATTTGGAACGCTGTTTACCTTCCCATCGAGATGGTACCTATTTATCTACTCGCATTTACATGCTTTCGAACTGCTAGGTTGGCGACGAGCTGGGACAAAGCGATGGGAGCTCACTCCGTCACGTGGATTCGATCTTACGACTGCTGGTCTTCTGACCCTGCAGCACAGGCTTCTGCGGTTTAGCCCGCAGCACCACCACGTCCCCTCTTCTTCCATTCAGTAAAAATACAGGAAGTATAAATCAAATAACTAGGAATTTGTTGCCCTTTTGTGATGCTGCCTGGGGCAGCTGCCTCATTCTGCCTAACAGTAGGACCAGTATAATAAACTAATTTATCATGGCAATTTTTTTTTGATTGTATAGAAATGGTGTTAGGTGGGGATAGCTCAAAAGAAAATGAATCTAGGGACCGAGCATGTGTCTTATGAAAGTCTCTGATCTTTGGCACTGTTTTCAAAGCAGCGAGGAGCTCCAATCTCCATTTGCTTTACAAATCTTGGGAACTGTTGGGTGGACTGTGGATTATGTATTCAGGCAATTTCCCACTGGCCTGTTACTTTTCCCCAGGTAAAGCTTTTGTGATGGCTTCCTGATGTTTTTTCACAGCTCCCACTCATTTTTGATCAGCTTCTACAGAAATATTCGCTCTCGATATGTGCCGTTTATCAAGATTTTCCACACTGCTCCAGCCTTTCATCTGCAGACGTTTAAGGTCCTCACAAGCAGAGAGCAAGTAATCTCTGTTCTCCATTGTTCTCCTAATTAATTGCTGTTGATTGGTCTGACTCACTGCACATTGTTTCAAAGCATGATCAAAGCCTATCTCCAATTAATCTACTAAACTAGATGTCAGATTAGTAAATTCTTGTGCACTGCTATGAAGATTTCATTTTCGGACCTCAATAAAAGGCTTGTCACAGAATAATGGCTTCGACAGAGCTCTGACAGGGCAGTCCAAAGGTCATTCTCCAAAAACATGTAGTGGTTTCTGCAGAAAATGGTGGTGCCTTGTCTTGCTTATATCGAAGGGAAATCTTAATCCATTTTGTCCAGTTCCATATAACTAAATTATATCTTTTCTTAGCTAGCTTTGTCAGCTAGGCTAACAAACAAAAGTGTATTAAATGGCTTTGGCATCTCCTTAATAATAATAATATATAATTATAAAATATTATTAGGAGATACATTTAATAATATATACGTTAACCTAGTAGAAATAATGGACACAGTCCACTTCATGCTTTATTCTCTATGTCTATTTTGATGCTTCTTTTAGCCTCCTCACTTCTATTTTACATGTAGATCTTTCCATGTCTTAATATTTTTGTGTTATAATTATTTGCCCTTACTATTAGAAGAAGAATTGGAAAGGCAACACAAAGCCATAATTGTTCTCAACTGTTGTGTTCTCTCACCTAAGGATGTGAAAAATGATGACTAAATGATTTGTTCTTGTTAGTTCAGCCTGTGGTCACTTGAAAAGATTCTTTGCAAAGTAGTTTTCAAGCCCTGTGAGATTTCTTGGATCTAGTGCATTACTAAAACAAGGAATACTTTTCTTTTTGGCTATAATCTCTGCTATTTGTGTAAAGGTAGTGTCCTTTATTTTCAGAAAGCAAAGCATACATGCACAGCTAGCAGAGAACCATTGACTGATTGTTCAAAAAGATACCTGCAACCTATCTACTGCTTCTAATCCTTGCAAATCCATGCAATAGAACAGCAGTCGTTCTAGTTTTGTGCAGTTATGCAATTTGTGCAAAAATTATTAATCAATGTTGCAAAGACTTATTGACAGCATCCTCTTACAGGTATGCAGAATAATGCTGGTTTCCCACTCTTTGTACCTGAGATGAGACTAGTGAGGATTTACACTTGCATTTTGTTTCAAGCAATGCATAGAATAATTGCTTTCTTTTGAAAAAAGATGGTTAATTCATTGTAGTCATGGATCACTTTTCCTTTTTATAAAAAAAGTTTATAAGGTAATTTACAAGATCGACTTCCATGGTGAACAAACTTCAGTGATATTAATTGTTTCTTTTCCAGGTTTGTCACTGATTAGCCTACTTTTTATGCATGTGCCTTTACTTTTCAAGCTCCTTTCTTCAGACAGGCTGTTCTGTCTTTGGTCTTATCCCTCATGTCAAGATAGTTCTTTAGCAGGAATAGAAATCTTCCTTTATTTGAGATGAGAATGAAACAATTTTTTTTAAAAAAAATCCACTGCTGAGAGAGACTGGGAAAGATTTTGTGTTTTTTCTGGTTTTGGTTTTATTTAGTTAGGGGGACTCTTTACAAAAAAATTGGATTTTTTGTATAAAAACTTTTTATTTTGCAAATGAGAACCTCTAATTCGCATAAAATACAAAAAATTGTGCAAAATAATGCTGTTTTTGTTGTTGCATGTGCCGCTGCTCACAAAAGGGAAAAATAATTGTGTGTTTTTGTTTGGCAATGAAACATCTGCTCATCAATTTTTTTCGATACAATGGCTGCATGTGTAGATACATCCTTGTTCATCAATAAGAACATTTATGACTATTTGTTAAATCTGTATTCTTCAGTGGAGCTGTGCTTGTGCTAGAGGATGGAAAGACCATGTCATTATAAGGACAGAGTAGAAGGCATCTCACCAGGACTTTCTGCTTCAATTTCTTCCATTTAGAGCAGTGGTTCCCAGCCTTGAGTGACCCAGATGTACTTGCACTACAACTCCCAG
Organism: Pogona vitticeps; assembly: GCF_051106095.1. Classification (NCBI taxonomy): domain Eukaryota; kingdom Metazoa; phylum Chordata; class Lepidosauria; order Squamata; family Agamidae; genus Pogona; species Pogona vitticeps. The sequence continues at coordinate 25,351,080 of NC_135783.1, read as the reverse complement.
AAATCCCAGCCAGCACAACTAGAGGTGAAGGCTTCTGGGAGTTGCAGTCCAAAAACATATGTGCTACCCAAGTTAGGAACAAATGCCTTAGAACTATTATTGGCATTGGTGATACGTACATGGGATATAACTCAGACATCCCAAATTCAGTCTCCACGAAACATGGAGGGGAGGGGGAGGAGAGTCAGCCCAAGAGTCAGTCCACGTTTGACATGTGTTGGATTTGGGACATCTGAATTATAGCCCCTCCAAAATCAAGTCCCCCAGGAAAGTGCTCTTCATCCAGCTGCCATAGAACATTTTCCTGGGGGTACCTGCTTTAGAAGACTATAATTCAGATGTATTTATTTATTTATTTATTTATTTATTTATTTATTTATTTATTTATTTATTTATTTATTTATTTATTTATTTATTTATTTTTGGACTTGTATACCGCCCCATAGCGCTACAAGCACTCTCCAGGCGGTTTACAATTTTAATTATACAGGCTACACATTGCCCCCCCCAGCAAGCTGGGTACTCATTTTACCGACCTCGGAAGGATGGAAGGCTGAGTCAACCTTGAGCCGGCTACCTGGGATTTGAACCCCAGGTCGTGAGCACAGTTTTAGCTGCAGTACAGCGTTTTAACCAATGCGCCAAATTCATTCTTTGCCTAACTGAGAAGTAGTGGGGAGGAGAGTCAGCTGAAGACTTGCTGTGAGTTTGGCATCACTAAATCACGTGGGGCTGATTTTACTGCTCCTGGAACTTTCGACTTGTATGAACCATGAAACAGTTCCTTTCGTTGGAAAGTTCATAGTTTGTGAATAGCGGCAAACCACGAACAATCACAAACTACCATTTTTCTGGTCCATTCCCCTCGCTAGCCAGGATTATAATGTGGAAATAAAGAATTACCCAGCCCATAAAATGGATAGAACCCTGCAAAAGTCTAAGTCCTGGTCACATGGAAATTGCTTAATAGGCTATGAAGTAGAGTTGGCCGAACCAGTGAACTTAAGAAAAGAGCATATTAGCACTGACAGAATCCTGTAGGAGTGCAGAGAAGCAGGTAATGTCACAGCTATGTAAGTATACTCTAAACCCCTTAATATGTAGTTTGGAAGACTACACCAAATGCTCCTCATGATGCTCATTCCTGAGCATAAATTATCTGATATATTTATTAGTTGTGCTATGGTGCTTCTGACATGAACAAAGAAGACTCCTGTGTCTTGAGGGCGGCAGATCTTCTTGATCCATGAACACTCACGATGAAATAAAACTTTAAGTCCATGAACTGCTACCTCATTTTGCTTTCTTTCATTTATTTTGCCAACATGCTGACACGAACTAGCACAGCTGCTTCTTTATAGACGTTACAACAACTATACTTTTTAAAATCAAAGTTCAGATTCAGATCCAAACTAGGCTGGCGCTTCAAATGAGTCTGAACTGAAATGTATTTTTTTCAAAAGCAACCCATATACTAAATGGAGGATATTCAATTTTAGATGTTCATTTTCTAAAATCAGTTTAAAAGGCAGAATGCTGGTTTTTAAATCTACAAACCATAGAATGTCCATACTCCATGCTACTAAATGTTTCAAGGCAGTAGATATTTTCTCATGGCTATTTATGGTGAATTTTACCTGAAATCTTTTTTTTAAGTATGTGTTAGTATGCCAATGTTTTCTAGAAGACAAGAGTAAAAAAGCTGAGCAGCTGAAAATAATTAATATTGAACCTGACACATCAAAAATGCAATTTGTCACTTGTGATTATAGCCTGTATCTTTAGCTTTATTTTTACATCCATCACTGCTCTCTCCTAGCTATCATTAGATTCCACATGGTTAGAATTAAGCCTGACCTGTGACCCTCTTTTACCAGATCCAAATCATTCTGAAGCTTCAAAATTGGAGCCTAGATTGATCCTGAAGAACAAGGATGAACATATTGAAGTGTAGTTGGTAATAAACTCTAATTTTCTTTTTGTGAGGTGTCATTTTTGATGTGTGTAACATGAGGTGCTATGCTGCTCAACATTATGCGATTGGAAGAGCCACATTTGAAGAAAGGATGAGGGGGGAGCTCACATGCAGTGGTGCTCATTGTCTGAGATCAGCCAAGATCAATCAATTCTCGGCAGTTCTCTGGATGATCAAACCTCTAATTTATGATAATCGTTTTTGTAGCACCAAGAACTGAAGATGAATAAGACTCCCCCCGCCCCGGATTGATCAAATCCACCAGACAGTCAGTGCTTAGCCCTTAAATGTTTGGCTTCGAACACTTGTGTACTCAGCAATGTTAGAATTGTTATCTCCTTTTGCTTTCTGAAAAGTGTATTGAAAAATCAGAAATTGAATTTCCTGCTAGAGGATTCCAGAAGATGAGCACATAATCTGTGCTATGCTTACCGGGAGGAGACAGAAGGAAGATCAGCTTGGATGTGTCTGTAGTCCTTCTATGCCAAAATATTTTGAAGGGCTGTTTTTGGACTTAATGAAATGGTGAAGCAAACATTTGAGTAAGTGCAACACATATGACGAAAAACATGCATACCCTTTACTCTCTCAGGTAATGTTACCATGCCAGCTCTGCAGAATGCAGACTAGAAAGGTATGTTCCAGTTTCCAAACCCTTTTGTATAAAAGCTACATCTACAAACATGCATGTTTTCCAGAAGATACCCCCTTGACTCTTCATCTTTTTTTTTTTTTTTTTTTTTGAAAGGTAATGCTGGGAGATAGCAAAGATTGTCACTGGAAACCAAGGTCAAAATCATTCATACTATGTGAAAGAAAGACAGTGAAGAAAGACAGGGCTAAAATGTGGTGTTGGAGAAGAGCCTTACAGCCAGCCAGGGAAGCAGAAAAGTGGATGCTCAATCAAGTCAAGCCTGAACACTTACTAGAGCAAAAATGAACAAACTGAGGCCATCCTACCATGCACCTAGAATGAAAATATGGAACTTCTTGGGGGAGTGGGGTTAGGAAGATAGGATGACTTAATATGAGACAGATTGTCTCAATAAATGAAGCCACAGCTGTTAGTTTGTAAGACCTGAACAGAACTTATTGGAACATACGGTTTTGCTAGGACAGTAGGAAGAGAGAACAGGCTAACATGAGAAGCTGCTGGTTTGCAAGATCTAAGCAGAGCTGTTAATGATGTTGTTATTGCTGCTGCTGCTGCTGTTGTTATTATTCATAGGCCCCAATGCAAAATTCAGATGATATGAAAGAAATATAATTCTAGAAATGTAAAGAGCATTTACACAAAAGTTCTTGCTTTTTGAGATTAATTTAAATTAAAAGTACGAAGAAGCAGAACCATTGCATTTCTATTAAATTTCTGGGCCCTGTATTTCTTTTTAATTTGTGGGCCTTGTATTTCTTTTGCTACATTCCTGTTTTTCAAGAGCAGTTAGGAATCAAAACAATGTTGAAAGTTTCTGTCTTTAAAATGTTTTTGTTGGTACAAGGTCCTTGAATTATTTTCTTTTTTTCAGCGAATGTTTTGTTTATGAAATATTTTTTCCCCCTGATCAATAAAAGAAGAGGTGGTTTTCATAACCGCTCTCCTCATTATGAGAACTGGAAGAAATTGTTTGAACTCACATCTGGTTGCATTCCAGTTATACAAAGGTGCTTAAAAGTTATTAAACTTCAGAGCACAGTTACAGCCTTAAGCTAGTAAAACTGATAATTGCTCACCGGTGATTATTAAAACAGAGCATTACTGGTTAAAACAAATATATATCCCCAGCCACTTATCACCAAAAGAGACGAGAGCCTTTGAATGTGGGGACATACTTTTCAATAAATGCCTGCACTTTTGGCAACTACTGTTAACAATGTAAAATTGTTGACCCCGGTCTCTGGTTTTGGGCCTGAAATCTCAAAGAACAGGATGTGGCTGACTGGCGGAAATGGCTCCTGTCAGCGATGGCACTCAATTGTCTAGAATGCCTTACCATACATGCCGTAAGAGACAGAACTTGTATTTAGTCTTAAATTCCTATTGAAAACATACCTCTTTGGACAGGCTGCTTGTTCCTGGTGAAAATAACTGCTGTTTTTTTTTGTTTTTGTTTTCTTGTTATTATTGTGATTGTTATGTTAAGTCAGCTCTGTTATATGGTGACCCTAATAGCTGGTTCAAGATGTATTAGATGTTTGAAGAGTGGTATACTATTGCCCCAGTTTCTGTCCATGGCCAAGGACGGATTTGAACCCAGGTCTTCAGAGAACTAGTCCACCATTCAATGCACTATATGACCCTGGATCTCTATCATTCTTACAGTCTTTTAAAGTAGTTGTTACCTTTTGACATTATTTTGACATTGTTTTAGCATTTTTAAAATAATTTTTAAAACAATGTCTAATATTTTAATACTGTAAATGACTTCAATTATAACAAATGGTACAGAAATCCTAAAGAAATAAAAAGTACCCTAAGAATGTGTCTCCATTCCAATGGAAACAACTTGTAATTTTTAAAAGAAATCAGTGTGGGAAAAATGTGAAGCTGGGGGATTTAGTTCTACCCAAGACAATACTGTAAAGCCAAAATCCTGTAATGTAATACTGGGGCTGGCACCTGTTCACAATCTCCCACCATAACCATGCCCAGGTGGAGCAGTGGAGGGAAGTTATGAGAGAGCACAGCATTGTGCAGTACAGTTGTGAAACACAAACAAACCAGCCATGGTGTCCCTTATGTAACACCATGACCATAGCCTTTAGCTGGATAGAGAGTTATACAACTCATCTAATGTTGGAACCACTTGTGCAACAGGACGTTGTGGCTGCGAATTCTACCAACAGGTTACTAGCCCATGTGGGTAAGGGGAATTGTGCAAGCCCATTCAGCACTTTGTCAGCCATCTTTCACACTCCTGAGTGAATGACGCAGTACATGATCCAAGCACACAATGGATAACGGGTCACACACACCACTTATGTGATTGCTAATTGACACATTACAGTCCTGATAAGATTCTTGCTTACATACATTGTTTGCAGTTTTGCCTTACCCTCATCACCTAAGCTAACCTGATGCCCTCAGGCATGGTGTAGGCTGCTGTCCCATTGCCAGTGGTGAAATAAGGTACAGCTGCCACCCTGTGTCAGTCCACTTCTGTGCAATGCAGTGGAGGAAGGCACCATTTTGTCCTTCACTTCAGGCAATAAAGAGTCCTTGGCTAGTCCTGTGTTTAACCAGCATTCCAGGGTCCAAGATACTCCAGTGAAGTACCTTAAGGGAAAAATTACCATGGACCACAGGCTTATGAGGCTGTTTTTAATGTTGCAGAGTTTTGAGTTTCTGGTAAAATGCTCTTCTTTCCTCCTCCTCCTCCTCCTCCTTCTAGCTACATAGTAGAAGTACAGAGATTCACAGATGTGAATAGCTATAAGTTCCCCGGCGTCCACCACCTTCTCATTAACTGGCACTTAAAGTCTCAACAACTCACTTTCTTTACTCACAGTTGATTGAAATTACAGACTTTTGTGTATTGCTTTATTTACTGCACACATACAGTAACCAACCAAACAGATATCAGCAACAAACAACTGCAACCAACTGATGAAAGAGAGCGGTAGAACACTCAGCAGACAAGTGGGGCATTCTTTTGAATTTCAGGAGGAATGATTGATTAATGCTGGATAAACAGACAATCACCTCAACCCAGAAAAAGTTCCTCCTAGTCTCAGGGTTCAAACAGCATGTGAGGTTGCAAATCGAACTCACAACTGCTAAAGTATGAAAACCTACGTTCAAAATGTCCATATCTTATTCTTCCTGTACAGTACATTTACTGGCATAGGTCAGATATAAAGTGAAACTGTTCCGGATATTCTAACTGCTTCTATTTTTCATCTTGTCTGTTCGAGCGTCATTGTGTTATTTCAAGAACAGGCTGAAGCAGATACATGGCAACTTTAGAATTAATCATCTTTTTGAAAGTGCAATTTTTTTATTGTCATCTCTTGCTTCCTCATTATCATCATCTCTGTCTTTCTCTCTCTCTCTTTCTCACACAAGCACACAAACACACACTCTCTTTGTTCCTTTTGGTTTCTGACAAATCCTATTTCATTTTCATTGTGAAATTACAGAACAAAACCTTAATTACAGTGTTTGGATGGCAAGCAATTAGCAGACTAAATGTTTTGCTCTTGGTAGTTCAATAGTTATGTCTTGTCTGGGGACTCACCAATCGCTGCACGCATTTGTGTGGGAGGTTAAAGCTGAGGTCAGTGGATTGTAACTGCCAAACGCATCACAGAACTTCAGGCAGGTATTACATGGCTAACAGAAAACAGACTTTGCTTCAGACTCCTACAGCTGGCTGGGGAGGTATTCTATTTATATATAATATACAAAATGGCAGATCGTATTTTAGATTAATCTGACCTCATCTTACCTCAATGATAATAAAAATGTCTTGCAAATTCAAGTCATTTCATATGGTTTTCTTTAAAAAAAGAAATAGTCAGTGATAAGAGAAGAAAACACCTCTGGAGTCCCAAATTCACAACATGTTAGAGACCTTTTCTTCGCGCAGCAAGATAAACACTGCCTGGTTAATATAGTGGATATCAATGACAAGCTTTTTGCTTCTTTGGCTCCACTAGTACTCTTTTAGAAACCAATAATGTGTGAATTTGGGGGAATGCACGGAAATCCATCACGCTTTCTTGAAGTCATCCAGAATGCCAATTATAGAGCTCAACTGATCATCAGCGTTCCAGGGAATAACTTCTCACCATGTCTTCTCCTCACCCCACATCAAGCTTCTAGTTTGCTATATCAAACTTTGGAGGTGCTCAGAATATTAACATTGGCAGCACTTGTCTGGTTGGCGCAGCTGCCCTGAAGTCTAAAAAATCATTTCTGAAAGTCAGGCATCCTGTTCTTCATTACATTATTTGAAAAACAATATGTCGCTGTTACCTGTTACACATTTGAAAACGTAACTTACTGAGTTACTTGCTGTGTTGCTGATTGCTTCAGCAGGATTGATAAAAAGCAACATAAAATGTAAAATTCCTGTGAAGACACCTCTCAAATGATTTAAAATGTTTAAGAAGGAAGTTCTGAAATTGACTAGAGGATGCTGTAGTAAAGAGGCGACTTTGTTCCCATTCACCACATTGCTTGGATTTCACCAATATGTGTCCTTGGACAGACTTATAATTCTGCTTAACTTTTCACCTGTGTATTTCAGCAGATCTATATGAAATATTTTCCAAATTAAATAGGAAGCATTTTTTGAGTGAGCGTGAGGCTTTAGGGAGATTCCCCCAAAGACTATGAAAAGCATATCTAGTTTTGGGAAAGTAAACAGACCAAGAAGCGATGGCATACTGGTTCGAAGGGAAGTGAGCAAAAAGTTTGTAAATTGTAAGGAATTTTATGGAAAGTTCTGTGGGGCATTGTCTAGAGAGGCTTTAACCTCAGGAAGGTATGTTTTCTTCCCAGCCTTGTACCCAATTTTGACTGCAAGCTACAAATGCAAAACCCTTTGGTTGTTCTGGGTTTTTCAGGCTCTTTGGCCGTGTTCTGAAGGTTGTTCTTCCTAAAGTTTTGCCAGTCTCTGTGGCTGGCATTTTCAGAGGACAAACAGCCCGAAAAACCCAGAACAACCATTAGATCCCGGCCGTGAAAGCCTTCGCGAATATACAAAACCCTTTTCCCAATCGTCCTCAAGTTGATTCCAATTGTCTCCAGGATTTTCTAGATACAGAATACTCAGAAATGGTTTATTATTCCTTTTGTCTGGGGCCACTCTGGGACTTTGCAGCTTGCCCAAGGCTACACAGAATGGTTCCTCTCACAGGAGGCACAGTGAAGACCCGAACTCATAACCTCTGGTTTCACAGCCATATCCCAAAGTCACTGAACCATCCAGCCAGCTATATTATTAAAGATATTGTTTTAATCAGAAAATTTAATTAATTCAAACATTAAAAATGTGGGGTCTGCCACCAAAGCAACCATTTCACTTCTTGCTCCGAGGTTATAGTACAAAAACCCAAAGCAGACCATAGTTTAGAAATGTTAGTTGAAATCCTGTTGCTTCGCATAAGAAAAGGTGTAACATCCATTCATTGCTAGCTAGCAATTAAAGAGTCTCTTCTGGGATTCTTGAAAACACTTCAAGCCAGCACTCATGCAGTCCTATGAATCCTAGCAATCGCGGGCTAATTATCAGCTAGAATTGAGTAGCTCCATATGGCAGGATTATAACCAACAAATGGAAATGGCAGGAAAGCAGAGCATCTGAACACACCTTCTAACAGCAAAGCTTGCAACTTTGGAATGTAGCAGAGGGTGGAGGGCCATTTGTCAGTAGAGTTATCATCCCACACTGCAGCATTATCTCCAAAGTCCTTTCTGCTTTATGATTCTGTGTTCCTATGGCTTGCGCCATACATCTGAGTTACAGCAAATCAAAGATTCTAATAACCCAGTCTAGAGCTAGAAATCCCTACTGTCAGTTAGGACCTGGAGAAGCTTGTTGATCTGCTACAGCTCACTCAGAAATCTACTTGTAGATCCCAGTACACCTTCTTCCCATGTTAGAAACAGTAACTTGTTAACCATTAAGGGGGTTGGGGATCCAGTGGGAAGTGTCAACAAAAATCTGTGGCTGCTTCTTACACAATTACACTTGCATCTTGCTTGGGCAGAAACACCTTTGAATCAAGTCTTGACCAAACCCAACATTGTCAATGGCTAGAGATGGACACGAACCACCTATTTGGCAGTTTGTGATGGTTGGGAAGATGTTTGAACAGGTGTTCTGCAGTTTGGCTTCCTCCAGTGGGCACCCGCTTGGAAGCAGCCCCCTTGGCTTCCCTGCCCCACCTCCTCCGGGCACTGCCACTGTGGGGTTGCCTGCCAGAAGGGGCGGAGGGGTGAACTGTGGATTACCTGTTCAGATACTTGCTGAACTGGCACAAACTCCCAAACCGGTGATTCGTGCCCATCTCTCTATCCATGGCTGTTGTAAACGTTGAAAAGTGAAAAAGAAACATCAGCCTGGAAGGCTATACACTCCTTTTTAAAAAAGAACAACTTTTGCTAGATTCTGTTTCTGACTCGCTGTCTTGGAGGTTTCATCCTGTGCAGAAACCGTGATGAAGTGCTTATCTGAACTCTAAAAGAAAAATGAAGGAAACCTGGGCAGTCTTCTACGTATCTGGCTTGCCCCCAATAGCAGGAATATTCATCCTCCCCGTCTTTATTGGGAGACATATTGCACGAATGCCCTTGCAGTGGGACTAGTACTAACAATAAGAAGCCTTTTAAAAAGTAGCCCAGATCACTTCTAATTTTCAGCCAGTATTTTCATTTTCTTCATTTAAGGGCAGCGGGGGGCGGGATTATTCAGTGGGTTTTAATGGTTTGGGGAGATCTGAGCTATTTGTTTTTATATCTACTCTCTTCACCTAGAGGCAATGTTCTAACTGACCAGTGGGAATGGATTAAAAGTCACAACTAATGAATGAAACATACATTTCTTTTTTAAAAAAATTTTTTTTAAGAACCATGGTTTACCTCTCACCACAAGAAGAAAAACATACATGGGGGAGGAGGTGTATTGTGGTTACTTTGTTGGAGATCACAATGCAGGAAAGGTGCGTGGAACTGGAGAGGGGAAAGTAAAAAAAGGGAAGTCATTCATTAAACAGCAACAAATAGAGTGCTGATGTGGAGTGGACAGATCACTTGCCATCCTTCTGCTTAGTCTCATTTAATCCTAGGGAAGTAATGGTACATCTGAACTGGTACATGGGTATTTTCATAGCTTAGATGAGAGCAAAGAAGCTGATCCACAATCTTGGAAAGAAAGTGGTGTGGTTGGATGGAAGTACATCAGATCTGGAGGAAAGTATTTGATCAGATTCAGTCCATACTGGGAAAAAGCAGCATTCCTCTTGAACATGAAGATCTGCAACTTCAACTCAAAGGCAGTGCTTTCGGCTTCCCTGCCCCCCCATCTGAGTGGGCAGCCGCTGGAGGAGGCAGAGGAGGGAAGCGCACTCTGCCATTGCTAAGTGGGCAGTCACGCTGAGGAGGTGGGGGAGAGAAGCATGCTTCAGCTGGGGAATGGGTGAATGAGCAGAGGACAGAGGAGAGCAGGGTATGTAAAATACCTGCGTGGGCACCATGCCAAACTGGGCCGAACTGCCAAACTGCGGTTCATGCCGATCTCTACTGCCAGCTCATAAGGAAGTTCCTCCCTCAGGTTCTGGACTTCTGGTGCCAGTTTTATGCAGTAAGAAGACTGACAAATCAAGACACTGCAATTCTGCATCTAGCTCCATATAGTACAAAATGTCCTAAGTGCATGGACCCACTAATTCTTTCCCCAGTCCTTTGGTGTGTGGGTCTGTCAACGTTGTGCAAGCACAACAAGCCTACAGATATCTTTGCACTGCTTTGGCACCAGTTGGAAAAAGCTGGAGAGGGATGCCCAGGTTTGGAGCCACCTCACACATTGACATCAAGCTTCCCTAAGCAGGATAATTCAGTGCCTTAGGTATCTGGCTACAGGGCCAGAGGTTGGGAATTCCATTCCCTACTGTGCCTCCTCGACAGAGCTGGACTCAATGATTCAGCTCTGCAGTTCTAATATTCTGCCTCTACAGGCACAGAGACATAGTATCTCAGGATAAGGAGAATCAAATAGCCATAGCAATTTCCTAAGATTCTGTCTAGCATCCTGTAGCCTAGCAGCCTTATTCCCAATACAGAGTTTATCCAAATCAGATTTTGTACTGGTGATTGGAGGATTGAGAGGTAGGTGCCATCTTGGCCTTTGCCTCATGCTGCAAAATTTCTTTGTCCAGCCTTGCCGGTAACCCATTCCAAATCCATAAAGAGCACAAATTGCAAGAATCAATCAGTCAATCAATCAATCAATCAATCAATCAATCAATCAATCAATCAATCAATCAGTCAGTCAGTCAGTCAGTCAGTCTGTCTGTCTGTCTGTCTTGCAATTTGTGCTCTTTATATACACACACACACACACACACACACACACACACACAGAGAGAGAGAGAGAGAGAGAGAGAGAGAGAGTTAATTTCATTGGATGCCTTCCCCTGCCTCCCTCCTTCCCTGGGCTTCTCTTCAACTTTTTTCAAATGCAAGCCATATTCTTTCTGTGGTTGGAACACTAACGGCCAGCTTTGATTTATTTTTGGTTGGATGTCAACACAGCTGATGCTGGCATGGTTTACCATGCATGAATATCAGCCAGGAAAATGAAAAAAGGGTGATCACTGCTAAAAATTGCATGTTACCAGGTGCCAGAGGAGTTGTGAGGTGGTGGTGGTGGTGGGGAGGTGCCATGACTTCCAAAGCTCTTGCAAGCAAGCACAAAATGTGGTAGGAGATAAAAAAACAAAACCGTCTTAACTTCTGTCTCAAAATCCAGAGAAAAGGAAGGCTTTATACAGAAGTGGCCAAGCATCTCAATAAATCCATGCTCTGGTGGATTTAAAAGGAAGGGCGGATGCCTTTAAAGCTGTAGGACTGTATTCCAGTATGGGACTTCAACTAAAGTCAATAAAATCAGCTTTGTTTGCATTAGCTTGCTATGAAACGGCTAGAGGCATGGCCTTTTTCACTCTATGGCCAGACTCAACTTTTTTAAAAGTTTGGAACATAGACTCAGGGGCTCTTGGCATCATGATGTGGCAGTGAATACAATCTGCAGGAGGAGTTCCTTTCATGAGGCAAAGCATATATTGTCAGAGGAATGATTTGGATACTGACTTAGTGATGTTCAGAGTAGATCCCTTGAATCAATGAGATCCCTTGAGTCAATTTTAATATCAATCTATGACTAAGATAGAATCTAACCTAGTGGTTCCCAACCTTGGGTAACCCAAGTGTTCTTGAACTGCTGCTTCTAGAATCCCTGGCCAGCACAGCTAGTGGTGAAGGCTTCTGGGAGTTGCAGTTCAAGAACACCTGGGTTACCCAAGGTTGGGAATCACTGATTCTGTCCTCCAGAGTCTCCCAGCTAGCATGATCAATGGCCAAGTTGTCAAAGAGATTTGCGGAGTTACCATCCAAAAGAGTTCCACCCAACAAGGTCTGTCTAAAACAGGAATGTGCTTTGGATATATAATTTTTAGACTGTTTCTTAAAGTTTTAGTATCACGACACTGCTCCTCGGTAGATCAAGGTCATACCTATTTCACCTCTTTGAAGCTGAGACATCATGGCTTGGGACAAACTGACACAAGCAATCCATGACTGTCCATGTTTCTGATCCAACATTTTGTGGGCACGACAATATATTATTTCTGAGTGACAGACTGGAGTATGACCAAGGCATCAGCTCTTTGGAGTCTCAGGCAGGGGTCCGTTCTGTCACTTATTCTTTTTTAAAAAATTATTTTAGCTATAACATAAACATAAATATAAAATACATAAACCAAAATACAAATTCACTGTATTCCCCACCACTATAGATGGGACCTCTTGCAATAATCTTCTTTTTCCTCCATCTATTCATCTTCTTCTTTTATTGTCCTCTTCTCCAGAACGGCATTGATTCTTGATTTGGAAACTTCCCTTTTCCTCTTGTTAGCACATGTTCCAAAAATCTATCCCATATATCATAAAATTATTCTTTTTCAACTCTCCTTTCTTAACCTTTATATTACAAGTTAACTTATCATTTATAGCTATATTCCATATTTCGTTGTACATATTTCATTTGACATATATCATTTAGTTCTTTAAAGATTAGTTTCCAAAATCTTCATACTTTTTCGCATTCCCACCACATATGAAAGTATGTACCAAATTCCTTCTCACATTTCCAACAGACATTCAGATAACTAGTATTAATTTTATTTAATTTTGTCAGTGTTAAATAAATACCATCTTAAGCCCAATTTTAAAAAAATCTCTGATTCTCATGGACATAAATCTTCAAACCCTCATTTTCCACATTTTCCCCCATTCTTCCTCATTTCTGTCACTTTCTGTCACTTCTGACGTGATCCTTGAAACTTTGGTAATTTACTGCCAACAACATGTTGCTGGATTACGACTCCTATCATCCTTCACTGTTGGCTATGCTACTAAGAACTGATAGGAGTTACAGGAAGCAAGATTTAAGCTGAATATTATGAAAAAGTCTTAAATGTGAGATTAGTACAGGAGGTGGTAAGCGCTCCAGCGCTGGAAGCATTCAAAGGAAAATTGGACAACCGTCTGTCAGATCTGCTTTGATCTGGATTCCTGCACTGAGCAGGGGGTTGGACTTGATGGCCTTATAGACCCCTTCCAACTCAATTATTCTATGACTCCATGATAGTTCTAACAAAATCTGGACAGCCTCAAGTTGTACATTCCTGTTTTAGCTGATAAGAGAGGAGAAATATGGTGAGCTTGAAACACTTACTTTGTGGACTGCTCTGCTGGCTGAAGAATTCTGGGAATTGTGGTCCAAAGAAGTAAAACTTTGCCTGGCACTGACCCTCATACCTTCTGTACATAGAGCATCTGCTGTCCTGCCAGGGAACCGCCATGCTCATTTTTTAACCATTGTACATTAGATGCACAACCAAATTAAAAATGACATCTTTGGCGCCCAGTTTCTAGAGCAAAAAGCCAATTCACTATTGAGGTAGCTGTGTTCTTGGGTTAAGAAGCTGTGACTTTGTTTCCTAAAGAAATCAGTGGGTGGATGTCAGTGGTTTTAAAAAAAAACCCTGCACGCACACACAAAGCACTGACTGTTTTTGTTGGACCGCATTGCATTAGATAAATGGCTCATGAATCAAGGGCTGGCAGCTTGGCTTACTGGGGCTTATTAATTCCTGTGCTATTTATCCCCCCTTGCATGTGGCCTAGCAGAAATAATTTGAACTTCAATATAGCAATCTTCTGTGCCACTTCATCATTTTGCAAGAGGCTGTGCAAACAAATGCCACTGAAATTAAGACAGCGAAACAGCGGAGGGTCTTTCGGCTTGGAACTGCAGTGTTTGTTGCAAAGCACACACTCAACCAAAAAAACCACAGCTCCGTTCTTGAGCAAAGAGGAGATGTCGATCTTTGCCACCTGGTTGAACCTTAAAATACTTAGTATTTGGGATTATTTGTTCTTAAGTGCTCAGTAGAACTCTTAGCACTTTTTAATAAGCAGAGCAGAAGAGGAGAGCATGGGTCGTAAAAGTGTGAGATGAAGTATGGTGTAGTGGTCATCATCAGTCAGCAAAACCAAGAGGAAAAGAAAATGCTCAATGTGCCTGTGTTTCTTGTTTAACAATAGCCAATGTTCGCTCTGCTGATGAGCCTGCTTCGTCAGCGCAAAGCACCTTTGCCTCCTTCCGGGATATTGCGAGACTTTGGAAGTCTCACTAGACGAGAGCAACCCAAGGAAGGGAGGGGAGAAAGGAGTGAGCTACATAAGAAGCATTCCTACATAAGAAGCATTCTTGGCTGGCAACCCACCTGCCCTCCCTATATACTAGTGTGAGTTTATCTGGTCGCCTTTCGGGCCCGATAGGAATTTTTGACCTGCATCCTGATTGGCCTTTGGATGTGAGTATTTTTTGCCTATCCCGCACTGGTCAAGGTGCAGTGGCATCTTACGCAGGCGGGTAGTGCAGATAGAACAGGTTTCGGTGAGTCCCCTCGCAATCAGAGGTAATGTATAGCTCCTCTGATCTCCCAGTGCTGCGGATCGCGTGATTACAGTGCTGGGGGTGGGGAGAAGATGTCCTGGGGCCACACGCGGACCAACAGTCAATAAGGAGAAGGTGACTCGAGGTCTAGGGGTGGTCAAATTTTGGCCGGCCTAGCTGTGCAGATGTAGTGCAGGGATTCACAGACCAGAATAGCTTCTACTTCCCAAATTTTGTGCAGCATCGTTTTTACCAACTGCACGTACAATCTCAATAAACTCACTTCTGAGACATGAATAGTAAAAAAAATTAAAAGGCCAAACCCACTGAAGGCAGCATGCAATGTTTCAAAAAACGCGAATACAAAGGTGTAAGTTTCAGTGTGTTCCTTCCTGATAAATAAAAAGCCTCCATTATGATTCTTGGGCCCACATATGCATACCAAGACAGCATACATGTGTGCCCACAAAAGTCACAGTGGGGTCTCCTTACTTAACTGCAATGAACAGACTGAAATGGATGACTTTGCTTGTGTCACACAATAGGATTTGGGCCATTGTCTTGACAACAAAGGACAATTATATATAGAAGTAAAACATACAATAATGTACGGTGCACCCTATTCAGTCGTGAAACTTACTGGGTGACACTTGGACATTCTCAAACTAACCTATTTCACAACACTGTTGTGATGATTTAAAAGACAGAGCTGAAACTAGGGTGGGGGCACTGAGCCTTTGGGGCAAGGTACTGACATTTGAAGTGTGAAGAGGGGCCAGAATTGCTGGTTACAGCTTTGTAAAAGTATAAGGGTGGAAAACTGTGTGTGTGTGTGTGGCTGCCCCTTGAGCTCTTTGGATATAGGAAGTAAATAAACAACAACCAGTGGAAAAGGGCAATGTTGTTGTTGCCATTCTTTAAAGTTACTAGCTTTTGGACAAATTGATTGGATCATAGTTCTGTAACCAACCAGATACATGGTTGTAGGAGTGGCTGTGGCTCTCTAAAGATACGTGGAAGGGATATGTGGTGTGTCTCCCACACACTTCTGGGAATCATCCTCCCATCTCTACACATATCTTTGTATAGGCATGTTTCACATAAATATACATCTTCTTCTGGTCAATTTTCTGAGATAATTCACCACTGGTCATATTATTCAGGACGCGTCTTTTTCCTGCTTTACGCCAACACTTGTCAAAAGGCAGCAAAACTATTTTGCTCCTTCAGCAACTATTCTTCTGTCTAGCCACCCACCGTTAAATAAATTTTTGTGAAGAGAGATTATCTGTCTCTGTCTTGCAATAGGAACAGCTGAAATCCACCAGAGTTTTTGCCTTGCCTCAATAATTTGCTGTTGATTTGAGGCCTGGCATGCTGTTCCTAATTTAAGTCACTTGGAGGTCACCGTTTGTCTATCCCCTCAAAGGCAGAAAATAACTGACACTCTGTTGTACTTTTCTCTGCACTGTGGTTACATGAACAATGCTGTTTGTAATTTATGAATCAATTTTTCAAAGTAAAATATTTTCATGGGGGAAAGAGAGAGAGAGAGAGAGAGAAGAGAAGGAAAATACATTTTCTTCAGAACACAAATGTTCCTGAGAGTGCTGCATTGATTATGAAAACCATCTCAGGGCTTGTTAGCATTTACATTTACCTCACAATAAGCCCCATGCATAATTGATTTAGGAATCACAGGGTAGTCACATGGTATTTGTGCTGTGTGTCTTCTTGGGAAAACTTTTAATCCATTTTTAAGATGTGTTGCATCTCAGTTGAGAGAGCTACACTGACTTTTAGAATCACTACATTTCAGGCTTTGTTGTGTGCCCACCTACCCTACCCTGATGCTGTCCATTCACCTCTGCTGCTCTGGTGAGGTGACGGAGAGGGAGAGGTAGTGTCTGCTGGCAAAACTGCTTGTCCCTTTAGAAAGCCTGGCTGCTTCTGTCCCTTTAAGAATGCTCCTGCTGTTCCTTGAGAGACAGAGAGAAGCTGCATTTAGGAAAGAAGGCATAGAGAGAGAGAGAGAGAGAGCTGCTGGAGACTAGAAGGAGTTCTTCATTCCTCCAACCCCACACCTCAGACTTTCCCATTTGCCTCCCTCAAGATTGGACAGGCTCACATACACACACATATATATACACAAACACGCAGAGAAGTGACATTTATGGGTTGTTGTCCTCTGCCCAGTTTCCCAAGCAATGTCATTGGCTTTTCCTGCATTCTCTCTGCCCATTTTAAACTTTGTTCCTTGAAAGGCTGCCTGAGGAGGAAAGGTGAGCACGAACAAGGCAAGGCAAGGAAGTATGTGCACACACAGCCTGGGCAGGCAGGAAGGTTGCTTGCCAAGGAGAGAAATAACTTACAGCAGGAACAAGGAGTAGCTGTGAGAGAAGGACTGACTGTGTCATCCATTTCCTCTCAGGCTCCCTGCAGCAGTCAATCCCTCCCTCCTTCCGATGGCTGTGCCTGTCACACTGCCTGTGCTGGTTACCCCAAGATGCAATTTATAGTGACACAGGTGTTTGGACATGCGAAAACGATTGAAATAAACCAGGTATCATATGCAAATAAATGACCCTTTGGCAGAAGAGTGTTTTATGTCGTTTTAATTTACCAAGAGATCTTGTGTAGCTGGTTGAATTGGAACCTGCTACCTGGCAACAGAATGAGCACACACTTGCTAATACATAAACAGGTTCTATCACAACTTGTCCATTACAGCTGTGCCTTTTAAAATGGATGTCCTGAACCTCATGACAATTGAAAGCAGAGGCCATTTTCTAAAATGGGAAGGGATTGCCAGATTCTACAGCATGGGAAAAATGTACCTATTCTTAATGCTGTAATAATGTAAAACATGTTCAGTACGGATTATCTGTGATGAATGTTAGGCCATTGAAATCCTGTTCTCAGACAGAGCCATCTGACCTCTTGCCTGAAGCAATATCAACAACACTTAATCCACGCCTCAGGTTTTTGGCCATATTCAAAGCCTCTCTTTTTTCTTCTTAGTCGGGAAGAATCACAACAAAATATGTAGAAAAGAGAAATAATTAGATCAAAGTGGAATGCACACAGGGCTTGGAAGAGTAACTTCTGAACATAACTATAAACTTTCCCCCACCTTATACATGTTAAGAGCCCATTATAAAGGAATATTATGGCCAAAAGTAGTCATAATCCGAGGGTTCAAAGAGAATGTGTTGCTAGGTGCTATCAAGTCACTTCCAAGTCAAGACCACCCTAAGGATTAATGGTCTCTAAATTACCATCTTATTATAGCTCTGCTTAGGTCTTAGAGACAGAAGTCCAAAGGTTCCTGTATTCCATCAATCTATCTCATGTTTGTTGTCCTTCTCCTTCAACTTTTCCTAGCACTATTGTCTTCTCCAGTAAATTTTGTCTTCTCAGGATGCACCTGAAGCACAACAGTTTAGCCATGTTAGTTTCCAGTCAGACTTCAGACTTCATTTAGCACCAATTTGTTTGTCTTTCTAGTGGTCCATAGTATCTGTACAGGTCTCTTTCAACACCACAATTTGAGGGGATCAAATCCCATTCTCATCAGCTTTCTTCACTGTCCAGTTTTTACTTTTGTTCTTATGTGACTGGCTGTCTGAATACTGTTACAGAGCCAAACACCACATTCACTTGTAAGTTGCAGCTACAGTAGGCTCATTAAATTAGTAGGGATCTGGTAAGTTAATTCCTGTGTAATATAAATTGATTCAATGGGCCGACTCTAGCTGTGACTTACTACTGGGTTTCAGCCATTGCTTTAAATAACAATTTAATAACCTCCTGTAATGTTCCTTCATAACAACCAGACCTATCTTTTCAGAACATGGCTAAAAGGTAAGATAAAGTCTGTCAAATATTGCCACATATTGTTCCTCTCTTGTTTCATGTTGCTGATTACAGTTGAAGTGTCACAACTTTTTTCTTTTGTCTTAATGTGTGTCTCTTGTTGGAATGTTTACAGAGTCAGACTTCAAAAGAACTAAATACTAAACAGGGGCCATAAATCATTACAAGGTGTGAAATGCAACCAAGCACCACTCTCTTAGAGCCTTGAATGAAGTCTCTGTATTCTTACTCATACGTCTGAAGAAGTGGACAATGTTCCATGATAGCTTTTATGAAAATGTAGCTATACAGTGGTGCCTCGCTTAACGGCGATAATCCGTTCCAGGAAAATTGCTGTTAAGCGAAAACGTGGTAAAGCGAAAATAAAAAGCCCATTGAAACGCATTGAAAACCATTCAATGTGTTTCAATGGGCTAAAAACTCACCATCCAGTGAAGATCCTCCATACAGCGGCCATTTTCGGTGCCTGTATAGTGAGGAATTCGTCTTCTACTATTTCCAAACAATACTAGAAGAGTTGAACGCTGCAGGAAAAGAGGAAGACTTAATACAAGATGTATTGACTCAATAAAGGAAGCCACAGCATTTAATTTGGAATACATTAAGGCTGGTAATGAGAGGACCTTTAGTCATTTTCTCATGAGTTGCCATAAGTTAGAAGCAACCTGATAGCACATAAGGACAACAATTATTTCCAAATATTAATCTAATCATATAAGTTCAGAATACATCCCAGAATATATGCACATTTTATTCAGATGCTCACTTGATCACATGCCATAAAGAACTGCTCACTCTGCTTCAGGGACCCAAATGAACAGGGACGTTCTGCATGGATCTTTTCACTTGTTAACTTCTCTTGACGTTACTTTGTTTTCTGAACTGGTCATTGCTGTTGAAATACCCTACCTTCATTACAGCCAAATGTCCATGTATGAGCAGGATTTTTTTTGATGAGTTTTATGGAGTCTCTGGTTTCTGCAGTTCACGCTCATTTCAGCAATTACATGGAAGGCTCTGGCTTTTATAAACGTCCAATGAGTTCTTTTCCCAATGGTCTATTAAATCTCTGCATCTCTAATTGATATGACGGGAAGCTAGATGCTAGTAACAAAAACAACAGCAGCCAAAATAATAACAATAATGCTACATGCAAAAGTATGCTGCTGGTGGTCATAATGAAGTGAATGAATTTTCTCCGCTGCCATATCTGTCCTTGTTGCACAAATGAAGACTTGTATGTTCAACTGAAGCTTGTTTATTTAAACCAGCTAACTGTTGATCTTGGAATACATTTGTTTCATAAGTGGGTCATAATGAAATGGCTAGACATAAATAAGGCTTCTGATTAGGTGCAGTTCAGTTCGTACCCAAGAAGAACAATTCTCGTAACTACCAAGGCCCTTTCTAAATTAAGTTTGCTTAAGTGCCTATCAACCTGTATCCGGTTGTCAACAATGTAGTGTTTCATGGTTTTTGAAAGTGGATTGTTCAATGTAGGAGACTTTCATTTATGCCCAATCAGAAGCTAAATCAAATAGTCATCCAGTCATTGGCTAGTTAATGACAAGTTATTTTTGTAATTTTTCCAAGGGTATTTCTTGTGGGTTTCAACGGGTAGAGAAGGGCTTTCTTTAAACACAGAGCAATTTTAAAATTTTTTTTAAAGAGATCAGTGTCAGGACACCCAACTGTAGATTCTAGAATCATCAGATTTACAGGAGAGATGGGGCAGGAAAATCCATGCCAGCATCAATATTTTGAGCCGTGGTGTCCCTCCCCCCACCCCTTTGAAAACAAATGTGATAACAGGAGCCCCAATACAGCACATTCTGAAGCAGCAGTTACCAACCTTGGGTAACCCAGGTGTTCTTGGACTGCAGTTCCCAGAAGCCTTAGCCAAGGTTTCTGGGAATTGCAGTCCAGAAACATATGAGTGTAACCTTCAACTTCCAGAAAGTCCGTCAGCATGGCCAGTGATATGGGATGATCTAATTCGTAAGTATAAACATCTGAAAGGCCAAATATCCTCTACTCCTGATCCAATCATTTCAAACCTGGTAATCTAGAACATATGGACAAAATAACATTCATCCCAGTTCTCCCATAACCTGGTGAAGAATTCTAGCACATGACAGCACAGCACTGCACTATAAAGTATATTTACTGAAAGCCACTCAGCATCCTCTTTAATTGAGTGCACACACAGGCCATTGATGATCAACTGCTGCTTGTTTGTGGCCACCTCCGTTCCCAAGTAAATATATATCTTGGAATGTTCCTGATTTGTTTACCACCCATTCACAGACCAGAGGGCTTTAGGGAAATTAATTGGGTTGCATAAAGATGCTGTTTATTATTTGACAGCCTTCCTCTGCATCACCCTTGTACATGGTTGCTTTAAAAAGGTTCCCAGCTGAAAATATACATGATATTCCAGTGGAGGGTTTTGAGAGTGCATGTCTGCCAAATACACAAAAGACCCTGTGTACTTGACTGGTCAAGAATTCAAGGTGAACTAAAAGTGAATATCTTTACTTACGCTATCTGAACGTCACCTTAAACGTCACCTTAAACTATTGTTAGATTTCAAGCTAAATTATTTTACAATAGAATCTTGCCTTTGCTGTCCTTTATAATCAGTTAATATCTTCAATTAACATGGGACATTTAAGAGCAAGTAAGTAATAGACAGGACAATGCCACAAGCTTAGAATCTAAGTGCAGCATATGGGAAGACTACAAAAGGCACCTGGGGAGCAAAAGCATAAACAAAAGTTAACAAGAAAAGCATGTGTGCAGAGAAAGTTATGCTACTTTGGGCTCCCTTTCAGCAAGGGATGTGAACTCATGCCTGATGTGCAAGACGTTTTCCAAAATGGATTACCATTTGTTTTGATCAGGTTCTGCCACAATCTCTCCCTTCTTTAAGATCTCACTGATCTTAAAGCACAGGATGGAGACCCATCTGTTGAAAACACTCTAGATCTGGATTTCCTGTACCAAGGAGGGAGCTAGAATAGATGGCCAATTACAGTGATTCTAAAACTTTTGTATCTTGCATGCCACCAATCAGTGCCAAAGAACCAAAGTCCCACTACGACAGAAACAGAAAGCTCGCTTCTCTTGAGAAATACATTTCCAGGTTTACAGGAATACTGTAATTGGACCAAATCTTTTACTTTACATAGTAAATTGAACAAGATTAGACCTATTGAATTAGTGGGGATTTGGTGAGTCAAATTCTCCATAAGCTTGGTTGATTCAAATGGGCCCACTCTCACTGTTACTTACTATAAAGCGTGATTTACTGCAATGTGACTAGTGCAATTTACTGTGCTGAGCAACTTGCATTTTAGACATTGTTTTCAGCATGTTGGTGGACAGGGAGAATGGAATTAAAATAAATGTTTGAGGTCCATATTTTATTTAGTACTACTACAGCATTAGCTGCTGCTACTACTATTACTAAATTAGTTAAACTTGAACACCACACTAATTAGTGTTGAACAATACTTTGGGTGGTTTACATCCCATAAGAAACAAACATAATATAAATCTTAATACCATACTAAATACTGACACCACATAAATAAGGCCACCCCAACTAATAAATTACAAAAACCTGTTGAAGACAAGCGGGTTACGTAAAGCTAGTCAAGTCATACTGTAGTAGGAGAGGATATTCTCAAGGGTGTCAGTAAACAGCCTTGTTTTGAGTATCCTCTTGAAAACTGTGAGGGAGGAGGCCAGGCGTAGCTCCACTGGGAGCCCATTCCATAGGGATGGGGACACCGCGAAGAAGGCCCTGTTTCTAGCTCATGGCTTCTGGTCCTCCTTCTGGGTGTCATCGCCTGAGAGGATCAAGAGGTGTGGGTGGAAGTTCTTAGGAAAAGATGCTTTGACAAGTATCAAGATCCCAAACCATGCCAGAAGAACATGGATAATCCATGTCAATTAGGATCAACATGGGACATCATCTCACAAAAACATGGAGTGTTTTTGAGAAAAAAAATTTTTTTAGTAATTGTTAAAAAAACACCCTGCATCCGAGTTAGACACCTATTTGTGTCCGACTAGTGTTCTATGTTGCACCATTTCAGAACAAAGTCAAATTCTACAATTGCAGAGTTTAAAGGAGCTTCACTTTGGGGTTATTTAAATATCCTGTTGTCATAAAAACCATAATTTGGTCCAATGAAGATCAACTTCCTTCTATTAATTTAAGCACATCATTGGAGTTTCAATATTTTTTATCTGCTTTCATAAGACCATTCCTTTTTATCTCCAGAAAATTAAACTGAATTAATAGACTGAAACAACAGTAACAGAATGCTGACAATCTGGGCAACAGGAAATATATTTTTTAAAAAAAATTGAAATGCAAAAGTGCAACTGGTGCACTTGTTCTCAGTATATATTTTTATTTATTTGGGTGCTCCTTTTTTCTGAGGAGTCGTCTAAAATTAATTTATGGAAACTCCTATTTTCATATTAAATCAAGAACATCTGCTAGACTTTTTCTTGCTGTGCCTTAATTTTACAATGGCAAAAGAGAATTTCATAGAATGTGAGCCAATCACTGAGAATGAATGTATGCTTTGCATTTTGTGGTGTGTTTTTTTTGTAAAAAAAGAAAATATCTGCCATTGTTTTTAACAAAAGTGATCAAAGCAACTACATATAGTTCAATCAGGAATGGCTTAGCTCCTCAAAGTCTATATTCCCAAACCCCAACAGGTCTGAGAATAAACCTTAACTCTCCATCACCAAATATAATTTTAAATAAAGATGACAGATCCTCAACATTTATGTCTCCTTTTCTCCCTTTACCTCATGATCTGCCTTTCTGGAAGAGATGAGTGGCACTTTTGCCATTTGGTTACTTTACTGTTCCATGCAATTACAGAACTCTGTATTCCACTGCACTTGGTTTAATTAGGATACAATTATTTCCAGAACTGGAGTTTCCACAAGATGCAGAGAGGCACTTATAATTAGGTGGTCCATTTCTCCAAGAAAGTGGAGTTCAACCCAATCTGGAGAGGGCTTCTCACCCTAAAGGATCAACCTCATAGCTTGGACCCCTCATTGCCTGGAAGCAATGCCATGTCACTGGGGCTTATGTGGGGCTTGGTTTGGTGGACAGCAGCAGTGGCAGCAGGGTGACAGCAGTAGCATCTTTGTTGCTATGGGGCCCTCTTTGGGCCTTCCATGGCAAGCATGGCTTTGGGACAGAACAAACTTCATACTGGAAAAATTAAGCTGAGGGAATGAATGCGACAAATATGGGCTGTACATCAGCCAGTCTAGTGTGTGCTGTTTGTGTGTGTTGCTTCTCTAAGGGAAAGGGCATAGGCTTTGCCCAGAAACAGTTTTCCACAAAATATTAAGAGACCTTTAAAAAAAGAAAAGAAAAGAAAAAAGCTTTGCTTGTCTCACCTGAAAGCAAGAGGCTTTGTGGGGCATGAAAAATGCCCATTGAGGCACTTCTTCAAATCATGGCTGCTGAACAAGTATTAAGACTTTAATGAATATTCTTTATAAGAATATGTGACCTCTCATCCCACTGTACTTCCCAAGCTACAATGCTACAGGCGGCCACTCCAAGGGAGGCCTGGAAACCCACTACTAAGAACCAGGCCTTTTCACTGGTGTCTCCATGTTATGGAAGTCTCTCCCTGAGGCTTCAGGGAAAAAAAGGAAAGGCCTGGTTCTTTACTCGGCTATTTCAAAGGACCTTCTGTTCCATTAATGACAATGGGCCCATTCAATGGCCTATATTTTTGGAGTCCTGGGTTGGGGGTAGGGAGCTGGCTCTGGGGGTTCGCAGTGAGCATCAGTGTTTCCAGATTTACCCCTGCACTCCAGGAGTTCCTCATGAACCTGATCATTTTGGACAGTGTAATTCTGCATGAATAAACTTGTTAACTGAAATAAAAGTCAGCTTGTTATGGGGGAAAACATGAAATAAGGTTTTCCTACTTTTAAAGAAAAACAATAAAGAAACAAATCACAAACCAATTCTGGTCCATTGTTCAGTACTTTTTCTGTGTAATTGCCTCCACCCAGCTAAGCCAGAGTCAATTAAAACAAGTTTCATCTCAACCAATATTTCTGTTTCTCCTTCTCTGGTCTGCCTTGGATGGCCAATCTCCTTTTTGCCCTGTTTCCTTGGTACCACTCCTATCCTCCACTTTTTCCATTTTCTCTCCATTATCAGTTATTTCTTAAATTCAACATCCATCTCCCTCTCCCTCTCCCTCTCTCTCTCTCTGTCTCTGTCTCGTTATTGCACCATTAGGGAATTCTTGCAGCCAAGTGAGGTGGGGTCCACATTCTGCTCTTCGAATTGTATTTCTCCCCCCCCTGCCCACCACTGCCCGCTTGGGAAGACATTTAGTCACAAGAGCTCTGCACTTCATGTTGCAGAGGTGCGCTTTTGCTGTTGTGTAAGTGAATCCTCATTAGTCTGTTTCTGCATGCTGAATCTCCAATGGCTGCTTTGAAGACATGTTAATTACAGTAATAGTTTCCAAGTCATTTACTGGTTCTTGCCAATTTTCTAGCAGGAGGGAAGAGAAAAGCTTAGGGCTTGTCCAGACCACTCCATCTTGAACAGAAGTACCTTAAGTTCTGGGTATTTTTATTCTTTTGTAATTTATTTATTTGCTTCAATTATCTTTGCCAGACTTAGCTTCTGTCCCTCACAAGCCCTTTATAAGAAACTGCTTGATCGAAACTGCACTAATCCAGGTTTTATTTTTTTCTTCCTTGTTTTTCTCATTTTGCTTTGGTAATAGGGGAAATTAAGCATCAGTCCCAGCATAAGAAACCTGTAAGCCCTATTATATGAAGCATATTTATCTGAAAACTAAATACTCCAGGATGATTATATGCAAGCTCACAGTTCCTGGATATTTTACCATTAAGCTTGCAAACACACATACGGTGCTTCATTGCAGTACTGGAACAAGGGGAGGGTCTGTATTAAGAATCAACTTACCGAAATAAGACTTTCTGGGTGGCACATGATTCCCACCATGCTTGTCGAGCTAATTCTTTGTAAATCAAGCAATTGCCCGTATGTCCTCAAGAGCAGACATACCGCTTGGTAGTTTATGTAGGATATATATGAAATCATTCAACAGTTCTGTGAAAGGACTTGAAATATTGTTGCTGCCAACCTTCAACAAAAGCTGACCTGGTATTGAATGTAGATGTTCCTGAAGTTCAAAAGACTGCCTCAAAATTCTGGCACTCTTGCCAATATGAATGTGGCAATCACCGTATATGTATCTCTCAAGAAACAAGGTAACTGTTGCTTTAATCTCTGATCAGTATTCTTGGGATACATGCATATGTAAAGTGTTGCCATCCTTTCACACCACATCAATTTCTGTGAAGGCATCAATCCTATGAACATTCCATGGTGCTTCCTTATTAGCCTTACAGACTCCATGCTGCTCCGCAACAGTGATAGCTTAAACAAAGAGACCCAAGTTAATGACTCTGAAAGATTCCACACTAGGCTTGGACCAAATTTATTCCCTGATCCTGGATGAAAGAAACTCACAAAAGATTTCCCCAAGTACATTTAGTCTCAGTATTTCCAACTCACTCAAGTAACTGATCAGCCATCTTATTGGGTTAACTTTGAGCTGTTGCAGTTGCATCAAGAGACAAGACTACTGTATGTCCAA
This sequence comes from Pogona vitticeps, assembly GCF_051106095.1. Lineage (NCBI taxonomy): Eukaryota > Metazoa > Chordata > Lepidosauria > Squamata > Agamidae > Pogona > Pogona vitticeps. The sequence goes on along the minus strand of NC_135783.1, from coordinate 25,324,840 downwards.
GCAGGGAACGGCTAACTTGTGTTTTTAAACAATAAAACACAAAATATACATATTTATTTATTTATTTATTTAATTTATATCCCGCCTATCTAGTCCGATGGACTACTCTAGGCGGCCAACAACAAAGATAAAATACAATAAAATAAAACAACAGATTACAGAAGAATTAGAATAAAGAAACAATAAAGGGGAAAAGAAAATCAAAAATAATCTGGTGAGAAGGCCTGCCGAAACATCCAGGTCTTTAATAGATTCTTAAAGGTGCCCAGCGAGGGAGCTCCGCGAATACCAGGAGGTAAGTTATTCCACAAGCGAGGAGCCACTGCCGAGAAGGCCCTATTTCTTGTTTTCTCTTTTCGGGCCTCCCTCGGCGTTAAGCTCCTCAGCCTCACCTCCTGGCTCGCCCGTGTGATCCGGGTAGAACTTGGTGGGAATAGGCGTTCCGCCAGGTATCGAGGCCCTAAACCGTTTAGGGCTTTATACGTAAGCGTTAACACTTTGAAGTCGATGCGGAACCTGATGGGCAGCCAATGCAATGCAGCCAGAGTGGGCGAAATATGTTGGAATTTTTTCACTCCACTGAGTAATCTGGCCGCCGCATTCTGCACCACCTGTAATTTCCGCAGCAATCTCAAAGGAAGCCCCACGTAGAGCGCATTACAGTGGTCTAATCTTGAGATTACGAGCGCGTGTACTAAGGTGGTGAGCGCCCCCACTTCCAGGTAGGGCCGCAGCTGGGCTATCCGCCTGAGATGAAAAAAGGCGGTGCGGACCACCGATGCCACCTGTGATTCCATGGAAAGCACCGGGTCCAGATGAATCCCCAAGCTGCGTACCCCATCCTTTGCAGGGAGAGTCACCCCCCCGAAAGAGAGGGAGTTTCCCAAATCCCCGACTGTGGGACACAAAGCACCACACCCCCTGATGACCCTACCCAGCGGCCTCATATAGATGTTAAATAGCATTGGGGAGATAATCGACCCCTGTGGAACCCCACAATTGAGGCTCCACGGGGCCGAGACTCTCTCCCCAAGCTGGACTCTCTGGGGACGGTCCTCCAAGAAGGAACGGAGCCAGGACAATGCCAGGCCACCAATTCCCAACTCGGAGAGCCTCCCCAGGAGGATACCGTGGTCAATGGTATCAAAGGCCGCTGAGATGTCGAGGAGGACCAACAGGGACACTTTGCCCCTATCGGCCTCACTCAATAGCAGTTATAATAAATAAAATAGAAAAGAGTTAAAAGAAAAGTCAGGAATTAGCTGGAGGTAAGGCCTGGATGTAGAGCTAAGTTTTTAATTGGGTTTTAAAAGTACCCAGTGTAGGGGCCACGCGAATCTCCGAAGGGAGGTTATTCCAGAGGCGAGGAGCCACCGCCGAGAAGGCCCGGTTTCATGTCTTCTCCTTCCGGGCCTCTCTCGGCATCAGGCTTCTTAGCCTCACCTTGTGACTCGCATGGGTGATCCGGGTAGACCTTGGTGGGAGCAGGCATTCCGCCAAATATCGAGGTCTTAAACCGTTTAGGGCCTTGTAGGTAAGCATTAGAACTTTGAAGTCAACGCGGAAACGAATGGGCAGCCAATTCAGTGCGGCCAGAGTTGGAGAAATGTGTTGGTATTTTCTCACTCCGGTGAGGAGTCTGGCCGCCGCATTCTGCACCACCTGGAGTTTCCACATCAGCCTCAAAGGCAACCCCATCTAGAGCGCATTACAGTGGTCTAATCTTAAGATTACGAGCACATGCACCAAGGTAGGGATGAGAAAGGGTGGAAGACTCCATGAACCTAGGAGAAGAGGATCAAGAAGAGTAGGGAATTTGTAGTGATGCTGCAGAGGTCCCAGAGAAGGAATCCTACCTCTTGGGAAACCCCAGAAAGGTCTGAGCCCCCAGGAGACTGGGAATATATAATTGAAGAGGACCCCTGGACTATAGAGTTAGTCAAACTGAAGGCATCTAAAGAGGATGCGAAGCAGCAGCACAATTTCCAGCTCCCTCAGAAACCCTCTTATTGGAGGGGGGGGGGAATGGTGAGAAAGTGCTTGAGGATTATTCTCCAGAAAATCTCTATTGGACCATGACAAACCATGGCAAGGTACAAGGGAGACAGATGGCCAATCTCCATGGTCCCTACTCCAGAGAGGAAGAAGGGGAAAGAAGCATTTGGCTTGTTCTCATCTTGGGCTTACAAGTCATCTTTGCTGTACCACTCCCTAAAATGACCCATACCAACCCACCGAGAGATCCAGGGCCAGACTCCTCATCAGTAGGCATATGGACCAGTGGTATAACCTTAAACAAGGAAGAAAGACTGCTAGATGGGTGAAAGCTAAGAAAATTCAAGGCAGTTTGATGCTAATGTTGATAAAGCACCTTTTTGTGTAATAAATCCTGTTTTTTCACAATCTTATGTCTCTTTCTATAGGCCAAGGAATGGAGGAAGGGACCCTTACTTGCCAGACATGGATCAAGGGGAGACACACCTTCCATCAAGAACATTTTCAGATTGAGAAGCACTGAATTTATGCTCCAGGACTGGGAGAAAGGAGATAGTTAGTCTCTATAGCATCAGAAATTATTTTTATAATGCCTATGTACCGAGCATAGCATTATATAGTCGTTTTGCTTTGATAGTTAACAGGAACTGCTTTAACTAATTTCTGACATAATTAATTGCAAGATGCAGTAGCAGATTTATCACCCAATCAAGCATTATGGCTTTCTCCTGTGTACAACATTTGAGACAGGAACAATCATGCCAAGCGTTTGATGACTTTCTGGAAACCTTCAACTTTGAATGGTGTTTCTATTTACTAAAGTTCCCAAAGATTTCAAGTGAGATGATCCAGGGCTGCTGTAGGTTAGACAAAAACTGGTTTCCACCAGCTGAGATGTCTCATTGGATCCAATAAACAATAACAGTCAGAACATTAATCCAGTAGAGTAAGACGGGCCTGAGAATTTCTCATGGGGAAAAAACATATTCAGGAGCCATAAGTTAGATATTACACAGATCTTGAACTTAATAGAATGGTTCTGGTTGATTTATGACCCATGTTGGAGACTTAAAGACCACCAACAATTTAATGCTCAAGATGGAACATATAAGAAGCTAGTTTTTTCCCTTACATCCCAAACAATAACATTAGTATACGTTGCAAGGTCAATATAAATCTACAGTGCGGGAAACCCTCTGATTTGTATTAAACTAACATTTTTGTACAAACTAGAGCTCTTGATACTAGAAGTGTACAGATTTGCATTTATGGATTATAGCTCCAAAATTCCCCAGACAGCATAAACTTGGCACTTCCAGAATTCCAGGAGTTACTGTCCAAAAACATAAATCTCGGCTGCTCTACTTGATACCATTGCAAGGAAAGGAACCAACTGCTGGTAAACAGCATTGTGGAGAGTTTTTGCTTTTCTGTTTGGCTGGTCAGGGTTCCCTGACACTACATTCTTAGAGCAAACACAGATGACAAGCATTTTTATAATCTTGAAACAGCCATAACTTCTGTGGGCTAGTTTTGTCATCAAGCTATTGGACAACCGTTTCCCAAAACATGTTTTCTATGGAAAGCATGTTGCAGGTGCTTGATTTTTTAAAAAAAACTAGCTTCAGGAAGCACAGCAGCTACTGCTGGATGTAAGCACAAATTAAGAAAGCAACACCTTTGAACCCCAGATCATGAAGAGCCTCTAAATTAATCAAAAAATACATTTAATAGAAAATATTGGTAATGCTATGGAGTCTCTTAGGTGTGATGTAGTTTATGGTTTCATTACATCTTAATCTCACCCAGTAGCTCAACTCAGAGGTGTCAAGAATACTTGAAAATAGGTTCCAGGCAGCATAATCATGGTCATCATTGTAATTATAGCCATCATCATCACCTTAGAATAGCAGGACTGGAAAGGACTGTGCAGATAATCAAGTCCAACCTCTCTCAAGGAGACACAGTGAGGAACTGAACTCCCAACCTCTGGTTCCTACCTAAACCATTTAGCTATCAAGCAGTTCCTTGTCCCTGCTAGTTGTTCAACCCTGCAAAATTCTGATGTGCTATATAACTGCACCTATGTCCATAAGACTAACCAACTGTTATTAAGAAATATACTATTTTTGGACCTGGTGACTTCATCAGTTGCTGTGGCTATACAAATTACTTGGAACATTTACCTTCTGGGGTTCCTGTCTCAGAATCTATCACTCATACGGCTGCTGTCTGGAGAAATGTAGTTTTTCCAAGCTCTGCCGAACCTGAAGACCAGATCTGAGTGAATATTTTTGGTTGGCTACATGATCAAACCCCTTCACGAACTGCAAAGAGTCATGAAGAGTCGGACACAACTTAACGACTAAACAACATGATCAAAATATCTTCCATATTCAAATCAATATGCACAACAAAATAGTAGAAAAGATGTTAAACTAAAGAGCATTTTTGGCACATGTTATATACCTGTTCCTAATATTCCTTCTCAGATAAGTATCTTTGTTTACATATAAATAGTACAAAAGGAAACAATTCACAGAGGGAAGCAATTTGGTTATCTTAAGAATGTTGTTCCTAAGGAACAACAAGATTGATAGTGGTACCATATTTAATCAAATGTTATCAGAATAGCAGCATGATACCGGGAATTAATAAAAGGCTTTACAAGATTTGAGATTTTGCCAAGATGAAAGCATTGACATTAAATAACAGTTCACAAACTCAGATAAGCATTAGACACTTTCCATGCACGGTGACAATCACTTCTTATGCTTTGGAATTCCCAAGTCAACACAATGCCAATGTCAGCAAGATTCTCATTTTCCAGGACTGTGTGAATTACTGATCTTCCTGATTTTTTCCTGTTAGCATTATCAACACTGTTTATTTTTGTTAGGCCCTTGTTATTTCATGACATTTCAGAAAGAACAAAAACATACAAAACCATAGCGTTGTTTGTTCAACATCAGGCAAATATTTTATCAATTAACTTTCCTTTCTCTGAACTCTCAAAAGTAAAGGAAGGGAGAATGCATATAATATTTCAGCATAAATTGTCCATGTGTCCTACTTTACACGTGGTAGTCCCCTATTTCGATGGCTTTACAAGCCCCTTTCAACTCAATTATTATATGAGTTCATGGTGGCCTCTTTTCCAGTGGTTCCCACCCTTTCTCTCCCCATGTATTTCGGACCTCATTTTCCAGAAGACCTGGTCTGCATGGGAAAGGATTCTGTAAACTACATCACACCTAAGAGACTCCATAGCATTACCAATATTTTCTATTAAATGTATTTTTTGGGTCCAAGTCTGAATCTGAGTCTTTGGTCTCAAGTCCCAAGTCCCAAACCTAGCTCCCTATTAAAAATACCCACCCCCCCCCCAAAATGAGGGGCTGGTGGTTCCACGTTGCAAGTTGAATCTGAGTCATTTTAAAAAACCCTAAGTCAGTCTGACTTGACAGTGAGTTCCATGATTGGAATCCCCATCCCTGGTGATCTGAAGTTTGCAAACATATGAAGGGTCAAAAGTTTAGAGATACTGTTCTATATGTCCAGTCCAAGTCCTGCTTAAAGAGTTTAAAAAGCTAAAATAGAAAGAGCTTCCTCAACATTGCCTATCAACATTTAGGTCTTAGACAAGCAGGCTGAGCAAACATACAGATCACCTGGACACAGTTTATCCACTGGAGTGAGATTTCCATGTTTTATACCCAGATTATAGTAATTAGAAGAGCTATGCTTTATTTAGCAATGCCTAATATGTGCTCATACAATATGTGCTCATTTTATTCTAATTAATGTCCCTCATGTATCTTTTGGTGTTATGACATATTTTCAGACACCTGTTTGGTTAACCATATTTCAGTCTTAATCTTTTCATGATTCTCCATATTGAATGGTAACTCTGCTGTCAATGACCTTAAGGTTCTTCAAAGAAAGAGATCAGTTTAATGAAGAAACAAAGCTACAGTTTCAACTTAGGTTTGTTTTCCTGGGGACATTTTAAAGAGAAAGGTACTATTTATTACTCTACTTGTCCAGTCCCAAATTCTGGCACTTTCAATAAAAGTTGGATTTGGGTCCAAAATTATCATCCTATGACTGCTTATATATAAATGGCTGCATTGGCCAAAATCCTGTTGCTTAGCATAGTAAATCACACTAGAATTAGACCCATTGAATCAGTGAGGATTTAGTGAGTCAACTCCTCCTCATTGTTCAAATAGTAACTGTGACTTACTATCAAGTCTGATTTACTACAGTGTGACTAGTGCAATTCATTCCTATGCTAATGTAAGTTGCAGTTAAAGTATGTCCATCTCAATCAGTGGAATGTATGGAGAGGTTGACTCATGAAATCCACTTTTGTTCAATGGGCCTATGGTAATGCAATTTGCTACATTAAGCAACAGGACCAGTATGTCATTAATTCTTCTTAAAAATAACTTTCTAAGCTTTGGACTAGTGGTGAGACATTAAAAAGCATTCATATTCTGTGGTTTCAGCAGTGGTGGCTCATACACTGAGCAGGTGAGCACCATATTCCAAAGCTGTGGGCAAGCCACCAGCTGATCCATGGGCTGCAAGCTATAGATAAAACAAGCTATAGATTTTTGTACCATCATGTCAATTTTGAATTATAGCAACTGTTAAGGTTTCTAGGTATAAAGTACTCAACAGCAGTTCTTCTCAGTCCCTAATTCTGGGGAACCTCAGGTACTCTGTACCTTGCCCAAGGCTATATGGGTTGTCACTTCTCCTGGAAGGCACAGTAGGGAATCAAACTCCTGACACATGCCCCATGCAAGGAAACATTTTGAGTACTCAGTAATCACTGAGAGTGTGGGGAGTTCCTGTATGAGGCCTCATAGCTTTTTATTAACTTTCATTGAATCATGTAATATCATTGAATAATAGGATTGGATGCTACATTTCTTCCAATTTTGCTTCAGTACTAGCAAGGTTGAAGAAGTTTTGCATCGGCTTCCTTAGATTTAGTTTCACTTTGACTTATACTGGCAGGCGGTGAGGGGGGGGGAGAGAGAGACTGCATTGGTTGCTTGCATTCTTTTCTGGGCTTTGAGTGATTAGGCTGCAGTTTCAGCATCCTGAGGTCTGTGTTTCTTTCTTTTTGGGGAGCAAAGATCTGAGGGTTTACTTCTTCCCTTTGCCACTTGAGTTCCATCTTTGTTGGACTGGAGTCTTTTGCCTGATATCATCCCAATCAAACTGCAGTCACTGGACTACCTCGGGTATTGTCCACAGAGAGAAAATACTGATTTACAGCCTCTGTTTCTTTCCTCTCTCACACAACATTGGACACAAGGGTGGCATTCCTTGCAGGCATTAGCAGGCTTTGTAGATGGCTTCTTCTCAAACCTGCAGAAAGACGTGTCTCCAGTTTGGTACAATCTATTCCGCCTTTGTGGCTACCATCTTGCCACATTTCACTGAGAGTATTACCCTTCCCAGGTTACCGCTATTTGAATTTCTACATTCAAATGAACGAAAGTGCTACTTAGGAAGAAGAGGTGAGAAGGACAGCTATGTTCATTGCCCTGAATTCACTGGAAGAAAGGTCTGATACATATAGATGAAAGAAATAAGAAATAAACAGTGTATGGCTTAGAACAGTCATTGCATCTGAATGTGTTCATATGGGCAAGTTACAAAGCAAACCCATAAAGTTCAGTGTAAAGTTAGTTTAATGTAAAAAAAAAACCCAGCTATATCTGTACTCTACGGCTATTGGGCAAGGAGAAAGAGGGAGAGCGAGAACAAGTTAGTACTTGGCAGATTCCAGGCAAAGCTGAACACAAGCTAAAAATAAATTGTCTTTGTTTCTTTTCTTAATGGGCAGTCATTAAGGCAGACTCCACAAACGTAACATATTGGGAAGGTTCTCTTAAGAGCTGCTTTCATCCATCTTTATTATTTATTGGTTCAAGTCAGATGACACATCTGAGCTACTTTATAGTTGGAGGTGCGGCTGATGGGCCGCTTGCCCTATCTGACCTTGGAAAGGGCAACTGTAGTTTAAAGATGTTTATAAATGGTAAATTTCATGGCAAAGAACGATGTGAAAATAAATTGAGCACACTCCCCAAATGATTAAAAGGAGGACTTTGTATAAACAGGATACTGCAGTGGGCAAGCTTCTGCAAAGACTGATACGATGCTGGGAGCCAAAGTCAGCTGTGAATCGATGTGTCCTATAAGCAAATTGTTATAAAGGATTTCTGTCATTGCTCTTGGGGGAAAACAGCATTCATTTGCAGGGTAATGCCTGCAATACTTAACAATGGATTACCTGCAGGATGTTGATGTTTAACACTAAAGAGAAATACAAGATGAACTCAAATGCCTTTAATAACCGAATAATGGAACAATTCATCACTGTTGGAGGAACAAACCCTAAACAACATGGAACCTTACCTGTCTGGGAGGCCCCTTCTCGAGTGTGTCGAAACTACTTGTACCGTTTCATGTGTGTAGAAAAATGTGTTCTGTTTTCAATCATTTTCAGCACTTGGTGTTAACGTGTTCATGCTGTTTGGATAACATTCAGTGGGCTGCTTTCCTTCGTACTTTCATTTGCACACTGCTTTTTTGTTGTTGCTATATTAGTTGTGTAGATCCACATAATTTTATCTATGACACTAGGAGCTGGTTCATACATAATAGAAAGTAGTTCACACCTGGGGGCGGGGAAGCCATGACAAATGCTATGTGTTTGGGTGAAAAGTAGTTAACTGATGAAAAAAGGAGTCAGCTTCTGTAATTTCCCCTCTCTTGGTGTCACTTTGTGAACGGTAGCAAGCACAAGAGAGTATCCTATAGACAATCAACTTCTGTCATTGGTGTTGTCAGCATTCATGTTGCCCTTTGTTGCACAAAGCCTGTCATACTTTTCCCTGCTGGCAATGTGAGCATGATATTGCGCAGCAACATTAGGCTATTTCCTGGCATTTTCAGCCGTGGATAGTGGAAGTACAATGTCCCACATTCATAAACGGGAGGGCTTTTTGTTTTGTTTTTGAAGAATTGAATATCACTGTAGACCAGGAATGGCTGAAAGGTACTGTATCTTTCAGAGGAAGGCAACAAGGATGATTGGGGACTGGAAACCAAGCCCTATGAGGAAAGACTGAAACAAATGGGCATGTTTAGTCTTGAGGGGGGAGAAATACTGTCATACAGAGGAGGGGCAGGATCTGTTCTCAGTCATCCTTAAGTGCAGGACACGCAACAATAGGCTCAAGTTACAGGAAGCCAGATTTTGGTTGAATATCAGAAAAAGCTTCCTAACTGTTAGATCAGTACAACAACGGAACCAGTTACCTAAGGAGGTACTGAACACTGCAACACTGGAGTCATTCAAGAGAAAATTGGACAACCATCTGTCAGATCTGCTTTGGATTCCTGAACTGAGCAGGGGGTTGGAGTTGATGGCCTTATAGGCCCCTTCCAACTCAGTTATTCTATGATATTCTATGATGAATATGGATATGTGTATTCCATCCTTACTCTAGAGCCCATTATTCACAACAGTTATTAATTTAACCCTCACAATACCCTCATGTATAACAGACTAGCCTGAGAGAAATTAAATTCCTCGCAGTGAAAGCTGTTCCATGAAGCTCATGGTCATTTGCAATCTAACACTACATCTTTTACACCAAACTAAAAGCACCAGTATATTGATTTAACTGTTGCCTGGTATAGCTGCTGCACAAATGACTATGTTCTTTCCAGTCCTTCCACACCTTGTGAACATGAGGCCTTCCAGATATTTCTAGACTGCACCTACTTTGATCCCTGTCCAGCACAGCTGATTAGAGTAGTCTAATTAGGACACTGTCTGAGGTCTCAGGGAATTGCTTTGGTTCTCAGAGTTTCCAGGGTGGGAGAAGTGGTGCCGGGGGAGGAGAATGTTTGCTCTTGTACATGAAGTAGCTATGAAATGTACCGTAATACCTTTCTCCACCCCTTCCCACCTGTTTATTTGTTTGTTTTATTTGCCGGACACCTTTCTCCCAATAAGGAGACCCAAAGCAGCTCAATATTATTAAAAGAATATAATTAAAAACATAGTACAGTGGTGCCTCGCACAGCGAGGTTAATCCGTTCCGGATTAACCCTCGCTGTGTGAAAGCATCGTTGAACAGGGCAGGAAAAGCCATTGGAACGCATTAAACATGGTTTAATGTGTTCCAATTGGGCCGAATACTCACCGTTCAGTGATGCTTCCCTATGGCCGGCAGCCATTTTTGCGCCCTCCCCTTGCTTAACGAGGGCGCGAAAACGCTGCGCGAGGCCATTTTGGGGCTTCCGGCGGCCATTTTGTAGCTGCGGAACAGCTGATCGGCGGGTCGCAAAGCGAAGATTGGTAAGCGAACCGCTTACCGACTGTTACATACAGCACTGATGTTACCTGTCTGTCATGGGTTTGGAGGGAAAGTTCCATCCTATGGGGAGTGGAAGGCGGGACATCAGGAGGAGGGGCTGTACTGTATATATATGTGGAGCTTGTGTGAAGAGAAGTCAGAAGCTGGGAGAGAAGCTGGGAAGAAGAAGCTGGTGTGGGAGTCTGTGTGTCAGACAGGGTACTACTGTGTGTCAGTCAGTACCAACCTGATAGGTTCAGGTGTCTGTATGGGTAGCCAGAACTGATAGGTTCAGGGTCTGTGCTTTATTGAAAGGTGTTCTGTGTGAACCAAACTGGTGTATGTATGATTGAGACTAAGCCACGTTACTGTATCTTATTCACTTGATCATTTTATTTACCCTGTGTGTTATTTTAAATAAACCTTATTCCTTTGTTTGTTAAAAATCCATCCCTGGTCTGTGTGACTTCTTACAGGGAATGGTTGGTGGCAGCTTAGTGAAAGTGTGGCATATCCCAGTAGGTCTGGGGTTGTCACATTGATTGGTGGCAGCGGTGGGATACGACTGGTCCAGTTGTCCAGTGGTCCAGCAAAGCCTTGGCAAGTGTGCCCAGAGCAAGGGGGGTCTAGTCAGGGACAATCTGAGAGCGCGTAGGTAATCTTCTAGGCTTACCTCACGGGGAGGTGCGCTAGTGGAAGAACGTGTAACCTCAGATTGGTGGGACTAGATTAGGGAGCTCTGAGGCAACCTGTTTTGGCGGGAAAAAGCTGAGGCAAAACTGAGTGAAGTAGCAGTGATCTAGCTTGTCTGCTGAGAGGCCTAGCAGAGGGGGGTAGACTCTGGCTGGCAACAGTTGCAAGTTAGTGCTGAAGAACAGCAGCAATCTATAGAAGGCTGGTTCTGAGGCAAAAGAGAAAAAAAAAGTGGTCGCTTTATTTTGAGGCTTGACTTTTGAAAGCAGCCTGTTCTGGGGGGGGATTATGCCCTTGACTCGAAGCCAAATGGCAGAAATGGGTGAAGCGAGGGAACCCCAGGTAGACCAAGGTTCTGAGGATGAATTTGGCTCAGTGCAGGATGAGAGCACGGGAGAACAGAACCCAGAACTCAGGAAAATGCTCATAGTCCAACAGCATGAACTGAGGATGAGGCAATTTGAAATAGAGAGAATGGAAAGAGAAGAAAGATTAGAGAGAGAAAAAATGGAGGAAAGGGAAAGAGAGAAACAGAGACATTTCGAATTAGAGAGAGAGAAAAAATTGCTCTGGAAAAAGAAAGGATGGCGTTTGAGTTAAGAAAATTGGAAATGATGAACCAGAACAATAATAACAATAGAGATTCTGAGGGAGGCCAATTGTCTAAAACTGACCTGAAGAAATTCCCTGTGTACCACAAGGGAGATTGCCCTGAGGTGTTCTTTTCCCTAGTGGAAAGAGCGTTTGTGGACTTCTCAGTAAGGGAAACTGAGAAGATGACCATCATGCGATCTTTAATCAGTGGCAGCCTGGCAGAAGTCTATGCAGAGATGCCAGAGGAGCTGCTAAAAGATTTCGCTGAGTTTAAAAAACTGGTGTTTGCCAGACATGGGATAAATGCGGAACAGCTGAGGCAAAGATTCAGGTCACTCACAAAGAAACCAGAGCAGACTTTTACCCAAGTGGGGGCCCAACTGGTGAGGCTGCTAGAGAAATGGCTATCTCAGGAGGGAACAGAGACCTACCAGCAGCTCAAAGACCTGATAGCGCTGGAACAGTTTTATTCAGTCCTGCATGGGGAACTGAAGTTCCAGGTGAGGGAAAGGAAACCGAAATCTGTGGCGGAGGCGGCCGAGATCGCAGATTTTATTTCCCAAATAAGGAAGCCCTTAGGTGAGGGGAAATCGATAGGGAAAGCTAAAGAAACCTACAGCAAGTACTCTCAGGGACCAGGAAAAAACCAGCAAGTGGGAGGGGCCCATGGTGAAGGGAAGCCCTCAGACATGAAACCAAGACCTCAGATTTTGGAGGGAAAACCAAAACAAGATGAGAAAGACTCAAAATATAGCAGAAAATGTTATTTCTGTCAGGGAAAGGGCCATCTAATCTCAGAGTGTGAGAAATTAAAGCAGCTAAAGGGAATTGTGCCTCATGATTTGAGTGGAACCAAGCCAAAAGCTGTGTTCTGTGTCCAGAAAGAGCAAAGCTCCTTGTCACTGAGGGAGCCTGTTGCCATGGCTACTCAATCTGGAACAGTTACATCTGCTGATCAGGCTGAGGAAAATGGTCCTCTTGTGGAGGTCAGGCGCTGCTTACTTGTGAGGACAGATTCACAGTTGTTTGAAACAGCAGGGGTGGACGTAGGAATACTTGACCATCAGTATCGGGGGTTAAGGGATACTTGTTCCCAGGTGACCCTGTGCCATCCAGATATTATTCCTAGAGAGTATATAATCCCGAATGAGAGCATAAAGGTGGCAGGGATTGAGGGACAGGTGATCTCGCTGCCAGTAGCTGAGGTACCTGTGAACTTTCAAGGCTGGAGGGGAGTTTGGCGGCTAGCGATTTCATCGACTCTGCCAGCAGCCGTGCTCGTGGGAAATGACCTGGCTGAACATGTGAAACGGGTGCTAGTGATTACACGCTCACAAGCCACCACGGGGACAGTTCAGGGGGGTACTGATGAGCCCGAGACGGAAGCAGGTGAAGGGAGTTCAGAAGCTGTGGTGGAAACCTTGACCACAAACAGCAAATTTGGCCAAGAGCAAAAGGCAGACGCCACTCTCCAAAAGTGTTTTGAACAGGTGACAGACGCCCAGCTAACACCTGAAACCCCAGCGAGATTTCATGAGAAAAAGGGAATTTTGTATAGGGAGACCCTGAGGAATATCTCAAAAGGGGGAGATGGGATCAGAAGTCAGCTAGTGGTACCTGAAAAGTATCGCCCCATGATCTTACAAAGGGGGCACTCTGACATGTTTGCTGCGCACTTAGGGGTGAACAAGACACAGCAGAGAATCACACAGAATTTTTACTGGCCTGACATAGGGAAGCAGATCAGGGAGTTCTGTAAAAAATGTGATGTGTGTCAGCGGCAGGGGAATAATCGTGACAGGACCAAAGCAAAGTTGTGCCCTTTGCCTGTGATTGACACCCCGTTCAAATGTATAGGGGTGGATATTGTGGGACCTTTGCCCAAGGCCACAAAGAGGGGGAACAGGTTCATTCTCACCATTGTGGACCATGCCACGAGGTACCCTGAAGCCATACCCTTGACTAACATTGAAACCAACACAGTGGCAGATGCCTTGGTGGGGTATATGTCCAGGATGGGATTTGCCTCAGAAATAATCACAGATTTGGGCGCATCGTTTACATCGAAGCTCATGAAACGGTTATGGCAAATCTGTGGAATTAAGCACAAGGAAACCACTGCCTATCACCCTGAAAGTAATGGGTTAACGGAGAAGTTCAATGGGACTCTGATGCGCATGATTAGGGCTTACTTGGCAGAGAATCCAAACAATTGGGACCAGAAGCTGCAATCCCTTTTGTTTGCTTATCGATCAGTGCCACAAGCCAGTACCGGGTTCAGTCCGTTTGAACTTTTGTTTGGGAGAAGGGTGAAAGGGCCCCTTGATTTAATCAAACAAAATTGGGAGCAGATCACCCAGGATGACCCACAAGATGTTGTGATATATATAGACTCTTTAAGGAATGACCTAAAGAGAAACCTAGAGCTAGCAGCAGAGACCCTGCAAGCTCAAAAGGTCAGACAGAAAACCTGGTATGACCACAAAGCCAGGGAGAGGCACTTTAACCCAGGGGAGGAAGTGCTTTGGCCTAGGCCCTGCAAAGAGAACAAACTGCAGCTGGGTAGCCCAGAAATAAAATACTTGGGTCACATAGTAGGGGGAGGAGTGATCAAACCCCTAGAGGCCAAGATAGAAGCCGTTCGCGATTGGCCCAGACCCAACACCAAGAAAAAAGTCAAATCATTTCTTGGGTTGGTGGGCTACTACAGAAAGTTCATCCCGAGGTTTAGCGAGATTGCGGCTCCGCTGACCGATCTGACGAGGAAGAAGACTGATGACCGCATCCCGTGGACCCGCGACTGTGAGGAGGCGTTCCAGAGGTTGAAGGAGGCCCTCATCAACTATCCAGTGCTGCGTGCTCCAGACTTCGACCGGGAGTTCATCATCTACACCGATGCGTCTAACAGCGGGGTAGGAGCAGTTCTTTGCCAGGAGGATGAAAATGGTGACCAGCATCCAGTGTCCTACCTGAGTAGGAAACTCCAGAAAGGTGAGAGACATTTGGCAACCGTGGAGAAGGAGTGCCTGGCCATAGTCTACGCGATCCAGAAGGACAAGCCTTACATCTGGGGAAGACATTTTATTCTGTGCACTGACCATTCACCACTGCAATGGTTAAAGACAATGAAAACCCACAATAGTAAACTTATGAGGTGGGCTTTAAACCTGCAAGACTATGACTTTGAAGTGAAGGTGGTCAGAGGGTCAGTGAACTGTGTTGCTGACGCCTTGTCAAGAAGACCCGAAGAATGAAGACGGCGAAGGAACATGAACTATGTATATATTTTGGTGACCAAAGGTTAAATGTACCTGTTTTTTGAACTTGGTTTGTATGAATAAAGGTAAATTGATGTATTGTAAATGGTGAATGTTTAAATGCCTAATTGATATGTGTATCCTAGAGTAAGTATAAGTAAGTATGGTATTGTATGTTATTGTATAACTGTTTTTGGTATGTTTTGGATTCAGGTTGTTTTTTGGAGAAAAGCACGTTAGCTTTCCCCCTACAAAACAACTTATAAAGAGGGGAGGTGTTACATACAGCACTGATGTTACCTGTCTGTCATGGGTTTGGAGGGAAAGTTCCATCCTATGGGGAGTGGAAGGCGGGACATCAGGAGGAGGGGCTGTACTGTATATATATGTGGAGCTTGTGTGAAGAGAAGTCAGAAGCTGGGAGAGAAGCTGGGAAGAAGAAGCTGGTGTGGGAGTCTGTGTGTCAGACAGGGTACTACTGTGTGTCAGTCAGTACCAACCTGATAGGTTCAGGTGTCTGTATGGGTAGCCAGAACTGATAGGTTCAGGGTCTGTGCTTTATTGAAAGGTGTTCTGTGTGAACCAAACTGGTGTATGTATGATTGAGACTAAGCCACGTTACTGTATCTTATTCACTTGATCATTTTATTTACCCTGTGTGTTATTTTAAATAAACCTTATTCCTTTGTTTGTTAAAAATCCATCCCTGGTCTGTGTGACTTCTTACAGGGAATGGTTGGTGGCAGCTTAGTGAAAGTGTGGCATATCCCAGTAGGTCTGGGGTTGTCACACCGACCTTCGCTCTGCAATTTTCGCCCATTGGAGCAATCGCTCTGCGATCGCATTAGCGATCGAAAAAACGTCCCCGTAGAGCGAATTCATCGCTCTACGGGGTGCTTGTTGTGCGAGGACCACTGTAAGTTAGACATTAAAAACCATTGAAATATACACTAATTAAAATGCCATTGAATATTTAAAAGCAGGTAAACATTAGGAAAATTATCTTAACTTAAAAATGGCATTCAGGGACTCAATCCTGATTGTTAAAAGCCTGCCCGAAAGGATGGGTCTTCAACAGAGATAGGCATGAATCAGAAAAATGATGATTTATATTAATTCAGCATTCATTATGAATTAGTGTTTTTTTCCTGACAAATTGATTCATCGATTAGTTTTTCTTTTACTTTAAAACCCTGTAAATCATCCCCCCAAAGACCTAGAGACACTAAATTCACAGGGAAGCTTTCTGTAGCTCTCCTCTACATGCCCTGCAAATGTGTTGAAGTTTGGGTTTTATATCTCTGAGTTATACCCACAAGGACTGACCCCATACAAATATGAATCAATAAATTAGCAATTTTCGAATGACTTTGGTGATTCATTTTTTAAAATTTGTATCCATCTCCATCCATCCATCCCGTCGCCAATGTTTCTTTCATGAGCAAAGTGGTCGAGAGGGTGGTAGCTGACCAGCTTCAGGCACATCTGGATGAAACAGATGCCCTGGATCCATTTCAGTTGGGCTTCAGGCCGTGCCACAGTACAGAGATGGCATTGGTCGCCCTGTACGATGACTTGTTGAGGGAGGCCGACAGGGGTAAAATATCTTTGTTGGTCCTCCTCGACATCTCGGCGGCTTTCAATACCGTTGACCACGGTATCCTCCTGGGGAGGCTCTCTGAGTTGGGTATAGGTGGCTTGGCTCTGGCCTGGCTCCGTTTCTTCTTGGGGGACCGCCTTCTTGGGGCACTTTTAAGAGTCAACTAAAAACATGGTTGTATGTTCAGGCCTTCCCTCCTGTCAATATTTAATTCTTTATTTTTTCTTTCATTTATCATTTGTTTTATTATTGTATGTGTTATGGACTGTTTGTAAAATTCTTATGTTTTATCGTATACACCTTATTGGAAGCCGCCCAGAGTGGTCGACCAGACCAGATGGGTGGGATATAAATCAAATAAATAATAAATAAATAAATAAATAAATAAATAAATAAATCTCTAGTCTTCAGCTGTCAGCAGAAGAATAAAAAGGAAGGGACTAGCCTGATTTCCTGAGGGAGAGCATTCCATAACATGGGAGCTGCCGTGGAGAAGGCCCTCTTTTGTGTTCCATCAACCATTCATTCATTCATTCATTCATTCATTCATTCATTCATTCATTCATTCATTCATTCATTCATTCATTCATTCATTCATTCATTCATTCATTCATTCATTCATTCATTCATTTATATCCTGTCTGTCTGATATATTCTACCACTCTGGGTGGCTTCCAATACAACATATATACATTAAAATAGCACAAGAACATTACAAAACAATCAGTAACAAGAACAATGCAAAATACAGTAAATAATAAATACCAAGGAAGAGAGTCAAGTGTTGACAGGAGGGAAGGCCTGAGTGTACATCCATGTTTCTAATTGGCTTTTAAAAGTACCCAGCGTGGGGGCTACGCAAATCTCCGGAGGAAGGTTATTCCAGAGGCGATGCTCTAGGAAGGGGACAGAGAGAAGGGTCTCCTCTGATTATCTTAAACACCAAGAAGGTTCATATGAGGAGATACAGCCACTCTGGTAGACTACACTCAAGCTGCGTAGGACTTTTTAAGTAATAATCAGCACCAAATTCCCTTGCAGACATTTTGTATGTGTGTCACATTTCTGCCATGCTGGCAAAATGGAAAGGCTGTCGTGAGAGGTGGGAGAGAGTGAAATCACCATTTTAGACAAGGCGTGAAATGGAGTACCATAGCATCTGGGTAAGTAACTGTGAGAGGAAACATTTCATCATGCAATTTGGGCCCAAGCCATTTGGGCTGTAGAGGTTAAAAACAACAGTTTGAGTTTGGCCTGGAAATGGACTGGCAGTCTTTGCCGATTTCTGAAGCACTGGCATAATGTTATCAGATTGGCCATTCCAAATTAGCAGTCTAACCATCCTGTTTTGGACTCAGTGAAGTTCCTGGACAGTTTTCAAAGGCAGGCACATATACGACATTGCAGTAACTCCATAATATTACAGTCATCGGGCCTGAAAGTTATAATGAACTTCGATGAGCTGAGAACCAAGGAGTGTTTCTTCACCTTCTTTGTATTCAGAAAACATATGGCAGGCATGAATGCCTCCACTGTTATGTTGAGATGGGCCAAATGTCTCATAGACCATCTTTTTCCAGCTACATTAATACTAGTCTACATCATACCTAGCTGTGAAGTCTGGACAAACTTTTTTGTTGAAATGCCAAATGTTCCCTGTTGTCCTTAGGGTCTTGATTTTCTTTATTTTTGGGAAGACACACCATGGCTATAAATAAAAAATAAAAAAAGGGCGGGCAGGAAAAATCAAACTTCTATAATATTTGGACCTTATTTTCTAATCCAGACCAGTTCCTATTATTACTAGGCCCAGGAGACTATTAATGATATTTTTGTTGCTGATATTTTCTTAATGGCAGTAAGTCCAGAATCCAACTAACAAAAGCAAATTAATAAATGCACATGATGGAAATATTTTACTCGGATTTCTCTAGAGAGTGATGTACTGTCCACATTGTCTTGAATGAGCATAAAGTGCTTATCTCTTGATGGCAAGCAGAATTATATTTAGTTCATTATGGAGATCCTTAACAGTACATAGGGAGCAGAATTTCTCCTTCTGTTATGATTGGAGTGAGCATTATCTTTATTGGGCCTAGAATGAAAAATTAATCAGAACATGCCTCACTTTGACATTGTAAGCACATATATTCTGAGATAATAACACAAGCACCATGCCCTATTGGTTGAAGGTCGACCCACTGAATCCATTACGGTACATTGACATATATCTATACATATATAAATTCCACTGAATCAGTTGATCTACTGTAATTTGGATTAGAAACAGGATAATGGTTTATATTAAGTCATTAGAAATACAACAACCACTGTCTGTGAACTTTATAGAACATGCAGACTGCTGAGTTTCACTAGAGTTAGTTTAGATGTAGTCCAAACTAGCTAAGATGGCTGTTGGCCACTGGAACCAACGCTCAACTAGTTAAAGCTGTGCTCCTGAATCGCAACCCTTCTCAGGCTAGGGACGATGAGAATTACATGGGGTTATCCTTACTGGTGTGACTTTGTATTGGTATTGTAGCTGTGCTCCTGCAGTGGAGGTTTAGAGCTGACATAATCATGCTCTTCCTTTGCCCCAGTCTTTTCCTGCTGCCCTTTGTGCTCTTCTGATGGCAGATCTTACCCAATGGAGTAGTTCTTTTGGCAGATCTCAGAAGAAAGTTGACAGAAGTTTTTGCTGGCAAAGGGGCAGAAAAGCTGTCTGCATTGTTCTAGCTCCTAACAGCCAGCATATATTTGATTTAGGACTGTGCTCCTGGAATTATAAAATAGAAGCACTCAAATACTAGAATCTAGTACTCAGTCATTACTTCATATCTAGTAGTGGGATATTCTGAAGTGTCCAGGGAGTGATGGTCTGCTCCTCCTATCATGACACTCACTTTGGTATGACTATGAAGAAAGGAGGTCTGCTTAGCAGATATTCAGTTTGGACATTTGGGAAATGGTCAGTACACATAAACAGAGCTATATGTTAATTTCAGGCAAGGAAATTTCTCAAAACTGAGCCCTTTTGAAGCTTTCTGTGTCTGCTTGCCTTTTCATACACCTGTTCTCTTATGCAAAACTGACCATAAAAACAATTACTAGAGGGGGGAAAAGCATTATTGTTTAATGCAGTATCATCTAGCAAGATCAGAGTCTGAGTGGGTGGCTTTTCAGATTGTGTGCTTTTCAGTTTTTTTCATTTTAGAATATATCTCTGAATTCATGAAGAAGTTGAACATTACCTATCTCAGTAAACATGCTTGTCTTAGCTTGCATTTAGTCACCCTGGGAGCAAGCACTGATTTAGTAGTCAAGTGATCCTTATAACTCTACTTGGACAAAGTGGGGCGGGGGGAATGGAGGAGGCAACTGTCCACATCAGAGGCACCTGGGCTGAAAAGTTTTTCAAAAGTTAAAAAAAGATCAGATGGAAAAGGAGGACAAAAGGATGTGATGAATGATATCTTTGTGGCTTAAACCATCATTCCAGGAACATATTTTTCACAAGCACACAATCCAAAAAGCCACCCACTCAGACTCTGATCTTGCCAGATGAAACTGCATTAAACAATAAGGTCTTTTTTCCTCTAGTAATTGTTTTTATGGTCAGTCGAATTGCCAGTTTATTAAAGAACAGTTCTTTTATTTCCATGTTGGAATTATCAGAAAGTTTTATTAATGATATAGTTGTGACTATTCTTGGCTTTCATGTAGCTTCATGTTGATGAAATAATAACAGTGAACCACTAGCTTTTCTCCCCTTATATATACTCTAAAATAATGTGCAGCACTGTAAATACATGCATCTAAATCTCGGTGACTCATCACAGTCTCTGATCCTGCTAAAATAAAATATAAAATAAAGGTACTTGGCAAATATCGTACATTCTTCTATGGAAATTCTGCACATAGAGGGAAACAAAGAAACATTTGCAAGTATCTTATCACAGAAAATCCTGGCACTGAATCAAACTAAAGGAAATAAAAAGGAACAGGGTGTGGTCAGGTTATAACCTGGTTGACCTCCCAATTAGGATTGCAGGAATTTAATTTTCAAGGCTAGGAGGAAACTCTTGACAATGCTAAATGTTTCACCAAAATTTTAGGGCAGAAACATGAGATGGCAATTAAAAGTGGAACTGCCTTAATAAAGAAAAGGCCTTTGAGATCTTCTAATGAGATTTCACAACTCTGCATGTTGCAAATTAGCTTGCTTTTTTCTGAAAATTTGAGTCATATTTATTTTATTTTATTTATTTATTCCATTTATACCCCGCCTAGCTGGTCATTGTGACCACTCTAGGCGGCTTACAACACAAAATATAAAACTATAAAACTATAAAATAAAATATATTTTATATATAAAATATATTTTATTTTAACTATAAAATAAAATATATTTTATTTTATTTATTTATTTCATTTATACCCGCCTATCTGGTCATTGTGACCACTCTAGGCAGCTTACAACACAAAATATAAAACTATAAAACTATAAAATAAAATATATTTTTATATATAAAATATATTTTATTTTAACTATAAAATAAAATATATTTTATTTTATTTTATTTATTTATTCCATTTATACCCCACCTATCTGGTCATTGTGACCACTCTAGGCGGCTTACAACACAAAATATAAACCTATAAAACTATATATATAGTTTTATAGTTTTATAGTTTTATATTTTGTGTTGTAAGCCACCTAGAGTGGTCACAATGACCAGATAGGCGGGGTATAAATGGAATATATATATAACATAGTTTACACAATTAAAAAGTTTTTCTAAAATGGAAAGAAGGACAAAATAAATCATAACAAAGAAGGGGGGATGAAAATTAGAATTTAACTGGGGGGGGAGGCCTGCCCAAACATCCATGTTTTCAGTTGTTTCTTAAAAATACCCAGCGAGGGAGCCATGCGAATCTCCGGAGGCAAGTTGTTCCAGAGGCGAGGAGCCACCGCCAAGAAGGCCTGGTTTCTTGTTTTTTTCCTTCCGGGCCTCCCTTGCCGAGGCTCCTCAGCCTCACCTCCTGACTCGTGCGAGTGACACAGGTAGAACTGGGTGGGAGTAAGCATTCCACCAAGTATTGAGGCCCTAAACCATTTAGGGTTTTAAACGTAAGCATCAGAACTGAAGTCAACGCGGAACTGAATGGACAGCCAATGGAGCTATTTCTAATAATACATTACATTCATTCAAAAATACATTTCACTCATCTTATTCTAGTACATGAAACAAACTGAAGACCAATATTATGGCCTTCCCCTGAATTCCCTCTGTTGTTGATTAACCAGTTTTATTCCTCCTTACACAATACACCATGCTTCCCAACTTTGGGTCCCCATCTGTTCTTGGAGTGCAATTCCCAGAAAATCCTGCCCAGCACAGATAGTGGTGAAGGCTTCTGTGAGCTTTAGTCCAGGAACATTGGGGGACTGAAGTTTGTGAACTGCTGCAATAGACCCTCATTTTTCAATTATGGCAAATGCCCTTGGGCCATCTGCAATACATTTATGGACCACCAGTGGTCCCCAAATCTCATATTAGTGTGGAGTACACTACAAATTTTTTTCCCCACACTTTTCATTCTCACAGTATAGATGGAATTTTCTCAAGTTTTCAACGGGCAAGATTATTAGAACAGGGGCTTTTCCTGAATTTTTCCCATTTTGATTTGTTATTGCTTTTTTTTCTAAAACAAGTTACATAAGCTTTTTTGTTCACAAATGTTGCATTTTTAGAAGCTTATATTATGCACAAAGCACAAGTGTTTAGTGCAAAGTTCAAGGTTTATTTAGTTAATTAGTTATTGCTAACACTGCTAGTAACAAAAAAAGTGAAAATAAAAATAAAAATAGCTCAAGGACAGTGGCTAAAATCCATCCACAACTTGAGGAGGCACATTGAATCAGTGAATATTTGGTGAATCAACAGTTATGTAAGTTCCATGTATTCGATGGGCTTATTCTAGTCAAAACGTACTGCTGTATTTCAGCTAGAGGTGGGCATTCAAAGAATGAACCATTATGAATTGACAAACTGGCTGTTTGTGCCCATCTCTTATTTCAGCCAGTGGTTTGCTCTGCAGCTGTTGATACCTTGGCTGTTGATACCTTGACTGCAAGCATTTCTGTCCAGCCTGCACCATTCAGTAAAGGGCCTGTTCTTGCCAGATGCATTTCTTCATTCCCAGGAATAGAATCTTCACAAAAACCCCCAAAATGTGCCAATACCATCATGGACAAGGAGCAGGGTGTAAAGGCTGCAGAAGGGCATAGAGTGGTTCAGCCCTGAGCTGTGCACCCTTCTTTGAGCACAGAGTGGATCAGGAGCTTCTGCTCCTCCTTACTCTTGTACCAGAAAATCTGCTCATTATGCTCCCCTAGTGTGTTATTTTTCTGCTTAGAAGGAGTTAAGTAAGAGCTAACATATAAAAATCATCCTATACCCGTAGCTTGAAAAGCAATATACTCCATTCTATTGCCCCAGTTTTAGAAATGAGAAATTCCTCTTAGTTCATCTTTGAACAGAATTTTAAAAATATTTATTGTTTGCTTACTTATTTATTTAATAATTTAATAATTTTACCCCACCTTTCTCCTTAAAAAGGACCCAAGGCAATTAGCGAAAGATAATTCTAACATGAGGGCAAACTGTGGTCAGAATTCCTTACTTTTGCAAGTTTACAACACAGTTTGGATGACAACAACAACTGCATACATTTGAGCCATTCATATTGGAAGAAACGCATGCAGTTTAAAAACAGGCACAACCCTGCTTTAGTCAATAATATGGTACTCTTGAAAGATGTGCACAGAATGAGTACATTTTTAACAGAAATACAAACAAATTTCCACACCAACCCAAGATTTACAGACAGTCTTTGGAATGGAAAAAAAGAAGTGCATTCATTCACAACTTCACATGTTCAGTGAGCAAAACAGGCTACAGGCTAGAAAGAAAGCAGTCAAATGGATTGTCAGAGGCAGAATTTTATTTACTGCACATGCTTGCACTTTGGAGTGACCTCTGGTATCATTTAGCACCGAGCTGGTGAAAGAAAGCTTCCTGTCCATGTTTTCCCTTGGAGTCACTATCAGCCTTCCCAGTTCCTGCTTTGCCCAGTCAGGATAAAGACGGGTAGTTGCATGCAGGTTTGAGACCCACAGTAGCAGTAGAAGTATAAGGAAGCAGACCTTCAATTGCACAGTCCCTCCTGTCAAACCATAGGTAAGGTTTGCAGGATGAACATCCATATATGTTCAGTGAATGTGGGGGGGGGGAGGGGATGTAACACCATGAGCACAGCAGCCTAGGGAAGGGCTTGTGTCTACTGAGGAGGAATGATCTCTGTGGAGATTTTCCGTAAGGTCAATCAATTGGAAGCTGATTATTCTAAAGATCTTTAGAATAGTACGGGAGAACAAATGTTCCAAAATGTAGATAGGTAGGGCCTTCATGCTGTCTAGGGTTGCCAGGTCTGTACCAAAGGCAGCTGGGAACCATTTCTTGATAAGAAGATGAAACAGCTTGTCACATCAGAAAGAGAATGAGGAAGGAAGGATGGCTGAGAATAATAATAATGGGAAGGATCTCAAAAAGATAAGAAGGGATAACATATCCAAGCTACAGGTATCTGTCTATTTTCCTACCCCCATGCATTGGGTTCAGATTGTTATATGTGTTCATACATATTTCCACACCGAGTTCGATCTAGTGGATAGAATGATTGACTAGGACTCTGGAGGCCAGAGTTCCAATCCCTGCTCAGCTATGGAATCTCACTGGGAAAGTGGAACTGGTGAAACCACTCCTTAAATATCTCACTTACCTTGAACACCCTACTAAGGTTGCTGTAAATTGGTTCTCACTAGCCACTCCAGACTGGTAGCCACAGCTAAGACTCTGCTCATGACTTTAGGTTGTAGAATGCTACCCAGGCTCAGGTAGCCAGCTCAAGGCTCACTCAGTCTTCCATTCTTCTGAGGTTGGTAAACTGAGTATCCAACTCATGGAGGGGGGCAATGTGTAGCCTGCTTAAAGAGAGTGTTGTAAATGCTATGTGGTAGTACTGTATATAGACACATTTTATGCATACATACAACCTATTCACTCTACAGCTGTACAGGTAGCTGTCACAAAAGTAAGGCCAGTGGGTGGAACTAGCAAGTGTGGTTCAGTTTTTACTAAATACTATGGGGCTTTTCTTGTGAACACCATCCTGTTTCACATCCCCTATTCTACAACCTATTCCAGTTTCTTGTTTTCCACATAAACAAAGAGGGCTGGATCAAAATATATGAAGCATGCACATTTGTATATGTGTTTTATTTTTAATTCTGTGTTCTTTCATTTGCTAAGAGGAAGCTTATAGAAGCTCCTTTTTAGGCTCCATATGTATGAATTCCTCCACTGGCCTGAGGATAACTATGCTGATAAGGGAATTCTGGAGCTTGTAGACTTTCCAGACTGCATGCTTAGGGTAGACACAGTGAAATCCATTAGATTTAAGTCAATTATGAATAACTGTCCCATTAATTGCAGTAGGTTGATTCTATGACTTAAGCCTGAATCATCCCAAACGTTGGAAAACACAGTAGCTGTATGCTATGTACCTACGAAAATGTTAAGTGCAAAATGAACTAATATGAGATATAGTCACATAAACCAGTACAGCTGAAAAAGTAATAAGGCAAATAACCACTTAGGGCCTGTTCATATTTCAGGGTTTTTGTCTGTAATAAGAAACAGAATTAATCATGTTTTTGTAAAGCAAAAAAAAAGTGATTCTGAACAAGCTGCAATCAAAGTTGCTTACATTTCAAGAGTATGTTTAAAAGAAGTGACTTCCTGAGGTTGCTGTAATAATAAACATCATGCCTTAAAATAAACTAATAAGAATATTTTGTTTTGCTAAAACCTACAATGCACAGTGTTGTTGTTTTAGCTTTCCTTTTTCACTCTGAAAAGTGAAATTGCTGGGTAGGGTAGGCAATTAGAATAGAGTGCTTTCCAACTTCACATTTAATCATTAATAATTTAATAAGTGATTTAATAAGCAATCTAATAATTAATATAAATAATTAAATAACAATGCTGGACTGGCCATAATTCCTTACCCCTAATTTGTCAGGTTAAAAGGGAACAATTCATGAATGCAATAGGGTGAAAGTAATCTTCAGGCTGAATAAACCTAATCTGCAATACTGTTTGCGTTAATGGAAGCAGGAAATGATAGGAGCGTAAGAAACTGCATTAAAGGGAGAGCGTAGCTACACTATGCAAATGAATGAGTACTTGGATCACTTTTGTTGAAATCAGGTTAAAGTCACATGCTAGTCACATGGTATTTGGCTTGGTGTACGTGCCTCTTGGGAAAACTTTTAATTGTTTTTAAGATGTGTTGTATACGTGCTAAGGACGCTGCATGGACTTTAAAAATCATTCTGACTGAGGCTTTGTCCTGCACCAGCCCGTCTGCCCTTACGCTGGCCACTCACCGCTCTGCTGTGGAGAGGGAGAGTCTGCTGGCAAAGCTGCTTGTCCCTTTGGAAAGCTTGCCTGCTTCTACCCTTTTAAAAGTGTTCCAGTTGTTCCATGGGAGGCAGAAAGAAGCTGTGTTTAGGAAAAGAGACACACAGAGAAAAAGAGAGGTGCTAGGGACTGGAAGGAGAAAGAAGCCAGTACATGGCTCCTGAAAATATTTTGGCCCTTTTTAGACACCAACCCAGGATGGACGGTGGATGTTTACAAGGAAGGGACCTTGCGAGACTTGATCTGCCTCAAACCACTGTCAAATCATGTCCCATTTGTACCACAGAAATCATGGGTATGTGGCTTTGCAGTGGTGGATCCACATGATTTTTTAAATGTAGGATCGTCCCCAAGCCATTGTCCAATATGTGGGCAGAGACAGTACCTATGAGTAAACAGTAGTTTGGGGATGTTCCTGCATAAAATCATGTAGATTCATGAGAATATATGGCTGGGATCCATGTTTTGGCCCCACTACAAAGATAGCTCTCCGCTGCTCACTTAGGCTATGCATCTCACTCACCTCTTCCCTCCAACCCTGTACCTCCCTTTTGCCTCTCTCATGATTTGCTAAATCAGAGGTGTTCTCATATGCCAAAACAATCAGTTTCACAAATGAGTTAAATTAAATGATCGCCTCGCTGCCCAGTAAAACACCTCACGTTCAGACTAAAAAACACCCTTTCTGGGAGAAAATTCCAAAGTTCCATATGTGTTGTAATCACATTGTGTGTTATTCATGTGTTATACCTCTATGTGGTACAGTGCACGCGATTAATGTGCATGTTGCCTTGTCATTACCGACACCACAGAGGAACACATGGAAATAATCCCTCATTCCCTCCAGTGGTCAATTCTGACATTGTATTTTGAAAAAACTTTGCAGAGTACGAAACATGGTAACCAAAAAAAGCAACAACAACAACATGCATTCCTTTGCCATTTAGGACTGCACAAAGAATGGCATACAAAATTGAAAAGTACCTCTCAAAATAGCTTATAAAATGCCCTTTAAAAGGAACATTTTAAAGTAAATACAAACTGCAACTCATCAGTAGAACAAAATGAACTAGTTGTAGGTAACTAAATTAATTACAACTGATTACTTCCAAGATCTGTTTAAATGAAGATGGTGTGAGCTTTCTTTCTTTCTTTCTTTCTTTCTTTCTTTCTTTCTTTCTTTCTTTCTTTCTTTCTTTCTTTCTTTCTTTCTTTCTTTCTTTCTTTCTTTCTCTCTTTCTGTGGGAAAAAACCCCACCCACCTTCTTGGCTTATGCTCCATAAACCTCTGAAGAACCTTTTGAGAAAGCAACATAGGGATTTCTACACTGTCAGAAGAGGATATAAGTTTCCTTCTAACGTCCCCCTGGGATGTTTGGTGGGAACTGAAGCTGTCTTACTAGTTCTGGAAGAAACACTACCATTATTCCTGGCAATGTCGAGAGCGGAAAAAATGTGGATACCCACTTCAAAAAGCGCTCTGCTTTCATTTTCATTTTTCAAAATAAGCATTATTCCCCTGGCATTGAGTAGGCAGTGATCTCCCTCAAGCCTCATAGTGTCATAAATCAAATATTCTATCCTTAGTCTGGGATAATAGTAAAAGCCCTTTGATGTTAGTCTAATTTCTAATAGCACCAAATACCGCCAACTTCAGCACATCATCCCTTCTAACCAGAATCACAGCTCCATGTCAGGACCCACCACAACTCAGAGGTTCTGCTTTATGCTTAAGGAATTAGTAGAACTTGGAAACTTAAGCTCCCTGTGGCCATGCTGACTGGGAGATTTTAGCAGCTGTAGGCTGACAGGATAAGTTGCCCATGCTACAGTTGGCCTCCAAGATTACGGACATGTCCAAAAGGGGTGTCACCATGTCAATCTGTTGAAGAAAAGAGTCTGGTGGCACCTTATAATCATAGAATAATTCAGTCGGAAGGAGCCTGTAAGGCCTGAATGCAGGAATCCAAATGAAAGCAGATCTGACAGATTGTTGTCCAATTTTCTCTTGAATGCCTCCACCACTGGAGTGCTCACCACCTCCTTAGGTAACTGGTTCCATTGCCATAGTGCTCTAACAGTTAAGAAGTTTTTCCTGATATTCAGCATAAATCTAGATTCCTGTAATGTGAGCTCATTGTTGTGTGTCCAGTACTCTGGGATGATCAAGAACAGATCCTGCCCCTCCTCTGTATGACTACCTTTCAAGTGTTTGAAAAATGCTCTTATACCTCCCCTCAGTCTTCATTTCTCAAGGCTGAACATACCCAGTTCTTTCAGTCCTTCCTCACAGGGCTTGGTTTCTAGTCCCTTGATCATCCTTGTTGCCCTTAGGCTCTGATTCAGCCTTAGATAGCTTGATATATTTAAAACTGGTGATACATTTTAAAAATGTGTATGTTTTTAGATCATATTCCTAATGATATGTTTGAAACAGCAAAATGTTCATACTGGCACATCTTAAGGTCAAATAACAGTTTGTTCTACTCTGCCTTTAAATGATTCCTTTAGCCATCTTTTCTAGAATTGAGTGGAAATTTCTCAAAGTGCTTTTTCTTCCTTGACATTTATATTTTGAGGTTGTTGTTTTTTTCACCAGACCCTCCTGTCCCCACCTAAACACGACCATTCTTTGCAGCATATTCTCTCAATATTTTCCACTAGGTTTGGGTCATGGTTTCCATTACATGCCCACCATGACCCAGAATAACAATGGACCTTGAGCACTGTGGAGGATGCAAAATTGTGCCCAGACTGGAATATAGTTTCTGCTACAGTGCCGCTCTTTGCTATGGCAAAGAAAGAAAAAAAAGAAGAAGGAAAAGAGATGTAAAATGTTACTTTTTAAGACTACCGCTCTCAGAAAACCACGGCCATCAAAGCCACTTTGCTATCTCTGAGGAAGAAAGAACCTGTGCGATTCTCTTCGCTATCAGTAAGACTCACCTCAGAAAAACTGAGGGAAAACTCTAGTTTCCCAAGAAACTCAATGAAATTATTCCAACCACAGGTGACTTGAGACCAGAACAAGAGAGCATCCTTTCCCCACCCAATTTTGGTGTGTGTGTGTGTGTGTGTGTGTGTGTGTGTGTGTGTGTGTGTGTGTGTGTGTGTGTGTGTGTGTGTGTGTGTGTGTGTGTGAGAGAGAGAGAGAGAGAGAGAGAGAGAGAGAGAGAGAGAGAGAGAAAGAAAGAGACAGAGAGAAAGGTGTCATCCCTTTTCATTTTACAAGCTGCCCCTGCTCTTACAAATTTCTGCAAATTACTAAGACAGAAAATTCTGATATGCTGTTTGGACCCAGCTCTAAATTTTCCCTAGCACATTGGCAAATGAGTTGTAGGCAATTGTTTCAAAACCATTCACCATGAGAATGTCTACTCAGCTGTAATAAATAAGTTCATTTTTTAAAAATGAAGTAGTCTATGAAACCAAAGTGTTACCCAACAATAGAGGTAGGGGGGAAATTTGCAAATTTAGCTGCAGGTAAGACTGCAGGTAATTTCTTTCCTAGTTATAAATTCATGCAATCACTCTCTTTTTTCCATGTCTGCCGAAAAACAAATAAGTAAAACAATCAGTATAAAAACTTATTTAACCAGTAGACAAAAGGATGGTGTAGCTGTAAGACACAGATCCATCAGTGCAGTTTTACACTCATTATTCAGACATGGGATGCTCCGTGTTGACTGATTAGGATACAAAGACAGCGTTTGGCCTCCTGCTGCCCCCTCCAACCCCACCCCACAACTCCCACTGTTGTTGTTGAGGTGTTTGCATGATTTGCTAGTTGTAACTGGTTTGCTTTTTGTCAGGTCACTGCTTGAGTCAGGTCAGGGCTTGGCTTGGCGTTGAAACAATGTCTTCTTTCTAATTTGCCTCACAAGAGACAGTGCAAATGTTCAGCTTGTCAATTAACAAGAGAAAGTGGGTCACGTCTCTACTGGAAAACCCAGAACACTCATGTTTCTGCTTTAAAATGGAAAGAATTCTGAAAGCCAGCATTCGGAATGCATTATCATATATCGCATAAAATTCAAATCCCCTCATGAAATAATTGTGGGATGTATCTACTTTTCCGCCCTTTTTTTCCTCCTCTCTGGAAGCCCTAAGAAGAACAGTTTAGGAGGTCTATGATGCTTAATAAGGAGACTTCAAAAATATGAAACCTTTGGTACATTAAGATTAAGAAGCTGCAAATGATTGGAAATGCATTTATTTTATTTTATTTTATTTTATAGTCCCGCCTTTCTCAATAATAAAAATAATCTTAGAACTGCATAGCTGGAAGGGAAGAGAATCAAGGCAGTTAAAAATAAAATGAATAGAGCAAATACTAGTTTAAAACATAAAACAGATTATTTAAAATATACAACTTCAACAGCAATTGAAGACATGTTTCTAAGACATATTTCTAAGATATTTTAAAAGCTTTTTTTAAAAAAAGTCCCTATAACCCAACTTCAATGCCCAAATCCTGTTGAAATAAGAAGATTTCTGCACATAGCTCTGAAAGGATTGGTGACCCAGTTGAAGAGGGTTTTTTCTATTATGGTCTTAAGATCATGGAGCCATCTTTCACAAGGAATCTGCCAGATCCAGATGTTTGGTCCACAGAAGTAGATGAATTTTGTTAAAGTATTACAGATTTTCAAATACTGAACTAATTTTCACTTGAAAATGTTATAATCTTTATTAATTTCATTAAAAACATTTTTATTCTGAGTTCACCCCCCCCCAGAGAGATCAAATTGAATTATCCATTCAGTCGTATCCGACCCTTTCTGATTTCATGAGCCAGCTCTCTCTCCATGATTTCCAATCTTACTATTTTTTTCATCTCCTTTATATTTGGGCCAGTGTCTGCTTTGATTACATCCAACCAACACATTCTCTGGTGTCCTCCTCATACCAACCAACACATTCTCTGGTGTCCTCCTCATAATCCTTTACCACTGACCATTCTGAGCATAGCATCTTTCTCCAATGATGTTGATCACATAATATGGCGGAAATAACTAAGTCTAAGTGTTGTTATTTTGTCTAATTTTATGTCCCTTGGCACTTCTTTATTCATTATCTTTACAGTCCCTGGAATGCTCAAGAACCTCCTCCAATAGCATAGCTCAAAAGAATCAATTTTCCTTCTGTCCATTTTCTTCATCATCCAACTTTCACAGCCACATGTAGTTATGCAGAACACAATGGTGCAAACTAATCTGCACTTAGTCATCAAACTGACATCCTTACTTTTCCATATTTGATTCATATTCATCATTGCTGTGCAACCTAGCATGATTTGATGTTTTATTTCTTGGCTGCAATTGCCATTTTGATTGACCAGTGAACCCAAAAAGATGAATTCTTCCACACATTCAACCTCCTCTGTACCAATTACTATTTTGATGTTTTGAATTTTTTGTAGTTGTCATGAGTTTGAATACACTGGCGCCTCGACTTACAAACTTAATTGGTTCAGGAATATGGTCGTAACTCAAAATGGTTGTAAGTTGAAGCACCATTAGAATGCATTGAAATGCAATTGATTCCATTCTGGCTGAAAAAAAATCAAAAAAAAAATCACTGCAAGACTGGTCAGAAACAAGATTAATCCCTTCCAGCTGAAGGGGGGTGGGAAGAAAAGCAATCAACCTTACAAGACCCATTGCAAATGCAAATAAAACAAACCAAAAAGCAATCAAACAGATTGTGCAAGATCAGAAATGGGAGGACGACGACTAAAAAGCCCATAGGAAATGGGAGGAAAAACAAAGCCCCCCCAAGACCCATCACAGCACAGAAACATAACCCCCCCAGCTCAAAACCATGCTGCAAAAACACCCAGAACAGTTTTTTAAAGCAGAAAACAGCACCTTACCTTAGAAGGCAGCCCAAAGCCTCCCTGCAAACACACACACACACACGCAGTCCCTAGCCTCCAACGATGACACATACTCTCTAACTGCTGGGGTGAAAGAACTACAAAGAAGTAGCCTTGTTGCCACCTACAATTAAAATTTGAATTTCCCACCTTTTTCCCCTGCCTTTTTCTGTTCATAAGTGGAAGCTCCAGTCGCAAGTAGAAGCAAAATTTTGCGGCCAGAGCTGGTCGTAACTCAAAATGGTTGTAAGTAGGGACATTCATACGTCGAGGCACCACTGTAATTGAAAGAAAAACCAATGGATTTTGATGTTTATGAATCTCATCTAGAGGAATCCTAAAAATAAAGTGGTTTGAGATTGTTCCTGTGGGTTTTTCAGGCTCTTTGGCCGTGTTCTGAAGGTTGTTCTTCCTAACGTTTTGCCAGTCTCTGTGGCCGGCATCTTCAGGGGACTGGACTAGGAACTCAGTCCATGTTCTGTGTAGAGCCCGAAAAACCCACAACAACCATCAGATCCTGGCCATGAAAGCCTTTGAGAATATATTGCTTTGAGATTGTTTTCATGAGGATGGCCTAATTCCTAGGGAATGTGTTTTAGAGAAAGTACAGACATGTGGAAAATATTGAAAGGATACTTAGACCCAACCCTCCTTAACTGAAAGAGAGAGAGGAAGAGATATTAATTTGAAAATAACCGAATATCCCATATGAATACTAAAATTAAACTTATTATGGATTTCTGCCTATGGTTGTACTTCAAGCAGAATTTAGTTTCCTGTGTGAGTAAAGAATCCAAGACATTTCACAGAAAGAAATTGTACTTGTTTCATTTTTTTAATGGAAGAAAGGTTTTTGAATGTTCCTGTATTACATTAGAGAAAAGATTTTTATGTAACTTGTGCTGTGGAAGTTACACTTTTCTCACCATAATTGTCCAACCACAATTCTCCTTGGAGCCTCAAACAAAAAAACTATTAAAAAAATTGGGGGGGGGGGGTTAACAAGATCTGGGATTAGCCCTGCTACTTAAATACCTGTATGGCTAAAGAAAGCACCTATGGAGACTCTGAGAAGAAAAATCCATGACTTTCTGAAGGAAGCTTAAATAATTTGATTGAAATTAGCAAAAAATTTCAGTGGAGAATCGCTAGTTTTCTTAAACCAAGGGCAGGCAGCTTCTTCTGGGTTTAAGGACACTTTCTAGGTTGGGATACCAGTACAGAACTGTGGGCAGAACAAGAAAAAATTCTAGGCTCAGAGAAATGTTTTCTACAATTTTTCCATTCATCCCTGTCCCAGTTATGCATTTAATTTTGCAGCATATTTCTGTTCCTTCCTCTTGCACCCTTGACTTCACACCTCTACAAGCAGTGCCAATTACCTAATAATCAGCTGACAGAAGATTTGCTTTGCTTTTTAAATATATGAATAGTTCTTTCTTTTCTCATCATAGTCCTGGCATTCTCTGTTGGTCCTTCAACATTCACCTTGTATTTGATTTGTCCCTGTTTACAAAGTAACTGGATAATGTGTCAAACTGTTTACGTTAGAGAGAGAGAGAGAGAGAGAGAGAGAGAGAGAGAGAGAGAGTTTATCAATATCATACAATACCATTTGTCTACTCCACTTCACCTAATTTAGTAGATTCATAGTGTTGAATATTATACACAAGTTCTGTTTGCTTTAAAAATACAGGAGATAAGGGCAGAGTTTGGGGACAGGGAGAAAACTACAGCAACATACAGTACTGGATGTGAGGTTTTGAGGCCAAAATCCAGTTGTGCAGTTACCCAAAAGGCATAGGTTTTAAAAAGCTATTATTTGTTTTCTATTGAGTTGCACAACTCAATGTGCAACATATACAGTAACGCCTGGAGAGATTTCTTAATTTACGGAAATTTGCCACTAAAAGTTGCTTCTTTCCCAAGCTCTGCATAGGAGTTCCCCTTGATGTATAACAAAACACAACTTAACTAAGGGAGACCATTAATTAATTATAGGAGATAATGGACTAATCCCATTAATGATCACAATTGAAGGAGGGGCCATATACAACTAATCTAAAGAAAAAACAAGAGAAGAATCCACATTTTCTCATAACACATGACATAAATACCCAAGACACGAATTCAGAAGTTTTCTGTAATCATCCCTCCGGATGTTTGTAGATTATTTTTTTTATAATTAAAAAATATATTAAAACGCATATATCAGCTCCTACTAAAGCCAAGCTGAAGCGGATAATAGTGACGAATATATGTTGAAGCCCGTGTGGTGTAGTTGATAGTGTGAGAAGCTAAGATTCAAGAGACCTGGGTTCAAATTACTGCTTGGCTATGAAAACAGACTGGAGAGTAGCAATGCTACTTAAGTGTCTCACATACCAGTAAAATTGTCTTAGAGTCACCATATGTCAGATGCCACTTGATGGCATAAAGTAAAAAATTGAGACTGAAGCCTATGTCCAAGAAGAAAGCCTGATTCTAAGTAAACAAGCTTTCGGTCACACAAAGTTTTACACCACTCAGTCTGAAGTATTCAAATCAACACATGATGAATCGATTAAAACAACTGAGCTCATCCTACTTACCACAAGTAGTTTATATTTATGTTCCTTTTCCTTTTCATTGTGTTTTAACATCTTGTTAGAATATTTATCTATGTAATGATCCATTCTGTTACCAACATTCAAGTTGAAAACTCATACATCCACTTCAGTAACCACACCCATCACTGCAAAAGCCTAGCTATTGTTATTATTGTGTCGTTGTTTCTATTGCTGCTGTCTTCTTCCTTGAGAACTAAGTGTGATACACAGCCAAGTCTGCAACCACAAGAGTAATGTACTGATTTAGATGAGCAGTCTGTTACTTAAATGTGGAGCAGAAGAGAAAATGCTCCAGTAGGCCCGTGGTCATATGCCCATGTTCACATTGATTCTGAGACTGGTCATGCATCTGATTATGCAATGAGGAACCCGCAACAGGCCTGTGTGTTTGAGTATATCAGGATGCCACCTTGTCTATTGTTTCTATCAGCAAGATACCTTGAGCTTACCCTGCAACAGACACCTCTTAGAACTGACGGGTAGACAATTTTGGCTGACTTCCCATTTTTCCTGCAACCTGCACTACTGTGCCTTCCCACAGAAGGCATTAGCTTACAGAATTCCACAACCCTTCTGAGCAGATTTTTGAAGCCACAAATGGAAGAAAGGGCAGCCTCAAGCTGATTCTCCCTCTCGTGGAACATAAGAGTGTTGCCTGCTATAATTACATCTAATTCCTGGACCTGTGGATGACTGAAAGTTATTGTCTTTTATTTATTTGTATGACGCCTTTCTCCTGAAAAGGATCCAAGGCAGCTCACAGTATTTAAAAAACAAATAGGAAGCTAAAACAATAAATTATTACAATATTTTTAAAAAATAATTAAACAAATATAATATTAAAAGTAGTAGACAAAAACAGTAACAAAACCAATTTCAAAAAACAAGAACAAAAACACAACAGTCCAATTAAAAAAAAAGCTCTCTTAGATAGCCAGTCAGTAAGAAAAAGATATCTGAAAAGAAAGGTCTTTGCCTGCTTCTGGAACGACAGCAAAAATGGGCCAATCTGGCATCCTGTGGGAGGGAGTTCCAGAGTCTGGGAGCAGCAACAGAGAAGGCCCTGTGCGAGTCCCCACCAAACACACCTGGGAGCATGGTGGGATCAAGAGAAAGGCCTCTCCTGGTGGTCTTAAAGCCCAGGCAGACTCATAAAGGCTAAATATTTCTTCAAACATACCAGATATGGGATTAGAGCAAGGATAGAATATGGCGCCGTTTTGTGCTAGCTACAGTAAGAAGTATAAGGGACGTGGTGGCGCTGCGGGCTAAACCGCAGAAGCCTGTGCTGCAGGGTCAGAAGACCAAGCAGTCGTAAGATCGAATCCACGCGACGGAGTGAGCTCCCGTCACTTGTCCCAGCTCCCGCCAACCTAGCGGTTCGAAAGCATGCGAATGCAAGTAGATAAATAGGGACCACCTCGGTGGGAAGGTAACAGCGTTCTGTGTCTAAGTCGCACTGGCCATGTGACCACGGAAGATTGTCTTCGGACAAAACGCTGGCTCTGTGGCTTGGAAATGGGGATGAGCACTGCCCCCTAGAGTCGAACACGACTGGACAAAAATTGTCAAGGGGAACCTTTGCCTTTACCTTTACCTTTACAGTAAGAAGTATACCAGGTTATGTTTCAGTTCTTTCCACTTTCCCAATTTCTACTTAGTTACCAACTAGGATGAAACCCAAGGGTTTAAAAGATAAAGGTCAAGCTCCACCTGTTCTAATGATATCTCATTTTCTGAGATAGCAAACAATGGTGGGGTAGGGGTGGGGTGGGGAGATAAGTAAGAGATTATGACAGTTCTTCCAGTGAAGGTAATGAAAGCAACGCTATGTGTTCACCATTCATACAAAGAGCAGAATGGCAAGGCTAAAAGTGTTTAGATTGAAAGGCTGCGTACACAAAGGAGTGTACAAAGATAAGGCGAAAGGTTGAATCATTTGTTACAAGGTGCTGTTGCTAAATT
The DNA here is from genome assembly GCF_051106095.1 of Pogona vitticeps. Lineage (NCBI taxonomy): Eukaryota > Metazoa > Chordata > Lepidosauria > Squamata > Agamidae > Pogona > Pogona vitticeps. The sequence continues at coordinate 25,288,305 of NC_135783.1, read as the reverse complement.
GGTCCACAAACACTGAGATTGATTAAAACTGGTTAGAACACTTTCAACAGGCTAAGGCTTATTAAAACTAATTGGCAGGGTTTTACATTAGAATGAATGGGAAACAAAAAGAATAGTGGTACTCTATCTGATGCGCTAGTAAGATGGCCACCATGCAATCGCTGGTTGTACTGTAGCAAAGTAATTGCTGTTCTGTTCTCCAGCTGGGGAACACAGGGAATTGCAACCACACATTACAGAAATTGTCAGACTAGTTCTGTTTGGACGTCAAAAAGATCGTGGTGGAACACATGGGGACATCCTGTTTATGTTTCAGAACAATCTTTGGTGATAATTTAGGCTGAAAGGGTGCATGCATCCCTCCAGGGATGATCACCCACCAAGCTTTCTCCTTGAACTCAGGTCTCCCAGAGGTAAATCCAAAAGGCCACCTGCTCCATCAGCTCACAGAATTCAGCTCAGATTGAGTTGGATAAATGTGTAGTCTTCACATCTGATCAGAATAATGATTAAGCAAAGGGTAAATAATGACCCACAAAAGGTAGATAGTGGCCCACTGGAAAAATGCTGGTGGACCTTATTGACTGCTTATGGCTACTCTGATTCATGGAATCAAATTCTAGAACTTTTTTTATTATTTTTTTGATACTGTGTTGAATGAGCAACAAATGTGGCACAGGATGATGATGATGATGATGATGATGATGATTGTTGTTGTTATCATCAGACATGTCCACTCATCCCTTGGTGCAATCTTACCCAAACAAAGACAAAAAAAGATTGGTGTCCCAAACCCAACCCTTGTCCATGTTCATGTCAGTAGTGTGTTTTTTTCTAGATCACCATGAAAAATCCATCCCTGAAAATGGGGAAATGCAAACGGTTATGACGTTTACACAGCATCATCACAATAATTTCTGGCAGAACTATTTGCCAGAAACTATTTTTTAGCCCAGGAGACAGCTTGTAGGAACTTTGGCAGAACTTTACCACACCAACAAGAAAACAGAAAGTAAAAAGGAATGGAAAAAAAACATGCTTTTGCATCTTAAAGTGAAGTTCTGTCTTAACCACAGGAATGCAGGCATTCATTTGCTCATATGCTCACGTGCATGCATGCACGTGCACATGCAGACACACACACAGAGAGCAACTGCTTTGCTATGGTCTTGTGGCCTCACTCCACAACCCTCCCTAGTGTCTCAGTGTTTGGAATGTCTAGGAATCATGTACTGTAATTATTATCTGTCATTATACTCACAACTGACTGAGGTGATTGTCATTCCAACACAAAACATGCTAATGAGAGGGAAGCGCACTTCAAATCTATGAATGAATGAGCATTCCACGCTGGTACTGTTGTAGCTGTACATAATGTAGAGCACCATTGGGGATTGTGCCATGTTTCCTTGATCATTGGTGTTATAACTAGAGATGGGCATGAACTGGTGGTTCGGCGGTTTGTTGCCAGTTTGTTTCTTGGCCAAAGAAGGTGTTTGGTGAATCAAAGCCCCACCACCTCGGGTGGATGCCCATTCAGAGGCAGCAGCCTGGCTTCCCTGTCTTGCTTCCTCCACGCATTGCCTCTGAGTTGGCACCTGCCAGAGAAGGCAGGGCTTTTAAGTGCTAAACACCTGTTCAGCTGAGAAACAAATTGGTATGAACCTGCGAACCAGCAGTTCATGACCATCTCTAACTATAACCAGTTCTTGCTTTGCCTTTGCCATTAGACTCATCTCCCCAGTCAAAGTGGTTGTGCTTATACAGACGGTATGAGTAGGCATCATCAGCATAGCTGACCTCTGTCATAAGGTAAAGGTTCCCTTCGACATTTAGTCCAGTTGTGTCTGACTCTAGGGCGCACTTCTCATCCCCGTTTCCAAGTTGTAGAGCCAGCGTTTGTCCGTAGAGAGTTTCCGTGGTCACGTGGTCAGTACGACCAGACATGTTACCTTCCCACCATGGTGGTACCTATTTATCTACTCACAGTTGTACATGCTTTCGAACTGCTAGGTTGGCAGGAGCTGGAAGAAGCGACCGAAGCTCACTCCTTCGCGTGGATTTGATCTTACGACTGCTGGTCTTCCTACCTTGCAGCACAGAGGCTTCTGCTGTTTAACCTGCAGTGCCACCACGTCCCTTGACCTCTGCCATTAGGCAAGGTCAAATGTAATGGCTCCTCATCCTGAGCTTTTCCCATCTGACTGAGTACAGAGCTCTGTGTGCCATACAACCCATCCTCCTCATATGATCCACCCAATACTTCTAATCCTTAAAAATCCATGCAGCAAAGCAGCAGCTGTTATAAATTTGCATAATTTCCATTATTTGTGCCAGCGTATTATTTGTAAATTTTTCCTTAATTTGCACAAGAAATCATTCCCAGACTCTTCTCTTATCAAGAGTGCCTGATCAAAGAATACTTTGTTCTCTTACAGGATCAGAAAAACGATCTTGCTGTTCTTTCATCTTTTTACATATAGAGTGAGAGATTCGAGGATGTAGGCACAGATTTCCATGTTCCATGTGCAATTATTGTGGCACAAGGTAACAGCATATCAGGATTTATATCCCCCTGCTCAGGGAAAGGCAAAGGGGAAGCCCTCTCAGCAGTTCTGTTGCAACTCCCATCAGTCCTAGGAAGTCTAGTCAGTTGGGGGTGGAGGGGAAACAGATGGTGGGAGTTGCAATCCAACCAGATTTGGAGTCGTTATGGAGTCATCTTGTATTAATGTATTGGCTGCAATCCTGTTCCTTAGCATTATAAGTCACAATTTGAGTAGGCCTATTGAATCAATACAACTTACTGAAGAGGTAGCTTACCAAATCCCTGCTGATTCAGTGGGCCTACTCAGTGATTTAGGTTATTTGGCTGCAGAACTCAACTAAGTTCAGTTTCCCACTGTGCCTCCTTGACTCAATGATCCACAGGGTCCCTTCCGGCTCTGCAGTTCTAAGATTACCCTACTTGCAATTTACTACACTAAACAAGATTTCAGCTATGTAAGAAAGCTCCCCTTCTTGCTTATTTTTCTCTTTCTTCAACACCTTTCCACAGAGTGCTACTGTTCAAGAATCTTAAGCCTCTCCATTTCAATTCAATTTCCAAAATGATCTATAAAAACCAAAGAGAAGCCGTTGAAAAAATAACCACCATTTTATGGAGCAAGAGAAATATAGCCACCCACAGTTAGGGAGTAGGCAATGAGCCGGGGATGGGAGGGAATGGCTTTGTAAAACCCATTAAAAGATAATTGAAACCTGAACTCAAAACAATCCTCAAATCCTAGGAAGGATTATCAGGGATGCTGGGCTACTCGGAAGAACTGGAAGGGAGACTCGCTAAATAGACAAGTTCATAATCAAATGAGAAACACTTTGTACCTAGCTAGTGAAATGCAATTTCCTTTTCGAAGCCTCGGGCAGTAAATTTTCATGGAAGAACTGTTGGCCTATTAGACTCTCAGCTGGTTCCTTTTCCCAGGTTATTATTGCTTCCACATCTTTTTCTTACTTCAGTTTCCATATGCTCAATAGCTCAGTGGTTTAGGTAACTGGTTGTGGAACCAGAGGTTGGGAGTTCAATTCTCCACAGTGCCTCCTAGGCAGGGACTGGGCGTTGATAATCCATAGGACCCCTTCCAGAGCTGCACTTCGGAGATTATTGTTATTGTGTTCCAGGGGTTTTTCACACCCACCCACAATGCATCATGGAATTTGTACTTTTATGTTGAAAAATATAAGGGATTGCCAGAAAGACATTCCTCTACTGTTGTTGGTTTTATCTGTGCTTCTCATAAATCAGCAAAAGTTTTATCTATGCTTCCTGTACATCAGCAGTGAGATCCAACTGAAACTCTGTGTTGTTTTGCAGTTTCAGTTCCCGTTGTTATGATCCAAGTTAAGATTCGTTGAATTCAGGCTTCGTCTTGCTCGGAGCAAAGGAACTTGACATTAGCCATCATTACCGATGGGATATGTTAAACCAATGGTCTGATTCAATGTAAGGCAATATTCCAAGGTCTGAATCCAATCCTCTGGTTTCTTTACTTGTTCCAAAGGAAACTTGCTTTATCAGCTGAATCAATGGGAGTGGTACTCATTTATTCTAATGTAATTGCACAGAGATTCTGATGTGATCAGTTTGGCAGAGAAAATGCTTTATAAGTTTGAAATGATGCAAATGAACCTGGAGTATAGCTGTAGCTGGAGCCTGAAGGGGATCACTGCTGAACCCGAGCAGGACATCGGTCCCCACCCCAGAAACCCATGAAAGGCCCTCAGTTCCAGCTAGAGTTGAATCCCAACTGGGCTGTGGACAAGACCATCCAACCTGGGAGGGAGGAGGAAACCATAGCTAAGGAGAAACACCTGGAGAAGATCAAGGGGGCAGAAACCACCCTGCAGCTAGGGGCATAGAGACCTCAGAAGAAGCTGGAAGATATCAGAGGAAGAAACGATGGGGGGCACATGCCTTTGGGAGGACACTTGATGGACCCCAAGGAAGAGGGGGCATGGGGGTAATGCTCAGGAGGAGGAGGAGGTTGAGGAAGTGTTCAGTGCAGTCAGCAGAGCCAGAGGAGTTTTGGACTATATCAACTGTGATATAGTCTCAACTCTGGTGAGCTTCAAACCCTCCAGTATTCCATGGAGGTCACCAGTAAAGACCTCTAAGAACTCAGGGCCCAAACCAAACTGAAACTGTGAAGGGGCAAGTACTGTCAACTTTGCCCCCGAAATGAGAGACAAAAGTGGCACTAATTCCTGAAGTTGTTGGTTTCCCTTTTCCAAATGCAATACACCCCGTTGAACTTAATTTGGAACGAGTGGAGTTTATGGAAAGGGGTATGGAGGAGTCGGTGCTTGCTGACCCTGCCAGGGGTGGGGCAGACATGGCTCACAGTGAGATATTTAAAGAATGGTTTTGCCAGTTTACTAATCTTGGAAGGCTAGAAGGCTAAATCAACCTTCAGCTGCCTATGTGAGCCCATCAGGATCCAACTCAGTTGTGAGCAGAGTTTTGCCCATAGTCCTGCAGTTTAACCCACTGCACCACAAGGCTCTTCATAAGATATGTTTTTCATTAGCAGATATTGGTTGAAATCCTATTGTTTAGTGGAGTAAGATGCATTAGAGTAGACCCACTCAATCAGTGTGGATTTGGTGAGTCAGCTCCCCCATAAGTTCCATTGATTCAAATGGATCTACTCTACTTGTGATATATTATACTAAAGTAAGTTGCAACTTGCTTAGGCCATTTAAATCAATGGAACTCACAGAGGAGATAACTGATCAAATCCCAACTGATTGAATGGGCTTACTCTAGTGTGACTTGCAATACTAAGCAATAGGATTTCAGCCAGTGATCGCTTGTACTCCATCTTGTTTCAGGACTCCAGACTCTTAAGAGGCTCATAAGCTTAGAAGCTGGCAGTTAAGGAAGTTTGATATTGGATGCAGGTAGTTTTACTACCAAATGTATTTATGAATTATGACAATTTTTTTAAAAAAATAAATTAAATAAAGCCATTAATTGATGGGAAGCATCAACATGAAACGAACATTTTCGTTTGCAGTTCTGGCTTTCCCAGTCATAACAGAGAGATTTCAAACTGCTAAGGGATACTGTTAAGTAAAGACACTTGTCAAAATCCCCCCTCCCCTTTTTAATGAGCTTGTTAAAATTTCAGCTCTGTTGTGTGTGAGTAAAACGATAGTTTTCTTTGATTTAGAAAGAACATGTTTTAGCAGGTTACAGCTCTGGAATGCAGAAAGACATGCTGCTGCAATTAAAAATAAAAGCTTTCATATCAACAACAGAGGAGAGTTGAATGCTTTCGCTGAGTTTGCTTCCATTTTATTATTGTGTTAACATTTGTTCCCTGAGGTATAACATGGATTGTTTTGACAGTATGAAATCACACTTTGACAACTTGTACTGAGATTTCTCTCCTCTTTGCCCAGTTATTGAGTAGCTTCTAGCGTAATGGCGCTGAAATCATATAATAACGATGTTTAATCAGCAGCTTTGATAATAAGGTTAACACCTTGTAAATGCGAAAATCAGGAGGCATTTCGAAGGCTGGCTTTCTCTCAAGAGATGCCACGTCTCTTTCATAACACCGTTGTTTTCACATGTAAAAAATGCCCAACAAATTAATGTGGATGCTGTTGCGTCTCCTGTACATACTTAAAAGTTATGTGTTTTGGACCGTTTAATTTTAAATTGTTTTAAGGATATTATTTCATGCTTATATTTCTGTATGGCTTTGTAAGTTCTTGTGATATAGGGCAGGCTGTCTAATTTATGTAAATAAATAAAGATGTCATATCATATCATAGTATAATTGAATTGGAAGGGACTTATAAGGCCATTGAGGACAACCAATATAATATAATATAATATAATATAATATAATATAATATAATATAATATAATATAATATAATATAATATAATATAATCAGTATGCCTTCTCATTTGAGTAGGGAAGGCAGTGACCAGATTATTTGTGTGCTTGGTGAGGCTGCTGTTCATGTGCTCACTGCCAATGGTCAATTCATCCTTTCCTTCTCTTACTCAAAGGAGACTTGCGGTGCAATCAGATGACTGCATAGGCAGGTGCCTGATCGCATCTGAAGGGGTTGCTTTACTAAGTTCAACCTCCCTTAAAGTGACCCTTCTGTCTGTTGGGGAATCGCTCCAGCACAACCCTCAAAAGTAAAAATGCCACAGCTGGATGGAAAAGTCCCCAACTTTACTGTTCTTTTTCAAGCAGGTGAAGACTTTTCTCTTTAAGCAAGTTTCCCCTGAGTTATGGGCTACCTGGGTGGGGCTTTTAAATAGATTGTTGTTAGAAAGGAGGATATTCATATTTGTAAGCGTATATGGATATCCCCCTCCCAGGTGAGCCTAATACAAGTCTGGCCTCGGAACTGGCCCAATTCACCCAGGCTTTGCCACACCACTAGCCTCCTGCTCTTCCTACCAGTCACGGCAGTAGCTGCACTGTCTCTGCTTGGCAGGCCACTCGGCAGCCATGTGGGGAGACTTGTCTTCCTGTCCCCTGCCTGGAGTGGCTAGCTGAGCAGTGAGACGACGAAGCTACTGCCGCTATTGGCAGGAACAACAGGAGGGCGATGACATGGCAAAGTGTGAGTGGACAGGCCGGTTCTGAGGGCTGGACCTGCATTAGCATCACCTGGGACCAGAGTATTCATATACTTGTTTATGAATATGCATATCCCCATCTCTAATAGTTGTACTTTACTGTGTTGAATGTGTTTTGGTGTTGCTTATGTTTTTAGTATGGTATTTGTTTGAGCCTTTTTAGTATTTGTATACTCACTGTTGTTAGCTTTAAATGCTGTCTTTTAATGATGTAAGACACTTTAGGGCCTTTTAAAGGAGAACGGTAGGGTAAAAATATTTGAGAGAGAGAGAGGGAGAGGGAGATGGCGGGAATATGACTCACATTGCTATAACTTGTGTTTCAGTTTGCCCGTGAATTGAGGAGTTGCTTTTACCAATGTTACATTTGTTAAAAACATATATTTCTGTTTGTTAAGTACAGTCAAAAGATATTGAAATAAACAATGTGCATTGAAAAAGTAAGCAAATAGCCTGGAAGGAGACATGTAGCTTTAATGAATGAAAGCTCAATTTGCTCTGATTGAAAATATACTGCAGATACAGTATGAAGTGTGAAAACAAATGCACAGTATAGTATGGAGACTGCATCACTGAAGTGTTTGCAGGCAGTTAATAGGGTGGTTCATGGCAGATTCATTCTGCATACTGCAGGAAGGACTGTTTAATACAAGGTACTTTGTATAGTACAAGTGAGAGAGTATATATTCAGTATTTTTCAAAGAAGATCATTTCAATCAGATTCATGATTTACTAAAAAGGAAGAAGAAGAAGAAGAAGAAGAAGAAGTAGTAGTAGTAGTAGTAGTAGTAGTAGTAGTAGTAGTAGTAGTAGTAGTAGTAGTAGTAGTAGTAGTAGTAGTAGTAGTAGTAGTAGTAGTAGTGAGTGGTTAAGGTTGAGAAGTAGCATACAGATGACTGACTAACCCAATAGAGCCTGGAAGATATGGCCACCATGGGGGCAGGTTAGCTGGTCTTGGACTTGCTTGGATGTTTCCTCCTTGCTTTCTCACTTCTCTCTTCCTTTGTGCATCCTTGATTCTTTTTCATTCCAGATTTTTCAGGCCTTTGTTTGACAGCCCTTCGTCAAACGTTTTCACTTCCTTGCCATTCCTTGCCTTATTATAAACAAAGTTAATATACACTCCTTGTTCAGAAAAGTATTTGGCTGGATAACTCAGTGGTTTAGGTGTCTGGCTGCAAAGCCAGAGGTCAATTCCCCACTGTGCCTGCTGCAAGTCGAGCAGCCTGTGTGGCTTTGGACAAGCTGCATAGTCCCAGGATGCCCCCCCCCCCCGAGAATAAGGGACTGGTCAACCACTTCTGTGTAATCTCTCCTTTGAAAACCCTAGAAAGGGACACCATAAATCAGAATCAACTTGATGGCACGCAATGCATATATAAATACATATGATTTAAAAATAACTAGTTGTAGGTAATTAGTTACATTTAACTCATTATTTCCAAGTTCTGGCCAGAGGTTCCCCATCTTTTGTCTGGATAATTATGCATTGATCAGATAGACCCTCATTCAAATTCAACTCCTTCCTTAACCTACTGATATACAAACATTTCTGCTGAGGTAGGATCCACTGGTAAATATCTATGGGAAGTCATATTTTCCGTTTCATTGCTGTACTAGCAGTTTCTTTTGTATCCATGCCTGAAGCCAATAAAGATTATAGCTGATGATTATCTGAGAGGAAAATAGAAGCAATATGTACCTGGCTTTCACTGCATCAGACATAAAAGTTCGACAACAATCTCGTTATCACCACAGCATCATACTGGCATATTTCAGTTTGCTTTGAGAAGTAAATTACCATTTCTGAACAGTAACATTTCCGGGCATAATGTTTGACATTTTTTAAATGCTTCATTACAAAAATCAATGTAGCATGAATAAACAAAAGTTGGGTAAACAGGCAATGACTGTCCCTTCCTTCTCTAGCTGTTGATGCATATCTATAAGTAGCTTAAACATTGAAGAAAGTCAATTGACTCCATTCTAAAGATGTAATTCCTTGCCTATCTCATTTATGAGTTTGAGAAATCACAAAATGTTTCTCCTTCTTTGTGACAGGGCAACATATTTTCCGTTGGTCTCAATGAAAGTGGAGGCATTTGTGAGAAGGATTATTGTGCAAATAAGTCAAACTCTGCACAGCTCCAGTCACTGATGTGTTGCTTCATAGGCTAATAGTAACTGGAAGCACTGGATGGATTATTGGCGTCTTTCTGAATAATCACCCAGTCTTTCTGTGCTGGCTGTGCACATGTGCTCCACTTCTCAAAGGGAAAAACACACTAGTTTTGTGTAGAGACATTTTGCACAAATTATAACATGGAGGGGGCTTCTTGTCTCCCTTTTAAAAGTGTCCCATCATGCCGAGACAACCTAAAAATCATAAGAATGAGGAATTCTGTATGTATTCCATAAGTGCAAAAGAGGTCAGTTTCTCTGCCTACATAACATCATTCTAAAAATTATGTTATGTAGGCAGGGAAACTGACCTCTTTTGCACATCCTGAACTAATGTGGAGATCAAGACTTAGTTGTCTGTCAGTTCTTACACTTCCCAAATATTCCAATGTGGTTCCTGTGGGGGGGAGGAGCAATGCACATTAAAAAACTCATATTCTGAGAGAAAATTGGGTAGAATCCAAAATTCAAGTGAAAGTACAGTTAAACAGGCCTCATGGTTAAACAGCAATACTGAAACCAAGACTCTGCTCACAGCCCAACTTCAATCCTGATAGATTCAGGGAACCAGCTCAAGCTTGATTCAGCCTTCCATCCTTCTAAGGTTACAAAAATTGAGTTCTCTTCCCTCCCACTCCCAAATCCAGTCAACTTCAGTTGGCAAAGCCTTGCTGTGGCTGAAAAGGCTCTTATGGCAAAATTTATCCTTTGATTAAGGAAACCTGAACCTTCCGTCTTTATTGAGCAGACAGTTAAGAAAGAAAAGCCGTAAGTCTCGGCAGAAATCCCACCACCACCACTTTTCTCACACAGCTGAGGCAATTCACCACGCAGTCTCTCTGCAACACCAATTTCACACCTTCCCCTCTCTGTTTCTCTCATTGTCACAATTTCTCTTTATGTTCCACAGTCATTGTGCTGACATACTCAATAAATTTATTCTCATTACTGGAAAAGTTCTCACCTCATCTCAGAGACCTTCCAGAAATGCAATGTATTGTGTTTTATTTCACTTCCTTTTATTACCTTGCATCATGCTGGTGGATGGCTCTTTTCCTTTCCACATCCAACTGTGATTCCCCTCGTTCTTCTTGGACTCAGTGGGTTCTTATAGGACCCTGACAACTCAATTATTCAATGATTCTATTATTCTGGTTTCCAGTTTCCCCATTTTTCTCTGTCTTGTTCCATGTTCCTCTTGCCTTCCTCTTCTTTTGCTATCTGGTATCTCTATCTGCCTTTGGAGAGCCTTCATTTCCTCCCACCTCCGTTTTATTTTCCTCTTCAGAGTATTGGCATAATGCTAAGCTACTCTGACAAGAATGTTGGGCAGGGAAATTCCCACAGCAAACACCATAAAGGTAAAGGTAAAGGTTCCCCTTGACAATTTTTGTCTAGTCGTGTTTGACTCTAGGGGGCGGTGCTCATCCCCGTTTCCAAGCCATAGAGCCAGCGTTTTGTCCGAAGACAATCTTCCGTGGTCACATGGCCAGTGCGACTTAGACACGGAATGCTGTTACATTCCCACCGAAGTGGTCCCTATTTATCTACTTGCGTTTGCATGCTTTCGAATCGCTAGGTTGGCGGGAGCTGGGACAAGCGACGGGAGCTCACTCTGTTGCGTGGATTCGATCTTACGACTGCTTGGTCTTCTGACCCTGCAGCACAGGCTTCTGCGGTTTAGCCCGCAGCTCCACCACATCCCCTGCAAACACCATGACATATGAGAAAGTTCACTACACTATAGTCCAACTTACTGCACAGAGGTAGCAAAAATAAATCTTGGTATTGTGAGGGGGGAAGAAAGGGATGGGAACCTGGGGAAGTGGGATAAAAATCAAGATAAGAGGAATGTCATCTACAAGTCGGGATTTTTCTAATAAGATCAATGCACAATCAATCCTTAAGGAGGAACAAATAGTACATCTGGAAGACACAGCTGCTTCCTCAAGTATTTGACATTGGCACTCTGCTACCCATAGTACTTAAACGAATTGCTTCTGAGGAAATGGGAAGTGTATCCATGGAACCTCATGCTGTAAATAAATCTGTTGGTCTTCAGGGGTCACACAATTCTTTTAACTAAATTAAAAAACTAAATGTTTACCTAGATTAAAAGATAAGATGTTACACTGTTCTTATTTTTGTACTTTCTTGGTCAGATCTACCACAAAGAGAGTATCTGTCCTCTGGTGGACTATCAAGCTGAATTCTTCCCAAAACTTTCATGTTACGAAAGAACTAACTCCCTGAATACAGAAATGCAGTTTACAGACAAATATCAAGACATATATCCTGAACAAGCAGGGCAACATTCCAAGTGACACACAAGCCTGTCAGATGTTCTAGACACCATTTCTTGAATGGAATGTGCCTATGAAAAGAAAGATACAACCCCATTTCTGATGTGGTCTTTAGGTGTTTCCCCCTCTCGTCTTAAGAAAAGGACCACAAAGGTCAGGCCTTCTGCCTGAACCCACCTTTAGCAATCTTTCTCTCTGTGTGTGTGTGTGTGTGTGTGTGCTTAAAATAATTATACATCCCATTTTTTAGTCTTTTTCCTAATAAATAACTGGTGTAATCATCAATCTGAAATTCTTTTTTTAAAAATCTGGACAAAATGATGATCGAAGTTAAGGAAAAATGAAAACAAAGCAACAGACTCAATAGTGAGCTCCCCTAGCTAACTAAACCGAGGCCAGCCTTTTGCTTATTTATTAACCACCAAATTGGTGGCCTTGCACATAGGCCTGTCAAGGTTGTTAAACAAAGGAGGCAAACAAGGGTGTACTTACAACTGCCTGTTATTATGGTAGAGCTCTTCTCGTCTTTTATCATGACATCTATGGATTCTTGTTTTAAAATCAGTTAAGTATTAACCCAGGACGAAACAATAGGCATTCTATTTGTGCAGCAAATTATACTTGTACAAAAGAGGAGACCCAGAGTGGGTTGGCCTTTTTTTTTCCAGACTAAGTGCAGGTGGGAAGGAAAATCTCACATTTTCTGTCGCACTGCCAAGACTGTGAAGAGCTGCCTGTGAAAAGGTACCCACTAGAAAAAAAGTGAAGTGCAAAGTATGCTTCTTATACACTGCCCCATAGTGTTTAAAGCACTCTCTAAGCAGTTCACAATTAAATGATGCAGGCTACAGATTGCCCTCCAGTTTACTGACCTCGGAATGATGGAAGGCTGAGTCAACCTTGAGCCACCTACCTGAGTTTGTCAGGATCAAACTCAGGTCATGAGCAGAGTCTTGTCAGCAGTACTGCAGTTTAACTACTGTGCCACAAGACTTTGCCCACCCAATCCTGGAATAAAGACACGAGACAAAGTTATTGGATCAAATGCAGGCCACACTTTATTGAATAAAAGCTGTCTTTGTCCTCAATAGGCCAAATATAAGGGGCCTGCTGTAGTGCGGAAAAAGGTGACAGGTAGGGGTAACCAATACCCCTTGATCATAAATTGGGCGAGTCCCCGACCCCAGGTTCCAGCGGTCTACCAGACAGCAGGAACCCGGCTAGCCGCTAATTAAACACCCCCAGACCTCAAGACATCTTTTCTTGATGACTGTTGGTCCGGAAGTGGCCCAGTGCATCCTTCCCGCACCGGCCCTGTAATCGCATGATCCGCAGAGCCGGGAAGTCGGATGCGCTGTTGGCTTACCTGAAATTACAAATGGGACACACCGAAAATACCTGTTTTTCCACACTACACGCCAGTGTGGCCGAAATATGCCACCAAATTGCCAACAACCCTTATCCAGTGTGGGATAGGCGAAAAATCCCCCCATCCAAGAGCCAATCAGGATGAAGGTCAAAAATTCCTATCCGGCCCCAAAATGGCGACCCAAATCACACTAGAACTAGGGAGGGTGGGTGGGTGCCCGAAAAGGGAAGAGGGCGAAGCGCGGGAAGCGTGCACTTAAATGTTCGCGCTTCCCCACCCATTAATTATGACGTTACGAAGCTGTCTCGCGCCCTCCAGGCTGGTGGGCAAATGCCAGCGGCGCCCCATCCAGGTCGGTAAAACCGACCGTCAGGCGGCTGGAACCTTTGTGTTAGATTAATGTTACAGAATGGGAGAAGTATACTGAATGCAGGGCTGCTAGGGTGAAATTTTCCTACTAAGGATGGAAATTCGATAAAGATGAAAGAAAGAAAAAACACGAAGAGAGGCTCTCATTTACACTTTCATATTCTTTAGCTGATTCCTGAAAGATTGGGTGTCAAACACAAAGAATTCGTTTAAACAAAAGAGTGGAACAAAAAGATTCTGTGTTCTTTCATGTTTCCTTCTTTTGCTTACTTGTTCAATCAGTGGTCCCCAACCTTGGGCCTTCCAGATGTTCTTGGACTTCAACTCCCAGAAATCCTGGCCAGCAGAGGTGGTGGTGAAGGCTTCTGGGAGTCGTAGTCCAAGAACATCTGTAGGCCCAAGGTTGGGGATCACCAATCTAGGAAATTGTCCTTGCCATGCCACAACTGCTGTGTGCCTAGCACCAGAAACAAAAATGGGGTGGGGGACCCATAGAACTAAATGACCCTGGAGAGGAACACCTAATCATGGTAAATAAAAGGAGCAGTGCATTTTTTTAAAAAAAGTGGTATCCACAAAAAGGCACAGAAACAAAATAGATGCAAAGATACAAAGATTTCTGCCATGCACATCCTTAGTTGCTACTTATTCATCATTCTGGAAGAGGAAATATATCACCCAAGAGCTTTTAAAAGCATAGCTATATTAGCCTTTTACAGCAAAACAAAAGAAGACCGATTCAGACTTTGAGGCAAGTGCCTATATAACACTGTGCCCTCCACTGTTGAATTCCCCATGTTTTCAGCACCTGATCTGAAGAAACGAAGGGTCTGGCCAGGGTGTCAGCTCTACATGTCAGCAAGAACCCAGAATTCAGAGTGCTTCCTTGTATTAAAGCCTACACATGAGCAGAAACCTGCTCTCTTCAGATCGGGTACTGAAATTGTGAAAATGTGTGGATGTTAGGTGCTCCTTTGTGAACATGTTCACAAAGTTGGCATTTTTAACACCTGAACTGGGCTATTAAACTAATGCAGAATTGCCGAGACTATTATATCTATTATTTGCATGAGTTTTGGGGTATTTCAATCCATTTCCTCAGATGAGGAGGTATTATCTTAGAAGTTCAGATATCATATGTATGGTGTACTTGGCTATGGTGGACATCAACTGTGAGGTCCCAGGGAAATAAAATTCCTAAGTACTGATAGAGCCAAATCCTAGTTTTCACACTATGCAAAAACAACCTTCACTTACAGTGGTGCCTCGCTAGACAGTTACCCCGCATGAAAGTTTTTTTGCAAGACATTGACTTTTTGCGATCGCTATAACGATTCGCAAAACAGTGATTCCTATGGGGGAATTTCGCTGGACAATGTTTGGTCCCTGTTTCGCACACCGATTTTTGCGAGATGACATTTTTGACAGCTCCCTCTACGCTCGCAAAACGGGTGTTTTCGGGACCTAAGCTTCTCAAGGCACTGATTTAAACAGCTGATCGGCAGTTCACAAAGCGGCTTTCCTATGGCTGGTCTTTGCTAGGCAACAACGATTTTTCCCCATTGGAACGCATTAAACAGGTTTCAATGCATTCCAATAGGGAAATGCTTTTTGCTAGACAATGATTTCGCTAAACAGCGATTTCAGTGGAACCGATTATCATGGTCTAGTGAGGTAACACTGTATTCGGAATGAGAGTGAGAGAGGCATAGAGGATAACAAACATGGAGTGGGGCAGTATAGGAAGCTGCCTTTTGTGAAGTCAGCCAATGCATCTCCTTATCCCAGTATTGTCTGCACTGATTGACAACAGCCCTCTTTCGTTTCAGACAGAAACCATTCCCAATTTACCTGGGGATTTCAAGGTTTCAGATTTAGAATCTTTTGCAGACAAAGTACCAAATGAGGTGTACTTCATAGAGAAGGGGTAGAGACAGGCTCTTAGAAAAGCATATTGCATTTGCTTGCAGACTATGGACACTAAACAATCTGACATCAGGGTCAGACTGGTCTGTCCTGTGTAGGGACTATTAGTCGTGAACTAAAATAGCACTGAATAGCTATTGAGTAATAGAGAAAAAGTGCTGGAATAGCTTAGTGGGTTGGGGCATCTACAAAGGTCAATAAGCTTGAACCCCCATCATGCCTCTGAGAGAGAGAGAAACCGATGAGCTCAGAGAGTAGACAAATGGCCGATGGGGCTACATGCCCTGCCTCCCAGGTAGCTTTGGGCAAACTGCACAGTCACCTGAAAGAGGGACTAGTCCACCACTTATGAGTACTTTATACTCAGAAACTCTGGAAAGGGTCACTATATGTTGGAATCAATTAGACAGCTCACAATTGTCCAAGCCGTGTTTATGGACTGCTCCAAGGAATCTGTTTGGCCACAGTCAACGCATGATACTGGATGTGAAGGAATGTTGGTCTGCCTCGATCTAAGTTCTTACCATAAGCAAGGTGGAGAGAAAGCTCAAATAAGACTGACATTCTTCCTGACTTGCAGAATTCTTTGTAAGAATACTGAAAGAAGAGTGCTTTAAAAAAAAAAAAACAACCCACACACATACACATTTTGCTGAAAGAGTTTCAGCCTGGTTTTGGCATGAGAAGCAGTCTTTAAATATTTTATTGATATTATTTTTATTGAGCTGGTTTGAAGTAATGGCATACCATTAAACTGGTACGGTCGGCACAGAAATATTTCACACAGCTGGAGGCTGTCAGTACTGGGAACGGCAAATCGCAGGCCATGCAAACAAACAGCCCACTTGAAGCCTTTACAGGCACCCTGGCACCTATCCAGACTGATTATTATTATTTCCCTCGCCATGCCAGAAAGTAGGGCTCTGTTTCAGTCTTTGGTTCCGATTCTGTTCCATTAAATGACATTTCAAGTCTCTGTTTTCAAATATGGTGCCTTAAAACATCCATTAAGGTGTATATTTTAGTCCGCTTTCAACAGCATATATCCCCTACATTCCATTCCTTAAGCTCTTTCTCCTGTGTGTGTGTTTTTATCCCCATTTTTAAATCTCCTCCTAAAATTCCGAAAATCCAACCCTTTCTCTTCCAGCATTCCACATCACTTCCTAAGCTATTCTGCAGAACGTCTCCAGCCTCAGAAGTAGATGTGTGTTTGGGTGTGTGTGTGTGTGTGGAAGAACAAGGAGATCAGCCAAAATTGGCTCCATTTCCTGCTTTCTCTGAATCCTCTGCTGGATCAAGTACCTTTAATGAATGGAAGGATAACAGACTATATAGGTCCTTGCTTAACAATTTACTGGTTCATTTTATGATGCAAGGATTCAGTGAAGAATCCTTGACAAGACTATTGTTGTTATAGGCTGTCAAGTGGCAACTCCATGAATGAGTGATCTCAAAAATGCCCTGTTCTCAACAGCCCTGCTCAGTTCTTGCAAACTGAAACTTGTGGGTTCCTTTAGAGAGTCAATCCACCTTATATTTGCTCTTCCTCTTTTCCTGTTGCCCTCAACCTTTCCCTTGACAAGATTACTCATGTTGTTTTCCTCCAAATGACTGTAGGAACATAGGACTTAAGATAGCTGCTGCAGACAATTCTGTGGAGAATCAATTCTAAGCCTCCGATGGATGCTGAAAAACAACAGAAGTATTGAATGCTATACATTGCATGGACTCTGGCTCTTACTAGTGGCCAGTTCTGAAAAGACATCCTTGAAATATGTATGAATACAGTGGTGCCCCGCTTGACGACGATAATCCATTCTAGGAAAATTACTGTTAAGCGAAATCGTCGTCAAGTGGGGAAAAAACCCATTGGAATGCATTGGAAACCAGTTAATGCATTCCAATGGGGAAATACCTCATCGTTCAGCAAAGATCGCCCATAGAGAACCACTGATCAGCTGTTTAAAATCGTTGTCTTCCGAAGCTTCTTTCTGGAAAACAGCCATTTTGTGAAGGGAGGGAAGCCATTTTGCAGAGCTGGAAAAAAACATTGTTTTGCTAACAAACGGTTCACGAAGCAGGCACCTAATCGATGTAAAGCGAAAAAACCTCATAGGAACCATTGTTCTGCAAATCGCAAAAAACTTGTCATCAAGCGATTTCATTGTCAAGCGGGGTCGTCGTCAAGCGGGGCACAACTGTACTTATTTCTGGGGTTTTTATTTAGAATTTTCAGGTAGTGGATAAGTGAATCAGCGGAAAGTGATCCTGCAGATGTGGGTGGCCTACTAATTTGGACAACCAGTTTCAGTCATATGTGTAATACTAATAATACTTATGTGGCATCAAGTTGATTCTGATTTTGGGTGACCTCCTCCAGGTTCACTCCATTATAGAGTACTTGGAAGGGGTCTGCAATTCCTTTCTTCCGGGGGACTTTTGTTTGCTCCAGTCTACACAGGTTGGCAATTATCCTACAAAGCACAGTGAGGAGTTTAACTCCCAAGCTTTGGCTTTGCATCCAGGTACCCAAATCTTTGAGCTGTCTAGGCAGCACATGTGGAGTAGGCATTTTTAAAGTTTGCTTTAAAAAAAAATCAAAACAAATTGTGCCTCACCCAATTTGATTTGTGCCCCATATCCAAATCAAAATTTGTAAATGTTGTTCACTTTGCTATAGAACTGAATTTGGTCATTCTCCTTCAGTCCAGACCTCCCACAGAGAGTTCAAAACAAGGCCAATTGGTTTAGTAATTTGGATTTTGGCTGAAGCTGGTAAAGAGCCCTAATACATTATGCTAGAACCAAAGAACTTTTTGGACTAATCGGTCCAACTTTTCTTCTTTTGTTTTTTATGCACAAATAACCATGTTAAATTCGTGGTGTCTCTATTTAATTGGTTTCCAAGTGGAACTTATGTCTGACACTCTGAATTGATACTAAACAGACTAGATGGTACTGAGCTAAATGGACTGATGATCTAGTGCTATAATACCTCTCCATGTCCCTGACAAGACCACAGATATGGCACCTATCCTAACAGGTGGCACTTTTGCTAATACAGTGGTGCCCCGCTTTACGATTACCTTATTAGGAAATCGCTTTACGATGAGTATTTTGTGATCGCTATAGCGATCGCAAAACGATGTTTTAATAGGGAAAAATCGCTTGAGGATGATCGGTTCCCTGCTTCAGGAACCGATTTTTTGCTTAACGATGATCAAAACAGCTGATTGTCAGGTCTTCAGAATGGCCACCTGCTGTGCAAAATGGCTCCAGCTGTGTTTTAGGATGGATTCCTCACATTACAGGCACAGGAAAATGGCCACCCTATGGAGGATCTTCACTGGACGCTGAGGTATTTTGCCCATTGGAATGCATTTCAATGGTTTTTTTTTACTTTCGCTTGACGGCGATTTCATTCTACAACAATTTTGCTGGAACCGATTATCCTCGTCAAGCGAGCCACCACTGTACAGAATTTTTTCCCTCTCCTTCTGGGGCCTCTACTTTTCCCCACAGTGAATCCATTTACATTGGTTTGAATGGTGTGATCGCTTGAATCAATGCATGGATTTTGCTCTCCACTGATCCTTTCCAGGCATAATAATTCAGGGTTTTTTGAAAAATGAAAATAAAAATAAAGAAAAAGTTTAGTGGCAGCACTGTTCTGACAGAATATCTAGATGCCAAAAAGAAAAAAAACAAGCAAAAAAGAAATAGAAAATGAGAGGAGAAAATTGCCACTTCGCTCTTGTTTACAGCTTATTCAAGTAATTCCCCTGTAGGTGTGTCCTGCAAATCAGAAGGGATACAAGGGGTGACATTAACAAGCTGTGAACAAGGCTGTTTAAGTCAACTTCATCTCCTCTCTCTGTAACACTGGAGGCATTCAAGAGAAATTTAGACAACTACCTGGCAGATATCCTTTGATTTGTATTCCTCCATCAAGCAGGGGATTGGACCTCATGGCCTTATAGGCTCCTTCCAACTTCACTATTCTATGATTCTGTGACTTCACAGTGATTGAATTTGCATTTTTCTCACTGTGTAGTCACACTCTGAGATGCTACAACCAAAAAGTCCATCACTGACAATAATGTTTCAAAATACTTGGATAAGATTATATATTTTCATGACAGAGGCATAGATGAAATGTACCACGCACCGAAATTTCTTTAATGTGTGCTATGTTTGGGGAAAGTGTCACAGAGAAACATAAAGGAGTAATTCAGCTGCAGCTGAAGAAACTACTAATCAGTTAAGACTTGGAGTATTTTAGCACATGTTGCTAAAATAAACATTTCTGAGTGTTTTGAGTACTCATTCGTCTTTTCTTCTTTTTTTAAAGAAGAGGCATTGTCTTGACTTGCTGATCTTTCCTCATTGACTGTTCAGGATAAATATTTGGATTAAAATGGTTTCTACCTGAAGGCTAATTTACAATTTGGGACTGAATTGAATTTTCTTTTCCTGGGGAAAAAAGCTCTTTGTTCAACATTGTTTGCTTCCTGCTTGCTATTTATGGATGAACTGAACCAGATTAATTTAATGTTTTATCCTTTAGCTTTTTTTTTGTCTTTTGTCCCTTTGTTTTGAGCAAGAACAAAACCACTTAGGATTGTTTCCCAAGAATTCTGGGTTTCCTGAAGGAGGATTTTTCTTCTGCTTATAATGTAATTCATTTCTATTTACCCACCTCTTCACAGATCTCCAAATTACTCAAACAATTTTCAAAGAGGTATCCATGTTTGTCTTTTTCAGCAGGTAAACAAAACAAAATCAAAGTCTTGTGACTGAAAGATGCCCACCTGGAAGATCCAGCATCCCAGTCTGCAGCCTGCTAAATGTATGTGTAGGCATCCTTCAGTCTACAGAGACTATGGTAATGTGTTCTGAGTAGAGGTCTTGGAACAGCGTCTAGTGTGGCTGAGAAGGCCAATTTGAGAGTGACAATCCGTTCCACGCTGAAGACAGATAGAATCTGTCCCCTGTCCAGCTCCCTGATTTGGCTGGTTTCAGGACTCCCTCTTTGCCTCGACCTGCTGAACAAGTGTCTGTTCAAATTGGGAGAGGCCATGCTTCACTACTGATCACTCAGATGTCAAGGTTTCCCATCTGTTGAGGTCTATTCCTAAAGCCTTCAGATCCCACTTGCAGATATCCTTGTATCACAGCTGTGGATCTTAGGCACAACTATATCTGCAGCAGGGTCTCACTGAGTTGTGACAGATGACTTGAAAGCATGCAATCAGTACTTAAGGGTTTACCACTGTGTAAAATACTCAGATTATGGGCATAATCCATTGGGAACATCTGTACTCTTGTGTAATTCACATTCTTGGAGTATGCCCCAAACAGATCTTTTAAGATTTCCAAACCCAAGTGGTGACCTTTTAGTGTGAATCCCTCAGCTTTTGTGGCAAAATAAAATAGAATGAAACAAAACAAAATCCCATCCAGCTTCATACTATAAACTCTGTAAATGTGTTTATCTTTGCCTGTACTTAACTTTGACTCTTGTTTCTCTTATAGTAGATTTAGGGTTTCAGAATGGATTTCTCAAATTAGTATTAAATGTAAAGAAGTTGTTGGTGTGAAACCAAAAGCTAATACAACACCCAATTAAGTATGTTAGGCAAACCTATATGTTATCAGGACGGCCATATGTCCTATTCTACAGAAGACAATTCTCTATGAAGCATTGTTAGAGGGTTGCTCATTATTTGATAGTATGCTCTGTAAGAAGGGGTATAGTTCAAATTCTACATAAGGACAGAGGGCATGAAAAGGGAGAAGAGCAAAAGTCCAGAAATTGTCCATTGCACCTGAAGACAGATTAAGTGAAGATATGATAACAATGAGATATGCTTTCTGGAATCCTATTGCTTAACTTAGTAAGGGTGTGATCAGACAGCAAGAAAGGTATGTGTCTGATCAGACCAGAAAGGGTTATTTTGCCAGGAGCAGGGTCCCTTGAAGCAACTCTTCCACCCATCAGGAAATTCCTCCAGCCCAGCCCCCAAATGTTATAGGCCTACTGCTGGACCAGAAAGGTCCAACTTGGGCATAGATGAGGATTGGACTAGAATCGTAGATCCTGTACATTGTTTGATTGCTAAGATAAGTAGTGCCTCGCTTAACGATGATAATCCGTTCCAGGAAAATCGCCGTTAAGTGAAAACATCATAAAGCGAAATTAAAAACCCCACTGAAATGCACTGAAACCAGTTCAATGCGTTCCAAAGGGGTAAAAACTCACAGTTCAGTGAAGATCCTTCATACGGCGGCCATTTTCGCTGCCTGTGTAGCGAGGAATCCATCCCTAAACACAGCGAGAAGCCATTTTAATTACCCGGCAGCCATTTTGAAACCGCCGATCAGCTGTTAGAAAAACATCGTTTTGTGAAGAATTGGTTCCCGAAGCAGGGAACTGGTCATCGCCAAGTGAAATTCCCCCATTTAGATCATTGTTTTGCGATCGCAATTGCAATCACAAAAAATAATCGTAAAGCGGATTTGTCATAATGCGGGGCAATCGTAAAGCGAGGCACCACTGTAGTTTGCACCAGAGCATGCCACAAGTGATCCAAAATGCAGGTTATATACTTGTGTGATCACACCCTCTATCTCACTAAAGTAGGCCACTGAATCAGTGGAGATCTGGTGAGTCAACCCCTCTGTAAATTCCATTGATTTAAACAGGCTTATTTTAGCTGCAGCTTACTTTAGTGTAATAAGTAATAACTTAAGAGTATACCCATTTGAATCAATGGAAGCTACAAAAGAGTTGACTCACCAGATTCTCACTGAGTCAATGCACCTACCTACTCTAGTGCAATTTATTATGCTAAGAAAACAGATGTTCAGCCACTGAATTTCTCTTCAAATTACAGCTATCATTTTCAAATTTGCATCTATCTTGTAATTTACATTCTACTATTTATTGATTGAGTTGCATTTTTTTCCAAAAGTGAGATGCTGCAAAATTCACATCCCAGCTTCTGAACCTGGTTCAATGCCTGCTGCGTTGGTAGATCTGTGTTGCTTCTCAACTAGAGGGGACCAAATTTAGTACATATAATTTTGGGATTATGGAGACAACATATAATTTTGGGACATTATGGAGATTTTAACAGAAAAATTAGCACTCCTTCCCTCACTGTCTCACCTGGAGGCAAGGAATCTCACAGGAGTTGAACACTATTTATGGAAGTCCTTCATCAAGTTGAGACAGCCTATATCAACAGCAACACATAATTTAGTGAGTATTCTTTCTATCGTACCCCTTAGCACATAGCACATATGGGAAGACCATGCCGTCTTTGTGGCAGAAATGTTGACGAAACTACAGAAAGCACCTAAATTGGATCAAAAGATTGCAATGGGGGAAAAGACATCTACACAGATGCCTAAAGATATATTGGGCCTGCGGAACAAACATGGTGACGGTTGAGAGTTCTTTTGAATATAAAAGGAGGAGTGATGTAAAGCACCACATTCTTGTCATGCTGTCATTACCTAATTAAATAATGGAATGCAGGACAAAAGACTTCCATCCACCCGCCAACATATTTGGCCTAGGAGGTGCAGGATAATTCTCTGTAATTTTTTCCCTTCCAAACATAGCAAATATGCGAACATCCAAAGCACAAACAGAAGGCTAAAATTGCTGCTCGGCGGCCAACTATACTAACCAGAAAAGTACGCCTTAAGCTCTGCAGCCATAATAACGTTTCTCTCTTGATGAGTGCTTTGAAAACATCTTATGTAACTTGTAAGTTTAAAAAGGCAGAGTAATTACAGTAATCAGAACATCACAGGCTGGGCCAGGACTCAGCAGAAGGTTGCAAAGAAGTTGCACCAGATAAGCAAGGCTCAGCAAAGGTTCCGGCTTCAAGGAATTAATGACAATCTTGGTTAACCTCTAAAATGCACCGTAACACTTCTTTGCTCAAGCTAAGAAAGCAAAGAAAGGGCAACTGTGGACCAATGGTTTTGAGAAACATCTTCCCTTTCTCCTGAACCCATGACTACAGTTTGTTGTCTCTTTTCCTTCTTCCCCCAACCTGGGAAGGTCAGCAAGGCTTGGGGATATCCTACGGATGTAAAGAATTCTTGCAAATGTTGAGATCGGTTGTTGAGAAATATCTTGCCTTGAACAAGAGTGAAACAAGGGGCAAAATACTGTTCATGTTGGCATGAGACCCAGTTATCCCAACATAAATGTGCCATGCATTACATCTGGCAATGAGGAATTGAGCTATACAATTGCACAATCGATCACACATCCCAAACACAACCAATTGCTCGACGTGTGCCAGTGGAAGTACTTGGAAGATAGCACTTCTGCATGAGTGTTAGCACAACTACCACAGGCAAGACTTTGAGTTGTGTGCACATAGTTGTGCAACAGGAGTGCTGGATAGCTCTGTGGTTTAGACATTGGGTGGTGGAGCCAGTGGTTGGTAGTTCAATTCCCTACTGTGCCTCATTGATAGGAGTTATACTCAATGATTCATAGGGTCCTTTCCAGCTCTGCTGTCCTAGGATTGTTATAGATTATTATTATAAGGATTTTGGCCAAGGCATGCATCCCCAGAAAAATCCCATCCAGCTATGTTCACAAGAAACAATGCTCATCTCAATAACCCGATGCTTTCCATTGAATTGGCTCGTATTTTTCTGCTTGGATTCAGCCTGATTACTCAAACCACCGTTGTCCGGTTTGCCATCATACTGGTAGTAACAAAACTAAATCAAATAATTCTCTCAGCCTTTTCCTACCCAGGCCCCACAAGCATTGAACATACAAACTAATGATGAGACTTTTCCATTGGTGTGCTACCCTGTGTCAAGCAGCAACATATCTTAGGCTGGTATTGATAAAAAAAATGTTTTTAAAAAACAACCCAGGATGTCCAGCTGGTTTCTGCTGACTTAATAATTGCTGGTAGATTCAAATTCTTGGCTCTGAATGGCCTTGCTCTAATCATGTCCCATCATCTTCATTATTACTTTTCTTTTCCTTGTGGGAGTTTGAAAGCCTGCAATATCTAATTGGTGAACTGGACTTGATTAAAGGCATGCTGCATACTTGCAGAAATGGAAATGCTGGCTAGATTTCCATTATTTTGAGCAAGAGGACATTAAATTGTCCCTTTTAAAGTGGATATGTTTCAGAGAGCTGGTAAGTGCTATTGATAAATATATGTTGCAGAAACTCAATTTTGAAATTTAAAAAACAGCAACAAAACTTGCCATTTTCAGTTAGCTAGGTCAACCATAACAAGTCACGTCAGGGGGAGGAGAAGAGGAAGGGGAGGGAGAAGAAGAAGGATTGGTGACACTTAATGTAAAAGTCACAACCAAGAATGAACATGGATTAAGTAAAACTGAGAATACAATTCTATACATGCCTACTCAGACATAAAGTATATGCAATATGAGATATTTTCTGACAATCTCTATGAGAGTCTTACAGGAATAATTGCTCTGTAAAGGTGATATTTTTTAAAAAATTATGCTCCTTTATTTTATGGATTTTTCAGAATTACAAGGATAGGTGGTTTCCTTCCCCTTCCCAAACAACCATGTCCTTCTGTTCCTACTGTTTGTGCATGAATGCTTTGTTTCTCATTGACCCTATTTCTGTGTAGCCATTTTATACATATTGCCAAGACCTGCAAAAAATAAAAAGGGTGCACTCTTGCTCTCGTGCTGGAGGCTTAAAACTTTTTTTTAGCAAGGTGTCTTGGGTCAACATAAATTCATCAGAACCAGGAATTTGGACAGTATTCTTTATTTGCTCAAGCCCTTATCAACTCTCCTGAGTTTCAACAATGTATTCTTCATTCTCCTATCAAAACCAACAGGGTTTCAAAAGCATTTAACCTTAAAAAGAAGTTGGTTGGATAAATACAGTGGTGCCTCGCTTAACGATGTTAATTGGTTCCCAAAAAAATCGCTATGGGAAAACATCGCTAAGCGAAACACCATTTACCATAGGAATGCATTGAAAACCGTGGTGAATTTTCCCCCCATTGGAATGCATTGAACTGTAGGTTCAATACATTCCAATGGGGGGGGGGTTTCACCAAAAATTAACGAAGAGTCACAACAAAGCCAAATTAAGTTTGCAAAGGTTTTACAAGGTACGCTAATGATTCAAAGCATTTAAAACAGTTTTTGAACATTTTAAGACACTTTAAAAATAGCGAAAACGAACATTGCTAAGCGAAACTGGGGGACCTAAACTGTCATTGCTAAGCGAGGCAAGGTCCCGAACATCGCTATGCGAAATTTCCCCATAGGGAACATTGCTACACGGAGCGCAAAATCGCTCCAAAAACCTCATCGCTAAGTGAATACATCGTTAAACGAGTCAATCGCTAAGCAAGGCACCATTGTATATGTAAAGTCTCGAAAGACATTAACAAGGGACATGAAAAAAGCTGGGGGATTCTGGAAGTTGTTGGCCAAATTGTAACTTTTTCTAGGTTGCAGATATTTGCAAAGACATTGAACTGGGCTTCAGTGATGAATATTCAGTGAATATTAAAAAAAAGTATTCTTCTATCTAGAGATTCATTACTGTAATGACATATTTGCTTCAGGAAGACATTTGCCCTCCCAAGCCCAAAATAAAGACTTGACACAAGAAATATGGATTAAAACACGGGGCAAAGGCAAGCCACGCTGCCAAAATTTTAGTTCAACAGCGGCTTGAGCATTTGGGAGATACAAGTTTTTACTCCCCGTACATATTTTATTCTAAATGAAAGCAAGCACTTCTTGCTACTCCAAATGTAAATATACGTATACCTCCCCCTGTCCTCCAACAGTGACTTCTCATGGTTAGCATCAAGTTGGTTTATGCAAACAAGAACATATTGTTTCCTGTTGATCCATTTTGAACATTACTGTCTATCCAGCAAGGCAGTGTAGGGCTAGTCTGTTTCATATCATCATCAACAACCATAACCACAACAAAACAGTAACAGAAGTCATGTGGTACCACTGAGACTAACACATTTATTTCCATGTGAGCTTTGAAAAATTACAATGCGCTTCTTTAGACACATGAAAGCCAGCAGACGTCATTCATAATAGCAAGACCATGTGAGTGTTACAGCGAGTTCTAAGGAAATGAGGACTAGAATGATGGGTAGATTTATGAGAGCAGACTCCTCCCCTTTGCTGGAATCACTTTTCCTAAGTCAATAGTAGCCTCACAGAACAGTGGTCAAACTGCAGTACTGTAGCCAAAACTGATAACCTGGGTTCAATTCCATCTAGCCATCTCAAGGTTTACTCAGTCTTCCATCCCTTTGAGGTCAGTAAATTGAGTAGCCAGCTTGCTGGGGGTGGGGGAGGCAATGTGTAGCCTGCATAATTGAATTGTAAACTGCCCAGAGAGTGCTTCAAATGGTATGGGATGGTATATAAGCAGTACACTTTGCCTTTTGCTTTTTTAAGGCTACATTGCTGCATGTTTTTCATGGAAGCAAAAAATAAAATAAAAAGGATTTTCCCAAGCCGAGCAAAGTTCTATTCTCTTCCATCCCACTTGCTGAGACTTCCCATAAACAGTCTTTTCAAGCAATGTTGGGAGACACATTAATGGCCTAAGGCTGGGGGAAGTCCTATGACAATAGAAAGAATACTGTGTGTATCTCAGGACAATAGAAGGGCTCTCTAGTTTAGGTTTAGCTGTCTAATCCCATTGACTGCTCCACTCCAGTTGTCCATGAGCAAGCCAACCATGAGCACAAAAAAAACAAGTTCCGTCAGCAGTAGGAGCAAACCTGTCTTCACATTCTTGGTTTCCACACCTATACCATTTCCCCCTCATTGTGATGGATGGAATATGCAATAGAGAATTTAGTATTTCTTTAGGAGTTGATTTCCCAGTTATTCCAAAACTGAGGTCTGTATATTAAGATGGGTGTGAGCAGAGGCTTGCTGAATTGTTAAGCCATATTTGTCCATGTTCTCGGCTCCGTCTATTCTTGGTTTTTCTTGCCCTTCATTCCAAGCAAGCTTTGCTTGGAGTTCTGGGGGAAAGTCGGCTGTAGCATTCTTCTCTATTAATCCGGGGTGACCCACAGTCAGAATGGTAGGAGGGGCATCTCATAGCAAACTAGTTAGAAAGGAGGTCCCTCTTCCTCTGTCTGCACCTTAGAAAGAGTGTTAGAATTGCAGCTTTAATCATTAAAATTGTATTTGTATTCATTATGGCTCATAGAAAAATATGAATTCTTTCCACTAATTGATTAAATTCATACTGTTGGATGCATATGAACAATTCCCATATTACACAAATTAAGTAAGACAGGGCCACAGGCAAACACAGCCACTCCTCTTATTATAAATGTGTCCCATATGCCATGTTGTGTCTAACACGCTTTTAATTTTCTTAATAAATAAGTTAGATATCAAATCATTTTAACTACAGTACAAGTCGGAACTCATAGTCCACAGGGGGAAAATCCCAGATATAGATGCAGGGGGGGGAGGGACACCCTGAAAAACAACATGGACTAGTTGAATGAAAGTTTTTTTTGGGGGGGGGATTTAATATTTAGAAAATGTTGGAATTTTACAACCTCTCAAGCTGTTTGTGGTTTGATTGACTGGGAGTAACTATCCTGGGCTCCAGTGAGTCTATCCAGCACTAACCAATTATTTCGTCCAGCCTTTGATTTCTGCTAAATGTCCCCCCCATCTCTTTAGTCTATTGGTGTCAATGGTGCTTGTTTGCTATTGATCTATTGGTTGGTTGCTGTGGATGTGTGCAGCAAAGAAAACAGTTTGTAATTTCAAGTAACTGTATGTTAAATGTTTTTTATTCTTTCTTCTACTAGTCTTAGAGTGAGTTACTGAGACTTTGTTTGTTTGTTTGTTCAGTCGTTTAGTCGTGTCCGACTCTTCGTGACCCCATGGACCAGAGCACGCCAGGCCCTCCTGTCTTCCACCGCCTCCCGGAGTTGTGTCAAATTCATGTTGGTTGCTTCGATGACACTGTCAAACCATCTCATCCTCGGTCGTCCCGTTCTCCTCTTGCCTTCACACTTTCCCAACATCAAAGTCTTTTCCAAGGAGTCTTCTCTTCTCATGAGATGGCCAAAGTACTGGAGCCTCAGCTTCAGGATCTGTCCTTCCAATGAGCACTCGGGGTTGATTTCCTTTAGAATTGATAGGTTTGTTCTCTTTGCAGTCCAGGGAACTCTCAAGAGTCTCCTCCAGCACCACAATTCAAAGGCATCAATTCTTCGGTGGTCAGCTTTCTTTATGGTCCAGCTCTCACTTCCATACAACACTACAGGAAAAACCATAGCTTTGACTATTCGGACTTTTGTTGGCAAGGTGATGTCTCTGCTTTTTAAGATGCTGTCAACGTTTGTCATTGCTTTCCTCCCAAGAAGCAGGCGTCTTTTAATTTCGGGGCTGCTGTCACCATCTGCAGTCATCATGGAGCCCAAGAAAGTAAAATCTGTCACTGCCTCCATATCTTCCCCTTCTATTTCCCAGGAGGTGATGGGACCAGTGGCCATGATCTTAGTTTTTTTGATGTTGAGTTTCAGACCGTTTTTTGCACTCTCGTCTTTCACCCTCATTACAAGGTTCTTTAGTTCCTCCTCACTTTCCACCATCAGAGTGGTATCATCTGCATATCGGAGGTTGTTGATATTTCTTCCTGCAATCTTAATTCCAGCTTGGGATTCCTCCAGTCCAGCCTTCCGCATGATGTATTCTGCATATAAGTTAAATAACCAGGGTGACAATATACAGCCTTGTCGTACTCCTTTCCCAATTTTGAATCAATCAGTTGTTCCATATCCAGTTCTAACTGTTGCTTCCTGTCCCACATATAGGTTTCTCAGGAGATGGATAAGGTGGTCAGGCATGCCCATTTCTTTTAGGACTTGCCATAGTTTGCTGTGGTCCACACAGTCAAAGGCTTTTGCATAGTCAATGAAGCAGAAGTAGATGTTTTTCTGGAACTCTCTGGCTTTCTTCATAATCCAGCGCATGTTGGCAATTTGGTCTCGAGTTCCTCTGCCCCTTCGGAATCCCGCTTGTACTTCTGGGAGTTCTCGGTCCACATACTGCTGAAGCCTACCTTGTCTGATTTTGAGCATAACCTTGCTGGCGTGTGAGATGAGTGCAATTGTCCGGTAGTTGGAGCATTCTTTGGCACTGCCCTTCTTTGGTATTGGGATGTAGACTGATCTTTTCCAGTCCTCTGGCCACTGTTGAGTTTTCCAAACTTGTTGGCATATTGAATGTAGCACCTTAACAGCATCATCTTTTAAGATTTTAAATAGTTCAACTGGAATGCCATCACCTCCACTGGCCTTGTTGTTAGCCAGGCTTTCTAAGGCCCACTTGACCTCACTCTCCAGGATGTGTGGCTCTAGGTCAGCAACTATATTGTCTGGGTTGTCCGGGATATCCAAAACTTTCTGATATAATTCCTCTGTGTATTCTTGCCACCTCTTCTTGATGTCTTCTGCTTCTGTGAGGTCCCTTCCATTTTTGTCTTTTATCATGTCCATCTTTGCACAAAATTTTCCTCTAATATCTCCAATTTTCCTGAACAGATCTCTGGTTTTTCCTTTTCTGTTATTTTCCTCTATTTCTTTGCATTGTTCATTTAAGAAGGCCCTCTTGTCTCTCCTTGCTATTCTTTGGAAGTCTGCATTCAAGTTTCTGTAACTTTCCCTATCTCCCCTGCATTTTGTTTCCCTTCTCTTTTCTGCTATTTGTAAGGCCTCGTTGGACAGCCACTTTGCTTTCTTGCATTTCCTTTTCTCTGGGATGGTTTTTGTTGCTGCCTCCTGTACAATGTTACGAGCCTCTATCCAAAGATCTTCAGGCACTCTGTCCACCAAATCGAGTTCCTTAAATCTGTTCTTCACTTCTACTGTGTATTCGTAAGGGATTTGGTTTAGATTATACCTGAGTGGCCCAGTGGTTTTTCCTACTCTCTTCAGTTTAAGCTTGAATTTTGCTATGAGAAGCTAATGATCAGAGCCACAATCAGCTCCAGGTCTTGTTTTTGCTGACTGTATAGAGCTTCTCCATCGTTGGCTGCAGAGAATATAGTCAATCTGATTTCGATGTTGCCCATCTGGTGATTTCCATGTGTAGAGTCGTCTCTTGTGTTGTTGGAAAAGGGTGTTTGTGATGACCAGCTTGTTCTCTTGACAAAACTCTATTAGCCTTTGCCCTGCTTCGTTTTGAACTCCAAGGCCAAACTTCCCTGTTGTTCCTTTTATCTCTTGACTCCCTACTTTAGCATTCCAGTCCCCTAGAATGAGAAGAACATCCTTCTTCGGTGTCAGTTCTAGAAGGTGTTGTAAATCTTCATAAAATTGTTCAATTTCAGTCTCCTCAGCAATGGAGGTTGGTGCATAAACTTGGATTATTGTGATGTTGAAAGGTCTGCCTTGGATACGTATTGACATCATTCTATCATTTTTGAGATTATATCCCATTACGGCTTTTCCCACTCTTTTGTTGACTATGAGGGCTACTCCATTCCTTCTACGGGATTCTTGCCCACAATAGTAGACATGATAATCATCTGAGTTGAAATCACCCATTCCCATCCATTTTAGTTCACTGATGCCCAGAATGTCGATGTTTATTCTTGCCATCTCCTGTTTGACCACCTCCAGCTTCCCAAGGTTCATAGATCTTAGATTCCAGGTTCCTATGCAGTATTTTTCTTTCCAGCATCGGACTTTCCTTTCACTTCCAGGCACGTCCACAGCTGAGCGTCCTTTCGGCTTTGGCCCATCCACTTCATCAGCTCTGGAGCTACTTGTACTTGTCCTCCGCTCTTCCTCAGTAGCATGTTGGACGCCTTTTGACCTGAGGGTCTCATCTTCCAGCGTCATATCTTTTAGCCTTTTGTTTCTGATCATGGGGCATTCTTGGCAAAGATACTGGAGTGGAATTGCTGGTTCCTACCCCAGGTGGATTGCGTTTAGTCAGAACTCTCCACTATGACCTGTCCGTCTTGGGTGGCCCTGCACGGCATAGCCCATAGCTTCTCTGAGTTACTCAAGCCCCCTCGCCACGACAAGGCAGCAATCCATGAAGGACTTTAACTGCCAGTTAATGAGAAAAGGGTAGACTCTGGGAACATGAAGCCATTCTTCCTTGTGGATCTCTGTCCTTTTACTGTGCAGTAAAAAGAAATTTTACTAAAATTTCAAATCTCTGCAACAGAAAAACAAGCTAAAAAAGGTTCAGCATGATCTTCTGTATATTTACTGAAAAATAAGTTTCATTGTGCTTCAGGGGACTGAGGCCACAATCTTGTGCAGCCTTGCTTAGGAGTCAACTCCACTGAACTCAGTGTAATTTACTTCTGAGAAAGTGTCCTCCATAGTGCTGTTACGCTGTGCTACATACACGCTGGGAGTAAGTTCCATTGAACAAAGTGGGATTCATTTCTGAGTAAGCATGCTAACATGCGCTGGATTATGGAGAAAGCCAGAGAGTTCCAGAAAAACATCTACTTCTGCTTCATTGACTACGCAAAAGCCTTTAACTGTGTGGACCACAACAAACTATGGCAAGTTCTTAAAGAAATGGAAGTGTCTGGCCACCTTATCTATCTCCTGAGAAATCTATATGTGGGACAGGAAGCAAGAGTTAGAACTGGATATGGAACAACTGATTGGTTCTAAATTGGGAAGGGAGTATGACAAGGCTGTATATTGTCCCCCTGCTTATTTAACTTATATGCAAAATACATCATGTGAAAGGCTGGACTGGATGAATCCCAAGCCAGAATTAAGATCGCTGGAAGAAATATCAACAACCTCTGATATGCAGATGATACCACTCTGATGGCAGAAATTGAGGAGGAATTAAAGGATCTCGTAATGAGGGTGAAGGAGGAGAACGCAAAAAATGGCCTGAAGCTCAACATCAAAAAACTAAGATCATGGCAATTGGTTCCATCACTTCCTGGCAAATAGAAGGGGAAGATACGGAGGCAGTAACAGATTTTACTTTCTTGGGCTCCATGATCACTGCAGATGGGGACAGCAGCCATGAAATTAAAAGACGCCTGCTTCTTGGGAGGAAAGCGATGACAAATCTAGACAACATCTTTAAAAGCAGAGACATCACCTTGCTGACAAAGATCCGCATAGTCAAAGCTATGTTTTTTCCAGTAGCGATGTATAGAAGTGAGATCTGGACCATAAAGAAGGCTGACCACCGAAGAATTGATGCTTTTGAATAGTGGTGCTGGAGGAGACTCTTGAGAGTTCCCTGGACTGCAAAGAGAACAAACCTATCCATTTTGAAAGAAATCAACCCTGAGTGCTGACTGGAAGGACAGATCCTGAAGCTGAGGCTCTAATACTTTGGCCATCTCATGAGAAGAGAAGACTTTCTGGAAAAGACCCTGATATTAGGAAAGTGTGAAGGCAAGAGGAGAAGGGGACGACAGAGGACGAGATGGCTGGACAGTGTCATCGAAGTTACCTACATGAATTTGACCCAAAGGCAGTGGAAAACAGGAGGGCCTGGCGTGCTCTGGTCCATGGGATCAGGAAGAGTTGGAGATGACTTAACGACTAAACAACAACAACAAGCATGCAGAGGCTTGCACTGTTAATCTTTCTGATGTGTGCAAGAAGCCGAAGAAATGGATTTAAATATTTCCTTACCTGTCCTTAAATTACAGCAAGGTATGTATTGTTTATGCAAAACAGTTTAATCTTTTCATGGTGCTACTTGAAACCATTCATTTTCATTTTTAACCTGGACAGGTTTAGTATCACCTCAGGCCTGCAAACCTCAAGGTTAAGGCTATGACAACCAAGAACATGACCACTGACATTTCTAATTCATTATTAGAATTCACATAAAGCCTAGCCATTGTGGTTACACTAGCCATGCTGGCTGGTGGATTCAGGAAGTTGTAGTCCAAAATGTATGTTTTCTATTAGTTCTGTTATCACAAAAACTGTGCTGTGTAATGAAGTTAGTGGAAGTGTGGGAGATGACTGAGCTGAGATGTCAAGCTCTCTGCTATACACACATTAAAGATGCTCTTAGCCAATTCAATGAGATTAATTAAAGGATATTTTTGTGGCACAGTTTTGAATTTGGGTTACATTTCTCTAGCTGCCCAGCAAAAGTTTGGGGACCTACAGGACAGAATAGCTTCAGGTTCTCCAGATTAGTAGACCACGTTTTCTTATTAACTGGCACTTACAGTCTCAATAAGTCACTCTGAGACATTAATAGGGAGAAAGAAAGAAAGTTTTATTACTTACAGTGAAGAAGGAACAGAAAGCTTAAAACATGACGGCTTTGAGCAACAGGCCTCAAGAGACTGCTTCCAATGGATTAAACAGAGGCAGCATGTGAGCCTGCAAAAACCCCAACAATTTTTGTCTTAAAACATTTTCGTACAGCAAGGAAGATCAGAATAAGGCCTTTGTCTCAAATCTGCTTACTTGGGGCAAGGAAGTCCCATCAAACTCAAAGGCAAAAGAATTTCTAGTATCTGCCCAAACTGATGGGAGAGAAAAATCAGCTTTCTGAGGCATAGCTCCACATGTATTTATTTATTTAAAATATTGTGAACATACAGCCTCATGTGCCCTCGGAACTCTACAAGTGAAGAAGCCTTTACAGACAAGGATCTTCCTTTATTCATATCAGAGCAAGCACTGAGCAATTCAAAATCACAGGGACATGTGAAATATAGAATTTTTTTTTAAAAATTAAAATGTCAAGACAATCAAACTATTTTTTAACCGGAAGTTGTCAGAGCTTGAGATGGGGGCAGAAACTTTTCCTTGACTTCAGCCTTCATCCAGGGGCTCAGCACCCATGAAGTGGATTGGGTTCAGTGCTGCTCCAGAGCAATGTTTCCAGAAGTATAGATTTGCTGGCCCAGGTGGCACCCAAGAGTATTCACAATGTTTTTCCAGTCTTTGAGGAAACTCCGTCTATATGTCCTCCATATAGAGGGATGTTCTGTGTTCATATTAGAATAGCTGGCAAGTTACTTTTCAGCAGAACCCCACCCCTGGTACTCACTTTAGGTTTTTTTTTAAAGTACAGCAATTTTTGGTGCCTGCGCCAATGTTTTAGAAACCAATTCATTTTGCGATATCTTTTTCATGGAAGGAACCTTAAGCCTGGTACCAGAATGAGAAAACACTTGCAAAAAATCCTGTCAATTTCCTTTAAAAATGCATGTAAACATCCTTTAAAAGTAATGTTAAGAAATAGCTGGGAAAGATTACTCATTACATCAATTTATTCCCACTCGCTGCTTTACTTTTCTAATGTAACTTCCATGTAACTGGGAGGAAATCATTACATCAGGTTGGAGGCTTAGGTCTCATCTTCATCTCTGCTGAAATGAAATCATCCATGTATTCAAAGAGAGAGAGAGAGAGAGAGAGAGACGCAAACTGATAGACACCTTGAACATAAGTCACCAGACATATTGGTAATACTGTAAAACAAAGAAATTTGTGGATCATTGACATTGCAATTCTAGAGGATGCCAGAGTTGGAAATAAAGAATTGTAAGTGTGACAACCCCAGACCTACTGGGATATGCCACAGTTTCACTAAGCTGCCACCAACCATTCCCTGTAAGGAGTCACACAGACCAGGAATGGATTTTTAACAAATAAAGGAATAAGGTTTATTTAAATCACACACAGGGAACATAAAATGATCAAGTGAATAAGATACAGTAACGTGGCTTAGTCTCAATCATACATACACTAGTTTGGTTCACACAGAACACCTTTAAATAAAGCACAGACCCTGAACCTATCAGTTCTGGCTACCTAGCTGGAAACCTGAACCTATCAGGTTGGTACTGACTGACACACAGTAGTACCCTGTCTGACACACAGACTCCCACACCAGCTTCTTCTTCCCAGCTTCTCCTCCCAGCTTCTAAACTTCTTCACACAGGCTTCACATATATATACAGTACAGCCCCTCCTCCTGATGTCCCGCCTTCCACTCCCCATAGGCTGGAACTTTCCCTCCAAACCCATGACAGACAGGTAACATCAGTGCTGTATGTAACACCTCTCCTCTTTATAAGTTGTTTTGTAGGGGGAAAGCTAAGGTGCTTTTCTCCAAAAAACAACCTGGTTAAAACACACAAAACAGTTATACATACAATATCATACTTACTTATACTTACACTCTAAGTTAAACATTTACCATTTTCAATACATCAAGTTACCTTTATTCATACAAATCAATCATGTTTAATAAACAGGTACATTTAACTTTTTGTCATCAAAATATATACATAGTCCATGTTTCTTTCGCCGTCTTCATTCTTCAGGTCTTCTTGACAAGGCGTCAGCAACACAGTTCACTGACCCTCTGACCACCTTCACTTCAAAGTCATAGTCTTGCAGGTTTAAAGCCCACCTCATAAGTTTGCTATTGTGGGTTTTCATTGTCTTTAACCACTGCAGTGGTGAATGGTCAGTGCACAGAATAAAATGTCTTCCCCAGATGTAAGGCTTGGCCTTCTGGATCGCGTAGACTATGGCCAGGCACTCCTTTTCCACGGTTGCCAAATGTCTCTCACCTTTCTGGAGTTTCCTACTCAGGTAGGACACTGGATGCTGGTCACCATTCTCATCCTCCTGGCAAAGAACTGCTCCTACCCCGCTGTTAGACGCATCGGTGTAGATGATGAACTCCCGGTCGAAGTCTGGAGCACGCAGCACTGGATAGTTGATGAGGGCCTCCTTCAACCTCTGGAACGCCTCCTCACAGTCGCTGGTCCACGGGATGCGGTCATCAGTCTTCTTCCTCGTCAGATCGGTCAGCGGAGCCGCAATCTCGCTAAACCTCGGGATGAACTTTCTGTAGTAGCCCACCAACCCAAGAAATGATTTGACTTTTTTCTTGGTGTTGGGTCTAGGCCAATCACGAACTGCTTCTATCTTGGCCTCTAGGGGTTTGATCACTCCTCCCCCTACTATGTGACCCAAGTATTTTATTTCTGGGCTACCCAGCTGCAGTTTGTTCTCTTTGCAGAGCCTAGGCCAAAGCACTTCCTCCCCTGGGTTAAAGTGCCTCTCCCTGCCTTCCTGGTCATCCCAAGCTTTCTTTCTGACCTTCTGAGCTTGCAGGGTCTCTGCTGCTAGCTCTAGGTTTCTCTTTAGGTCATTCCTTAAAGAGTCCATGTATGTCACAACATCTTGTGGGTCATCCTGGGTGATCTGCTCCCAATTTTGTTTGATCAAATCAAGTGGCCCTTTCACCCTTCTCCCAAATAAAAGTTCAAACGGACTGAACCCGGTACTGGCTTGTGGCACTGATCGATAAGCAAACAGAAGGGATTGCAGCTTCTGGTCCCAATTGTTTGGGTTCTCTGCCAAGTAAGCCCTAATCATGCGCATTAGAGTCCCATTGAACTTCTCCGTTAACCCATTACTTTCAGGGTGATAGGCAGTGGTTTCCTTGTGTTTAATTCCACAGATTTGCCATAACCGTTTCATGAGCTTCGATGTAAACGATGCGCCCAAATCTGTGATTATTTCTGAGGCAAATCCCATCCTGGACATATACCCCACCAAGGCATCTGCCACTGTGTTAGTTTCAATGTTAGTCAAGGGTATGGCTTCAGGGTACCTCGTGGCATGGTCCACAATGGTGAGAATGAACCTGTTCCCCCTCTTTGTGGCCTTGGGCAAAGGTCCCACAATATCCACCCCTATGCATTTGAACGGAGTGTCAATCACAGGCAAAGGGCACAACTTTGCTTTGGTCCTGTCACGATTATTCCCCTGCCGCTGACACACATCACATTTTTTACAGAACTCCCTGATCTGCTTCCCTATGTCAGGCCAGTAAAAATTCTGTGTGATTCTCTGCTGTGTCTTGTTCACC
The DNA here is from genome assembly GCF_051106095.1 of Pogona vitticeps. Classification (NCBI taxonomy): domain Eukaryota; kingdom Metazoa; phylum Chordata; class Lepidosauria; order Squamata; family Agamidae; genus Pogona; species Pogona vitticeps. The sequence continues at coordinate 25,251,057 of NC_135783.1, read as the reverse complement.
CCTAAGTGCGCAGCAAACATGTCAGAGTGCCCCCTTTGTAAGATCATGGGGCGATACTTTTCAGGTACCACTAGCTGACTTCTGATCCCATCTCCCCCTTTTGAGATATTCCTCAGGGTCTCTCTATATAAAATCCCCTTTTTCTCACAAAATCTCACTGGGGTTTCAGGTGTTAGCTGGGCGTCTGTCACCTGTTCAAAACACTTTTGGAGAGTGGCGTCTGCCTTTTGCTCTTGGCCAAATCGGCTGTCTGTGGTTAAGGTTTCCACCACAGCTTCGGAACTCCCCTCTGCTTCCGTCTCGGGCTCATCAGTACCCCCCTGAACTGTCCCCGTGGTGGCTTGTGAACGTGTAATCACTAGCACCCGTTTCACATGTTCAGCCAGGTCATTTCCCACGAGCACGGCTGCTGGCAGAGTCGATGAAATCGCTAGCCGCCAAACTCCCCTCCAGCCTTGAAAGTTCATAGGTACCTCAGCTACTGGCAGCGAGATCACCTGTCCCTCAATCCCTGCCACCTTTATGCTCTCATTTGGGATTATATACTCCCTAGGAATAATATCTGGATGGCACAGGGTCACCTGGGAACAAGTATCCCTTAACCCCCTATACTGATGGTCAAGTATTCCTACGTCCACCCCTGCGGTTTCAAACAACTGCGAATCTGTTCTCACTAGTAAGCAGCGCTTGACCTCCACAAGAGGACCATTTTCCTCAGCCTGATCAGCAGATGTCACTGTTCCAGATTGAGTAGCCATGGCAACCGGCTCCCTCAGTGACAAGGAGCTTTGCTCTTTCTGGACACAGAACACAGCTTTTGGCTTGGTTCCACTCGAATCATGAGGCACAATTCCTTTTAGCTGCTTTAATTTCTCACACTCTGAGATTAGATGGCCCTTTCCCTGACAGAAATAACATTTTCTGCTATATTTTGAGTCTTTCTCATCTTGTTTTGGTTTTCCCTCCAAAATCTGAGGTCTTGGTTTCATGTCTGAGGGCTTCCCTTCACCATGGGCCCCTCCCACTTGCTGGTTTTTTCCTGGTCCCTGAGAGTACTTGCTGTAGGTTTCTTTGGGTTTATCTACAGATTTCCACTCAGCACCTAAGGGTTTTCTTATTTGATAAATAAAATCTGCGATCTCTGCTGCTTCGGCCACAGATTTCGGTTTCCTTTCCCTCACCTGGAACTTCAGTTCCCCATGCAGGACTGAATAGAACTGTTCCAGCGCTATCAGGTCTTTGAGCTGCTGGTAGGTCTCTGTTCCCTCCTGAGATAGCCATTTCTCTAGCAGCCTCACCAGTTGGGCCCCCACCTGGGTAAAAGTCTGCTCTGGTTTCTTGGTGAGTGACCTGAATCTTTGCCTCAGCTGTTCCGCATTTATCCCATGTCTGGCAAACACCAGTTTTTTAAACTCAGAGAAGTCTTTTAGCAGCTCCTCTGGCATCTCTGCATAGACTTCTGCCAGGCTGCCACTGATTAAAGATCGCATGATGGTCATCTTCTCAGTTTCCCTCACTGAGAAGTCCACAAACGCTCTTTCCACTAGGGAAAAGAACACCTCAGGGCAATCTCCCTTGTGGTATACAGGGAATTTCTTCAGGTCAGTTTTAGACAATTGGCCTCCCTCAGAATCCCTATTGTTATTATTATTCTGGTTCATCAGTTCCAATTTTCGTAACTCGAATGCCATCCTTTCTTTTTCCAGAGCAATTTTCTCTCTCTCCCATTCAAATTGTCGTTGTTTCTCCCTTTCCCTTTGCTCCATCTCCCTCACCCTCAGTTCATGCTGTTGGGCTATGAGCATTTTCCTGAGTTCTGGGTTCTGCTCTCCCGTGCTGTCATCCTGCACTGAGCCAAATTCATCCTCAGAACCTTGGTCTACCTGGGGGTCTTTCACTTCACCCATTTCTGCCATTTGGCTTCGAGTCAAGGGCATAATTCCCCCCCCCCAGAACAGGCTGCTTTCAAAAGTCAAGCCTCAGAATAAAGCGACCACTTTTTTTTTCTCTTTTGCCTCAGAACCAGCCTTCTATAGATTGCTGCTGTTCTTCAGCACTAACTTGCAACTGTTGCCAGCCAGAGTCCACCCACCTCTGCTAGGCCTCTCAGCAGACAAGCTAGATCACTGCTACTTCCCTCAGCTTTGCCTCAGCCTTTTCCCGCCAAAACAGGTTGCCTCAGAGCTCCCTAATCTAGTCCCACCAATCTGAGGTCACACGTTCTTCCACTAGCCTACCTCCCCGTGAGGTAAGCCTAGAAGATTACCTACGCGCTCTCAGATTGTCCCTGACTAGACCCCCCTCGCTCTGGGCACACTTGCCAAGGCTTTGCTGGACCCCTGGACAACTGGACCAGTCGTATCCCACACGCTGGACACCAATCAATGTGACAACCCCAGACCTACTGGGATATGCCACAGTTTCACTAAGCTGCCACCAACCATTCCCTGTAAGGAGTCACACAGACCAGGAATGGATTTTTAACAAATAAAGGAATAAGGTTTATTTAAATCACACACAGGGAACATAAAATGATCAAGTGAATAAGATACAGTAACGTGGCTTAGTCTCAATCATACATACACTAGTTTGGTTCACACAGAACACCTTTAAATAAAGCACAGACCCTGAACCTATCAGTTCTGGCTACCTAGCTGGAAACCTGAACCTATCAGGTTGGTACTGACTGACACACAGTAGTACCCTGTCTGACACACAGACTCCCACACCAGCTTCTTCTTCCCAGCTTCTCCTCCCAGCTTCTAAACTTCTTCACACAGGCTTCACATATATATACCGTACAGCCCCTCCTCCTGATGTCCCGCCTTCCACTCCCCATAGGCTGGAACTTTCCCTCCAAACCCATGACAGACAGGTAACATCAGTGCTGTATGTAACAGTAAGAACTAACAAAACACAGAGATCTGGCAATAGAAACATCTCACTTGTGAGCAAAACACACTTCAGTGGTCCCCGTAGTCATCAGGGCTTTGCAAACAACATCAAGAAATTTGACACAATATTATAAGTAGTTGTAGATCTTAAAACTATCACCCTCAGAGCTACAAAAAAGAGCAATATTAGGAACAGCATACATACATACTGGGCTGATATTTAACAGATACTTAGGTTTTTGGCTAAAACTTGCATTTGTTATAATACCAATCAATGTTTTTTATAATTTTGATTGACTGTTTCTGGTATTTTTGAAGAACCAACAACAACAGCAACTTAGAACTACAGAGCTTTAAGGTGGTAGTGATGGTTGTCTTCCTCCAAGTCATGGGCAGAAGCAAAGTCTTGGTTTTTAGCAGCAAAATTGATTGATTGATTGATTGATTGATTGATTGATTGATTGATTGATTGATTGATTGATTGTATTTTAACCCCACCCATCTAAATGGCTGCCCATCTACAGTGGACCCTCTACTTACGGAATTAATCTGTATTGGAACGGTGGCTGCAGGTCGAAAAGTCTGTAGGTCGAGTCTCCATTGACCTACAATCACTGAAAACCGATTAATCCCGTAACTGGCCGTTTTTGTTCCATTTTTGTTCCATTTTTGTTTTTTTCTGGTCTGTAGGTCAATTCTCTGGCTGCAAGTCGAACCTAAATTTTGCGGCCAGAGAAGTCTGTAACTCGAAAAGTCTGTAAGTCGAGCCGTCTTTAAGTCGAGGGTCCACTGTAAATGTCTTGGCATGGCCCCAGGCCTGTTCATAGCCTAAGACTAGGGAAACATAAACAGGAAGAAGGACCCAGAATGCTTAACCAAAAAATAAAAACAAAGACACCGCCATGTACATGTAAATGAATATAGAAACCACAATTATTATAGAAATGCAGAACAGAACAGAAAAAAAAACAATGCATGCACTAATTGCCAGTCATGCATAACTGGAAGATTCAGAATGAATATCCCTGCAGACTGTCAAATGTCACAAACACATGAATTTAGCTGTAGGCAGTTCAAAGGTCCAAGTTAAATGAAGATTATCAACATGCATATAGCAAAGAGAGTCCCGATTTTTCAGTTTACAATGACATTGGGCTTCGATTTCGTCCCAAGCCATTTTTCAGAAAAGACACTGGAGAGCTCTCTGCTGGATAGATAGCTTAGTGGTTTGGGTATCTGGCTACAGAGACAGAGTCAGGGAGTTCAATTCCCCACTGTGCCTCCTTGACAGGGTCTGGACTCCATGATCCATGGAGTCCCAGCGTTGCAGTTCTAAGATTTAAATATATTTTAAGGTTGGATAATTGGCAGTAGAAGATTTCTTGTTAGTAGCACAGTAACAGAAGTCAAGTTTATGAAATTTTCAGGTGGAATAATTGAAGACTGAGGGCCACTCAGGTCAAAAGCTTTGGCCAGCCTTAGTAATAACTAATAAGATGTGACTTCTTTGTATTGCCACTTCCCAGGACCTACCAATGAGGATGGAAATTTCCCCTCCTTGACTTCTTTGTCATGACAGCCAACAGTTTCTACTAATGAACCCCATCACCCTTGCCCCTGTATTTGCATTCACTTTGTTGGGGCGGGGGGGGGGGGAAGAGACATTAGCACAAAATTCACATTAATATTTATATAGACCTTTTAGACATGAATATGCTTCTCCACAAGTACATACCAAAAAAGGGCTAGCTTTATTTCCTAGTTTCTCACTTTCTGTATGAACAGATTTGTGCAATTAAATCTTAAAGCAGAGTTAATGCCTAAACCTAGCAAATATAAGGCAGGACTGTGGGTTTTGTCTGCCCTTCAGGGAGAGTGAAACTTGGAGTGGACCCTCCAGCCAAAGATTGCATAATTATGTTTCCCTTACCTAAGGCAAGTTCTACCAGTGAACCATCATCAAAGGTATGCATTTAAGCAGGAAACCAGCATTTCTGGCTGGAAAGAAAGGCTGTATTATCTCCAACTTGTTTACTTTAAACTGCTCCGGTGAAGCTTTAGCACGAACATGGGAGTTTTTCCTCTGTATGTAGAACAAGGATAATGAGAGGAGGGTGGAAGGGGAAAAGAGATGAGGCCCATATGTCAGCTACAGAGAGAACGTGTATATCTTCATGACTGGGAAGATTTCACATACATCACTGAATGGCTCTGAAAGATGTTATCCCTGGACCAATAAATCTTCCAGCTTTGCTTGGGCATTCAAAATGGATAGTCACTGAACACAACACACACCTCGAAGCTAGGGCACCCACCCACCCCAAACTTGCCTGAAGCAAAATCCAAGGGGAATTTGGAAGTTCTTGCTTGGGCAAAAATATCCAAAGAATTTCATTTCTAACGTGGCGAGTGTAACTCTTTGTGAGAATTTTGCACAGCCCTAGCTTGCCACTGAACTCTGCCTTGAGGTAAACCTTGATGTAGCACAAAAGGTTGGGGGAATTTTGAGGGGATTTTAAAGTGAAGTCTCAATGCTTTGAGGAGCCTTCCAGATTAATTGCTTCTAATTCAGAATCATGCGTATCGGGTACAATAATTAAATACCTTCAGGTACAAGAGGAGAGTATGGCTGTTGAATGTCACTTACTAAGGAACAATAGAAGGGTCAATCTCTATAATCTTCAGGCTCAGAAGCAAATGACGGGCTGATCTGGCCAATGGAATGCTTTATAAGATTTGAAAAGCCACTTTTTTAGACCAACAATTCCAGAATTCTCAAAATGGCAAGGCCACAGGCCCTATGATGGGAAGCAATTTCTGGTAGTTGTAACCACGAAAAGAAAGAAAAAAGATTTATTTTTCCAGGCTCTGAACAAATCGAATCTTTGGTCTGCTTCTGCAGGTCTTGTTTCACACAGTTACACTTGGAGGATTCTTTTAAAAAGTAGCTGTGCAACGAAAAAACAGAAAAAAACTGTGTGAAGTGAAGATAGATCCAGGCACAGAAAATGAAATTTTAACACAAGTAATGAACTCAAGTAATGAACCATAAAGAAAGCTGACTGCCGAAGAATTGATGCCTTTGAATTGTGGTGCTGGAGGAGACTCTTGAGAATCCCCTGGACTGCAAGGAGAACAAACCTATCAGTTCTAAAGGAAATCAACCCTGAATGCTCACTTGAAGGACAGATTCTGAAGCTGAGGCTCCAGTACTTTGGCCATCTCATGAGAAGAAAAGAGTCCTTGGAAAAAACCTTGATGTTAGGAAGGTGTGATGGCAAGAGGAGAAGGGGACGACCGAGGATGAGATGGCTGGACAGTGTCTGCGAAGCAACCAACATGAACCTGACACAACTCCGGGAGGCAGTAGAAGACAGGAGGGCCTGGCGTGCTCTGGTCCATGGGGTCACGAAGAGTCGGACACGACTAAACACAATGAACTCTGGGAGTACCGGTTAGTTCAGTGGATTAGGTATCTGGTTGCAGAGCCAAAGGTTGGGAGTTTGCTTCTCCAGTGTGTCTGTGCCTTCTGTGAATATAACCAACCTGTGCAGCCTTGGGCAAGCTGTACAGTCCCAGGATGTCCCCAGTAGGAGGGAATGGTAAAATACTTCTGATTATTCTCTGACTGGAAAACCTTGAAAAATACAATAACTCGGAATTGACTTAATGACACATAGTTGCTTGTATTGTTGTTGTTGTTGTCGTCATCTTCATCTTAGAATTGCAGAGCTGGAAGGGACCCTATGGATCATCGAATCCAACTCTTGCCAAGGAGGCACAGTAAAGAATCAAACTAGATGCCTAAGCCACTGAGCTATCCAGTAGTTCTATTATGAGGTGGAAAAGGTTGGTCACTGAAGTGCAAATATGTTGAGCCAGGAAACAGCTTATTTTCTTTCTTTCTTTCTGTTCCTGAATCAGCTTCACGTTCTGACTCTGGCCTCACAACCAGAGGCTGATAAGCAGATTTTGTTATATACAGCTTACATTCTGAAATATCCTAAATGCCAGGTGCTGAGGAATCCTAAAAGCCAGGGGAGGGCCCCCCAAAAGATTACATGTACTGTGGCAATTTTCCTGGCAGTTTTCCTCCCATAATGCCTTATTTCTGAGGACTGCTCAGAGCTGAGCATTTAAAGAGGAACCTGTTATGGAGAGATGTGGTGTGGGACAGTAACCATCTCGTTCTGTCTTGTGGGATCACTCTTGGCTGTACTTTTTCACTCTTAATGAGATTTTCCATCTCTGCATCTGAGTTGTACTTAATTGGAACATTGGAGAGGGCCCAATCCATGGCTATGCCTAGACGGTGGAAAGGGATGCCCAACTCTCACCCTCTGTGGCAACCTTCCACCCCACACAATGACAGTTCTTTTCCAGGAAACATCTGGTCTGCTCAGTTGTTAATTTTAATCTCCCTGACAAGTTAATTGAGGTGTTTTATCTGTCATCTCATTTCATTGTTGCTTCTAACCTGTTGTTTAGATTGTAAGCTGCCTGGAGCACTTCTTTTAATGGAGAGATGGAACTCAGGGGGCTGTGGGTGGGTGGGGGTAGGCTTAGAGGAAGAACTAAAAATAAATAGTTCTTATACTTGAAGATCCTGAGAGGCTACCAACAGAGTGTGGGTTTGGGCAAAAAAGTTATTAGTCCCCCTCAGCAGGTCTGCTATTTGAAGGGTGACTTAAGCAAGTCCTTGTTTCTCTCTGCACATCACAGGTGCTACTGAACCATCTGGAAAACAGCTTTCTCTGTGAAAGAAATCACTGATCCACTCTGCATGCTGTTACAGGCAGAGCAGTTAGGAAGAAAAATCAATTTACTGGTGTCACTGGTGGAGCGGACAGGTGGATTCTTCCCACAGACAGAACATCTTCACTTTTCCTAGCCACCAATAGATGCCATTTTCTTGTGCATGCTGTTAACCTCTCTGAACTCTTGTTAAAGTTAATGGAAATGCTTTAAAATACTTCCTCCTTTCCAAGTAGATGCAGGGTTGTCAGTACCTAACTCCATAATAGCTGTCTCTGGCTTCTTTTTCTTCTCCTTCATTCTTGAGTTCTCTGGGTTGGAGGTGGGCAAATAACTGTCCCATAAATAATTTTGATGATGCCGTGTAGCCTCCCCAAGTCATAGCCGTTTGCTTTCCCCCCATTCGTAGGAATCAACTTTTCCCCTTGAAATCTGGAAACATACAACTACCGGCCTGGAACCAGACAAGGATTGCAGGGAAGAACATAGAACAGGGCACAGATCTTTGGGCCTTTAATGTGACATAGACCAGATCAGAAGTCACTTCACAATCCCTGCAGCTAGATGATTTCTCTACTTTGACTGCTGTTTTTTCAGAATTAACCTCTCAGAGATTTGACACTTGCTATATTTGCTTTCTGTTTGCAGGTAGTTACAAATGGCTGTGATTTTTTTTTCTCAGATGTTTCCTTTGCTTTGTATTCTTTCATTCTTTAGCCTTTCCAGAGAATTGCACACAACTACTACAATGTGGACAAAATCTGGTGAATTCTACAAATGGGATGTTCACACAAACGTTCCTCCCATTTTCTTTCACACACTCTAGTGGATTGCACCTGTTTCTGCTGCCCACTAGTCATGGGCCTACAAATTCCCAGTGCTTTTATGTTTGGCATTAAAATAAAGAAACAGACCACATGCATACATAGCCAATCAGGACTTTAGATTCTGATTTATTGAGTCATGAAAATCACTGAGTGACTTTGGACTAGTTATCCTCTCTCAGTCTGACCTGCCACTCCCAGATTTTTGCAGCCAACATGGCCGTTGATCAAATCAGCAAAGGGATTCTGGAATTTGTAAACCAAGAAGCGTAACCTTTTCAAGATCTGGAAGGAGCCTTACACACATCAGCTGTACATATATACACATTCTAAGTACCTTGTATGTGTAGCCTCTAGATGGCCATGAGTGCCCATCAGTGTAGACTATGCCCAGTAGACATGATTATTGTCTCTCATATATGTTTGGTGAACATGTGGGGGGTTGTGTCTAAAGCCCCACATCTCAATTCATCTCATAATTTAAACATCTCCTTAGAGACAAACAGAACAATCATCAGACCAGATCAGACTGAAAGCTACTTCATGTGTTTGAAGAAGGTGTGTGTTGTAAGGAATGGTAGGGCTTGTTGCAGGGCTTTGAAATTTGGTTAAAAACTTCTAGCTGTGCAGCAGAAGTGAAGGGATGTGCAGAGCAGACTTGGCCTCAAGTCTCCCCAGAGTAGACCACCTCTTTGAGTAGACCATCAACTGGACCTACAGTTTGAATAATTCACTCTGAAAAATTGATAAGAGAAAGAATAAAAGGTTTCATTTACTCACAGTCAAACAGATCAAAAACAGCATACAATTAAAAAAACCTCAACAGGAGTTGCTTCCAGCAGTCTACATTCTTGCTGCCTGCTAACTGCATAACTAACTATAACTGACAGTTGGCAGAAAGAGGGGGAAAGAATCTTAAGCAGAGAGGCATGTCTTTCTTTGAAATCAGAGGCAGGGAAGAACAATTGGTTACTCCTGGATTGATTGACAGTGACCCCAGTCCAGAAAGGTCAAACCTAAGAAGGCAGTATAAGAGGTTGCTAAAATGCCAACAGAGCTACATGCTTAGCCTGGTTCCCCCAAGCCACATCAGCCCCGCAGGTATCATTGCAGGCATGAAGGAGAGAGGTGTAATGCACTGTTTCATTAAAAAAAGAGTTTATGCTGCACAAGCAATTGTACCACAATAGTTGTAGAGCAGAAACAAAAAATGATGGAGTGGATAGGAAAATGCTCATTATGTTAAGTTGTAGCTTGTTGCTCATCACCAGATTCATTGCATTGCTGAGCTGGGCTTATCCTGAGGAAAACCAATCCAGAACTATCCCATTCTAACTGGTGGCATTGCAAGCTAAGCATTCAGCCCTACTGCTGGAGGCTACCCACGTGATTTACAACCCAATAATGATGGTTCTAAATCTTGTGGATAACCTCCATAAGGACCACAGGTTCCCTTCTGTAAATGATGCACTGAACAAGACAACGGAAGAGGTGACAGGAAGGCTACAACTTTGAGGGAAGACAAAACATGTTCTCCTGCCACCTCTTCCGTCATGTACTGTATAGCCAGTTCACAAAAGTAATGTGTCAAAAGAGCTTTATTAAACCTTCTTGAGTATAAATAAAAACTTGAACAAGTTCCTTGTCTGGACTACAAATTCCAGAATCCCCTGAGTCAGCCAGCTCTTGTCACAAAATGACACTTTTCTAATCTTAATTGGGTACGCAAGAAGGCATTTCAATTCACATTTTTATGTGAGCTTGCGTCTGCTTCTTTTGGATTACATATTTATACTATTTTGGTTGCTTATTCACATCAACTCATCACCGTCTTGAGGTGTAAGGTCTTATCAGGAAACTGACTTTAAGAGAAATATTAGTTATTGCAAACACCATCTCTGATGTAGTAAGGAATGCTTTCTTGCAGCCTATTTAAAACCTGACATTTGAGGAGGGTGTGGATCTTGTAAAGGCTAGTTAACAAATTAAGTTCACAGATCCACAGAAGTGCTTGAAGGTTCTTTGAACAGAGTTTTCATTAGCAATTTAGAAGTAACAAAGGTATGATATCTGTTAATACCAAAAACTAATTATGTCACTCTTTATTTTAACAGTCTTTGTCCATCTTGTTGCCCCTCCCCAATTAACAAGTCAGAAACAACTCTTGAAACTTAATTCCTTCCAAGTTCTGCTTGTACTTTGGAACTGAATACAGTGTCTTCATAAATATTTGTAGAAGTGGTTTATTGCTTGTAAATCCCTGTGCCAAAAAGACTAATATTTCAAGTGGCATGGGATATCATTTCACACAAATGTTAGGAGTGATTGTTCATTTTACACATTATTATACATCAGTAAAGAGGGACGTGGTGGCGCTGTGGGGTAAACCGCAGAAGCCTCTGTGCTGCAAGGTCAGAAGACCTGCAGTCGTAAGATTGAATCCACGCGATGGAGTGAGCCCCTGTTGTTTGTCCCAGCTCCCGCCAACCTAGCAGTTCAAAAGCATGCAAAATGCAAAATGCGAGTAGATAAACTGGTACCACCACGGTGGGAAGGTAACGGCGTTCTGTGTCCAGTCGTGCTGGCCATGTGACCACAGAAGGTTGTCTTCGGACAAACGCTAGCTCTATGGGTTGGAAACAGTGATGAGCACCGCCCCCTAGAGTCAGACACGACTGGAAAAATTGTCAAGGGGAACCTTTTAAAAAATACAGCAGTATTGAGTCTGTAGATTTCTGCATTTTGTCGTCAATTAAATATCTTGAGTACAGACGAGAACTAAAGTTGCTTTAGAAGATTTTACAATAGGGGTGGGTTGCATATGACACCCTCCCCCAGGGCACCCAAATCCCCTGACACCCTGGACACTCCAGTTTTTTTAATGGGGAAAATGTTTGGCTGAAAAAGTCATTTTATGTCCTCTATCAGGCACAGGAGACAATTCAGCTGTGTTTCAAGGGGGCCTTCACAATCCTGGAGATGTATATGCCCTAAGACATTTTTTTAAAAGAAAAAGAAAGAAAGAAATATGGCCACTGAGGGCTTCTAAATTTTTAAAAAATGACATGGGGTTGAGGGAGTGAGACACATCTGAAAGAATGCATGATTACGGCCCTGTTTGATTGATTTATTGATTTAAATATTTTTACTGTACTCGGCATTTCTCCTTTAAAAGACCCCAGGCAGTTTACATCATTAAAAAATTTAAATCTAAAAACAATGAGTATATGAAGGAATGGCATAGAATTTTACTCAACGTGGCAGTCTTTTTACTTGGGGGTCATTTGCTAATACAGTGGTGCCTCGCTTAGCGATGTTAATCCGTTCCGGAAAAAAATGTTGCTAAGCGAAAACATCGCTAAGCGAAATTAAAAAGCCCATAGAAACACATTAAAATGCAATTAATGCATTCCTATGGGCTTAAAACCTCACCTTTAAGAGAAAATCCTCCATTGTGCCACCATTTTCGCTGCCTCTTAAGCGAGGAAGAACAGCGGGCAGCCATTTTGTTTTCCCGGTGGCCATTTTGAGACCACCGATCAGCTGTTTAAAAAGGATCATTTTGCCATGATCGCTACCCCATGATCATCGCAAAGTGAAAAAAAACCCATAGGGACCATCGCAAAGTGATCGCTTTTGCGATCGCAAAAACTCAGTTGCTAAGCGATTTCGTCGCTCAATGGAGCGATCACTATGCGAGGCACTACTGTATCATCTCCTTCCCACAGCCTGGTATGGTGGCACATTCTGCAGTCATGCTACCACATCTTGTGGAGACGCAGAACTGCTCCTTAAACACACAACTACATCTTTCAGTGGAAAGGAGTCATAATTTATTTTTGCTAGACGGTGACCCTTGGTTTTTCTTGGACTTGAGTGGGGTTTTTTAAGAGAATGTGGTGGTTTGGGGAGAGGGTCTGGTGCAAGAACACAGAGCTTCTCACTCCATCTAGTTCTGACACATAAAGAATTTGCCTTCCTTCATGTTATCTTCTTTGAAAATAAATACATGCAGTCCCATTCTTCTTGAAACAGTGACAAGCCTGGCTTTTCAAGGAATAAATCTCAATTGTTTATATAACAATCTTGCTGTCATAAGATAGGCATGCTTTTTATTACATTTCCGTTGGAAAACAATGTTTTAAATAAAGAAGGGAAAGGGGAGTAGCATGAAAAGGGAAACATGGAGAAAGGTAGAACTTGTGCTGAATGTCAGGGAAAGCATCCTTGACAGCTTGCTGCACATGAGTGCCGAGCGGGCTCTCCAGGGAACAGGCAGGAGTAACATAGCTTCGACCAATTTCACACTCTGGTGCTACCATGAAAAGGGTCAAAACAAGGACTGACAAAAAGCTATGCTGATCATCACAGAAAATCATCCTTGACAGACAGTCTTATTTGAGTGCTGAGAAGCTTCTCAAAGGAATGGTGAGGGTTACATACCTTGAGACATTTTAACACAAAGCTTTGACAACGTGTTAAGAAAATACAGCAGAAAGACATACACAAACGAGGAAGACCTGTGACAGAAACATTGCAGTGGGTCTTCATTTCCTGGAAGACGGATCAGAAACATATAGTGCACGGACTGTGTGTATCCCAAAATGTTTTTGCAACCCCACCCACACTTACTACCCCATCTATATAAGTTAAAAACTTACCAGTTTAGGTGTGTGGGGGGGATGTCCCTTTTTGAACTTCATTTCCAGAAGGAAAGAAAACCCTTTGCTCTGCTTTTCTGAGGGACTTTCAGGGGAAGAAGCCCACCAGGTCATTCCCTGGCATGAGAGACAGCTGCTGTGGTTGGTCCCAGATTTAGTTACATATTTCAAACATTTTTGCCCCACCTTGCTCCTTAAAAGGACCCGAGGCGGCTTACAACATTAAAAGGACAACATTTAAATGCTAAGAACAGTAAATAAACAAATGTTTTAAAAAGAATTCTGCTGTCAAAATGGGAATTTGAGGGGAAGAGACAGTGGTGTTGACTCTCAAAGAATTTAAGAAAGTAAGAGGTGTTCCTTTCCAGGGCATATGAAAGCAGAAAGCTCCTTTATCGCACCACTTATCCATCTAACTCAATATTCTCAAATTAGGCTGACAGTAGATCTCCAGAATTTCATGCTGAATTCTTTTGTAGCCTTATCTAGACATGTCTGGTATTCCTTGGTGGTCTCCCATCCAAGTACTATCAAAGCATGGACCTCCTTTGCTTCAAAAATTAGAAGAGATGGCTGTGTTTAGGCTGCATTGTGGCTATATGTATTTGAGCGGTTTCAGAAATTATGTTGAGATACTTCAGAATGAGGATGGCATTCTTAGCCCACTTACCTGGAAGTAAGTCCTGTTGAGTTCATTGGGATTTACTTCTGAACAAACATCCATAGCACAGGGATGAGGACTTCATGTCATTTGTCTTTTGAGAACAACTTTTCAAAATTCACGAATTCTTCATAAATTGAGTGGAAATATATTGACTTTTATAAAAGGAATATGGGAGAAAATATGGACAGATTTGCCATTCTAGATATTGGCCTTTGAGTGATTAGCTGCCTTGAATCCTTGCATGTTTATCTGTGATGGTAAATTAGGGTTGCCACTTCTTTCTTTTGAGACATTCCAAATCCAACTTGATCCATTCAGAGCTGGACATGTTGTGCTTACTAAATCTGGCCTGAAGAAATGGCTAAGGATTTTGTTTGGTTTATTTCTGATAACAATATTGACAATATTGACAATATTGGAAACTTGAGATTTTAAGAATTAAGATTTTTAAACTTGAGATTTCAAGAATTCAAAAAATTTAAAATTATAATCATGTGCTCTCAAGTCAATTCTGACTTATGGTGACCCATTCTAGAGTTTTCCAGGTAGAACGAATGCTCAAAAATGGTTTACCATTTCCTTCCTCTGAGGTTGCCCGGGGACTGTGCAGCCTGCCCAGGGCTACACAGGCTGGCTCTTCACCCAGAAGCCACCACGGAGAATCAAAATATGAACCTCTGGCTCCACAGCCAGATACCTAATAGCTAAGATAAGTTGTAAATTGCCCATTTCATCCCAGTTCTGAAAATAAGCATTTAATTCAGTTTAATTAGCAAAACATAACTTTCAACGAATCAGTTTATGTATTCTTGTAACATATCTTGTATTTCCCAGACCCACTCAGAATTCCAATCCCACACCCCTAGCATTGACCTGGTGAATCTGGGTTTCTCCCCCACTTCAAAACCTTCTTTTAAAAATACATATACCCTGTTTCCCTGAAAATAAGACCTAACCTGAAAATAAGCCCTAGTATGATTTTTCAGGATCCTTGTAATATAAGCCCTACCCAGAAAATAAGCCCCAGTTGAGTGAAACCCTGGCCTCCACCATGGTGCAGCAACCAGAAGAAGATGACAGGACTGTATTTGAATAGATGTAGATTTCCGTACGTGAAAAAAATAAGACATCCCCTGAAAATAAGACCTAATGTGGGTTTTTTGGAGCAAAAATTAATAGAAGACCCTGTCTTATTTTTGGGGAAACAGAGTACCTAGCAAGTAGCTGAAACTTAAGAGACCTTAGATGTAATTGCACAGGGAAATATTTGAATTACTTGTGAAATGATCCAGTGCAATTTATTTCCTGGAGATCACAGGATACATGGTGAAACGTGCTCCAGCCTGACTGGAAGCCAAAACTGGATCTTTTTGATTCAGCTGTAGGGCTACTACTTTTGGGGGGCAGGCTGGAGTGATTACCTAGCAGCTAGAAGAATTACTTTAAGGCAGATTGCTCCAGTTAATGCAACCCTTTCTGGTGTGATCAGGCATGAGTATTTGGTCACTGTCCTTTGGGAGACAACACCACGAAATGCCTATCTTGTAGATCCTCTCTGAATCTCACAAGAAAATAAACAAGAATTTTTGGGGGAGAAAAATATCCTGCTCAACGTTAAGTTAAATCCAGACATCAATTTCAGAGATAAAGTTGACCTGGAAGAGCATCATATTTAAGTGTTTCTCATTACATGAATAACTCAGTGACTTACCATTATTCAGGTTTGAGTGTTCACAAAAGTCTACTGTAATTCTACACATGGCTTCAGTTCAGTGCTAGATTTCCAGTTCTATTTGCTTGAAATGTGCCGTTTGGCTGGGTTATTTATTTTATTTGGTTAACAGACCTCGCTGTGTTCATTTGATCTTGTTATGGGTGGACGTGAGCAATAAATCCTATTTAATATGGGGCTAGATAAGTGCATTCCATACTTCATGAACTCTCACACAAAATTGTGCTGTTAAGCTATTATTTTTACAAACCTTTAAAAAAAAAGAGGAGGGGAGCACCTTGAGAATGGTAACTTTCACCCCACCCCAGCTTACAGAAAATTCATTAAGCTCCTCTTTGAACACTCTTGAGATATGTTTTATTATAGATCAACAAACCACTCCTTGGCTGCTCTCAGCGTCCTTTGCCAGAAATAAGCACAACGAGCATATGTTTAGTACTTAGGAACTGTTTTGGAAACTTAAAAAGCACAGTGTGAAGAGGAAAATGAAATCCAAAACCTCCTCTCCTGCTCTCAGACAAGCAGACAGCCACATCATGTGTAGCTGGCTTAACCAGACTTGCACAAACTGTGGAAATGTCTGGTGAGATAAAATGTACCCTCAGCTGGAGAAAAATGACTCCGGAGTCACATGACAGCCCATAGCTTCAGAGAAGCAATCTTAGCAGAACCTGTTCAACATATGTTGGTGGGGAACCAGAGGATGAAAAGCATAAATTGTACAGAGAACCTGAGGGTCTGCATCAGAGATTGTTGAGTGTATGCATTCAACAGCGTGCTTGAGGGGGGGGGGGGGGAAGAGACACTAATTAGAAGCTGTCATGAAGAACAGGGGCTATCGTCTCCATGATCTGTTTCTGTTTTATTTATGTATGCATGGATCTATGGACCTGTTTGAATTTAAATCCTATCCTCCAAGTCACTGGAATCCTCAGAGTGGCTGATAGATGAAAACAAGTATGATTTCCAATAAAAATTGCTGTATCAATGGAAGGAAACAGAGAGTATCCAGCAGGGAAGGGAAAAGGATTTTATTTAAGATTTAGCAACACAAAAATCCAGTTTCAACAATCTGGTATGATGATGGTGGTGGCGGTGATTATGATGATGAAGAACAATGCTTGGTAAGGTGAATTAGTTTGTATACAGTATGGTCACTGTTTAAGATGGAGTAAGACACACAGCCTAGAAAAGTTATAGATTTTGACTTAAACTCCCAGAAAACTTAAGCCAGCTGGGAACTGTAATACAAATATTTTCTGACTCCAGAAATGGCGTGAAAATGCCAACATACCGTATTTGCCGGTGTATAAGACGACTGGGCGTATAAGACAACCCCCCCAACATTTCCACTCAAAATATAGAGTTTGTTATATACTCGCCGTATAAGACTACCCCTTCTTCCGCACACCTTCCACACACCAAATGAAAGGTGCTATTCATTGTCACCATTGTATGGCCGCAGCATGACTGCAGCACCTCCGGCCCACCCCTGCATCTCCCTGTGACCGGCACTAGTGCGCAAGTGCACACATGTGAGCTCTGCGTAGACAAGGGGCGGGCCGGAGCACCGCTGCTTCCCACCGAGCAGAACGGGCCGGTCACGTTGAAAAGGCTATCACCCCTGTCTCGCTGCTGATGCTCACTGCGGCTGCGCTGGATACTGCGCGATACTGGACGGTATGTAGAATGAGGTGGGCAGGCATTGGGAGGCTATTATGAGCACCGGGCGAGCATCAGAAGGCCACTATGGACAGCTATGTCTATCCCAACTGAAGTGCACTCGGCGTATAAGACGACCCCCCACTTGGAAGCATGTTTTTCAGTGCAAAAAAGTAGTCTTATACGCCAGCAAATACAGTACTTCTCTTTGGGAAGACCTAAAAGAAGTAGCTCACTTAGCACTGATGCAAGCGGCAGGGTCTTACCTACTTGAAGAAAAGGTTATCTGTATTCTCAAAGTCTTTCACGGCTGGGATCTGATGGTTGTTGTGGGTTTTCGGGTTCTTTGGCCGTGTTCTGAAGGTTGTTCTTCCTGACGTTTCACCAGTCTCTGTGGCCGGCATCTTCAGAGCATGGACAGAGTTCCTACTCCAGTCTTCTGAAGATGCCGGCCACAGAGATTGGTGAAACATCAGGAAGAACAACCTTCGGAACACGGCCAAAGAATCCAAAAAACCCACAACTGATCCCCCTTTGATCAGTGAACGTTCGGTCCTTTCTCCAAATCCTATTTGCCACTTATCTCTGCCTTTAAGGATTGTTCAGAAAGTACATGTGGTGCAGAATACAACCACTCAGATACTTGATGGAACAAGTCAGTTAGAACATGCAGTTCTCATGGTGCCATTTGCCTGGGTCATTTGTTCATTTCAGGATCCAGTTTAAAATGCTGATACTTTTAAGCCCTAGATAATTGGAAGTAGGTAATGTGAATTCCACTCGAACCTTTCTAGGATTTAAGAGAAAAACTGTGTCAAAAGTTACACATTCTGTGCATGGATTGATACAGAATTTCTGACTCAAAATCAGTAAAAGTCCAACTGATAGTTAGGATGCTGTTTGTACGGTGCAGGTCATGACCTTTGTGTGGCATTCTCTTTAGGAGCAGAGTGGAGGTGAGAGTGAGAAAGACCTCAGCTGTCACTTCTGTCAAGATGCACAACAAAGGAAAAAAAAACCTAGACAGTCATCTGGCAATTGCTCTTATGTAATTGGTTTCATTCTGACATTCGGGGATGTGCAAAACTGATGGCTCCAATTGTAGACATGATCAGAATACCAAATGTTGCACAGTGAGTCGTACGCAACTGATAACGTGTATGGTGGTTTCTTAACTTAGAACCATTTGCCTCCAAGAGTTACACTGTGTGAGCTATGGCAACATTGGGTCATGGATTCAGTGGGTCCAAGGCAGTTGGAACAAACATTTTGATTTAGGCCTTAGGTAAAGGTTCCCCTTGACAATTTTTGTTCAGTCGTGTTCGACTCTAGGGGGCGGTGCTCATTCCTGTTTCTAAGCCATAGAGCCAGCATTTGTCCAAAGACAATCTTCCATGGTCACATGGCCAGTGTGACTTAGACATGGAACACTGTTACCTTCCCACCAAGGTGGTCCCCATTTATCTACTCGCATTTGCACGCTTTCGAACCACTAGGTTGGCGGGAGCTGGGACAAGCGACGGGCGCTCACTCCATCACATGGATTCGATTTTACAGCTGAAGATGTACAGACCTTACAACACAGAGGCTTCTGCGGTTTAACCCACAGCGCCACCACGTCCCTAGGATTTAGGCCTTAGCGTATAGTTAGATGGCATTGGCCGAGAGATTCTGGATTTGTAGTTAAAAAAAAAAACAGACACAATCTTTTTTCAAGCTTTTCGTCAAAGCACATTCTGATGAATAATAACTGAGTTTCACTTGAGGACTTCTCTGTCCAGATCATGAGGATGTAGACTGGATCACCCAACAAGTGGAATCATGAGCACACTGAGCACATTATGGTGATCAAAGTCGAAACCATTCCCTAAATTGAATGAATAGTAGATTAACAATCTTGCTGCACTCGGAAACCCCAAAGCATATATGATCTAAGCAAATATTCATTTGAATCTGGTTGACATTAAACATTTTAACACTGGGCGCAATCCAGCCAAAGCCCTTTTAATTCTGATTGATTTCAGTTGGAGAGTTAAACACCACCTTTACTCCCCCATTAAACTTAATGAGACTTAAATGTGTGTAACTACAGCTAAATCATGCTCCGTTGCTCACTCTGAAACAAAGACATTATTATATCAAGGAAAGTCAACTCCTGGGTTCATAAGTTCAGGAGGTGGCAGTTCAGGCCCATTGTGGGAGATTTTAGAAAGGTACAAGGCTCCGCTTACTTCTAGGAGAGACCAAATCTCAATGGAGGAATTTATAGGGGAGTTCCCAGGCTTATTCCTTGACATCTCTTCATATTAAATGAATGAGGATGAGCCAATGCAAAAGAGTTTTGATCCCTCTCAGACTGAACTGGACAGACAAGCAGTCTGGCTTCTCAGAAGCAAGAGAAAACATATTTAGACTATGCTATTTATCCATCTAATCCAATATGGTCTATTCTGGAGGTGAGGAACATTCACCCTTCCAGGTGTTCTCCCATCAGGGATGGGGGCTCGCAAGTCATAGCTTGCTGTCAATTCTGACTTAAGATGCGCTGGCACCTTGACTTAGACTGTAATTGAACTCAGACTCAGGATACAAGCCTAAAGATTTGCCAGCTCCCATCATATCTCGTTGTACAACAGGACTAATAGGATCTTGAGCCTGGCAATAGCAACAAATAATACTCACTAAATTTTTCTTCCTTGTCAATTTAAGATGTCTCAACTTGACAGTGAATTTTTAAGTCCCACAAGGTGTTTTTCACCCCAGAGTGCTATTTTTTCTTGTAAAAACATCCGTAATTTATACAAACCATCTCTGTGGAAAACTGTAATTCTTTCCCTTTGAGAACTAAAGCGCATACATATAGCAAGCACAGGACAAATGGTTGATTGTTACAAAGATGATGACACAAATGGATATTTCTAATCCTTAAATTTCTTGGCCAAGACCTGCAGTATTCTGGCAGGCTGGCAAATTCTGGGGGCTGAACTCCAGGAAATCTGAAAGTCACAAGCCTAAAATTGGTCTTACCCTTACTTATAAAACTGCTTATTCGTGCTCCAGACCTGGCAGTCTTGGGAGTGCTTAGGGGTGAAATTTCTAGGCCTTGAAATGGCAGTTTTCAGTCCGGTTGCTTCCAGTTGGGGATTTTAAGGCGCTTAGGGAACTCACTCTAAGGCTGTGTTCCAAAAGCTAGAGACCTCAAGGAGTTTTTAAAAAAAACAACAGGGTTTTGTTTTGTTTTTTAAAAAAACAGCATTTTAAATTGAGGGATTGTGGGGTAGTCTTGCAGGCCACAACTACTATGCATAAGTGTTCCTTCTCACCTACTAGGTAAAGATAAAGGTAAAGGTTCCCCTTGACAATTTTTGTCCAGTCGTGTTCGACTCTAGGGGGCGGTGCTCATCCCCGTTTCCAAGCCATAGAGCCAGCATTTTGTCCGAAGACAATCTTCCGTGGTCACGTGGCCAGTGTGACTTAGACACAGAACGCTGTTGCCTTCCCACCGAGGTGGTCCCTATTTATCTACTTGCATTTGCATGCTTTCGAACCGCTAGGTTGGTGGGAGCTGGGACAAGTGATGGCCACTCACTCTGTCGCGTGGATTCGATCTTACGATTGCTTGGTCTTCTGACCCTGCAGCACAGGCTTCTGCAGTTTAGCCTGCAGCGCCACCACGTCTTACCTACTACTCAATCTTTTTACCAGGATGAATGACTGAACTAAGGACCTACTGCATCCAAAATATATATTCAGTGTCTAAGCTTCAATATATATGTTTATCTATTCATATGACAGCTCATAAACCAAAATAAGTGAAGTTTTGTTATTCCCCTCTGCACACTGTTGGAAGGGGCAATGTAGTCACTGTTTGGTGCAAAGAGCTGCAGAAAAAAAACAATAATTACACGAAGGTGAAAAGGAGAGTCACCCTTGCACTTTCAAGAAGGGAGACTTATTTTATAGTTTGAAGAAGTCGCATTACCTTGGAACTCAGTAGACGTTCATTCTGTTTTTTGCTGAGACAACACACTATGCCTTGGGACCTTTTCTCCACAATACTTATGAGGGTCAAGATGGACACAGTTCAATGGGAGCAGCTGCGTGCTGCAATTGCCATGAGCACATATTGTGCCTGTCACAATCCACAAAACCAGAAGGCCTCAAGTTATATCCCGGTGCTGTAGGTTCCATGGGTTTTATTTGGTAGTTTTATTTGCTATGGGAATTTTAAACATGTAATTATTTTGAAAGTTCTCTCTCTCTAAAAACGTGGATGTATAGGCAGGCCTTCCCTTCCAGTTAATTCCTGTCCTCTTTCCTTTTTTATTCTTTTTCTCTTTATTTGATTTATTTTGTATTTTTCCCATCTTGCAAAGTCATTTAATTAATTAATTGTTATAAATTTTTCTTGAACTAGTTATCCTTTATGTTGTAAGCCACCTAGAGTGGTCGAAATGACTAGATAGGCGGGGTAAAAATACAATAAATAAATAAATAAATAAATAAATAAATAAATAAATAAATAAATAAATAAATAAATAAATAAAATAAATAAAATAAAATAAAATAAATAAATAAATAAATACTTCTAGGCTTCTAGTTACTTCTACCTCTCTAGAAGCAACTAGTTCTGGAAGAATATAGTTTGATTTTTGTATGTGAATGTCTTTATAGGCACACTTCTCCCACCCACCGCAGCTGGCTCCTCCACTGACCAACCAGCACACACTGCTTTTCTCCTGCTCTTCATGCAAGTGTCCATCTGCAACAGAAGTGTCTGCTTTTCTCCTCCACCTCCTCCAGCAGCCGCCCACTCAAAGGCTGGGCTGCAGGAATCCCTGCCCTGCCTCCTCATCTGAGTGGGTAGCTGCCGAAGGGGGAGGAAGGGGGAATCCGGCCCTCCTGCTACAACTGGACAGTTGCACAAAGATCAGGAGAAAAGCAGTATGCACTGGCTGGGGAGTGGGGGAGCCAGCCAGTGGGGTGGGAAAAGGGAACAATGGGCACCCGTGGTGCTGTGCTGATGACATGATACAATACGACATGAAGCGCTTCGTGCCCATCTCCAAATACGATACCAATAATTCTCCATTCTGGGTGTTCCAGCTGACAGACCCACACCTACAAGACCTAAATATGGCTTGCCTGGAGAAAAGGCCTAGTGGGGAAGGTGTTGAGGCTTAGCATAGGCCTAGCTCAACCCTAGCTTTGTGTTCAGAAAGGAAGCTCCCAGCTAGCAGTGTGGCAGCCTCCTTTCCACACATGAAGTTATGCTAAACCTCAAGACCTTCCTAGCAAGGCCTTTTCTCCAGGTGAGCTACATATAGGTATTTGTCAGGTGGCACACCCAGAATGGAGAATTGTGGAATTTGTACCCAAAAGGGGGGGGGGGATTTGTAGCCTTCCCACACAAGCTTTGTCTGCTGTACCTGTGTAACATCACAAAGACTTACTTCCTAGTCTCAAGTTTTGGCCCTAAAATCTTTTGATGGGATGTTGCTGATCTTATCATCCTCAATAGCTGTCTGTGCATTTTTTTTTCTACAGCAGCCTTTGGGAACAAGTTTACAGGTTCCTATGTTATTGTCTCCTTGACAGAAATGAATATCCTCTGGAGGTATTGGGGCCATTTCGAAGTCCCAATATCCTGATGATGATGATGGCCACATCATTAGAATAAACCTGGAAGTGACCAGAGAGATTTTAGGAAAATTGAAGAATCACACCTTTAGTTCTGTGGTTGAAGTTTTCCAGAGGGGGGAAACGTCCTCCTAATTAGGGGGCTTTTTCCCCCTGCCAGAAAACTGGAAAAAATCACACCTCTGCAGAGGATAAAAGGAGACTCACACATAAATTGACACTAGAGTCATCTCAACTGGAGTAGACTAAGTAAATCAGGTGCTGATTTGCTGAAATGAGGGTCAGTCAACACTTACTTAGTGTTCTCTTGATTGGATGGGTCAATTCAAGTTGGGTCCATGCCTAACAGTAACTTCAAGCTTCAGTATAATTTTCACTGTTCCTCAAGGCATGTACAACAGTTCAATTTGCAACATTTCCAGATTTTTAAAGATATATTGGTCCTATAAATGTACACTTTATTTTAAAAGCTTCCAGCAAATTTAAGGACCTTTTCTTATCCTCTTTAGTTTCTCTCTGTCTCTCTCTTTCTCTCTTTCCTGGAATTCCCTTCAAGGACAAAGAGAGATTTACAGTGCAGTTTGAGATAATTTATGCGACAGGCAGCAAGCACAAGCAAATGTCTGCAGCCCATTCCAGTCAGCAAGATCCAGGCCACGCTAAGTTTGCTCACCCTCCTCCTGTCAAGTCAAGTAAAACAAAAATCAATCAATAAATCACAGGAGCAGGAGCACTTAAAATGAAAAAGGAGAGCCCATTTCCTGCAAGGGGAATGGAGTCTGCTGAAACCACTGCCATTTTGAGTCTCAGAGAAACATGCTTGCCGGGATGTGAATCCTCTGAATTATTTCCTAAGGAACATACACCCTGAGAATTCAACCCTTTCTCTGGTGTCATGGCAGTCTGGTGCGAGATGTATGGTGTTGATGGTTGAGAATGCCGTCCTTCATGAGAGGAGCCCAGGTCAAAACTAACCTGACCTTAGGAGTCACATTTCCATCTGGACTCCATCAATAGTAGACCCACACAAGGATAGACTTTCAGTTTTTTAAAATGCCTTTTATATACCTGGTGTTGCTAACTTGGTAGAGCTCCCAGTTAATCAATGTGACCAAATATTTTCATTTGAAATGTGAAGCCGCTAAGGGTATCGAAAGCATATGCTTGAACTAAAGCTGTCCGGCAGCCCGGACAGATCGTGAGCAGTAGTGCTGACTCCAAACACAGTTATATACTGGGACAAGACTGAAAGACATGCTTGGAGCAATAAATGATAATGCCTCTGGGCACAGTCTGGAAAGTTACTTTCTGAATAGTGCTGGAGGGGCATCTAGCCCATGAGGCTTCCATGTATCCAGCCGGCTCCAAATTGTTCACCTCTACTTCAGGGTTCCAGAGAGAAGCCTTTTGGCCTTTCCTGGAGATAGCAGGAATTGAATCTACATCTACTCAAAACACATTCTTTCACTGAATTATAATCGGACGCATGAACTGCAGAGCTGGAAGGGACCCTGCGGATCATCGAGCCCCACCCTTGTCAAGAAGGCACAGTGGGGAATCGAACTCCCCACCTCTGGCTCAGCAGCCAGATGCCTAAACCACTGAGCTTTTCAGCAGTTCTTTTGCTTTGCATTTACCTGTCAACTTTCCCTGCCTTATCACAACCTTCTACCTGGAACCTTCAGCTTGTCTGTATCTCCAATCTCCCCCTTCCCGTTTCCTGATGTCTTTCCACTATACAATGACCCAAATTTGACCATGTTGGAGTGTTGCCCAGGCAAAGGTGCATAGTTTGCCTTTTGGACACACCTCCTGAAGAAACACAGCCTTCCTCTGTGAATTCTGTTTCCATATGTCAGCATCCCATTTCCCCACTACTGTGCTGCTCCAAACCAACCCAGCTGTTTGGAGGTATGTTTTGAAACCACGCAAAAGCGTTTAGTTATCTGTACTCTTGCTGGGATTTTGTTAACTCTTCAAACAGATGTCAAAGTTCCTAAGCCCTGGACGGTCTCTCCAGACATTGTTCAGCCATAACTGCTGTCCAACAGTTAGTTTTCTTCACCAAGCCATTTTGGTTTGGAAAGTGGGCTGGAAATGCAGTAGGATCAGATGTTCTTATGATGTTTACAGTGGTCTAGTCTTCCCGCCAGCTCTGGAGGACCGTGAGAACAGACTCTTGCACAGTTCTCTGTGTCATTTCTTCAGCCCTTGCTCTTGGCTGAAATGCACTTGGGCACAGACACACGCACACACAGTAGATACATGAGTGCATTTTGGAAAGCTCCTTCAAAGCCCTTCTCTCATAATTACACAGCACAGATAAACCACAAGCTTGTATGTGCTGAGTGATCCATTAAGATGAACTCCTTGCAAGATCTCAAAGCCACTTCCTTCTCCACCTCCTTTTGCGGGCCTTAAATCCAAAAGAGTTTCATTTCAAAGTCAACTTAAATCACCATTTTATTGACTTAGAAATGAAGTTGAGGCTAATTCAACCACTACAGAAAGTTGTTCCCCTCTAAACGCCATATGTATATGATTCTAAAAGAATACCTCTGTGCTTGTTTCTAGCTTTCCCTTCTGTGTCTGGTGCTTTTGTTGTTGTTGTTGTTGGGTGTGTATGGAGATGGCATAATATCACATTTCAGACCAAAACCACAACTCTCAAAGTACTTACCCTGGAGTAAGGCTGTTAAAATCAATATAACGACTCAAAACAGCTGGTTCATACTACATTACAGAATAACTCCCATATGGTTCTTTTATACATGAAAACTTCACAAGGCAGGAGAGCAGAGAGGAAAAGGAAGACAGAGCTAAAAAGACAGTGAGACAAAGAGTCTCCCTCGTGAATTTGGCAATTTTATTTTCCCGACCGCTAACAAGATTCTGGTTGGGTATGGAATTGCGAATGCAATCTGTATAAGTAGAAATACACAAAGCACCCCCCCCCCAGTAGAAAAGATGTGTCTTGAAATGAATGGGAGGGAAACAACTGAGGAGACTTTACTGGCAAAACCAAACATCATTCCAGGACATGAAGCCAATAATGTTGATGATTATTTGCTGGGATGAAGTGTCAGAGCACAAATTCTTCTAGACACGACTCCTATGTGGCACCTCCTTATTGGTCTCTGGATTTTTCTTTTCTTTTCCCCAAACAGATTGGAACATAATGAATAAACTGTGAACTGAAAAACATGATGGTTGGCTGGCACAGCTCAAACAGTTGCTACCTTCTTGGTGATAGCCAGTGGTATGTGGCTGGATCCTTAGATCAGAGGCCCTGTTAAAAATATGGAAATTGAGCCTGTTCCTCCAAAGGGGGGGAATAAAAGGGGGGAGAGAATAGACATTAGTGTGTGTTTCAAAACTGAGGCAACGTGGCTAGTGGGCAGGATCCATTTCTATGGACATCTCACTCCCACCCACACTGGATCTGCCAGGTTTTTGTTATATCGTGCCCAGTCCTTTTCTTATGAAAAGCTGTTCGCGCTCAAAGCTATTTGGGGGGTAGGGTATTCAAGAATCCCTTTTTAGAAAAGTTCCTTTTTTGGATATCCAGTTCTAACCTGTAAAGCCCTAAATGGCTTGGATTACCTTGGATACCTTGATCTCACCATTGTGAGCCTGCTTGGGTGTTAAGTACCTCAGGAGAGGCCCTTCTCTCAGTTGCACCACCTTCACAGGTGCCTTTGGTGGCAACATGGAAGAGGTCCTTCTCTGTTGCTGCTCCCAGACTTTGGAACTCCTTCCCACTGGAGACTAGGCTGAACTTGTCTTTGCCATCTTTCCACAAACAGGTGAAGACCTTTTTCTTCAAGAAAGCTTTCTCTTAGTGACTAGTTGCCTCAGTGAGATTTTCAAATGGATTGTTGTACTTTATTGCTTTGAATATGTTTTTAGTATCGCTTTTCTTTACCATTTCTCAGAGTGATATTTGATCCTTTTTAGTATTTGTGTACGTACTGTGTTTAGCTTTGTACATTGTCTTTTAATGATGTACGCCAGTGTGGTCCCTTTTTTAAGGAGAAAGGTGGAGTAATAAATAAATAAATGTGCGAAAGTTACTTTTCCAAATAGCCAGAGAAAAATGAAAACAAAATCCAAACAAAAAAAAGAAATGAAAAATAAACAACGAAAAACTTGTGGCACCTTAAAGCATAACTGCTATATTCCACTGTGAGCTTTCACGGATCTATCCACTTCTTCAGACCTTTTGGACTACAACTCCCAGATGCCTCAGTGGATATGGCCTATTCTGAGAACTCTAGTGCAAAAAAGCAACATTTTTCCAAGCTCTGGCCCAAACACCGTTCAGAAATGAACCACATTTCCTCCCTTTCCTGCTAGTTTCACTGTTAGTGGAAATCTAAATAAAACTTTACCTGGCATTATCACATTCAGCGGGACTGATGAATCTTCCAGAACGATTCCAGGCAGCAATAATAATTTGACTTTAATAACACTTTTCCTTCTTGGAAAGGACATTGAGAAGAGAACAGGCACATTCTTTCTGCTTATTTTCTTCAAGAGAAGGAAGGGAAGGTTGTTGTGCATTAACAATTTTTTCAGACGTCTATTTATTGAAAGGGTTCTTATTGACTCTCCCAAGTACACTCCTTTTCCAGGAATTTATTATTTCAGAATTTTTTTTAAAAAATGAGGAAGAATTAATCCTAGGAATATTATTAATTTATGCTAGAATTAGGTGAGCAACATGCTTCAAAAACAATAAATGAATGAATGAATGAATGAATGAATGAATGAATGAATATAAATAAATAAATAAATAAATAAATAAATAAATAAATAAATAAATAAATAAATAAATAAATAAATAAATAAATAAATAAATAAATAAAAATATAATCTATAGGGCAGTGGTCCTCAACCTTGGGCCTCCAGATGTTATTAAACTACAACCCCCAGAAGCCTTCACCATCACCTCTGCTGGCCAGGATTTCTGGGAATTGAAGTCCAAGACAGGTTGGGCACTACTCCTAAAGGCTACTGAAATAGGAAATATGCCATATCATGTGAATATGCATGAGTTGTGTGTATGTGTGTGTATGCATTAGACTGGGAGGACTCTACTAAATATTTATGTATTTCTATCTCTGTCTCTATTTTCTATCTCTATATACTGTATTATATATGGGAAAGCACAGTTCCTTTATGCTTTGCTGTTTTGGAATGTTATATTTTGGAACTGGGGTCTTTCATTTATTAATTGTCTTATTAGGCACTTTTTGGATTAAATACATTCAAAGTGGATAATAATGGAAAATATGTGTGACCACGTACTATCAGTCTGGCTAAGTAAGTTTGCTTTTAAACATTTTAATGTGTTAATCAATTAATGTGTGTTTTAATCATTATCATTTGGTTTTTAATGTATGATTTATTTTGTTTTTAATTGTACTTGATTTAGCATTGTGAGCCACCTAGAATTCACTCATCAGGAGAAATATGACCCACTAACAATAATAAATAAATAAATAAATAAATAAATAAATAAATAAATAAATAAATAAATAAATTCTATGAAATTACACAGGGTTTTTTTATTTAAAAAAAACTGTTTTGGACCTGTTAATACTATGCACGGTATATCCTGAAAGAAGTCTGTAAACCAGTAAAAATACTTAACAACAAATAGTGCTACTACTAATGGAAAAATTACTATTAATACCTGGGCAACCTCACTATTAACATATTCTTTTGGAACTATGGATTGGATATACTCTGAACTTGATTATTTAAAAAGGAAAATCCAAGTCTTCCTGTCAAAATACTGCTGCCATTATTCAAAGGCGTGTACACAGCACCTTAATTTGTCATGAAGTGTATGTAGGCAGGCGCGGACTTGTCTACCTCAAGAATCACAGTATGGGTCAAATAGTTAAACTTCAAAACTATTTCTGTGACAGCATACAGTTCCACTTCATCAGATGATAATAGAAGGGCTAATGATAAAGGACTAACAATACAGTAGGACCTCCATATCCATGCAACCAGTATCCCCGGTTTCAGTTATCTGCAGTTTACCACAGCCCTATCTGTAACTTACAAAGTGGCCTTGTGATTTTTGTGGACTTTGTCCTGCCTTCTTGTATGTAGTATATAGGGTATGCTACTATCCACGGTTTCAAGCATTCGTGGTAGATCATGAAATGGATCCCCTACAGATAGAGGGCTCCTACTGTATTATAACTTGCAAGTGGGACCCTGTCTATATTAAGAAGAGCCCCACAGTGAAAGAATACTTGGCTTGAGAAACCCTGGATGGACTACATCCCACTTACCTCCTGCATGATAATATAGATAACTAGCAATGAAATCCATGTGTGAATGGGTTCTTCCTTGACCTTGGTGATACCACCAGGTTCCAAACTCAGGAACAGCAAGACAGCTGGTTTAAGAATGAAACATTTATTGGTTAATATGGGTGGTTGTTCCACTACCACTTCAACAGGAACATCTTCATTTAGCATAGATTGATTCGAACCACCTGTCTATTCTAATTGTTAACAAGGTCTCTAACCCTAACAAGGGGTTCCATCAAACTTCTCCTGGTTGGTGGGTGCCTGCAGGGTTTGACATTTGGTTGTGCATAGGCTGCCACAACACGGGTGATAAGCCCACTGCCCCCCCGCCATCTCCTCCTTCCTCAGTCTTTTTTCCTTCACTTCTCCAGCCAAGGAAGACCCTCCCCTCCTTTTCTTCCAGCCTGACCATTATCTGTATCTCACTTCTGCTAGATATACTATCTTCCCTTCCTTCTTCTGTCCTTGCCACTCTCTCTTTCTTACAAAGGTAAAGAGACAAGAGGGCAAAACATCAGAGTATTGAAGTCGGATGGGGGCTCCTTTGGGGGAAAGCAAGAACTCAGTTCTTTTGCAGGAATGGGACTAAATCAGCTGAAACAATTAGCATGTTGTTAGAAGCAGGAATTCATGTACCATATTTTTCGCTCCATAAGATGCACCTTTCCATAAGACACACCAATTTTTTAGGAGAAGAAAACAGGAAAATATAATCTGTTTTCTTCGCTCCATAAGACTTTCCACCCCACCCCACCCCCCGTTTTGTGGGAAAAAGTGCGTCTTATGGTGCGAAAAATACGGTAAGTGCTGAAAGACAACTTTTTGTCATCTGTTGTCTTATGCTCATTTCGAGCTTATGACAACCCTCTGAATTAATGGCATCTAAAAGATCCTGTTGTTAACAACTCTGTTTGTCACAGCACAAGTTTTTTTTCCAACTCTCCTATCTTGCAAATTAGCTTCTTTTTATTCATTTATCACTGATTGCTGGCAGCAGATCTTACAAGAATTCCATCACTGGTCACTAATGTGCTATCAGCTTTAAAATGCAAAGTTGTTTGTCTCATTGAATTTGACCTATGAACAGCTAGTGGGTTGGATTCCACCTTTCCAAAAAGGCTGCATACATATAGTTCCAGATTACTCATCCCTGCAATGTTAAACCTGAGGAAATGTAACATATGCCTGTAGGCCACACTCTCTAAATTATGGATTCTGGGAGATGAATGTTATTAAGTGGAATTTATGGGAAGATCCCTGAGTTTGAAGACACAGGTTACAATGCTTAGCTGTGTTTGAAGTAACACTGTGAATCTCCCTGTGCTATACTATTCCCCTACTGTTTAAGTATGTCTGTTCATTTTGTAACAAATTGAAAATGTAATTAAATGGAATCCTATTTGTTCCCTTTTCATCTGTTACAAAATGAAAGCAATGAGGAATTGATGTTTTCTTTCTTCTTTATTATCCAGTTTCTACTTGTTCATTATTTCGAGGGAGGGTTGTTCATTCTCACTAGAGCTGATTTCAGTAACAGCCTGTCCTTAGTGCTCCCAAAATGGCAGCCCACAGAGACTGCATCCAAACTCAGTTTGGAAGGAAAATAAATTGAATAAATACCATAAGGAAAGCCACAGAATGAGTTCTTATACACCATTAATAGAATTGGCATTTTTTAAAAAAGATGGAACAAAGGCTCTGAACATGAGAACATAACATGAGAACATAACATGAGAACATTAAAATGGCTGTGCTAGATCAGAACAGATACCTCTCTGCAGCTCCATCATCTTACACTCTGTGGCCAGCCAAATGCCTATGGGAATCCCAAAAGCAGGATATGAAAGCAATAGTATCATCCTAATTGTGATCTCAAACAACAGGTGCCTCTATATTGGAGGGGAAATGCAGCTGCCATTGGGGATAAAGTTTTTGGAATTAAATAACTGCCAGTTATTCAACTGACAATTTAGTCACTGGGCTGAATTATGGGGGCAGCCTCTGTTGGAACTCATTCCCCCATGCACCTTTGTGAATCACAGAGAATCCTCGCAACTATCACAGAGGCACTTTTCTGAGGGTGTGTAGAAGCGGTGTGTGAGCAGCCTAGAGGGCCACCCTGTCTTCTGCTAGTTTGATGGCTCCCAATCCCATAATTTGGCCTGGGGAGGGGGTTTTCACTAAATAATGGGCCAGGGAGTTTGTTAAGTCTGAAAATCCCAACTAGCTGCACTCCTTCCTGGAATGCAAGGAGATCAAACCTTTCCATTCCGAAGGAATTCAACCCTGAGTGCTGACTGGAAGGACAGATCCTGAAGCTGAGGCTCCAGTACTTTGGCCATCTCATGAGAAGAGAAGACTCCCTGGAAAAGACCCTGATGTTAGGAAAGTGTGAAGGCAAGAGGAGAAGGGGACGACATCGAACAAGATGGTTGGACAGTGTCATCAAAGCTACTAACATGACTTTGACAAAACTCCGGGAGGCAGTGGAATACAGGAGGGCCTGGTATGCTCTGGTCCATGGGGCCACGAAGAGTCAGACAGGACTTAACGACTAAACAACAACAACCATGAACGAGGCACAAAATTATCATGTTTTTAACAAATGAAATATGAAATGAATGTGTGTTGTTATGTTGAATGCCCCCAAATTATTTTCCCTTCACTCCAGTTTTTAAAGATGTGATCCTTGTAAATCTGATTTCTTTCTCCAACAATGTTTTTTCAGGATACAGGTTGCGGAGGGAGACCAGCTTCATCTAATCACAATAATTGCAGTGTACCCTTGGAAACTCAATCAATATACCAGGTGAACTGTGGCCTTTGAAATTCAACCAAATGGCTCTAAACTGGATTTAATCAAAATGTTCTGCCCGCATAGGTTTGTGGACTGAGCTTTCAAGGTACTCTGAGAGCCAACTTGGATTAAGTTTGCTTTGGCAGATGAACATTAATGTTACTTGAGAAGAGGTGTGTCTATTTCAGTACATTGACAAGCATTCTGCAGCAGCAGCCCAATTATTCCCCAAACCTACGGTACTTGAACTCTGAAAGAGGCACGTTGCTGCCCAGTTTTGAAAGAAAGTGGAGTGTTAATTGCAAAAGAAATATTTTTTTTAGGGAACAACAAGATGAGCAGAAGGCTTTCTAGCCTCTAGTTCAATGTAAAATAACAAATTCTGTTCCACCCATTGGATGCCTTTGTGATGGGAAGCAGAGCTTTGGGAAATTACTTGTAGTCCAAAAATCCCACTAGTGGCCATGTTGGTTGGGGGAATTTTGGGACCTGTAGTCTGAAAAAGAAAAGAAAAATCAAGCAGTAATAAAAAATAATTGTGTGCTCTGCAGTCAATTCCGCTTTATGGCGACACTTTTCAGGGTTTTCTAGATAGATAATACTCAGAAGTGGTTTAGCATTTCCTTCTTCTGGGGGCCTCCTGGGACTGTGCAGCTTGCCCAAGGCCACACAAGCTGGCTCTACTCATAGGAGACACTACCTTTGGCTCCACAACCAGATATCATAGTAAGCATAATCTGATCTCTGTCACAAGTTAGGGGATCCAGGGACATGCAAGGAGGGGTTTACACTATAGATGAGCAGATTTGTGATTTTGGACTACAACTCCCAGAATTCCATGGGCAGCATGACATCTTACCAGGAAGGACAGCAAGGCAATAGGAATACCAGCTAGGCTCTACTCATTTATTGGATAGATCGCAAAGGAGCAGCTATGAGGGTGGAGGCTTTCATGCACTTTCCTGGGCAAAAGCATGGTGCACAAGTGGTATTTAAGTCAGTTGTCTTGATCTGTTTTATTATTTATTTAGTTACTTTCTTTAAGTACTGGGACCCATGGTGCCTTACATTACAGTTTCTTTAATTTAAGACTATTTTAATATTTGTAACCTTATTGTATTTTAAGTATTTCTTTCTCCATTTGCCCTTTGCCAAATCACAGTACCTCTTTCACTGAAGGCAGGGCTGTGCAAGTGTTCCTTGTAGGAAGTTCCCAAAGTCTCACCCTCTATCAGTAGACCTCTGCATGCATCCTCAGAGAGGCAGGACCAAAACATCTGGCATAATGCCCTCAAAATGCTATTCAAGGACTGTGGCTTTCACCCTTGTGGCCCCTGTTTGTCTTTCCCTCACAAAGGCTCACGTCACGTTTTCCTCTCATTGCCATCAGTTGATTACCTCAATCCACAATATAAAAGATGTTTGTCTGAACACTTGACTTGTGAACAGAAACCAGAACTTACTTATTGAAGTGAAGCAGATTGAATAACAAAAGTTTTTCAGATAAACATTATACACAAGCAAATCATCAACAGTTCTCTCAGTACATACTTCTTTTCTCTTGCTATATCATTACCACCTTCTCTACCTATTTTCCTAACCAGCTTTATCTCAGTATCTGTTCCCTCTCTCTCTAACTAGCCAGCCCTCTCTGACTCCTCCGTCTCCTACCAAACCTCTTGTAGCTGCTGACTCCGCCTCTCCAGTCCTCTCATAGGTTCATGCAAATCAGCTCATGAATATGAATATGAATGAAATGAGTGACGTGGGCGATTTGGAGAAGGGCAAGGACACATAAGACTGCAGCTTAAAGCCAGAAAGAAGTGTTATAGCAACTGGCTTAGCTATATCAGTTCTTTCTGGCTGTTATAGCTAAGCCTGTTAACAACAGTTACATCAGCAAAATGTTTTTGAGTTACTCCTCATGAATTTCAACCCTTTGGGGGGGGGTTCAGACAACGCAAGGCCATTATCGATTCTTTTGTTCCCTCCTTCATCCAGTCCACAGGAAGGCTGTAATATATTTGTTCTGTGTTTCATCACGCAGTATGACTGGAACGGGCAGCCATGACCTCACCTGTCCGTCACAGCTGGGCAGTAAATCATCAGCCAATGGTGTGATGGAGGGTGGAACTGAAGGGGAGGAGCTGGTATAAAAAGGGGGGTGAAGAGTGTGTGAGGGTAGATTGATTGAGTGAGAGAGTGAGATCTGGAGAGATCTGGTGTGTGAGAGAAAGAGGCCTGCGTGCCTGAGTGTCAGTAAGGGAATGTCTATGTGATTGATTTAAACCAGAAAGTGATTTACACCTTGATTATCTTACTGATTTACTTATTTTATTTTGTACTCAATAAATCAGTTTTGTTTTTGAAAGAAACCCTTGTCCTTTTCATTTAAAGGAAAGGTTGGTGGCAGCAAGTTTTTGGTGAGGGGTAGTGAGCACTCTTATAGGCCTGGATCAGAAGAGGCTTGAGAGTGGCCTGCTACAATGACCAACATCCCATTGAGTGTGTACTCCAAAACTGATTGATTTCCTATTCATCTGGCGTATGGTCCCACCTCCCTCACCTGCTGACTCCCTTAATTTTTTAAAATTAATTTTCAAATGGGAATGTCAGTACATTGCTATACTTCTGTCAAATACAGTAGCGGTCTTTTGACTGCCGCTACAGTGCGCTGTGGGTTCTCCCCCACAGAGGGTAACAAAGCATGGAAATAGGAAGAAGAGGATCAGGTCAAGTACATAGTGATCAAGGGTGTTTTGCCCACACAGTGATGTATCCACACAAATATATATAGGAATCAGAGGAAGCAAGAAAGAAGAAGGGCATTTCTCTAGTCTGATCACTGCCTTAAAGGAACATATTTCAAAGCTGGTGTTATGTACAATTCTCATAGCAGGAACTTCCGTCACCTTCCTAAGCTTGCAAATTAACTTCCTTTCTCTTCAAGAATTAAATAGAGATTCCCTTTGTGAGGAGGACACTCTGCCTCAGAGCGATGCCCACCCACCCCACACCCCCGCTCCGCAGACTTCACAGAGACCCTATTGACAAGGTGGCTTGAGGGCCCAAAGAGTGAGGAAACAGAGACAGGGGAACTGTACCTGGGGGTGGTGCAGAGATCAGATGGAGGTGGCAGAATCCAGGTTTAAAGGAGGAGGAGGAGGAGGAAGGGGAGAACTCATCACTGTCCATGGACTCCAAGGGTAAGGCGTGGGCAGAGGTGGTGGCCCAATATTCCTGCACAATTTTATGCCCACATTGACAGCAAGAAAAAAATGGCAGACACTGCATAGCAAAGAGCATCCTGAATGTTGACAGCACCAATGGCAGTAGTCAAGATGATCTACTCTATAGAATACCATAATGTGCTCACTACCGTTCACAAAGTGACATCAAACAAGGGAAAAATTCCAGAAGCTGACTCCTTTTTTTTTATCAAACAGAAGTTTCTCAGGTAAGCATTGTACACAAGCAAATCATCAACAGTTTTCTCAGTACATACAGTACTTCTTTTCTCTTGCTTTTTTAAAATCAAACCACTGTTATATCCAGAAAGGCTTTATATCTCTACTAGCCTACCCCTAGGGGTGGGGTGGGATAATTAATCCTCTATTCCTCCCCCCATCTCTCAGATCTGACAACAATATTTGTCCCACATGGCTGACAGTCTTTTGTGAAGCTTCTGTTCCCCTACCTCCAGCTTAAAGGGGAAGTTGACATTAAAACAGAATGGGTGTATGTAATGCTCCAAGCACAAATGGACAGGAAAAGTATATATACTCTTAAACTGTTAGGTGCAACGGTGTAATCCACTCACAAGTTACTTTCATTGTTACTTGCTGTCATTTTGCTACATCTGTTGCATCACTGACGCAGGCATCTAGTTTTTTAAAATGTCGTAGGATAAACAACAGTATATTAATTTGATACGACTAAAAAGAATTAAAGCCAGCAGAAATTGCTGCGGCCAGATGCCCTGAACCTAGAAAAGACATGAGCACTAATGAAATCAATACAAGAATAAATTCAAAAAAAGCATGAGGCTAACAAACAAGGGACACATCATAGAAAAAGTAGGGGACAGGCAGACTGTTAAAGACATCTCGATTCTGTGCAAAATGAATGCATTTGGAGAGACAATATGCTGACCCTCCCTTCCTCCATCATGATTTTCAGTTAGCCTCTACACATGGAAAGTAGCCTTTTGCAAAGCCATGTTATCTGGGGATGTGTTTTGAAACGATGCAAAAGCCGCAGAGTAGCTACAACACTAGCATCCATATTCTGGGATTTGTACTCTAGAAAGTAACTTTTCCAAGCTCTGGCTAAAACACAGCCTTTCATTCGGTAGTTAGAGTCACAGAACCTTTGTTGGGACAAAAAAAAAGGAAAAGAATCTCAGCTAAGAAATACAGCCCTTTTAAAATCAAACCATAGTTTTTCCTCAAAGCAAGAAACAAAGTGTTTGATCCAGGTAATTAAATATGCTTCTTAGATGACTCAACAACATAATCAAGAGATACCATAATGTCATTTTATGAGGAGAAAATATAACTCCCTATTGTCCATTGATTACTAGCATATTGGATAATTATAGGCACCCAAAGATAGATACAAGGAGAGGCTACATGGAGAAAGTTGTTGCTTGAGACTGATCATTAACACAAATACACCTGAAATAGAGTACCAATTATGTCCACATTCCTTGTATCGCTTACTAGTAGGACTAGTTTTTCTTTTTCTTTCTTTTTTCCCCTTGATTCCAAAAATTACTGCTGAATTTCGCATTGTGTCAAAAGGGAAAACATTTCTAACCCACCCGAATTTTTTTTAAAAGGCCTTTTAACTTGTGTCAGTACATTATTGTTAGAACAGGTACATTCCTGGTGTTTTGAAACTTGAATTGGATACACTACAAACAGGATACATAGAAAGCAAAAACTATCAGCCACATAAGCACTTGCAGCATTTTTTTTTTTAAAAAGCCATGTATGTTGGCGTGGGTCCAACTCCAAAGGTGGATGTGGTGTATGCCTCTCCAGAAGCTTGGAATAAGATTTGGATAATGAAACTTCCAAGAGCACTCTGTTAGGGGAAAACGAACCTTGGAGCCCAAGATAACAAGTTACACAGAGTCTCTTATCTGGTAGCTTCAAATCCTCCCCTTAATAAGCAGAGTAAAGATGCGAAAATATGAGAAAATACACGGAGAGACTTCTGATAAGACTTATAGCATAATATATTAGACTTGATATATTAGCATTGGTCAGACATATATACATGGCATTATAGACATAGGCTTGTGCATAGATCTCTTAGAGCAACATAACATTTACAGATGTAAAATAATGACCACCAGACTCACAACTGAGTGGCAAAGTGCTGTTCTCACTCTCTTGCTTAAATAGTGAGAGCAGCCTATCACTGCAAAGAAAGCAGCTGAACGTGGTTAACAAGCACTACCTAAGCTTGTTCCAGCTGCATGCCATCAGTCATCCATTGACTTGACGTTTACAGGCATAACTTTGCATTCTCACTACAATATTAAATTTAACCCATTATTCACTTAAAGGAACAAATCTTGACAATGTAGTCCTTGTACACAATTTGAATGTAGGGCAGGTTTTTTTTCCTTTACTAGACCACCAAAAATTACAATCATAAACAAGTTTTCAACTCCATATAATATTTTCCCTCAGACAGTTGCAAGAGAAATGTAGTGAACAACAACAAAGTCCTTTGATTTGGTTAGCAGGGACGGCCTGTACTTCCCAAGACTGGATGTCCACCTCGACTCCCTAACATCATCAGGTACTTTCATGAGGAAATGAAGGGCACTGTACAGTGGACCCTCGATTTACGGAATTAATCCGTATTGGAACAGTGGCTGCAGGTTGAAAATCTGTAGGTCGAAGCTCCATTAACCTACAATGCATTGAAAACCGATTAATCCATAACCGGCCATTTTTGTTCCATTTTGGTTTTTTCCCCGGTCTGTAGGTCGAGTCTCCAACTGCAAGTCGAACCTAAATTTTGCAGCCAGAGAAGTCTGTAACTCGAAAAGTCTGTAAGTGGAGCTGTCTGTAAGTCGAGGGGACACTGTAGTTTTTGATGGCTCAACATCAGATCCCCTTGACATCCAAAGCGGAGTGAAACAGGGCTGTATCCTTGTGCTGACTCTGGGATCTTTTTTGTTGTCATGCTGAAGCACGCTTTTAGAACTGCAACAGAAGGTGTCTATCTCTAGACTAGATCAGATGGAAAGCTCTTTAATCTCTCTAGATTGAGAGCAAAAACCAAAGTCTAGCTGAAATGCATGTGGGACTTCCTCTTCACTGATGGTGCAGCTGTTGTTGCCCATTCTACCCAATACCTCCAACAACTTATGAATCATTTTAGCAAGGCCTGCCAAGATTTCGGATTAACAATCAGCCTGAAGACAACACAAGTTATGGGCCACGGCATGGATTCACCTCCCTCTATTACCATCTCTCCACAAGAATTGGAGGTTGTTCAGGATTTCATTTACCTTGGCTCAACAATCTCTGACACTCTCTCCCTAGATGCTGATCTGGATAAATGCATTGGCAAAGCAGTTACCATGTTCTCTAGGCTCACAAAGAGAGTATGGCTTAACAAGAAGCTGACAGCATATACCAAGATCCAGGTGTATAGAGCCTGTATCCTGAGCACACTCCTGTACTGCAGTGAGTCCTGGACCCTTTGTGCACGTCAGGAGGGGAAGTTGAACATGTTCCATATGCATCGTCTCTGATGCATTTTTAGTATTACCTGGAAGGACAAAGTTCCAAATAGAGTAGTCCTAGAATGAGCTGGAATTGTTAGCATGTATATATTACTGAAAGTGATGTCTATGCTTGCTTGGGCATGTTGTGAGAATGGCTGATGGTCGTATTCCAAAAGATCTGCTGTATGAAGAATTAGTGCAGGGAAGCACCCCAGAGGGAGACCACAGCTGTGATACAAGAATATCTACAAGCGGGATCTGAAGCCCTTAGGAATGGACCTCAACAGATGGGAAACCTTGACATCTGAGTGTTCAGCCTGGAGGCAGGTGGTGCAGCATGGTCCCTCCGTGTTTGAAGAGACGCTTGTTCAGCAGACCGAGGCAAAGAGGCAGTCCCGAAACCAGCAAAATCAGGGAGCTGGACAGGGGACCAATCGTATTTGTCTTCAGTGTGGAAGGGATTGTCACTTTCAAATTGGCCTTCTCAGCCACACTAGATGCTGTTCCAAGACTTCTATTCAGAGCATGTTACCATAGTCTCTGAAGACTGAAGGATGCCTACTATTCATTCAGCAATCTCCCCTCTTCATCTTATATAGAAACGCACTTCCTTTTGGCTGGGAGTAGAGGCACACAGAAATATGGCTACCTCCATATCAGAGATGTTGGGATAACATTTGGTCTACACAGTTGCAGCCAAATTAAAATTTTTACCTACTCACTGGAGGAAGGTGTTGTGCTCAGTTTGCAATGTTACTTAGGTTATATTAAATATCCATGGGATGAGGAAAAGAAGCCTATAATTGGTTCTTCCGGCAGGCCTTCCCCCCTTCCATCACTTAGTTCTCTGTGTTTTCCCATCTTGGACTCTGCTTATCTCTCTTTTGTTCTGATACTGTTTGTTTTAATATTACTCGGAGTGTAAGCTGCCCAGAGTAGATGCATTTAGAATCTAGATGGGCAGGGTAAAAGCCAAATAAATAAATAAATAAATAAATAAATAAATAAATAAATAAATAAATAAATAAATAAATAAATAAATAAATAAATAAATAAATAAATAAATAAAAAGTTGCCAAAAATCACTGCCACTGGGATGACTTTACCAGCAGCTGTGATTTTGTAATCAAAGACTTCCTCCTCGCACCCCACAGTTCTCACAGCTTTCTGATCATGAAAGGGTTACATGAGAATGGAAGCAAGAAGCATTTAATTTCCAAAATATGCCACTGCTGATGATGACATCATCAGCTTTGTGTGACATAGTTGTGTAGAATTTTGCCTTTAGGTTGAAACACTGGCAGATGGCTTAGTGCCTCTTAGCTTCTTTTACTTCCATTTCCTTAGTTTCCTGGTTTGTAGTTATAGCCAAGCATGAATGCTGTATGTCCTACTAGTAGCTCTGGTTTCCATTTTCTATGGCATCAATTAAAGTGTTTTGCCATTCCCACCAGCTGTCCTTTCCTGCTAAGGAACTGGAAATTCTAGGAATGGCAATTCTTGGGACCATATATCATACAGGGAAGCACTGACTTCTTTGTCTTGTATATCTAAGTCCTATTTGAACGGTACATGTGTAACTCCTTTGAAGTAATCAGCTTAGCCCAGTGGGTAGGCAATCCTAAAGGAAGGACTTGTGGTTTTGGCTTTGGAAATGAGTTGGAAAGGCTGCTGTTATACAGAGATGTTCTGGAAGCAACAAATCACCTTGATTTAGAGGCTGTAAAGTTCTGCTTGTTCTAAGTTTTAGGTTTCTTGCATGTTGGAATAAACAAGAGAAGGTTTTAAAGACAATAATTAAAACTCTGGACACAAAAGAGACTTTTTGAGACATTTCTCCAATCAACTGCTTCCATTGTGACTTTCTGATGCATAGAACTTAAGGGACATATGTATATGAACATCAAGCATCTAGCATCTAGCTTGAGATATGATATTGTTGCTATTTTGTTATCTGGTTTAGAAAATGTAATAACTTTGGAAGATTCCTAATTATGCTGGCAATATTATGGTTGTTGTGGGTTTTTCGGGCTTCTTGGCCGTGTTCTGAAGGTGGTTTTTCCTAACGTTTCACCAGTCTCTGTGGCCGGCATCTTCAGAGGACAGCAAACAGTTTGCTGTCCTCTGAAGATGCCGGCCACAGAGACTGGTGAAATGTTAGGAAAAACCACCTTCAGAACACGGCCAAGAAGCCCGAAAAACCCACAACAACCATTAGATCCCGGCCATGAAAGCCTTCGCGAATACACTGGCAATATTAGTTTGCAAGTTAGCCCTACAGAAAATTAGAAAGTGGAACACACGTACTCACAATTTTAGGTTTATTTCATTTCATTTCATTTATGGGCTGCCTTTCTCCCAATGAGGGAACCTAAAGTAACTCACCATTATTAAAATAAGTTGGGCCAAAACAACAATAACCACAATAAATGACAAGGTTAAAAAATAATTAAATGTATAATAATAATTAAAAGATTATCTCAAACTTGGTGCATGCGCTCGTAATCTCAAGATTAGACCACTGCAATGCGCTTTACATGGGGCTGCCTTTGAGGCTAATGTGGAAACTTCAGGTGGTGCAGAATGCGGTGGCCAGACTCCTCACTGGAGTGAGAAAATACCAATGTATTTCTCCAACTCTGGCTGCATTGCATTGGCTGCCCATTCGTTTCCGCGTTGACTTCAAAGTCTTAATGCTTACTTACAAGGCCCTAAACGGTTTAGGACCTCGATATTTGGCGGAACGCCTGCTCCCGCCAAGATCTACCCGGATCACCCATGTGAGTCAGGAGGAGAGGCTGAGGAGCCTGATGCTGAGAGAGGCCCGGAAGGAAAAGACACGAAACTGGACCCTCTCAGCGGTGGCTCCTCGCCTCTGGAACAACCTCCCTTCAGAGATTCGTGCGGCCCTACGCTGGGAATCTTTAAAACCCAATTAAAAACATGGTTGTACATCTAGGCCTTCCCTCCAGTCAATACCTGATTTCTTTTCTATTCCTTCTTATTTTATTCTCACTGTATTTTATTACAACTGGATCGATTATGCAATGTTCTTGTGTTTTATTGTTTTATCCTATACAGTGGGGTCTTGACTTGAGAACTTAATCAGTATTGGAAGGCGGTTCTCAAGTCAAAAAGTTCTCAGGTCAAATCTGCATTTCCTATAGGAATGCATTGAAAACCATTTGATCCGTATCTGCTCTTCTCCGTCCATAGAAACTAATGGGAAGCTGCTATTCTGCCTTCAACCACTAGAGGTGGATATTTTGTTTCTTTTTTTCTTAGGTTAAGAAAGGTTCAGGGAAGGCAGGGAAAATACAGTCCAGGCAGTACCATGCAGTCCGAAGACTGTCTCCCAATCCACTCTCTAAACGCTGGGAGGAGTGAGGAAGCAGACAGGCACCCTTCTCACTGCCCAACAGTTAACTGAAAGTTCAAATTTTGCACTTTCCCTGCCTCCCACGTGGTTTTTTTCAGTTCTCAACTCAAATCTAAGTATGTAAGTCAAGTCAATAATTTCCTATGAGAGTGGTTCTTAAGTCAAAATGTTCTTAACTCGAGCCGTTCTTAAGTCAAAACCCCACTGTACTGGAAGCCGCCTAGAGTGGTCGAGTAGACCAGATAGGGGGGTATAAATCAAATAAATAAATAAATAAATAAATAAATAAATAAATAAATAAATAAATAAATAAATAAATAAATAAATAAATAAATAAATAAACCTTTAAAAACTTTAAAATACACTTAAAAATAACTTATGCTCAGTATCCAAGAGGACTCAGTTATTAAAAGCCTAAAAAGGCAGGTGTTTAACTGTCATTGAAAAGATAAAAGAAGAGGGCCAATCTAACTTCCTGAGGCAGATTATTCCACAGTTTGGGAGCAGCTACAGAGAAGGCCCCGTCTTGCCTCCCCTTCATACATGCATGTGAGGGGAATAGGATTGAGAAAATGGTCTCCTGTGAGGAAATATGTTCCTTCAGCTTTAGAAAGCTTGTCTTCAACTATAATTTCTAATTTAGCCTCCATTCTTTTACCTGGTAATGGGATTGGTGGCACTGTGGGTTAAACCACAGAAGCCTCTGTGCTGCAACGTCAGAAGACCAGCCGTTGTAAGATCGAATCCATGCAACAGAGTGAGCTCCCATTGCTTGTCTCAGCTCCTGCCAACCTGGCAGTTCGAAAGCATGCAAATGTGAGTAGATAAATAGGTACCACCTCAGTGGGAAGGTAACAGCGTTCCGTATCTAGTCGCACTGGCAATGTAACCATGGAAACTGTCTTCAGAGAAATGATGGTTCTACGGCTTGGAGACGGGGATGAGCGCTGCGCCCTAGAGTCGGACACGACTGGACTAAATGTCAAGGGGAACCTTTACCTAATGGGATTACAGCATTCCCTTCTCTCCAGATCTTCAGATACCAGAAAGTGTATTCTTTCCCACAGAGAAAAAAAGAGCTGAATAAAGTCACTGAAGCCTTTCTCCCTTTTCTTTTGCAGAAGACCGCAAAATCTTTAAAGATGATGATAGGAAAAATAGGAAAGGCATGTGAGGCTGCAGGAAATGAAAGAGTTGGTTTATTAGTCTACTCATATCCTCACTGTATGTTTTGTTTTATTGTTGATTCCTTTTCCAAATTCTGGCTTCTTCTATGTAAATTTCATGTGTTG
The DNA here is from genome assembly GCF_051106095.1 of Pogona vitticeps. NCBI lineage: Eukaryota > Metazoa > Chordata > Lepidosauria > Squamata > Agamidae > Pogona > Pogona vitticeps. The sequence continues at coordinate 25,207,674 of NC_135783.1, read as the reverse complement.
GCTGTTTAAAGGTTGCAGGGGAAAATATGTGTGGGAACAAATAAACTTACTTTTACATAAATCAAGAACACAGCATGGAGGAATGTTACCATCTCTTCCTGAGTTGTACGTATAATGCAATGTTATTTAGGAAAACATTTTCACAGATATTCTAGCCCTTGACGTGTATATATTCCCAGGACAAATGGGGAGAGAATGCCAAGAGCTGTGAGCCATAATCCTGTTAGCAAAGAATAGTAAAGAATAGCAAAATTCAGAATGGATCATTTCACCGTAAGAACAAAAGACCTCAAACCATCTTTATATTCAGAAAGGCTTTGCATCTCTACTACCTGGGGGTGGGGTGGGGAATAATAAATCCTCATTTCCCCCCACATCACTCATTTCTACCAACAAAATTTGCCCCTGTAATCTTGTGTGAAGCTTCTGTTTCCCTACCTCCATCTTAAAGGGAAAGATAAGGCATTTAAAAGGTAATGGGTAGCTGCCCAAATCAGTGATGCAGCTTGTCATTTTATGTTGCAGAGTTTTGAATTTTGGTTACGTTCCTCTAGGTATGCAACAGAAGTGTAGGGATTCACAGAGCAAAACCAATTCAAGTTCCCAAGAGCAGACCACTCTTTTGTCTCATAAACTGGTACTTACAGTCTCAATAGCTCACTTTGAGACATTAATGGGAGAAAGAATAAAAGGTTTTGTGGTTGTTGTGGGTTTTTCGCGCCCTTTGGCTGTGTTCTGAAGGTTGTTCTTCCTAACGTTTCACCAGTCTCTGTGGCTGGCATCTTCAGAGGACAGGAGTAGCACTCTGTGCTCTTGTGCAGTTTGTTTGGGAGTTGAGTATTTGTAGCTGTGGGATCACCTTTTTGTCATTTTCAGGAGATGGGTGATTATGGTGATCAGCGTGTTTTTGTTGTGGGTGTACTGTGGTGATGAGGATGAGAGATTATCTGTCACTGTGATTGATGGGTGTCGTTAGCTGGTATTTTGTGTGTAGTGATCACCAGTCCTTGTGGCTGGATAGAGTTCGTTGACCTTTTGCAGGCTATATTTTTCAGTGGTGGGAGCCAAGCTTTGTTGACTTTTAAAGTTTCTTCTTTTTTGTTGAAGCTCTGCTGGTGTTTGTGGATTTCAATGGCTTCCCTGTGCAGTCTAATGTAATGATTGCTAGTGTTGTCCAGTATTTCAGTATTTTGAAACAGAATTTCACGTCCAGCTTGTTTTAGGGCATGTTCAGCTACTGCTGATTTTTCTGGTTGTTTTAGTCTGCAGTTTCTCTCATGTTCTTTGATTCTGGTGTGGATGCTTCGTTTTGTGGTTGCAATATATACCTGGCCACAACTGCAAGGTATCTGGTATACTCACTCATCTCCCAAACAAACTGCACCAGAGCACAGAGTGCTACTCCTGTCCTCTGAAGATGCTGGTCACAGAGACTGGTGAAATATTAGGAAGAACAACCTTCAGAACACAGCCAGAGCCTGATGAGCAGGCTAGTTCAGAGCAAGGAAGCAACTGCCTACTTGTATTTTTAACTGACTAGTTCTGCCTTTCCAGAACTAAGACCATTAAATGTTCTAAAAGGAATTGATGGTGTTACTCATTACTTCTTGGCAGTTAAATTGCTGTTAACATTGCAATGATCATGCAAGTGTTTCATTGCTTTGAGTGTTATTAATGCACTGCATCGTCATTACCAATAGGCCAGAAATCTAGACAGCAATACTCTTTAGTGACTGTTCTGATACTGCACTTTGAAATATTTATGAAAAAACACAAAGGGGAAAACAAAACTAAGAATATTTTCCTTGACATTTAGGAGTCATAAGAGAATTGCATAGTTCTTTCAGTCTGTCCTCATAGGGCTTGGTTTCCAGGCCCCTGATCGTTCTTGTTGCACTCCTCTGAACTTGTTCTAGTTTGTTGGCATCCTTTTTACAGTGCGGTGACCAGAACTGGACACATTACTTGAGATGAGGCCTAGCTAGTGCTTCATTCCAACGTCTGCATCATCTCATTCTCTGACATTTCAAAGTACAAAACTGAGTGGAATGACAAAAGTTACAATTGGTTTTTTTAAGGGATAGTTAAAATATTAAAATACAACTGATTGTGTAACAATAATCAAAATTCACTAACTTAAAATAATAATATATCAAAAAAATATTTAAAAAGAATTTGCTTTAGAAGTGCAGTGTGTCCTATTAAAATTTCCTTTCTTATAAAATAATAATAATAATAATAATAATAATAATAATAATAATAATAATAATAATAATAATAATAATAATAATAATAATAATAATAATAATTTATTGTCATTGTAAGTATATACACAGTATACCCATACAACGAAATTCACATACACCCAGAGACCAGACACATGCACACACATAAAAATCCCCAAACACTCCCCACCCACTAAAAAATCCCCCACTAAAAATACAAACATCTACACCACAGGGCAAGTAAGACAGTCCAACTAATTATTCACTACTGGTGGTCTTTAAGCTCATTATTAATTGCAATTATAGCTCTGGGATAAAAACTATTGAGAAAACGTGTGGTCCGAGTCTTAATTGTTCTATATCTTCTGCCAGATGGTAACAGTTCAAAAAAGTTATAAGCAGGATGGGAAGAGTCTCTCAGGATGCTGTGTGACTTCCTCAGACAGCGGGATGTGAGGATGTCATCCAGGGTTGGTAGCTGGAGCCTGATGATATTCTGGGCAATTTTAATGGTTCTCTGTAGAGCCTTTTTGTCCGCTACAGAGCTACTCCCAAACCATGCCAGAATGCCATAGGTTAGGACACTCTCAATGGTGCTACGATAGTATGACAGAAGTAAATGCTGAGATAAATTTAACTTGCCGAGCATTCTCAGGAAATACAGCCTCTTCTGTGCCTTCTTCATTAGCATGTTGGCATTTATAGTCCATGAGAGGTCCTCTGAGATGTAAGTATCTGGCCAAGAGGGATATAAATGCAGGAAAATCAGCTTCTGTTTATCTTCAATCATGTTCTGCAATTTAGCCTCAATTTCTTTTCCTCCTATTAGTGGGATACAAGCTGTTACATCCTAGTTACAGCCCTGTCCCTTTGAGTACGAATCTCCAATGACCGCTTATTTGCAAAAGCTTACCTGAAGGGAAAGGGTTTTGCAAGACAGCAGGATGACACAAGGAGCCGATCTAGCATCCTGTGGTGGAGAGAGTCTCATAGCCTGGGAGCAGCCACTGAAAAGGCCCTGTTTTGCATTCTTATCAGACTTGCCTTTGAGGACGATGGGATCAAGGGAGGCTCTTATGGAGTGAAACGATCTTTCAAGCACCCTGTCTATGTCATATAGATCTTTCTGTGCATTTCTAAATACATTAACACTCAAGCATAAATTTATTCGCCATGGTACTGATTTATGTAGAGGGTGGGTAGTTTGGGTTGTTGATTCTCTGCGCTCTGTGATGTTGTGGTGTTATTTCTAGAATAACTGAAATATGGTTATACATAGTAAAATAACTGTATAGTAGAAAATGTTCTTGGCAAACTCACATTATGTTAGGATGAGCACATAGCAAGCAGTTGAATGGAATAGCTGTTTTCTGTTTATTTTTCCATTGACAAGCCAAGGCGTATAATGGCCTACTCCGAACCTCAACCCTTCCCCATACACAATTAGTTCCTATTATTATTATTGTTTTAATAAAGCTTCTCAGATGCAGAATCTTATTTCCTTTTATTTCTCAGCCCAAAATTCCAAACTGAAAACTTCTACAAATGATGTTTCCACCACACAGCAGATGTTATTTATTCATTTTTCACCAGGGCTCAAATTCATAATGTCTCAAACAAATTCTTTTTTAAATGCATGACACAAAGTATTTCCTTATGGTAGAAATGAGCTTGGGTTTTCTTTCCCATGTGAAGAGGAAGGTGAAATATTACCACATGGGAAAGCAATCGTACACTATTAGCTACTAACTACAACACATTAATTCTGTGGAGAGTGGATTTTTTAATACCTCATGCACCAGTGTCTGTTTAATTAGAACAACAGCATCTATTGAACATCTCACTAAGTCTGATGTTAGATTGCCCATTATCCTCATCAAGAGGTTTTCAGCGTTTATTGATTCCAGCTTTTTAAATGTAGTCAATTTAATTGTTTACTCCAATAGCATTTATTGTAAATCAGTTTTCACATACATTGTTCTCAATGTTCTTTTTGATGCCATTTTATATGTCCAAAATTAGTGAGAAGGACTCTTGTAGGCTACGGTGCATTTTGTGTGTGTGTGTGTGTGTGTGTGTGTGTGTGTGTGTGTGTGTGTCCGTGCGCGTGTGTGTGCCTGCACACAGACACATCAATACTTGTTATGTGCCATCAAATTGTCCCATGTTGACCCTATGCATGAGTGATGTCCTTCCTGTCTTCAACTGCCCTGCCCTGCTCTTGTAAACTCAAGTATGTGGCTTCCTTTAGGGAGTCAGTCCATTTCCTCTTTTCCTGCTGCCTTCCACTTTTCCCATCATTATTGTCCTTCCCATGATGTGCCCAAAGTTCAACAGCTTCAGCTTAAACCCTTTTTGACTCCAGATATAGTTCAGACTTGATCTTCTCTAGGATCCTGGCAGTGCAGGGTATCCGCAATTCATTTCAGTTCATTTGAAATGAATTGGATTCATTTCAAATGAATCCAATTTTTTCCTGTCAGCTTTCTTTACTTTACTGTCCACCTTTCACACCCACTAGTCTACACCAATGTTGCCCAAAAGCCTCACATTGGGTATAAATGGCTTTTCCCCATCCAGGTATCAGTAACACACAGTAGACTGGCTTTTTCATCTATGATTTGGATGAGACAGAAGTGTTCTTATAAGCTGATGCTGTATTCATTAATTAGCAGTATGATTTAATGTTCATTAATCAACAATAGCAAACCTGAGGGTCTACAGGAAGGGTAGCCACCTTCTTGAGGAAGAAACAGAGAGAGACTGAGGTCATGTACCCTGGACAAACATATGAAAACAGATCGAATTAGTGATGTTTGTAAATTTAGGAGTGAATCCAGATGGAAGAAGAAGCTGCTACCCTCCAAATCTCCAAGTTCATTCCAGCATTCAGGTGGTTAAACCTTAAAAGATAAAACAAAAAAATGCAGCACAATTCCAAGCAGGAAAGGGGAAAATGCCGGTAGTAGACAGTGTCCAGGACAAGTCAGCTGGCGCTAAAGGAGAAAGTCAGTGGCAGCTGAATCTCTCCTCCCCCATTCAGACCAAGGCCCTCCTGGACACCCCAACACTGAGGGGCCAGGGAGAACTTTTAATGAAGTGACCAGGTAATAGGTATTCCCTTGCAGCTACTCTGCCAGCAATTTTATGCAGCTGTAGGTTGAAGGAAAAGACTAGCCTCAGCGCTACTAGCTAGCATTTGTGTTCTTGAATTTTCTCTCTCCCCATGTTCCTTTTTATCCAGCTTAGTTTACTGAACTGTCCACTACTTGTAGGGTTAAATGTGTGTATGTAACTATGGGTGAATATGGCTTTGTTTCTTTGTTTTTGGTGGTATCATCTTTGAATGGCAGGTGGTTTTGAATCAGGGGGCTACCTTTTATCTTTCTCTCTGGCTCCACCTCACCTCTTCCCCCCCCCCTTTGGTGGTTCAGTTACCGTTACTTGCTGGCCTTTATGCCTATATCAGAAGTCAGCCTGGATGAAGAACAATCCTCTGGCATTCCTCTCTCTGAGTATTGAATGTCTATTCTGTCCCCCAAATTTATGGTGCTCTGTTGTCTCTTCTCCACTCCAGGACATAGCCATTTGTGTATATCTCTTTGCAGGAATGGGATTTTTTGACACAGAACCAGAAACACAGAAATACAATGATGGGCATGGACTAGGGATAGGCACAAACGAAACTAGGAACCAGAAAGAAACAAACTGAGCTGGTTCGCAGTTCGGTTCATGCAACCTGTTTTGCCGAATTGAAATGAAGCACGATTTTTTTTTTCTCCTCAGTGCTTTGTTTTGCTTTGGCAAAAATGGATGCCCATATGCTTGCCCCCATTGCTCCCCTACCTGGTTCTGCCACTTCTCCTCCACATTCAGAGATTGTAGCTTGGGTTCCCTTCCAGGAGACGGGCCCACTGTCTCTGCACATGTGCCCACCTATCAGCTAAGCAAGATGGGGGTGGCAGAGGAGGAGGAAATGACGGTGGAGGTGGCAGGACCAGGTAGGGAGGCAATGGGCAACAGGGGTGGAGTGGGTGGCACAGCGGGTGGAGGTAGTAGATTCCGCTCCCCCCATGCATGAACTGGAAAAATGAAACATGAACTGGTCCATTTTTCCAGTGATTCGTGGTTCATGGATAGTCACAAACCACAAACCATCACGAACCACCAATTTTCTTGTTCATGCCCATCTCTAGCCTGGACAAAAGACAGAAAGTCACTCAAAGGACATGTGAGAGGGTCAACCTGTGCATGTTTCCATGAACACAGATTGGGTGAGGGGGCCCATGTACATGTCAAATATTATAGAACTGAGAGGTGGAAAGGACTCCCCCCTCCAGGGTCATCGAGTGAAATCAGCTTGTCTATATCCTTCTTGAAGTTTAGTAGTCAGAACTGGATGTAGTATTCCAGGTGAGATCTGATTAAAGCAGTCAGGGATGGTATTATTGTGTCTGCTAATCAAGATGAATACTTCTGTTGCCGCAACTTAGTCCAGTGGGGTCTTGACTTGAGAACTTAATCCGTATTGGAAGGCGGTTCTCAAGTCAAAAAGTCTGTAAGTCAAGTCTCCATTGACCTACAGTGCATTGAAAACCGATTAATCCCGTAACAGGCCATTTTTGTTCCATTTTGGGTTTTTTCTGGTCTGTAAGTCAAATCTCAGTCTGCAAGTCAAACCTAAATTTTGCGGCCAGAGAAGTCTGTAACTCAAAAAGTCTGTAAGTCAAGCCGTCTGTAAGTAAAGGGTCCACTGTATTGCCTTTGCTTTTTTTGCCAGTGCATCACAGTTTGGATTCATCACTGGCTGGCAATCTACTAAGACCCCAAAATCTTTTCCACAGATACTATTGCTAAACTAGCTGTCGCCCATCTTACATTTGTACATCTGGTTTTTCCTACTATATGCAAAGTTCTGCATCTCCCGCCTTTTAAACTAATTCTGGGCATTTTGAAACTGATTACAAAGAATGTTTATGGTGTGGGGGGGTGAATTCATAAATAGCCAATCTAATAACATTTATATTACTCTACCATTGTTATTTTACGATGTTTAATTTATGACAGAGGTTCTCACATTCTTTGCAGCACAAGCTTCTATGAAAGACCTGCATATCAAAGACACCATCATCACAATGTTTAACACTCACTGACTTTCTTACCAACCATTCATGATCTCTGCATTTTGATAGATATATTTTGATTCCAATAATTTTATTTGTTCATTCATTCAGTCAGTAATTTATATTTGCCATGTGATATCTCCTCTTATGTCTGATGAAATGGACTTGTCCACAAAAGCTCACATAAAAAAAATATATATAAGTTAGTACTTAAAATGCCATCAGGTTTTTTGTCTCTTTTTTTAACTTTTTACTTTTATCGTTTTTAAAAAATTATTCAGCTATGTGGAACTTCTGCACTCCCTCCCAAACAAATACTAGGTGTGCAAAATATATACAAACACCTTGACATTGAGCCCTCATGCCGTTGGGGAGCTGTGAAGGAAGCCGGCCTAGACACTAAAGGCACAACAGACAATCAAATCACAGTTCCAACACCACTCATTCTGACATTTGTTTCTCCGTCTGGAGACGTAGAGAAGCATAACAATTCCCTCAGACTTCAGCCGGCATCCTGGTACTTAGCAACTGTGTTTGGAAATCCTCCCGCTCGTTTCCTGAGTAGAGATCCAGCTACTGCCTTCAATGACATATGACCAGCAAGCCTTTTTAGGTTGGCCACTTGAAAAGTATGGCAGGGTTCTTGAACTTTTTTTTTATTAGGCATATGGAAAAGGGTATTTCAGCAAGTATAGTCTGTCATGCAAAGCAAAATCCCTGTTTCTAATGAAATTCCAATTTCTGTACAACTATTAAACATACAAGAGCCATAACTCTTTCACATTGCCACCCTGACGGTAATCTTTATAACAACATCAGTGGTGTTTAAGAATGATCTATCTTCACTAGGACAATGTTAAAGGAAATGGACTGGTACTGGGCTCGGATGACCTTTAGAAAGGAAGGGAAAGGAATCATAAAATAATTGAGTTGGAAGGGGCCTAAAAGGCTACTACGTCCAACTCCCTTCTTAATGCAGGAATCCAAATCAAAGCAGACGGTTGTCCAATTTTCTCTTGAATGCTTCCATCGCTAAAGCACTCACCACCTAATTGGTTCCATTGTTGTACTGCACTAACAGTTAGGGTGTTCCCCCCCCCCATATTCAACTGAAATCTGGCTTCCTGTAACTTGAGCCGATTATTACATGTCCTACTCTCCAGGATGATGGAGAACAGATCCTGCCCATCCTCTGTATGACTGACTACCTTTTAAATATTGGAAAAGTCCTATCATCTCTCCCCCCCCCCCCAGTCTTCTTTTCTCAAAGCTAGAAACGCCTGTTGGGTTCAGGCAATGAGCAGGCTGATGGGCTTTGTGGTGATCACCAGATAATGGATAATAGGATAGCAAAGAGTCTCTTAGCAATAGATGAAAGAAGCCAGCCACACACAGAGATGGATGTCTGCCACAGTACTCCCGGTGGGCGACTCAGCAAGGAAGCAGAATGAGAAGTCGTCTGGCTTCTTCTGCCTCCCTGCCCCCAGGAGACTGTCCTTTTATTAACATTGCAAGGTCACAGGTAGTGACAGCATTACAGATAGTAGACAGGGTTCAGATAGGACAATGGTTACATCATGTTATTAGGGTAGGTCTGGGGAAAGGCAATTAATCAAGCCCTCTGATTGGCCTAAGGCAGTGGTTCTTAACCTTTGTTACTCAGATGTTTTTGAACTGCAGCTCCCAGAAACCCCAGCCAGCACAGTTGGTGGTGAAGGCTTCTGGGAGTTGCAGTCCAAAACTCCTGAGGTTTAGAACAAGGTTAAGAACCAGTGGCCTAAGGAAAGGCCTCTATGGCAAGCTCTCTATGATAATGAGAAGGAGGGAGAATGATGGCAGCTCCTCCCCTCAGAAACAGCCACAGGATGCTAGGAGAGTTTTCTCTACACTACAACACCCATGTGGCTTAGTAACCTTGGGAATGGCACCCCCCACACACGCCCAGTTCTTTCAGTCTTTCCTCATAGGGCTTGGTTTCCAGGCCCCTGATTATCCTTGTTATTCTCCTCTGAACTTGCTCCAGTTTGTTGAAATCCTTCTTAAAATGCAGGGTATAGAACTGGACACAGTACTCTAGATGCGGCCTAACCAGTACTGAGTAGAAAGGGAAAGGGAAGGGAAGGAAAGGGGTTGAGGATTCCATTCCAGTAGATATAAGAAAACTGCATGGAAATATATGCATTCCAAAAATATCGTATATGGCTGTGTAAAGCAGACAGACAAACTAACAAATGGAAAATGTATATTCAGCATTATACCATATTTAAAGTGAAATGTTTTGGGTCGAGTTGCAGTGAAACGTTAGCAATTATTAGGCTGCGCCTGTTTAAATTACATGTCATATAGAGAATAAAGGATTGAAAACTCAGCAGTTTTGTCGTTTCTTAGCCTAAAACTGACCCTTGCTTAGTAATTTTGCAATTCCAGCTTTTCCTCTGAAACAGCACTTAAGCAGACTGTTATTTGCAGGGCTCAGTTATTGAACAAGGTTTGGTGGTTAGCACTAGCAAGCCTCGGCATTAAGGGTGTTTCTTGGTGGAAATGCCTGTGTTATTATCTTAAATAAATGTCATGTATTTCTCTTGGAAGCGCTGTGCTAGACAACATAACATAGACAAAGCAAAATGTGCACTAACAAATCACAAAGTAAAGTGACCAGGCAGAAAGAACTATATTTGAATTTCCAAGGATGAAGTTGTAATAATAATAATAATAATAATAATAATAATAATAATAATAATAATAATAATAATAATAATAATAATAATAATAATAGTTGTTGTTGTTGTTGTTGTTATTATTATTATTATTATTATTTCTGATAAAACTCTTGAATATTTTTGCTACAGTGCTCAATTAATGGGTTTAATCCAGAGTGAAGCTGCTAAAATAAATGGAAATAAGTTAATCATGACTAGATTAGTTCCAGTCATTTTAGCTGGCTAATCTAAATTCTATTAAGTCTGGATTTCACCCATTATTTAGACCAGAGGTGGGAACCTTAGGCCATGGAGTTGTTACACACTTGCCAACTGGCATTGCCCAACATGCTATGCTTCTTTCCTCTGGACACCATCATTTGGTAGTTTTCTAGTTTTGTATGTTTTCCGTGTTCTTAAAGGATTAAATGCCTCCACTAAGACTTTAATACTGACAGTAAGAACTTTATTTATGAGCAGTCTAGTAACTACTTCCAAGTAACTAATAAGGCTCTTTCGATTCTAAAACCTACAGGATAGTAAATTATGTGCATGCTATTTACTTGCAGTGCCATCCAAATTAAAAAAAATGCTCCATAGTGGATTTGGAATCAACAGAAACTTCTTCTGATTGCACAACTGTCCTTCTGCTATCATACACCCCTTGTGCTCATTGATCTCAGATACGTTGAATCTGCTGGCACAACAACTATGCTATCTGAGATCATCCAGCAGAAAACATAAGGGGATAGATAAAGAGAGATCCCAATCCCTCTCAGCTCATACTCACAGCCACTATGCCTGTAAAGAGTTAGTCTAGGGACAGGGTAATCCTAAGTAATTTCCAACAACCCTAGGCTGGGATGAATTTGGGTTTAGTGTAGACTCAGTTGACATTTTATCAGTCCAGTTCATCTTCAACCATCTTGCCTAGTTAGGACAGAACCTTTAAAACAGAATCCTGATTAGGCTGAATCCAGGATGGCTAGTAGAATCCAAAATGGCTGTGGGCCAGCTGAGCTAAAACTGAGGCAGTGCTAAATCCAAACCCTACCCAGCCTAGAAAATTATTTAAGACTATGCAGGAGGGGTGTCTAAAAACACACACACCTTTATACTAGCAATTTGACTATTCCTTTTGTTAGCAGAACATAAGGCAGAAACACAAAAGCAGAGGAGATGTAGCCTTGTCTCACCACCCCTCCCTTGGGACACACAGTCCATCCCTTTTATAAGGGGAAAAACAGATTGCTTCAGGTACATCTTAACAAGAGAGAAGTGAACCTTACTCCCATTTGTCAGCTATCATTATAATCAGAAAGAATAAAACCCTGAATAGAGTTTCTTGCATAGAGGAAACCTGTATGCTTGCTTTCCAAAAGGTGGTCAAGAAAGAAGAGATGAACAAGAACAATGTAACCCAAAAGCAAACAGGAAGAAGAGGCTGGCCCCATAACTGAAGCAGGTAAAGGCAAGTCTACTGATCAACTGAGTGTCAAGTAATAAAACAACAGGCCACACCCTCTTCCTTTGACACTCAGTGTTCAGGCATGCAAGATTGCAGTTGTTCCAACTAGGACTACACTCACCTTGGCCTAACATTGTGCTGGTGCAGTGGCTCTGTCCTTTGGCTGGGTGTGGGCATTGGCTTCACCCATGCTCTACCTCTTTAGCACTTTTCCCATCTTTCTGCCAACAAAGCTCTTCTGAGATTGTAGCCCCATCCAGGAATGTCACCTGAATAAAGACTGTCAGGTTTTAATAATAATAATAATAATAATCGTGCACCAGTAAGTCAATTCTGAATTATGGCAACACTTTTCAGGGTTTTCCAGGCAGAGTGTACTCAGAAGTGGTTTACCGTTCCCTTCTTCTGGGGCTGCGCCGCTTGCCCAAGGCCACACAAAAGCTAGCATTTTCCCCCCTGGAGTTACAGCGGGGAATCGAACTCCCAGCCTCTAGTTCCACTGCCAGATAGCTATAAGGTGCTGAATATTTCACTTGAGATAGTAGCTCTCAGACTAGAAGGCAGAACTCTCTCTATTCCATTTTCAGTATCTCAGCAGTGGTCTTTATGATGGAATACTTGCAGTGTACCACCAGGCTGGGCAGCTGTGGTTCCCCAGATGTTTGTGGCTTACCACTTCCATTAGCCCAAGACAGCAGATGCAACTGTGAGGCACTCTGGGGGTCGCATTCTACACTTGCCGTCCAACTGTGAGCCACATTGCTTACCCCAGACTGAAAAGAACCCATGGAAGTTGCTAAGGGGAGAGAATGTTTTCTTTTCAATGTAACCAAATTTTAGCTCCAGTCTATGTTTGACAAAGACATACTTATAGTTGTATGCAACACATATTTCTGGCTGATTTCAGTGAACTAAGACCCAAAGTTAAAAACCATCTGCACCTTCTGTTTCCGCTTGAGACATTATTTATGTTTTTGGCTTTTTACCCTGAGCTAAATACAGAACGTGTAAAGGCTGTTAATTAACCCTTGGAGAAATGCATTTCCCAACAGCATATGGAATGCAAAGATGTTTTTAATCAAGCAGTAAAACTCCCAGGATTTATACAGGTTCAAATTGTCCTATTTAATGAACCCAACAGGAATCATTGTAAAATATTTTTCTTAACATAAAACTATGTTGAAATAAAGTCACACCCAAACAAAAGCCACAAAATTCAAATTTGAGTCTTATGAATCATTGTCAACACAAAGGTTGATGGCAAAATATTTAGTGACGGGAATGTGCAAGTTCAGTGTTTAGTGTCCTTAGCCTAAACAGATTGCCTTGGAGGCAACAGCTCCTTGATTGCAGTGGAACGGACATCCAAGTAAATGTTCTTGGACTGAAGGCTTCCTAATCAAATTGCTTCCATATTTTATTGGCTGCATTGTGTACACCAAGTATAGCTACACAGACATAAATAACTAGTTTAGGCAGTTATTTAGCCCACACGTTCATTATCTGGTCATAGACATATTGTTATAATAAAGAACAAGTTTGGCTTAAAACACAATCTGGGAATGAATTGTAGGAAAAATTATTTTAATCATGAATCCTTCTGAAACATGAGAAGAGAATGCACAGTCATTTGTAGAAGGGATACATCCCAATTAATTGAACTGATGGAATGCATAGAGGCTCTGAGCAAACGGGTACAATATCTTAGCAATAAAATGTATGTGTGTGCATACATTGGTCTTGCTCAGTATCTTTAACATTGGGCTTCAAAGGGGCTGGGAAACCTGTGGCCCACCAGATCTCCCATCATTTTCAGCCAGTCTGGCCAGTTGCAAGGGATGTTATTCAGCAACATCTGGAGAAATACAGCATTCCCATTGTGCTACAGCTTGGCACATCCTAAAAATATAACAATAGAACTGACAGTGAAGACCAAAAGAGATGAGGTGGCAGAAAGAATTAGCCAGGCTTCCTAGAAATCTATGTTTTCATCTAAAAACCTTTTCATCTTAAATGAAGTGCAGGTGACTCAATCTGAATTAAGACCCTAATATGCAAGTTGTGGGGCCTCAAAATGTAGCTCCCACTTGTGACCTCACTCTAGAAAAGGGCCTTTGTGCCTGCAATTTACATTGCCAATGATGATCCCTTTGGCAATGTGAGTTATAAACCTTGATCTTAATCCTCAGCATGACCTGAGGGGAGAAGGGTTAAAGCTTTCCTACTCTGCACCCCAACTGGAGTTCCAAGCAGAATCAGCTTCCTTTTTGTGTTTAAGTAAAAAGGAGATTGTTATATAGTGGCTTGCCACTTCCTTAAAGTAGCTTCTAATTTGATCCTGAGATCCTATGTTTTTTCCTCTGGATCCCTAAACTTCTCTTTTGTTACAGTTCTTTGGAAATATCACCCTGATCAAGCAAAGGGCACCATTCATGTGGACTCTTTATCAAACTATAAATTTTAAGACTCGGGAGTGGGGAGGAACCGTTCTTTTATTCTATGTGTACACGTACATCCTGCCTTCTAAGAATTTAAGACAGTGAATGCATTTCTTGTCTTCCACTCCTCACTTTGTCCTCATCAGTCACATTTTTCTTAGCCTGGATTACCTTGTGAGGTAGTTCAGGCCAAGAGAATGTGACTGGCTTTGAGGTTACCTGGAGCGCTCCAAAGCCACGTGGAGCTTTGAATCAAAGTACAGTGGTGCCTCGCAAGACGATGTTAATTCGTTCCACAAAAAATGCTGTCTTGCGAAAACATCATCTTGTGAAATGCAATTGGAATGCATTGAAATCCATTTAATGTGTTCCAATGGAAAAATTGTCATCTTGTGAAAATCGTCCATAGAAAACATCATCTTGTGAAACACGGTTCCCCATTGGAATGTACTGAAATCTATTTAATGTGTTCCAATGGGGAAAAATTGTCATCTTGCAAAAATCATCCATAGGAAACCATCGTTTTGCGAAGTGCAACAGCGATCACAAAAACCAATTGTCTTGCGGATTAATCGTCTCACGAGGCAATCGTCTTGTGAGGCACCACTCTATCTCAAGTCCTATTCTCTTAGCTCTCAACACTAAACTGCAATGCTAATTGTTGTGATAGTTGAACACCAAGAACTGAGATATGCTTGCTATATAGATTTGCATCTTCCTGTCATACGCCCACTTGCGAAAAATGAGGACTTACTATACATATACTTTACATATGACAGTCGTCTCTTTTAAAGGCTGTTATACAACATCCCTCTGTTTAAAGGCATCCTTCTCGAAAGACCTCTAAGAAGGATGACTAGGAGCCATCAAATTGCCCATTGTTTGAATCTGGACAGCAGAGTGAGCAACCCCCCCCTCCCCTGGTCAATGGCTCAAACCTCGGTTCAATGTGGACAGAAATTTGCACTGTATTTCATTTTCTATTTGAATTATGTGTAAGTGGACACCTTATTGGGCCTGGTCTTTTCCCAGCACTCTCATTCATGTTACAATTAATGCTGTTTCATGGTTGTTGCTGATACATTTGTTTCCCTTCTGTTCTGTTCTTTTAAAGCAATGTGTCATTTTACTGGGATGTCAAATTGGTTGTATTTTGTAGTTTTTTTGTAATTTTTTTTGTTTGTTTAACTAGTTGTTTGTATCCTCTCTGAGACCTTTTGTTATAGGGTAGCCCATAAATTGTAGTTGTGTGACAAGAAAGAAAGAAAGAAAGAAAGAAAGAAAGAAAGAAAGAAAGAAAGAAAGAAAGAAAGAAAGAAAGAAAGAAAGAAAGAAAGAAAGAAAGAAAGAAAGAAAGAAAGAAAGAAAGAAAGAAAGAAAGAAAGAAAGAAAGAAATGGAACTGAAGTAAAACAAGGAAAGCATCCACAAATGTATTTTCTGAATATGATGAGACTGTCAAATGAATACATCTATAGGCTTTGAATATTGCCCACACCCACATGCACATAGAAACAGGCACACATAGATAAATTTCCCACAACTGAAACCTGGAATTTGGACTGCACAGATGTTTTTAGTAGACTGCATTAAATACAGAGCTTAGAAGTTACACTTTACAGATGAATGAGTTGCCTGTTAACTAGTTACTTTTGGGGTTAATGAGCATTGAAATTATAATTTATTCCAGGAAAATGAGAATGTAATGAAAGTATATAATTATAATTTATATTTTTTATAATATAGAAATATAAATTATATAATTTATAATTATATTACATAAAATATATAATTTCATTACCCACACAAGTAACTAGTTAAAAGTAACTGCCTCATTTGTAAGTAACTATGTTTGTTCTTTTTGTTCTGTTGAAAAGTAACATAACAAGCAGGGGCAAACGTTTTTTAAGAAGTGATGTCTCCTAGTTACACTGAAACTCTGCTTTTTTAAGGGCATAGCAAAGGATTTTTAGAGGCATCTTGACTGGATATATTCAAATGTCATACCATTCTCTTCCCATGCCTAATGTGTTTGAGCTTTTCAAAACAGTGACAGAAAACAATTAAGTAGCACAAGAAACAATGCAACAGCTTTGTAACAGGTAATGATGACAAGTTACTGCACAGTTCGATAATAAGCAACAGATTTAACCACGGTTTGATCAAGTCATTCTTCAGGTATAATCATTTTCTGAGCTGCTATCCGAAGAATCTGTTGCTTTAAAATCATGAAATCCGTGGTGGTGCCCTGGTGTCTCCTTCGTTACATGTTTCTAAAAGCTGTTTAGCTCAAGTTCACTCCTTTGCTTTTGCATCCTTCCTGAGCTGGCCTCTCCATATGCTTTTCTGCAGCTTGCAGGCCTCACTGGGAAGGAATCCTTGAATTATTTGCTGATGATAGAAATGCTCCAGGTGGTTGGCAATCTGACCGCCCAATGGTCTTGTGCGCCTGACAGAGAAGGCAGTGCCACATTCATCATGCCCTTCTACCCTACTACAAAAACAAATCACTTTCAAAAGGCATTTCATGTGCAAGTTCTAAGGGCACCACCCAGCTTTCCCTTTCTCCTCGCTCTTGTGACAGCCTGTTGACAAATTGTTGTGGTGGAACTCTGCCTGAACTTTTGTCTAATCCAAACACAAAAACATAAATAAACCCCGCATCTCACTCAGCAAACTATTTAAAAAGTTATGCAATCCTTGCTAATGCAAGGAGCGGCCTGTAAAGGAAGCCTCACATCTGCTGTTCAGGAAGCAAGTTCATAACTGTATAATCTGGTGTGGCCCTTTTCCTCCCATGGCTATCAAACTGTAAATATACTGAAACGTGTAAGCAGTTTTCAGAGGGAGGGCATTGGTTTCTATTTCTTCTTTCTTCCATTCAAACAGGGACAATCGCATCACACTGTTGTCACAATTCAAATTGCTGTCTGTCTTTTAACCCCTGCAAATGTGAATGGGATATGAAGGCTCTGTGGGGTAGCTCTGCTAAGAGGTGAACAACAGTTTCTTGATTGCCCCCCCCCAAGAACTGCACAATCCCAATTCAGTCTGAGTGTAGACATTTGTCCAAAGACGATATATACACACCTAGTTTTTGAAATCATGCTTGTTTTATTTATGTTTGTTCATATCACAGCTTAGAAAAGTCATCTTTCTTTCCCAGAATCCCCCAGCAAGCATGGCTAAACCAGAAACATCCCTCATGTCTTGTGGCTTTATGTTAAGGTGAAGACCATGTAGTCCTCCAGATGTTGTACATAAACCACCCAAACTATTGTGAGCCACCCATTATACTCTGCTGCCTGAAGCAAAGAACATGCTGGTATTTTAAATTTTTGGTAGTGGTCCTCCACCAGGTAGGTGGGGCTCATGAGCCTTGGAAGGCAGCCCATCTAGGAGAAGGAAAACTCTGACTTCAAACCTCCACTGCCTTGTGGCTATATCCACTGATGGAAAAGGCTTCAGAAGTACAGTGGTGCTCCGCATAGCGATGTTAAACCTTTCCAGGATTAACATCGCTATCCGGATTTGTCGCTATGCAGGGGGAAACCCATAGGAACGCATTAAACTCCGTTTAATGTGTTCCTATTGGGGAAAAACTCACCAGTAAGTGAAGATTCCCCCATCCAGCTGCCATTTTCGCTGCCCGGTAAGCGAGGGCAGGGTGCGAAAATGCTGCGGGTGGCCATTTTCTGCACCCGGTGGCCATTTTGGAACCGCCCATCAGCTGTTTTCTAAACATCGCAATGCGAAGATCGGTAAGCCTATCTAAAGATTGGTAGCCTATCTAAACATTGCAATGCGATCGCATTAGCGATCGCAAAAAACACATCACTATGCATTCGTTGTTAAATGGTGCGCTTGTTAAGCGAGGCACCACTGTAAACCTTGAGGCAAAATCTGGAGCTGGAGTCCCAAAGGCAGTTCGTGTCGTCCTGCCAACTCCTGTGATGTCGCTGGAACCAGTTGTATTGGCTCTTGCCTTTCCATTGGACTATTTCAGCAACGTGGAGAGGGGGGATTTGCTGCTTGGGTAACAGCCTATCCTCCATATTATTCTACCCAGGCTTCATGCTCTGGAGAGGACACTCATACAGAGCGTGTTACCATGGTCTTTCAAGACTGAAGGATACCTAAGAAGGTGGTCCTCCTCCTCCTTATCTTAGAACTGCAGAGCTGGAAGGGACCCTATTGATCTTTGAGTCCAACCCCTGTCAAACTCCTAACCTCTGGTTCCACAGCCATATATTTATACAATGCACACATACCTCTCTCCACCTGTGCTAGCCACCTCACCCTGCTTAATAGAGTTGGCCCTGTAGTCCAAAGCATTTGGAGAGTGGCAGGCCCCTCCTTCCATACCATCAAGTTGCATCCAACATATTGAAACCTTTTTAATCAATGACTTCCAAGAAGCTGGCAAAATGCTCCTGCCTAAACATCAACTCCAGTCAGGAATACAGACAGCTCATATGTTGTATTATTGGGCTTTAGGACCCCTGATGATATCCAGGGAACCACCTGCCCTTTTCCCAAAACTGTACTCTTTCTATCCTCTGGGAGAAGATTATATACAGTAATGGGAACAGCATTCAAGAAAGATAGTTCAGAGCTGGTCCAAACTGGTACTGATTTTTCCCTCAATAAACGGCACATTAAAAGCCGTTAAAATCACAATCCCCTTGCAGCAATGTTTGGCTTCAGAGATAAATCATCAAAACCCACAAAAAGGGAACAATGATGCTGCCACTTTTCTTAATGGTTTAAGGTCAGCATTATTTCTTCCAGTAACAACGTTCAGGGGGAACCATATATATATATATATATTTTCCACTTGAGCCAGTCTACTTCAGTTGTTTAGATATATTTTGACCTCTTGGTGGCAGTATGACAGAGGCAATGAATATCTGCTTCAAATAGTGGCTCAAAATCATTGCAATTAATGGTTGATCAGGCAAATCTTATTCTTTATATTTTCTCCCGCTTTGTCTCTCTGAGAAAGTTATGTGCATATCAAAGAGGGCAGAGAAAAGGAAGTGAAATAAAAAGCAGTTTGTGGGCTGTCTTAGCTCCAGTAGAAAGGAATTCTTCCATTTTCTTGATGTCAGAAGCTGAATTTTAAATACCTAATGCAAAAACTAGCATGTATTTAAAGTAACTCACTACTTGTTATTTGTTAGTAATTCACTCTTTTTGTAAAAATTGAACAAGATGTTACTTATTCCAAAAAAAAAACTTCTATTTTTATATAATAATAATTTTAAAAGTAATGATCTAAGCAACACCTACTTTTAAAAAAATACTGTATATGAATACTAACAAGTAACAAGTGATGGATTTTTTTTAATTACTAGCTTTTACATTAACCATCTCTAGTTTTGGTTCTAACATCAAGACAATAAAAAAAACTCCTAAAACCCCCAAAGTTCCTGAAAATGAGTTGCTTTCATGTGGTGGAATTATCTCTTTTCATTGTTGCTGTTTTGAATTGTCTTTTAAAAACAGTGTTGTAATATTGTAACTTAAGTGTGTTTTTTCTCCATACCTATTCTTTAATCATGTTGTGAACCACCTTGGGGGCAAGAGATAGGGTATAGTTAAAATGGAATGAAATATGAGTTACATTTAAACAAATCTTAATATTAGCAGCCATAAACAGACACATAGTACCACTGTTGCTTACTTGCTGTCCTCCAACGTTATTCCCTAGGAATAACATGAGATGAGGCCAATCTGGCCCCATTTTTGCTGTCTTTTCACAAGACTTTTCTCTTCAGCCATGGTTTCTCTTAATGACTGGCCAACCCACCCAGTAAGGTTTTTAAATGGATGATAGTGCCACACAGCTTTGACTGTGTTTTTGGTGTTGCTTTTGTTTACTGTCTTTTAGTGTGATGTCTATTTGATCCTTTTTAATATTTGTATACTTACTATTTTTAGCTTTAAGTATTGTCTTTTAGTGATGTAAACATCCCTTGGGGCCTTGTTAAGGAGAAAAGCAGAATAAACATATTTTAAATAAATAAAGAGCCTTGTGATGCAGTGGTTAATTGCAGTACTACAGCCAAACCTCTGCTCATGAGTCAGGTTCAATCTGAGGTAGCTGGCTCAAGGTTCACTCATCCTTCCATCCTTCCATGGTCAGTAAATTGGGTACCCAGCTCGCTGGTGGGGGGCAATGTGCAGCCTGCATAATTAAATTGTAAGAGAGTGCTTTAAGTGCTATGGGGTGGTACATAAGCAGCATCCTCTTTTTTTTAAAAAAAATCATTGTTACTTCTAATTTGTTACTTCCAAGCTTTGGTTAAAGGCCTTTATGGAACATAACACCATGAACAGAATTTGAAGGAAGCTGTCTAGAGCTTCATTCAGAAGGAAGACTAAGAGAGTCTGCTAATACAGCAGAGATGGCACGTCGTCTAGTCGTTTAGTCGTAGTTCCTAACATCAGGGGCTTTTCCAAGGAGTCTTCTCTTCTCATGAGATGGCCAAAGTACTGGAGCCTCAGCTTCAGGATCTGTCCTTCCAGTGAGCACTCAGGGTTGATTTCCTTTAGAATTGATAGGTTTGTTCTCCTTGCAGTCCAGGGGACTGGCACACCACATTCTAAAATAGATACACATAATCAAATAAAGAAGATGTGCTCTGTAAAATATTAAGTGCAGAATCCAAGACTGCCTGTTCATGTGAATAGCAATTAACCTACCCCCCCCCCAAGAATGGGATTTCCTCAGACATACATGCATCGATATGAAAGTAGTATAAATGGCTAAACAAAATAAATGCCTAACTACATAATGAACTGGTAATTTATAGACTAAAGAAAAATGTACAGAAAGTATATGGAAGCATAACAAAATACACAAGCTTTTATAATATTTAGACTTCATCAGATGATGTTTATCTTCCGAGGACCAGACACAAAACAAAGCATGCTAAATGCAAGTGAAGAAGATGAGGAACAATCACTATGACAAACAGCATTGGCTAGGTATCTTATGTAACTGGCTACAGAACCTGAGACTGGAAGATCTATTTCCCATTATGCCTCCCAGGAGCAGAGCCAGCCTGTGTAGCCTTGGGCAAGCTACACTGTCCCAGGGTATTCCTAAAAGAACGGAATGGTAAACCACTTCTGAGTACATACAATACTATCTAGAAAGGATTGCAATAAATCCAAATTGGCTTGATGGGACACAGTTATTACTCTTGTTATGGCAAACAGATGTCTTTTATCACTTGGAGAAGCACTTCTGAAGAAAAACATAAATAAATGTAGCATTTAGCTTGACTCAAAAATCCCCTGGCTCCATCGCTGCCATTAAATCACCTCAGAACTACTCATCATTTCAACAAAGTGCTTCTGAAATCCGTGTTTGCCACAGTGGCACATGCACAGGAATCAAGAGGAGATTGCAGAGGAGAACTGGCTAATGTGTGACGTTCCTACCAATTCTGTCTACAATGGTTCCTTTTCTTCATACCTCCTTTTCCCTTATATCTGCTTGTTTTCCACAGGTTTTTGCTGTGGGGATTTGGTTTTTTGTTTTGTTTTTTGGCCTAACCCTGGAAATAAAGGTGTTGGGAATCATTGCAAACTCTTCTGTGGTGGCTCTTTCCCCTTTATTTCCTTTTGGACACAAATATATATTCCTTTAATATATAGTTTCACTCCTACATATCCACTTTTTTGCAATAAGATTTCTGGCATTATGAAGAGAACAGATTGCTCTTGTAGACAGCTATAATGATAATGATGGTGATTCCAACTTATGGCAAACCTTTCCAGGGTTTTCTAGGTAGACAATACACAGAAATGGTTAACCATTCCCTTCTTTTGAGACTACCCCGGGACTGTGCAGCTTGCCCAAGGCCACCCAGGCTGGCTCTGCTCACAGGAAGCACAGTAGGGAACTGAACTCCAAACCTCTCACTCTGCAGCCAGATACCTAACCACTGAGCTATCCAGCCAACTGTAAACAGCTATAGACAAATTATTATTATTATTTTCCATGGAATGACTATTTGTAAAGTCCTAAATGATTTCAGAATATTTGTAAGTGCCTTCACCTGCATGGATCGCCCACAGTTTAAGATCTGTTTTAAAGCCTAGGTTAAGGTTAGGCTGATGTGAAAAACCTAACCATGGAATTGTGTCTTCTTTCTGGTGATGACACACAGGTCCAGTATGAAACACTTTAGAGTGTTGTATTGGAGCCTTTGCTTAGCTACAAGCAGGTTCTTAAAACTGTTCCACATGGCTTGTGGATGGCTTTAAATGTATCGACTAGCCCTTTTTGACGCTTTCAGATAACTGCATTGATAGAATGGATGCACCAAGTCTCCACACCTGGGTTAACAATTATATTTTTCTTTTAGATCTTCCCAGTAAACAAGAAGGCTGTGGCTGGAGGGGGGCAGAGCCACATGATCATCTCAGTTTCTCAAATGTCTAAACAGGGCATCTGTTTTGAAAAGACTATTTTTCTCCTGTTCTTACTTTCACAGTGTGTGATTTTAAAATGGACAAACTATTTACCGGTAATCATTTTTCAGCCTTTTTGCAGACACATTCCCCCAATTATTATAGCATGGGATTTTCCTCACCTACATGCCTTGTATTTCATGTGCTTTGTTTCGTGGTGGATCATAGGAAGGTAAACACAAGCTTAATTGTCAGGTCTGACTGGGGTGGCACATGTCTCTGAGGAAAATGTGTTAATACTCAGGAGTACGTATTCCCTTTTTCTTCAAATTTGATCCAGAGTTTTCATATGGTTTTGAAATTCTAAATTGTTAAGCCAGGCTGAAGCTCCTTCTGGGCCAAATGGTAACTCCAAAAGTCCCATCATAAATAAATGGTCTCCCACAGGGTAAGGTCCTGGCACCATTACTTTTTAACCCTTACACAAATGACTGTGAAGCGCCCTCTCACGGGCAGCCAGGCTGGCATCATTTTTTGCTGCCCTTCCTCAAGGAGATGAAGACCTTTCTTTCCTTTTTTTTTAATTGCTTGATTTATATACCACCCATCTAACATATGGCTGTTCTTGGTGGTGAACAGGTGAAAAGGAGGAAGATTATATAAAACATAAATTATATAAAAATTAACTGCACCAAAACTAAATATTGTTGCTGTAAATACTGACTTTTACTGATTGTCTTTTAATGATGTAAGCTTCCTTGGGTCCTTTTTAAGGAGAAGGAGGGGGTGTAGATAGACAGAGGGTAGAGGATAGAGGAATAGATGGATAGATGGATGGATGGATGGATTAGATAGATAAAATAGATTTGTTGTTGTTTAGTCATGTCCGACTCTTGGTGACTCCATGGACCAGAGCACGCCAGACCCTCCTGTCTTCCACTGCCTCCCAGAGTTTGGTCAAATTCATGGTGGTAACTTCGATGACACTGTCCAACCATCTCGTCCTCTGTCATCCCCTTCTCCTCTTGCCTTCACACTTTCCCAACATCAGAGTCTTTCCCAGGGATATTTCTCTTCTCATGAGATGGCCAAAGTATTGGAGCTTCAGCTTCAGTATCTGTCCTGCTAGTGAGCACTCAGGGTCAGATAAGATAGATAAGATAGATATACTGTATTAGATAGAAGGAAGGAAGGAAGGAAGGAAGGAAGGAAGGAAGGAAGGAAGGAAGGAAGGAAGGAAGGAAGGAAGGAAGGAAGGAAGGAAGGAAGGAAGGAAGGAAGGAAGGAAGGAGGGTGGGTGGGTGGGTGGGTGGGGAGAGAGGGAGAGGGAGAGGGAGAGGGAGAGGGAGAGAGAGAGAGAGAGAGAGAGAGAGAGAGAGAGAGAGAGAGAGAGAGAGAGAGAAGCCCTTAGTTCCATGGAAACAGATAGGAGCCATTTCATTCATGCCAGCATGTCACATGCAGCAAGTACACAGAAAGAGCAAGTAATGGATGACAGAGAAAAGCTGATATGCAAAGAAATACTGGTCTTTGCATGAGTTTGTGTTGAATTCTCTAGTGCAGTGGTTCCCAGCTTGGGTAACCCAGGTGTTCTTGGACTGCAACTCCCAGAAATCCTGGCTGGTGGTGAAGGCTTCTGGAAGTTGCAGTCCAAGAAAAACTAGGTTATACCAGGTTTTCAGTAGAGATGGGCACAAACCGTGGTTCAACCCAGTTCAGTGCAGCACCCACACAGGTCATCTGCAGGTACTGCGCACTTCCCTCCTCTGCCTCCTCTGAGAGTGCCCATTCACCAGGAGGAACATGCTTCCCTTCCCCGCCTCCTCAGATGACCACTCACTGGCAGGAGAATGGGCTTCCCTCCTCCACCTCATTGAGTGAATACCTACTCAGATGAGGAGACAGGGCAGGGAAGCCCATGCTGCTGCCAATGAGGGGAGAGTCACCCAGGGAGGCGAGGGAGGGAAGTGCATTCCTCCGGGTGAGTGGGTAATCATCCAGAGAAGGTGGGGGAGTGAAGTGCATAGCACATGAGGAACACCTATGTGTGTGCCATGCCGAACTGGACTGAACCATGATTCATGGCCATCTCTAGTTGGGAACCATTATTCTAGTGGATTGTTATATAAATTTTCCTAAACCTTCATGAAAGGCTCCAACAGATATATTCAATTGTCTAAACTAATTAAAGTGAAAAAAGTGTAATAATATGAACAGTTAGTCATTAGGGAGACGCAAGATAAATACGGTATTGTCCACTCCAGAAATTCCTCTTTTTCCACACTAAGTGCATTTATATTTTAAAATGAATAAAAATCATAAACTAGAATTCGTATAGCAGGTTAGCCTTCCCCACTTTGTTTGCAGGAAAAAGTTGATCTAGCCAATTCAACTCTTGCGTTCCTATTTTTAGATAACTTAGCAAATGTAGGGGACTTAAAAATAAACAAAGAATCAAGCAACCATAGGCCACCTCTGTCAAGCAATTCTTGCTTCCCAACGTTCTGTTGTTTAAGTTCGGGCAACAGTCTGAGATTAGCACTAGATTTTTTTAAAGGAAGCAAATATTATTTATTGCTGCATAAACGGAAGCAAGTCAAAAGCAGCCAAACAAAAATATTAACAATATGGGAGAAGCACGTCTGGGACGGATAGGCTGAAGGGCCCCTACCAAAGTGGCAGAGGATGTCAATTTATGATGAGGCTTTGGAGGTACTCTAATTGTACTCCTTTAGAGGTACTGTGGGGTTTAAGTATCTGTGAGGGATAGATTCCAAGATACATAAACACCCTACAGATGCCAGAAAGTGTGGATAGACATAGCATAGTCCCTCTAGTGCTCCGTTCTGATAATACATCTTGGAAATGCATATTTGTTGTTTTCAGGCAGTGGATTATTTAATATTTTCAGGCAGTGGATAAGCAAAACTGGGTACTGATCCCGCAGATAAATAGTCCTAGTGTACTCTAAACCCTCAGTTCCTGCTGAATTTTCAGTGCAGGAGGCAATTACAGCAGGAGTGTTAAGCTGTGACAACATGGTCAAACACTGCAGATTTGCTCCAATTACAAAATGGGTGAATTTGAAGTACTTTTTTAGGGACATTATGATGCAAAGGGTGATTCAAATCAGTCCAATCCTTTTTGTTCCCATAGCAGCTATTTTTCTCTGCCACTGGGAGGCTTCATTTTTTAATAGCGAAACAATTCAAGCAATGGCTATTCCTATGTAGCTAGTTGTAAAATAGTCTTGTAAATATGGAAGCTGTGTCACTGTGTGTTTCAGTGAAGCAGGCAGTTGAGGCATGATGTTCAGGTCTTTGGGAACACCTTTTTCCCCCCAATCATCCTCTTAATAGTTTTTATTTTTTTAAAAAAATTCTTATATACAAGATTAGAACTAGATCACCTAATCACCTTATCACTGAGTTATGTAATTATTGTTTCCCATATTTATCAGTTCCCCATCAGATCAGCAGAGGCAGGACTAGAGGAATGTAGGAGTGGCAGAAGCAGGACCAGAGGTGAGACCAAACAAAGGAAGAAAACTGACTTCTGGTGAACCTTTCCAAGGCATTCTAGATATAAAGTACTCAGAAGTAGTTTACCAGTCCCTGCTTCTGGGGGTATCCTGTGGCTGTTCAGCTTGTTCAACACTATACAGTCTGGCCCCAACTCCCAGACTGTGCATTACTACAAGTACATCAGGTAGTAGAGAAAGAAAAAAAGAAGCCTAAATGATGATATCAGTATAAGCAGAGAAAAATTACTTAAGGCAGTGAAAATGGAGAATATTCTGAAAACAACAGAAACAAAAGCTCAATATAAGAAACAACAATTTGAAAAGTAATTAAACATCTGGAAAAATAAGCCACTACATGGACAGCATCTAAGAAATATTGATGGAAAGCGTGATCATAATTCAACATAAGCATGGCTAAAACTGGGAACTCTTAAGAAAGAAACCGAAGGCTTAATTTTTGCTCCACAAGAAAAAGTACTCCAATCCAATGTGATGAAAGGAATTAGTGCTAACAGCAAATGTCAATAAAACTGTGTCACACCTCATCTACAAATGTCCAAAGACTGCACAAACAGATTAAAAAAATAGACATGACAGAGTGGCAAAATGAGTGCACTGGTCATTATGCAAAACAACAACAACAACAACAACAACAACAACAACAACAACAACAACAACAACAACAACAACAACAACAACAACAACAACAACAACAACAACAAACTTGCCAGCCTTCAAAAACCCATGGGAACATCAGACAGAGAAGGTGTCAGAAAATGAGGCAGTCAAGATCTTGTAGGATTTCCTGATCCAAACAGATAGACACCTTGAACATAACACACCAGACATAGTAGTAATAGAATGAAGAAATGTCTGGATCACTGACATTGCAGTTCCAGGGGATGCCAGAGTTGAAAATAAAGAATTGGAAAAACTAACAAAATACAGAGAGCTGGAAATCAAAAAATCTTGCTTGTGAATAAAACATCCTTCAGTGGTCCCTGTAGTCATCAGGGCTTTGAGAACAATATCAATAAATTTCACACAGTACTATAAGCAGTTGTAGAACACCACCATAGCAACAAAAAATGCCAAGTTTAGGAACAGCATACATACTTTGCCAATATTTAACAGACACTTAGGTTTTTGGTTAAAACCTGTATATCTGTTATATAATACCAGTCAATGGTTTTATCATTTTGAGTGATTGTGCCTGTAGTTGTTTTACAACAACAACAACAACAACAACAACAACAACAACAACAATAAATGGGATAGTCTTATTCATATCCCAGGAGATACAAAACTGAACCGTCTAAACCAATAGGTCCACTTCCTGCTTGCTATGTGGGACATTCAGCCGCTGTCATTCTCACTGTGCTAATCCAGGGAGCCGCTTGGCAGGCACTTCCCCACCTCCCCATGTTGCCAACCTCTCAGCAGCTGAGCAGGGAGACTCATTCTCCTGCCTCCTTGCTGGAGTGGTTGGTAGCACGGGAAGCTGGAGAAGTGCACGCCACACTGGCCGTACACACCACACAGAGAGTACTAAGTGGACCTGCCGGGGATGGGGAGGGTCTGGTTTTGCCAGGCACCTGTGTTGCTGATATTCATATTTGTACATCTTGTGAGTAATAATAATAACCTTTGAACTGCAGAGCCTATGGATCATCAAGTCCAGCCTCTCTCAAGGAGGCACAGTGGGGGACTGAACTCTCAACACCTAAGCCACTGAGCTATCCATGCTGTAAATAAAAACCCTTAGCAAATAAGGCCTCAAAGGCAGACCCAGTGTGAATGGACTTTCATGAACTGCCCTTCCTGTCATTTATTTATTCAGTTATTTACAGACAGATTTATTTGCTTGCATCATCGCAACAACTCCCAGATTTATTTCTCAGACTCTAAGATAAAAATATTTCTCAGAAATCAAGATGAAAATGTTTTCAATCTGACATGGGATAGATAAATGTGTATATAACCCTAGAATTCTCCTTTGTCATGGAAATAGGGCCATTATCCTGCAATCAAAATGTAAACCAGATGTTAAAAAGCAGGAATCATGCTTATGTTTCATTGACATGGTTATGCTTGTGAAATGCAGCAAAATCCCCCCACTTTTTAACTCCCTGCAGGCATATAAAAGCCTTGTGTTGAGTGTGTTGTGGGGTATTTTTTGACCCCATGGGAATGCTGAGGCTAAGGTTAAGGCGAGGGTTAGAAATAGATGGTCTTGTATCTCTTCAACTCATTGTATTTTATTTTTGGTCCCATTACTGGCAGCGGGTGGAGGGGGAGGAAGACATTATTTATAACTTTTCAAGTGATAAGGCTGTAAAACACCTACTTCGTAGTTCTGTGTGAATTCTGAAACAGAACATTGGCTGGGGTACTAAAATATCCCATTTGTCAAGATGAGGGTTAAAGAGAGCAAATCAGAGGCAGTTGTCATTCAAGTAGTATTAAAGGCAGCTAAATTATCAGCTTTATTGAGTCAGCCCATGTTTCCTGGTACAAGTACTCTTTCTGAGGGACTTCTACCAATACCTGAATGAAAAATATTAATCTTTATTTACTGGTGGAAAGACCCATGGATTTGTGCCAACCACAAGGTCTTAATTTCCAAAATTTAGTGTGCCTGGGCACAAATTTGCCTGAAATTTCTAATGCCAAGAAAGCTTTTACCCTTAATCCCAGACATGTGAGAGCTGGCTATACAGCAAAGATAGAAGCTACTTTGTACATGCTCCTTGTAAGCTCTTTGTAAAACTATTTGTAATGTTATTTGAAGAGTTCTTTCTCACTTAGTATTTTGCATCCTCCAAGACTAAATGCGACCGGAGCCGAAAACAGACCTATGCCCCATAGGCTCTGGCTGAAATTTTAAAAAATTGGATTTTTGGTACTGGTTGTGTAAGAAATTCTGGGCTGCACTGCCAGAGAAGTTCCGTGCTTTGAGGTGCTGATAAAGACAGACAGATTTCTGCAGAAATGGGCCGTCCTCCAGTCGTATAATACATGTTTTGCATTCAAAAGGTCCCAGATTACATAAATGGCATATCAAGTTGAAAAGACACCAGAGAGCCAAGCTAGGAAAGAACTGTTGCAAGCTGGAATAAATAATATCTACCTAGGGTTGAAACAGGATTGATGACTTAGAACTGCAGAGCTTGAAGGACCCTATGGATATCAAGTCCAGTCCCTGACAAGGAGGCACAGGACATTGTTGCATCACCAGTGTTGACGAACTGATGCAGTTGCCAACATGTGTTGCTTATAAACATGGAAGAGAAGGAGGCACCATTTTGTTTTTCACCTCAAGCAGCTACCTTGTGCCAACCTAAGGGAAGGAGAACAGTTCAAAGGTAGGAGGTTATGGTTTGCAAGCAGGACATCCATCACACCACTCTGATCCTGTTTGATTTCAGAACATCAGCAGGATCAAGCCTGGTCTGTGGAAGACCCTCGCACACCATGAAATAGCAGGAAAAATCTGGCAGAGCTAGGGGAGAATCCCACCTAGCACTGTGGAGAAACAGTCAGAGCTGGTAATACAACGCTCTTTACACGGCAGCTTCCTAATGTTCCTTTAATCAGAACATAAAGCCTTAGGGACGTGGGTTCCCTTTGGTTCCATGCTGAATACCTGGTGGGCAAAATCCTATTGAGGAAATACAAAAGGACACCACACTTCAAGAAGGATGCTAACAAACTGGAACAAGTTCAGAGGAGGGCGACAGGGATGATCAGGGGGCTGGAAACCAAGCCTTATGAGGAAAGGCTGAAAGAATTGGGCATGTTTAGCCTTGAGAAAAGAAGGCTGAGGGGTGATATGATAGCACTTTTCAAATATTTGAAAGGCTGTCATACAGAGGAGGGACAAGATCTCTTCTCAATCATCCCAGAGTGCAGGACACGCAACAATGGGCTCAAGTTAAAGGAAGCCAGATATCAATTGAATATCAGGAAAAATGTCTTAACTGTTAGAGCAGTAGGACAGTGGAACCAATTGCCTCAAGAGGTGATGAGTGCTCCAGCACTGGAGACATTCAAGAAAAACGTAGATAATCACCTGGTAGATATGCTTTAATTGTATTCCTGTATTGAGCAGGGGGTTGGGCTTGATGGCCTTGTAGGCCCCTTCCAACTTCACTTTTCTACGATTCTATGAAAACATGGGTGTAGCACTCTGCAAGATCCCTGGCTTGCGACTGCATTAATCAGAAATCACCAATTTCAAAGCAACAAGGCTTCCACTTGCATCATGGATTAGCCCCTTCCACAAATGCTTTGGAGAAATAGCTCTGCATATATCTGTCAATTGTCATAGAGTTCATACTCCAAGAGGCTTCATGTATTGTTCAGTCATATTCCTTAGCAGCTGGAAAATCTAGCAGCTGTTTAGAGGTTGTTGTTTGTACAAGTTGGCCTGGGCTTTTTCTTCTTGTGTAGGAGTGAAAAATCTCACAGCCATTTTTCAGTGGCTCAATGGAGTTGAGATTTTCATTGGGGATCAGAAAAGTTGCAAGTATTTGGTGCATCCTTACTTTGGAGGGATTCCCACCTTGTTTTTATTCCCTACTGACGCAAGGTGGAGGCAAGCTGCTCTCTTGCCTACTTGGCATGGACAAATGCTGTCACTGTCAATCAAAAGCATTATCTGCACACGTGCTCTCTGTTTCCTCTCTGAGCCAGAGTACTCACAGCAACATAGAATATTATCAGTGCGGAGAGTAATGGGCAAATGGGACCAGTATGTTCTTCAGCTTCATAGTCCAGGCTCTCTTGCCTCCTGTCCTCTGGAGATGTGAGCAGAATTCTTAAAAGGAAGATGCAAAAGGTCATTGTAAATTGTCAAAAAGTGGTTTCGCCAACTCCAATCCAGAAATTGTTACTAACATCCTTGACAAGAAGGTGGCACCATCATCCTGAGCCTGAGAATCAGCCATAGCCGGTGGCTTCAGGAATAAAGTCAGGGGCGATCCCTTTGAAGTCAGAATAGATGTGGAGAACGACCCAGCGTGTAGCCACAATTTGATGAATACAGATATCAAATACAGATGTTATTGTTTGATATTTGGCTGTTCAATACCAAAACTGAAGACGCAGGCTGCGGTCCTTGAAAACTTCAGCCAAATAAAACTTGTTGGCCTTTAAGGTGCCATAAAACTCTTTGTTGTTTTTACTGCCAAATCCAGACTAGGTGCTATATCCCCATCTGCAGAACTCAGAAGGAACATGTTCATGTCCCTAGCATTTGCACTGGAAATAACATTTTAATTCAACAGCGCTGGATTCTGGGTGCTGTGAAAGAGAAGGCTGAAGGAGAGAAAGGGCAAAGGAAGTCTTACTTTCAGAGGAGGGCAGAATCTTAATAATTCTCCTTTAGATCTAGATGAGCAGGACGGTTAAATTCCCTCCTTCTCTCTCTCACTCTCTCACTTTACTATCATTTCAAGTATTAATAGGATTTCAATGGACCTCTTAGAATTATATTTTTCTTATAAAACATTCCAAAGGGAACAAAGCTACATTATGATGCTAGTGCTGTCCCCAGAAACACAGAGGAGTGAGGTGGGTGGGTGAGAAGCTGACTGCCCTCTCTGAGGACCAGAAAAGGCCTAACTTGCACAGACGCATGATGGCCCTCCAAAAATGCTGATGGGGATTTTAGGGCCCAGATTTAATTTAAAGGTTTCAGCTGCAGTTTAGGATTGTTGGATAAATTATGTGCTGCAATTATAACCATAGGTGTTTTTTTTTTTCCTTTGGGGGGTTATATTATGCAATATTATTTCCCACCCACCCCCAAATGGCCCAATCTGCAACTTTGCACTACAGAAGAGGACAGAAGCAGTTGATTTTGTCTTAACTTCATTGTAGAAAGAATAAGGAAGTACTTATTTGTTAGAGCAGAAAAATTGACAAGCAACCTCCAGACGTTTGACAGTTATCATTGGGGTTTCCCCCCCTACCTCAGAGGTTCCCAACCATGATAACTCAGGTGTTCTTGGACTGCAGCTCCAGAAACTCTGAGTAGCACAGCTAGTGGTGAAAACTACTAGGAATCACAGTCTAAGAACATCTGGGCTACCCAAGGTTGGAACCCACTGCCCTGCTCTCTTCACTAGGATTCAACATTAGTGCCTCTTTGCTCTGCAGTGTCCATGGACAAATAAGTTATTAATGGCCTAGCATGTACATGTGCATACTCTACTAGTATAATCTTAGCATGTTTTTTTTAAAAATTAAACTTGTAAGCTTCGGAACACAGAAAATCTATCTTTCGTGTGCTCAAATTAAGTGAAAAGAGCCAGAAAGGGAGAGGCAATGGGAATTACACTAGCTAGTTATTGAGTGATGAGAAAATATGGAGACTAAGATGGTGAATCTGGAAGCTTGTTAGTCTCCCAGCTTTCTATGGAACTTTTTACCTTTATTTCCCCCCTTTCTCTGATTTCCTAGCCAGCCAAATATCCTTTATTTCTCCCTGAAAAATCCTGCACGTAATTCCTTAGGTACTGCACAGGAATGGATTCCCATTCCCTACATAAATCCTTGCCAGCTCCTTACAAATAAAGTTAATCAGGTTCCCCCTGAGGATTAGCCATTATGGACCATCGCTTGGCTGTTAATGAAGTCTGTGATGAGCCTCATTTTTCAGAGATAAACCCACTCATTTAACAATCATAGGTCATTTTCCCCTGGCTCTTGCATCATATCACATTGCATTTTGAATTTATGATTATGTTACCTGTGTGCTCTGCTCTCTGGGTTTCCAAACGGATGTTTTTGCCCTACTTGTCAATTTCCTGTCCAAGATTAAGTCTGGCAATCTGTTCCATTTGTATCAGGT
The DNA here is from genome assembly GCF_051106095.1 of Pogona vitticeps. Classification (NCBI taxonomy): domain Eukaryota; kingdom Metazoa; phylum Chordata; class Lepidosauria; order Squamata; family Agamidae; genus Pogona; species Pogona vitticeps. Next base: position 25,174,916 of record NC_135783.1, on the reverse strand, counting down.
CATATTATCCGTTAAAACAGTGGCTCTCAACCTTGGGTAACCCAGATGTTATTCGGCTACAACATCTGGAACGCTGGCCAGCATAGTTGGTGGTGAAGACTTCTGGAAGTTGCAGTCCAAGAACATCTGGGTTACCTAAGGTTGGGAACCACTAAAGGATTATTTTTTATTCCCTTTTTTGGTTCCTGTCAATTTCAGGCTGTTATACTGGTCACCTTCAAATGGTAGTACACCTTCTGACTAACGCAACCATCTCAAAATGGCGGGTGTAAGATCCTGACATAGGTAAGAGCAACAGAGTGATAGAAAATTCCTATGAAAGATAATACAGACATAAGCAGCCCAGGGCTGTCAAACTGAATCTTGCACAAGACATTGACAACAAGAAGAAAAACAAAGCAAAACAGTGCTAAGTATTTCTCCTCACTGCTGCTCTGGAGAATCCCCCATCTCTGTAAGTGTCCTGTAGGAATACCCCACCAGGGTGAAATGTCAAAAACTGTCAAGGTCAGAAAAAAATGCTGAGTACTTTTTACATCCCTAGTGCAGACCAAGTTCAAAATACTCTACTTCTAAATCAGAACTCATAATTTTTTTTTAAAACTACATCATCTGCCAAGGAAAAAGAAATGTATTGAAAATAAAGGGCAACTACTATCATTTAATTCACTTGTACTGTAACTGTTATATTTACTTGTTTACATATTCATCTTCAGCATTTTTTTTGACCTGGTTAAAATGGGAAACAGAACAGGGTAGTGGACAGAGTGCCCAACTGTGTTCAAATCCCCACTCAGATATGGTAACGCTCCACTTCCATTTGCTGCCATTTTGTGATGCCTTTGTCCCTGCACCACCATTTTGTAATTGCTGGCTTTGACACTTTCTAGCCATTTTAAACAAGCCCTGAGGGTAAAAAAAGTTTGAGTACCCTAGTGTTAGGGCTCCAAGGTTCCATATTCAGTTTCTTACTTCTTTCCTTCTCCCTTCACCACTTCAAATTTCAAACTCTCTCTCTTTTTCTCTTTCTCTTTTTCTTTTTTTCCCTGATCTTTGTATCCAGTGTATAACATGGAGTCTTTTCTGTGAAAATTGCCTGAATAACATTCCTGGACATAGACAGAGTACATTTCCACTCTGTGCTGAACCCCCGTAGCTCCTGCATTGCATCTTCACAATCCGACACTATACCCCAAAACAACTTCCTATGAAAATCCTTGAACTACAATATTTGTGGGAAGAAATGTGTGTTTTAAGCATCCCATGGTGTGACAAAAAAGTGCCAGTCTGAAACCAAACTCTCTCTCTCACACACACACACACACCAGTAAAAGGAGTCCTTAAAAATATCCTACAGTGGGCCCTCGACTTACGAACTTAATCCATTCTGGAAGGATGTTCGTACCTCGGAAAGTTCGTAAGTCGAAGTACCATTTCCCATTGAAATGCATGGGAATGGAATTAATCCACTCCAGCATTTCAAAAAAATACAAAAATAAAAATGTTTCTTTCTGGACCAAGCAACTGAGTTCTGAAAGCGCCAGTCCTCCAGCTGTGCCACAAAGCTACACAGCCTTCTGCACATGCTTAAAATCACTTTGCCTCCTCCTAATGCAATTACATGCCATTAACAAAACCCTGTTGGGTTTAATGGGTATTAAGATGCTTTCTGTGTTCAGTCAACCTCCAAAATGCCAGAAAATTACAGAGAAGGTTCTTTCCAACACTGTCATTCTTTGTGGATAATATTGGTTGCCAGCTGGGTACTAATCACATGGAGCAGCAGTTTAAGTAGCATAGTTTCCATGTGTCTACTGGGGGGGAACAGAAAAATCTGGGATTTTGGTGAACCGTTTCTGCCACAAGCAGCTATTCATCTCCAAAGTAGTGGTGAAGCTGGAGCTAACTACCACAGGGTTTTGTCTTCTTTATTTTTTGATTTTTCTTTTGTTTTTTCCATTCTTTTCTGTTTATTTACTTTTATAAGTACAAAGTTATGGCCTTATTTGATGGTGGAGGAGGAATACCACTTGGTTTCAGTTCTGGCTCATGCTGCACCTTGAGTTGTTTTCCCCCCTCATTTGTCAAGATGGTGCAGTTGATGAGGAGACAGTGAGTTTTGTAGCACAGGCTGCCAGCACCTTGTTACATTCAAATTTGTTAAAAGCAGCTTTAAACTGACAACTATGGGTTATTTTGAGAAAAACAACAAATAGTAACGTCAATAGTTATTTTGTTTTTAAAAAAGAGAGATTATACTCTTTTTTCTTTTCTTTTTTGTAAAAAAAAAAAGAAAGAAATGTAAGTTCCAAGAAAATAAGGCAGGTTCCAGGTTCTCTGGAGCACTGGTCTCCAACCTTGGGCCCCCAGATATTCTTGGACTACAACGTACACCAGAAGCCTTCACCACTATCTCTGCTGGCCAGGATTTCTGGGAGTTGAAGTCCAAGAACATTTGGAGGGCCAAGGTTGGAGACCAGTGCTCTGGAATGCATCTGAGCTCTTATATGGGCACTAGTATCCCCCAGATTAAAGTGAACACATGATTTGATGGGTTAGCTCTTTTCCACTATTGTTTGTATTTGGCACATTTTTGCCAATAGGATTTCCATGGGTGACTCTAAAGCAGAAAACCTTAGTGTTTATGCTTGCATTAGAAGCACCGAATTTGTGAGATCCTGAGTCACTGGAAAAGATCTTAAGGGAGGGCCTAATCCGACTTCCTGCCAATTCAAGTGGCTCAATATTCAGCTATCCCCAATACACAACTATACTATGAGGGGCTATCCTTGAAGAGGTGTCAGGATCTCCAGCAGCTAACTGGTGCATCATACTGAGATCATATAACTCCAATGCTGGAATACCTGCACTGGTTGCAATTCAAAGCACTGGTTTTAACCTTTGATTCCTGAAACAGCCTGGGGCCTAGTTATGTGGGGCAGAGTTTTCTCTTGTGTAGCTCCAAGACTGTGGAATGAATTACCTTCAGAGTTGGGCTCAGCATCCTCTCTTGACCCTTTAGGAACACTGTGCAAACATATCTGTCAAAACCGGCTTATGATACTGTATTATTAATTTACTGTGACATGGAAAAGGAAGTGTGAGAATGGTAAGCTCCTGATGGGCATCTCTGCGTGCTATGACATGTGGGGGACCAACCTGAGCCACACCCAATTCAAGTAGGGCTTGGGGCAAAATTGGCTTTGAGAAGGTCTCACAGTAGTTTGCAGGACAGAGTGGGGCTGAAAAGCAACAGCAAGACTTTGAGGCTTCAGGCTTACCCTTTCAGGTCAGGAAAAAGAGTGGGGTGGGACCCCTACTCCTGACTCAGGTTCTGCACTATGGGAGGCCCCACTGCAGCAGGAGGAGGATTGTCTGTTTGTTTATGTTGCCTTTCTCTTAAGGATCCAAGGCAGCTTGTAGTATTAAAAGAAACAATGGTAAAAACCAAAATAATAAATTATTACAATATTTTAAAAGCATTCAACAAGCATCATATTAAAGCCCATGGAGTTAAAATGTTGAATAAAGTGATGGTGCTAAGTTCAAACCCATTACCTGTGTCTCACCTCTTTATTCCAAGTTGGGGAGACAAAGCTGCCCAAGTTTTAAAATCACACCATACACAAAAATCAAACTTTTCTTCTGACTCAGTGAGACACAAATTCTAAGATGCTAGTTGATGCTACTTGGGCAATTTCCACCCATCCACCCACCCAACAAGCTGCTCATGAATGCTTACTCGGCATGTACTACAACAACCATACCAAGCAACTTTGAAACTGCCTGAGGAAGATGAAATATGTTTTTATTGAAAGCTTGCAATCTACTTGATTTTCCCACTGGTCTAATAAAGATATCTCTTCTTCTACATTTATATTGGTTTCACTTCCTGTGTTGCTCACCCTGAGATTTAGTTCCTTATCTGGAGACCTGGAGAAGTATAGAACTTCCCAAGGCTCCAGCTGATGCCGAGAGCTGGCAATCCTACCAGCGAGTGGTACAAAAATGAGTCTGGGGAGAAACTATCAGCTCTGGAAGCACATGGAGGAGAGGAGAATGAAGCATCATACAATTACAGACTCAGACTCGGAGAGGGGGAGTGGAGATTTAATGGGCCAAGAATTGCATTAGTGGAAAAACTAGAATAATGAAGCATTTTGTTTTGTTTTGTTTTGTTTTGTTTTGTTTTTTGGCTCAAGACGTTGACTACCTGGCAAAACACCATTTACCAGTGGCTGCAAGAGGGTCTCCCTTTTCAAACTACTCATCCAGGCCTACCAGTGTTCAAAGCTGGTTGTAATTATGCCTTCTATTATCCTGACATACTTGCTTAATTAGGAACAGAAAGGAAAGCCCTGCTTCCCTAGGGAAGCAAAAAGTATCTAAGTAAAATCAATGTGACACCATATTTATATATTCTGAGAAACACAATTCAGATGGGTGTATTTTGAAGAACCCTGTCCTTTATTTAATAAGCACAAACTTCTAAAATCAAAACATTGACTTATTTTTCCCAGCTTCATCTAGCTTTGTATATTTCTTTCCACATTGGAGTTGCCCATGATAGCACAGATATCCTGCCTTAACTTGATGTCATCAAAAGCCATTATCTTCTGCATTGGTTAGATATAACAACGTAACATAGCAATAATCTCACTAGATACTGGAGAAACTATATTTGTGGACTCTATGCATCCTCCAGGAAAAGTATGGGACAAACTACAGGGCATGGATCCAGGAAATGAACAACGTTTCATCTGCCTTTGTGCTAAGCCAGTGAGCCCTATTGCCAGTTGAGACAGGTGCCCAGGTTTTGAAACTGTCCCACACATACAAACTTTCCCTTCCTTCAGCATCACTCCTCCTGTGATTTGTCTCTCCACCTAGAAAAGAGGAGAAGCATGGCATTTCTCTGAGACTTAAACTAGTGCCACCAGAACTGGCAATCTTTGTTTAAGTGAAATCCTAACACAAAGATGCATTGGCCTCAAGGACTAGGAATAGGCAGAAGCCTCTTCTGTCTCCAGAAGTCCCCTTCTGCTGTGGCAGAAGTGGTCTTCCACAGGCAAACCTTCCTTCTGCTCCCTGATTTCAGAGGTCTGCCAGCAGAGAAATTTACCGGCAAAATAATCTGCCAGCAGAATACTGTGCCAACTGAGACCTGCCAGAAGAACAGCCAGATAAGGAGTGGAAAAGGGAAGCTGTAAATCCCTAAGACTTTCAGGGAGAGGACCATATGAGCCTCTTGCAGTTAAGAATTCAACTAATATTGATTTCTGTAACCGAAAAATGCATAAATCACCTTCCCAGGAGTGAGCTCCATCAGGACTGTAAACAGCATCAATGTTGGTTGTGACAGCCTTGTGGGCAGTTCATCTCTCTCTCACACACACACACACAAACAAAAGTTCACCTTGGCATCTCTTCTTGCAGTGCAGGTCCTAGCTTGTTTCCCCACAGGTGGGTCTAGAATTCATCTTTTAGATTTTTGGCATGACACTGCTTTTTGGTGCAGGTAGGATCACTCCTTGGATCTGGCTGTGGGCAGATCCTTCACTGACCCTTTAAGACGTGACAAAGATTTTCTTTTATTTTTAAAAAGTGTAGTGCATCAGTGATGGTCTACAGTCTAAAAAAGGAACCCTCACTTCCCCTGCCCCTCCACTGAAGAGCAGAGGAAGTGTTCAATTTGCAAATTTCTTGAAGTGGCTCACTTATTAAGCCACTCCACAATATCAGAAATTCCAGCCAGAAGGAGCTAAACCAGATAGGGTGGCCTGAGGTCCAATATGTCATTTGGATGTGAAGATTTTGCCAAATGGCATATCATACTTCTAATTGATTTAAAGTTTATTTAGCCTGTACTTGCCCACTCCAAAAGAATCCACGTAGAAAACACCATAGTTAGGATTGCACTGTGGGACATTTTCTTACTTGTTTTATGTGCTGTCAAGTTGCCTCTGACTTAGGGTGACCCTATGAATGAGTTGTGTTCTTAACAGCTCTGCTCAGCTCTTGCACAGTCAAGACTGTGGCTTCCTTCGTTGAGTCAATTCATCTCTTCTTTGGTCTTCCTCTTTTCCTGCTCCCTTCCATTTTCTTCTAGCATTCTGGTCTTTTTCCGTGAGTCTTGCTTTCTCAAAATGGTCTTGCTAATCGCTCCATATTTTTACTTGCTGGATGTTTATTTTTTTAAAAAGTATTGTTCCTTGGCATTTTAATTTTGTAAAACATGCTGAAAACAAACTGGTGAGGAGTATTCATGAAATAAATACATGAAATAAGTAAGTAAAATGGCCTGGTATCAACTTTGCAGCAGTAGTTCAAACAGCATCACACAGTTACCCAACGTCCCAGCATTTCATGGCCAAATGAAAATCCATTTCTCTTTTTTTCTGAGAGTTCCTTTCTTTTTCTTTTTTCAAAGAGAGAGAGAGAGAGAGAGAGAGAGACCCCAGAGAAGTTTTGTTTTGTTTTCCTTCTTTTTCAAGACTGTGTTGTTTGCATCCTTTGTCCCTGGTGTTCACTGCAGGTTTCACACATCATAAAGTTGAGAGAAGGAAATGAAAAGGCTGAAGGTTCTTCTGTTACTGGTCAAATGGCTATTTATAGGCCTCTATAAAAATCAAGCCTAGATTTTGAAGTTAGCAAGGCAGCTTTAAATATCAAAGTTGTCTTTGAATGTAGGGATTTGTTTCACAAAGGCTCTGGTTTAATAATCAATGTGAAATGCTATCCTTTTCAGAGATCTGCCCCTGCTCATTAATCCCGGTTACTTTCTCTTTAATTAACAGTTGGGAAAGAGGGAAAAAGTAGGGAGTCAGGCGCTCTGTTTTGGGAGTGCCCTGCTTACACCAGTATGTGGTTGGCTTGGATGGATAGGCAATTGTCTTTATAAGGGGTAAATTTAATGCCAAACCATGTTTCCACTAACTGCAAACCTCAAAAAGAGTTACCCTGACTTTTGTTCAATATGAATTGCATCTGTAAAAGCATCTCTGGTTTCCAGTGTGTGAAAGCTGCAGGGGACCCAAAGTGATAGTTTTTAAAAGGATAAGATGGCCATGGAAATATTGTGAGGCATCCCAGTTTTGTACATATGGGGTAGCTCTTCAGAAAGAAACCATCAAACAACACATCAGCCATCCAGTTCAAGATGGACTGCAGGAGAAATTTCCTGATACGGGCCTAGATCCAGCTTTTCATGGACACACACATGGACTTCCACTGTTCCTACAAAAAAGGAATCTCCACACAAACTCACAGATTCCACATCACTCTGTCTACTCATGTGGATTTTCCCATTGTCTGAAGTACAGTTTGTGGCTACCCAGGAAAAGGCTATCTTGGTAATGGTAGCTAGATTCTGTAACCTTGTCCATGAGAGATCCACTCATCATCTTCCCCATTCATCTTTCATCAATTGGTTCAGGATGATTTGTTTCAAAAGGACCTCCATGTTAGATAAATTGAAGGGTCCTCATGTAGAACTGTGGTTCCTAAACTTGGGTCCCTAGATGTTATTGGACTAAAACTCCCAGAAGTCTTCATTGCTAGCTGTACTGGTCAGAGTTTCTGGGAGTTGTGGTCCAAGAACATGTGGGGACCCAAAGCTGGGAACCACTAGAAGTGTCAAGATTTGTTCCTTTAAGTGAACAAGGGGTTAAATTTAGTATTTTTTTCTTTTGTGCATCTAACCAATCTGTCCATTTCTGCAGTTTTGAGGATTTTGTCTATCACCTCATCTATTTGCGGTATTCTAGGTTCCTTCCAGTGTTTTGCAAAAACCATTCTTGCTGCTGTTATAATATGAATACTTAAATATGATTTTTCAGAGTCTAGTATCTCTTGCAAGACATTTAATAAAAAATAGTACTGGTACCATTGATATTAAAATTTCTAATAACTCTGGCAGCATCTGATTCACTTTACTCCAATATCTTTGGGCATCTTTGCACATCCCCCACATGTGATAAAATGTTCCTTCTTTCTGTTTACATTTCCAACATATATTTTAAATCTGGGTGCTTATTCTAGCCAATGTTTTTTTTTGGGGGGGGTGTCATGTACCATCTGTAAAACATTTTGTATATATTCGCCTTAAATACAACAGATTTAGTTAATTTTATGTTTGTTTTCCAAATTCGTTCCCATTGATCCAGTTCAATATTATACATCCTGTGCCCATTTAATAATACATGTTTTTATCATTTCATCTTCTGCTTGAAAATCTAACAGAAAATGATATAATAACTTAATACATGTTCCCTCTGATTCTAGAAGAGTTCTGTCAAAGGGTGTACAGTATTTTCTAAATAGAAGCCCTGTTGATTATCTTTAGCATACCTTGATAATAGCTATGATCGTGTCCTCCAGTCCATTTTGATGCCTTGATCTACTAACTCATGTTGAGTTTTGATGGAAACATCAAGTTTTAAAACCTCACTATATTTTACTATTTTCTTATTTTCTTTCCAATATGGTAGAGCAAATGCTTCAATTGGTGTCACCTAATTTTAATATACAATGGTGCCTCGCTTAATGACGTTAATTTGTTCCAGCGAAATCGCTGTAGAGTGAAAACGTTGTAAAGCAAAATAAAAAAGCCCATTGAAACGCATTGAAAACCGTTCAATGCATTCCAATGGGCTGAAAAACTCACCGTCCAGCGAGATCCTCCATAGGGGCAGCTATTTTCGGTGCCTGTAGAGCGAGGAATACATCCATCGTAATGCAAAGAATCGGTTCCCGAAGCAGGGAACCAATCTTCGGAAAGTGAAAAAACCCCATTTAAAACATCGTTTTGCGATCGCAATTGCAATCACAAAAACATCGTCGTGAAGCGGATTCATCGTTATATGGGGTAATTGTTAAGCGGGGCACGACTGTACATTTGGTTTTTCACTTTATTCCACATTGACAGAAGTGCCTTCTTAATATATGCTTGTTAAATTGTTTGAGATCCTCAGTCCTGTTATACCATAAGAATGCATGCCAGCCCCATTTCAAACCATATCCTTCTAATTTCAAGAGTCTCATATTACTCCTTGATCCATACCAATGCAGATGCTTCTGTACTATAGGGCAATTCATAAGTCCCATAGGTCTTGTTGATGCTTGATTTTAATTCTGAACTCCCAACCTCTGGCTTGATAGCCAAAAACCTAAACCACTGAGCTATCCAACAGTGTTGACCTCAGACATAGGGAATTCCGGTTCTAGTTCTCACTGAGCCATGAAACCCGCTGAGGAGATGTTGGGTTTGCGGCACCTTGGTGGAAGGAAAGGCAGGGTATACATGCAGTTCTGCCTCAAGCTTCGGGAACCAGGCTAAAGCTGTGACCAATGCCTCCCCATTGGAATTTCACAGGGTAGCACAACTTAAGAAAATCATGCAATAAAGAAAATGATACCTTGTATGTTAGGACCCTATAATAATGCGATGCAAGTTTATGGTTAGGCTTTGCACTGCGGTGTGTGAGTAAGCTTTAAAAAAAGTAGGTTGACGTTTGGTGGTATGCAAAACAGATGGCTGCAAAGAGAAAGGCCGGACTGCTATATCAGGCCAAAGGGCAAACATTACCACATGCTATGTCCAGTCCAACTCAACTCAACTTCAAGCCCATTTCAGTGTCTGTCATGCGATTCCAGTCATTCTCCTCTTCTAGGTGCAACATAGCAGCACCACAAAGAAAGCATGCCTAGGGCTGATCCACACATACACAATTCAAATCATTGAAGTCTCTACATTTTTCCAAACAAATCCTGGCAATGTTTCCTTGTCGGAGTGCAAGGAATTACTTGGTCACAACTCTTGGTGGCTAGCCATACCCCGAGAACTACACAGTTCTTTGGTAGAAAATTTTGCTCTGTAGCTTTGAAATCCATTTCTATAGCAGTTACATCCATTAAAGAAGGTGCAACCATTTTTCTCTAAATCCTCTGCCAATTTGGGTCAGGATTGAAAGATTCAAAGCCATTCAAACTGATTTAGCAATCTAGACATTGTATTGCAGTAAAAGATACCCATACAATGTATTTTCAAAATGTTGCAAAACAATACAGTGCAAAAAAAATGCCAGAATGGGCAATGGGGGATGGTAAGGAGAGAAAGAAACTAGATTTTGTTTATAGAGAGCTCTAATTTCCACTATGTATCAACAATATTTTGAGTGCTCTTCTGTCACTTGGCAGGGAGGGTTTGTTGCAGAGTTTTGAACTTCTGGTCAAATTCCTGTGTGGTGGGCTTGCAGGTATTCACAGAGCAGAATAGTTTCAAATTCCCAGGGGTACCCACCCCTTTCTCTCATTAAGCTGGCACTTACACTCTCAGTAACTGACTCTGAGCTATTAGTGGGAGAAAGAATGAAAGGTTTCATTGCTTACAGTTGAACACACCAAACAGCAAACTGACAAACATGACTGCTTTTAGCAACAGAATTGAAGAGACTCACTGACTGCTTCCAACAGAAAAACTGAGCAGAGTGCTCCATTTAGTGGCGAAATTGCCTTGTGATGAACTTTTTGCGATTGCTTTTGCGATCGCTTTACGATGTTCCCTATGGGGTATTTTTGCTTTGCGACCATTTTCGCACAGCTGATCAGCGGTTTCAAAATGGGCGCCGGGAAAAAAAAACATGGCTGCCCACTGTTTTCTGGGACGGATTCCTTGCTTAACAGGCAGCTAAAATGAACTGTGAGTTTGAAGCCCCTAGGAACGCATTAATCACGTTTTAATGCGTTTCTATGGGCTTTTTTATTTCGCATTGTGATGTTTTCGTTCAACAGCGATTTCGCTAGAACGAATTAACGTTGCAATGCGAGGCACCACTGTATTTAGTGTTGGATAGACAGATAGTCACCCCAGCCCAGAAAGGTCCTTCCCAGCCAATCTTACTTAAGGCAGCATGCAAGGTTGCAAAAACATTCCGACAGATTTTTAGTATCCACTTTGTTTCTAACTAGAATCTTCAGATCTGCCTAATGAAAAAGAGACACATTTGGAATTCAGGGTGTGTGGTAGCCCTCCAGTGCACTCCATACCTAAATAAAAGGCATACAGATCAAGACTGAACCTTCCTATACCCTTAGGAAACATTCTGACCTGATGCATATTTGGGTCCTGCACTATCTGCACATTTCAGGATGTCCATTTATTTATTTTTCAGTTGTCCCAGGAATAGATGAGATTACACTTAGCTATACACCCCCCCCCCCCAGGCAGGCTACACAGTTCCCTAATTGTAGACCCAACCACTCAAAGGGCACGCAACAACCAGCATTCCACAATCACATACAGTTCTAATCATGTAATAATATTTCAGTAAAATTTAATAAATGAAAGTAAAGACAACAAAGACAAAGGTATTGTCAGGGTGTGGTAGAAGAGGCACCAGGACCGAGTCCAGAGCAAGACCACTGGAACAAGGTAGAACCAACCCTATAGCCCAAGCAGAGACCAACCAGCTAGGGCTTTGAGTCCAAACAGCAGCCAAGCGGAAGGATGACACAAATCATGGTCAGACCGTCTAAGGATCAAAGCCAGGAGGAACCATATCAAGGCAGCAGAGTCCAGGGATGCAAGGCAAGAACAGAACAGCCAGATACCTTCCTTGCTGAGGCAAAGGTCTACGGGGAAGGCCTGTTCTTATATATCCCAGTCCTCAGCACTCCTGAGGTGCTGGGCAACAGCTACAGGGGAAGGGCCCAGTCTTGCAAACCTTAGAGCAGTTCTTCCCAGAGAGATGGGGCCGATCCTGCCTGCACTAAGGCTGCAGGGTTCCGGCACGGCCCCAGTCCTGACAGGAATTCTCAAACACAAAAAGGCTATTTGTCCCAGTTTGTAAAGGCAGCAGCACAAGTGCTGTTTCTCCCCTCCCGCACCTCCTCTGGCTCAATCGGTCACTCACCAGGCCCAACATGCTAGGCTTCCTGCACCTCCCCAACTGATCTTCCAGTTCTGGCAACAGCTCAGGCTCTCTCTGCCCCTCCTTCTTGGCTGATGTCCCACCCAAACAGAAGAGGAGGGGCAGAGAAGCCTGTACTCTTGCTCCTGACTGGGACATTAGCAGAGGAGGTGTAAAAAACAACAAGCCACCTGGGCCCAGTGAGTGGCTGATCAGCTGAGGAGGCTGGGGAGGTGAGCAACGGCACCTGTGCTACCGCCTTTATGAACTGGGACGAACTGAGATGAACTCATTTGTGCCCATCTCTAAAGCTAATAATTGTTTTCACCTGGCAGCTCCACAAAATGGCAAGTAGAGCAGCTGCAGGAGGATATACAATATGAATACATGCTGTGACCTCAGATTGAACTTCCCCTAGTGCTCCATTCGTTGGCTTGTCAAGGGAGATCCTCAGTCTTGTTGCGGGAGTTCATCTGTCACTCACCTTCTCTTCTCTTTTTTTCTCCATTCAGAATGTTGATCATCTTTTTAACTCTATGATGCTGAATGACGTGTAAAGAATCTGTTGTGATTTTCATGCGAGGAAGAAACAACAGCTCCTTAGTCAGTGTGGAGTCACCCAAATATCACTGATATGGTCTGGTTTTGCACATGTGCTTTAAGACAGTAGAAATGCCAACTTGGAATTAATGAATCTTAAGTTCCAGAATTTGGTATGGGTGGCAAAACTGGAGCCACATCTAGTTTTTCTTTCACACAAAAATCCATGCTTAATTACCCCAACCTTTCTTCATTTGAGATGTACAGTTTACAGTTGGATGGAGGTCCTCTGATGCCATTTTAGTAAAAAGTTGCAGAGATTCTTGACAATTAACTATAGGCAACCCAGAGATCCACAAAAAGATATACTTTCTGTCGACTTCTCTGCTGCAGTCTGCCAAACCAATATCGAAGCAACTCAGAAGAACCAAATAGCTATCTGATCCAAAGAAGCATAAAGCAACAGCTCAAAGAAGTAGAATCTCTAGCATCTAGAAACTTAGACAAGCAGGATATATGATTTCTTTATCTTACCTATTGCTCTGATCTTCCATTTCCCACATTAAAATCCTTGCCCAGTATCCTATTTGGAGTGTAAGGGTGATCATAGAAGCAAGCCTCATGTTGTGTCACCAATAATACAACCGGTTGTACAACTAGTCCCACTAGCGGTGCTGGGCATGTGAAGGGGAGCCTGCTAGAGCATCAGAAATGCTTATGCAGTGTCCTTTTTCCAGTGCCAACAGAATACAAGCCCTTGACTTTCCAGGGAATGTTAAATAATTTACTAACTGCACACACCGAGGTCTGTACTGTATATGCAATAGAATGGAATGTCCTCATGGCCTTTTTTTTGGGGGGGGGGGTACGGTGGCATTATTTTAGTGCTTTCTTCTGCCCCACTTCTGGGACCTACAAAGGAAACATTCAAAAATACTGCAGCCTGGTGTGGAACAGCCCGTTCTGCCCCCTCCAGATTGCCCTGCCTCATCCTTTTCTTCTGTAGATGAGACTTAATGCATGCTACAGTAGCACTGGAAGAGACAACAGCTAGCATGAATTGTATTGCATTCATGCCAAACAACCACATGTATTATGTATTTCTCTGCCATCTGAGACTGTACAAGCAGTAGCTCACAGTCATCTATTTTGCTTGGACTATATTCCCTTGGTGTTTCTAATTCAAGTTTAGGTTTTATAAGAACACTGGAAGCTGCCTAATGCTGAGTCAGGCCAACAGCCCATTGAGCCTATTATAGTCAGCATAGACTGGCAGCAGCAACTCACAGTTTCAGGCAGGATTTTTACTCTTCCTGTCTGGAGACTGAACCTGGGACCTTCTTCATGCTAATCATATGCCCAGAGCCTTGTGGAGCAGTGGTTAAAACTGTAGTATTGCAGCCCAAACTCTGCTCATGGTCAGCACTGGATACCAACGGATCTGACAGCTGGCTCAAAGTTGATTCAGCCTTCCATCCTTCTGAGGTTGGTAAAAGGAATACTCAGCTCGCTGGGAGTCGGGGCAATGTGTAGCCTGTATAATTAAAAATTGTAAACCACTCAGAGAGTGCTGAAACTATGGGGCAGTATATAAGCAGCACGATTTGCTTCTGCTTTAAAGGAGGATGTCAAGTACTTGGCTGGTGGCCCATGTCCTATCTCCTGGATCAGAACTTCCGCCAGTCTGCATTAGAGCATTTCAGAGCATTCAACTGACCTGCTCAAATGGCAATCCTTTGATTGCATTCTTCAACTAATTAGTCTTTTCTGCTGGGCCACATTTCTCAAAGTTTCTATTCAGGGTGTCAGGGAGGATTAAGTCCAAAGAATGGTGCAGTATCAGCTTTAATGAAGAAACGAACATGGCTGAGCAGGGCGAGATGACATTTTAAGGTCTTTTTTTGGCTAGCTGGTGCAATTTGAGAGTGCAATTTGAGAGTGAACTCTAGGATGTTCTCAGAATGCCCCAGCACTGACTGAAAAAGGGAGAGCAGAGAACAGCTAGAAAAGTCTTGGGTAGACCAGTAAAACTGAGGAGATAATGCTTTTGAGAACCACCAATTAAATCTAGGTACATAGAATGCAAAACAAATAGTGGACCATTGTTAGAGTTTTGGACCTTTGTCCTCACAGATATTTGTATATTCACTGTGAAGGTCTACCTAGTCACTGTAAGTGCCTGAAAATATAGCATTTCCCTATTATTGCTTCCGTATCAGGATATCTATCATGGAAATAGATACACATGTTCAGGGGAACAGGCTTATAATACCTTCACAATGAACATACATTGGTCTTCATGACCATGCTGAACATTCAGTGGCTTTCAGGACTTTGTTGGGGGATGAAGGAAAGGCTTACTTGCTTACCCACAGCAACTCTATTCTTTGAACCCTAAGTGGTTTCTGGCTTAACATTTGAATGGGGCTTCATTTGTTCTGATAAAGGTTACCTTCTCGTCACTATTCATGAAACTTTATTTGTATGTATTCCTGTTGACTTCTTTGCACAATTGCTTTGCTCTTTCAGAGCTAGTAGCTCTTTGCTTTTAGTCCCCACTATTACCCTGGAACAGGACTGTCCTTTTGAGACCCATTATTAAGCTGAGCTTGCTCTAGTGCCACAGATGGTTGATGGAAGTTGGGTATTGCCTTGCCAGTTTGGTAGTCCTGCAATAGCCAAGGTAGAAGTTGATCAATGAACAATCCTCCAGAAAGAAAACTTATCCTGGAAGGGATGTTACAAACATGGACTTGCATCGGTTTGTTAGCCTTTGCAGTTCCCTCCATGGGAGAGATTTCCAGATTTGGAAGCAGTACATTTCATCAGATCTTTGTCTTTGGTGGGGAAAGAAAGATTTGGCTACCCTATTAAATGAATTCTCCAGAGACTCACAGGGAATGGTACCGATTAGAGTCATGATTCTCTAGTGCCTTTGGGGAAACCACCCAATTAAGAGGAGTAGATTTTGGTTTTAAAACCAGATCAGGAAAATCCATTGTCACAGTAAACACACACACACACACACACACACACACACACACACACACACACAAACACACACACACACACACACACACACACACACACACACAAACACACACACACACACACACACACACACACACACACACACACACACACACACACACACACACACACACACACAAATGGAGAGCCAGCTTTCTCATAAACAAAGTTTGAGGTTTCCTTTTGTAAAAGAAAACAGTTGATTTATGAAGATCCCAAGGCAGACGCATTTCAGACAAGTGTTCAGATTTTGAAAGGGAGGGAATAAATTGAAAGGCTCCCATTTTTCTGGCCTGTCATTCGTTAACAGCACCATAGCAACAATTGTACAAATTCGGCCTGAGGAGGAAAAAGAGTGACCAGACTCCCAAGAGAGGCAAAGAGTCTGAGGAATGGAATGAGCTGCCCACAGGGCCAGAAACCTCAGATCAGAGTTGAATATATGCTGAGGGAAAGAATATGTTTGTTTGTTTTTAGAAAGGTTTTTCCTTCTTCTGGAGAACTGCAACTTAAAGACAGCTGTTGAAGCTACATTATGAAGCAGGTCATTTGCTTTTGACATTTCAAGACAGCATCAGCCTCCACGGCAGATGTATGAGAGGTTCATGTATGAGAGGTTTAGGAGATGGAGATTAATCATCATCTCATGCTAGATAAAACAATGCCTTTTTCTTTTGATATATGTTTTCTGTTCCAACAGATGTGTTCCACAATGACTTTAACAAGGCAGCTAATTAAACATGATGCCAGCACCAAAAAGGGAAGCAACTAATCAAAAACAAGGATGAGAAAGGAGGACACTGATTCAAATAACATTTGCATCTGCTAACTTATAGATAATTGAATAATCTATATGGTCTGAATAAATAATTACATGATTTTAGATAATTTATGGTAAATATTAAATGGTCATGGGAGGTATTTCTATTTCTATTTAGATTATATTTCACTCATTATTAAAATTTAAATATAAAATTGTAAATATTAGCTACAATCCAGCTGTAGGTCACAATTAGAGTAGACCCATTGAGTCAATGGAATTTATGTAGCTATTTGACTCACCAAATCCCTGTTGATTCAGTGGACCTACTCTAGCTGCAACCTAAGACCGGATTTCAGCCATTAGATTCATATTTAACATTTCATATTTAATTAAATGTTTAATATTGAATGTCATTAATTTTAATAGAAATATAATACCTCTCATGACCATGTGGAGAAGAGGGTGGCCTGTGTGCCCACTTGTGCTGATGCCTTACTGTCAGTTCTTGATGGGGGATTTCACAGTTCTTGCTTGCCCTTCTTATGATTCTTTAAACCAGACTTGGTCTGAAAAGTCCTTTTTAAAGGAGGAGGAGGTGGAGGAGGAAGAGGTCTTTGATTAGAAAAACAGTCCTCTGTAAAGATACCCTACACGTAGATCAAGACATAAATAGAACTTCCAGCATTTCTACTCAATTCTGTAACTTACCATTAAATTGGCCTATGATCTGCTGCATTAGTTAGGAAGATGGTAAAATTTAGCCTGATTCAGTGTGATAGTGATGCTGGATGAGTCTAAAGGCTAGCTCAGCATTCTTTTCCCATAATGGTCAATTAGATTCTACCCACAAAGTCCAGAAAGAAGATGTCCATGCAACAGCACCTTCCTTCTTGTGTTCTGCAACTAATAACCAGGAATACTGTAGCTTGTTCTTCCAGGAATGCTTCTAATCCTCTGGTCAAAGCTGTCTTAATTGGTAGCTGCCACCAACATATCTTATGGTAATGAATTCAGTCATTTTACTTCGTGTAGTAATATTTCCTTTTCTGATCCCACCAGAAAGGAATAGCAAGAATTGATGCTCCTCTTTGTGAGCAATCAATCTGTGCCATTTGAATTGCCTGCTGAAGATTTTACGCCAAGCTGTTGGCTATGGCTATGGGCACATTAGATTTCCTTTTGTTCATTTCCCCCCACCACCACCACCTTTCCTCCTTCTTTGTGGTCTTTCTGTTTGCTGATTCTGTCCCAGAAAGACAATGAAGAGCAAACAACCACCACAACAAATACTTTCCACATTACCACAAGTTCCTAACATTTTCTCACACATCTAGGGCGACCCAGCGGCTGTCAACTTCCTTGGAGTTGAGCCTACAAGTGCCACAATAAGACTCTGCATATTAGACAGAGCACCACTTGAAGGAAGGTCTTAAGTGTTTCTTATGTTGGCTTAAAGACCAAAGTTAAGAGGCAGGTCCCTGGTTTCTGTGCACAAGAAGTCAAAAAGGAGAAACATCAAAAAGAATAAGGGAAGGGAAAATGAAGCATACAATATGGTAGTTAACATAACAGCTGTAGTTGCTACAGACTTATTCAAAATTTTGTGCAAATAAGCAAGAATTTAGGTGGGGAAAAATCCCAGAAGACATGTATTTTGTTATATTAAAATATTTCTATCCCATCTCAGGGGATGGTTAAGGTAATGCAAGACATTTATTTTTTAAAAAATTAATAGAAAAACAGGACAGAAACCTACATATTCAAGAGGACAGAGTCAAAATACCTGAGCCGCCCACTCAAAGGCAGTGCTGCAGAAATCCCTGCCCCACCTCCTTGTCTGAGTGGGTGGCTGCTGGAGGAGGCAGAGGAGGAAAGCATGTGCTGGAGCTGTGACTTGGCAATCACGCGAAGAGGAGGAAAAGAGCAACTTGCGCCAGCTGGTGAGTGGGAGGGCCAGTTGGAGGGTGGTGGAAAGGGACGTGCAGCACCTGTGGAGCCGTGCCAATGAACTGGCATTAACCTCTCAACCGAGGTTGGTGCCCATCTCTAATTGCAGTGTTCTTTGAACTACATAAATAATTCCATATTTTACCTCTGTGTATATAAATCACCACATTCAAATGTATGCAAATCAGTGTCTTCTCTATATCATCCTAGTGACGCACCAACTGGTGAGTGGGAGAGCAAGTCATGGAGTGGGGAGGGCAATGTGGTGCCACACTGACAAACCAGCACAAACCTCCAAACCAAGATTCGTGCCCATCTCTAATTACAATGCAGCTCACTTGAACGGCAAAGATTCACCAGTGTGTGTCTGCTGACTTGGTTGTCCAGGTGCTACCTGTGGAGGAACAGCTTTAGGCCCCCCTCTTTACAGTTGTCTGTAAATTGGACAGTCCCCCGAATGGAAGAGACCTTCAAAAGCAGGATTGTGTTCTGGTGGTCCTACAAAGAGAGGACTATTCAGCTATGATAGGATTTCCAGTGTGGTGAAATAACATAAATAACCAATCAATAAATAGATATCCTCCTTGAAACAGGATAATCTAGCAACCATCTGTGGAAATCATGTGTTCATTGCATTGTTTGTTTCCCTCTTTGGTACTACAAATAGCAAAGTAATGGCCAAAAATATTGGCACCCTTGCAATTCTGTCAGAAAACGCAACCTTTCTCTTAGAAAATTGTTGCCGTTGCAAACGTTTTGGTACTCACATGTTCATCGGTTTGCATTGGAACAACGCAAAAAAACAGAAGAAAAGTCAAATCTGATACAATCCCACACAGAAACCCAAAAATGCACTGGCCGAAATTATTGGCACCCTGTCTAAATTGTAAGAAATAATTGCTTTTCAAGCCTGTGATGCTCCATTAATTTGTATTTAGACATGCCTGTAGCAAGTAAGAGGTGTGGGCAATATGGTAATCACACTTGCAACTAGTTTAGAAGGAGAAACGTTGACTCAACCTTTGTGTTGTGTGTGACACTGAGCATGGAGGAAAGAATGAAGTGTAAAGAGTTGTCTGTGGAATTGAAAGAAAAATTGTGGAAAAACATCAACAATCTCAAGGCTACAAGTCCATCTCCAGAGATCTTAATGTTCTTTTGTCCACTGTGTGCAATGTCATCAAGAGGTTTACAGCCCATGGCACTGTAGCTAACCTCCCTGGAGGTGGACAGAAGAGCAAAAGTACTGAAAAATTAAAATGAAGGGTTGTTCGAATGGTGGATACAGAACCCAGATTAACTTCCAAACAAATTCAAGCTGATCTGCAGAAACAGGGTACAACAGTGTCAGCTTGCACTATCCGTCACCATCTGACTGAAAAGGGGCACTATGGTAGGAGACCCAGGAGGACACCACTTCTGACACAGAGGCATAAAAAAGCAAGACTGGACTATGCCAAATGTGTAGGCATCCTTCAGTCTTGAGAGACTATGGTAATGTGCTTTGAATAGAGGTCTTGGAACAATGTCCGGTGTGGCTGAGAAGGCCAATTTCAGAGTGACGATCCCTTCCACACTGAAGACAAATACAATTTGTCCCTTGTCCAGCTCCCTGATTTGGCTGGTTTCATGACTGCCTCTTTGCCTTGTCCTGCTTAACAAGTGCCTCTTCAAATTGGGAAAGGCCATGCTGCACCGGCTGCCTCCAGGCTGAACACTCAGATGTCAAGGTTTCCCATCTGTTGAGGTCCATTCCTAAGGCCTTCCGATCCTGCTTGCAGATATCCTTGTATCGCAGCTGTGGTCTCCCTCTGGGGCGCTTTCCCTGCACTAATTCTCCATACAGGAGATCTTTTTGTAATCCAACCGTCAGCCATTCTCACAACATGCCCATCGCTGTTTCAGTAATGTATACATACTAAAAATTCCAGCTTGTTCTAGGACTACTCTGTTTGGAACTTTGTTCTGCCAGGTGGTACCAAAAATGCGTTGGAGACAACACATATGGAGTGTGTTCAGCTTCCTCTCCTGCCATGCACAAAGGGTCCAGGACTCACTTCATTCAGTACAGGACTGTAGTCAGGACACAGGATCTATAGACCTGGATCTTGGCATATGCCGTCAGCTTCTTATTAAGCCATACTCTCTTTGTGAGTCTAGAGAAAATGGTAGCTGCTTTGCCAAAGTGTTTGTCCAGCTTGACATCTAGAGAGAGGGTGTCAGAGATCGTTGAGCCAAGGTACACATAATCATGAACAATCTCCAATTCTTGTGTAGAGATGGTAATAGAGGGAGGTGAGTCCATGCCCTGACCCATGACTTGTTTTTTGCCAAAACGTATGTGACAAAACCACAATCCTTCTGGGAGAATGGACTGTGGATAGATGAGACAAAAGTAGCGCTTTTTGGTCAAGGACATCATGGCACTGTTTACAGAAAAAGAAATGAGGCATTCAAAGAAAAGAACACAGTCCTTACAGTCAAACATGGTGAAGGTTCAAATACGTTTTGGGGTTGCTTTGCTGCTTCTGGCACTGCTTCTGGCACTTGACTGTGTGAATGGTATCATGAAATCTGATGATTACTAAAGAATTTTGGGGCACAACATAGTGGCCAGTGTCAGAAAGCTGCGTCTCCACCAGAGGTCATGGGTCTTCCAGCAGGACAATGACCCGAAACACACTGAAATGGTTACAAAGGAAGCGCTGGAGAGTTCTGAAATGGCCAGCAATGAGTCCAGATCTGAATCCCATAGAACACCTGTGGAGAGATCTCAAAACAGCAGTTGGGAGAAAGCATCCTTCAAATCTGAAGGCCCTGGAGCAGTTTGCAAAAGAAGATTGGTCCAAAATTCCAGTAGAGAGGTGTAAGAAATTCATTCATGGTTACAGGAAGCGATTGATTCCACTTATTTTTTTTTCCAAAGGGAGTGCTACCAAATACAGTATTAAGTGCCAATAATTTTGGCCAGTGCATTTTTGGGATTCTGTGTGGGATTGTATCAGATTTGACTTTTCTTCTCTCTCTCTCTCTCTCTCTCTCTCTCTCTCTCTCTCTCTCTCTCTGTGTGTGTGTGTGTGTGTGTGTGTGTTGTTCCAACGCAAACCAAAGAAATGAACATCTGAGTACCAAAACGTTTGCAACTGCAACAATTTTCTGAGAGAAGGGTTGCATTTTCTGACAGAATTGCAAGGGTGCCAATATTTTTGGCCATGACTTTAGTTGGCTAAAAACCATAAAATAAAAGATAACATGAGAAATCATCAGTTAACTGTAAGTAACGAACATGTCAGTTTGTTGAAGAAACAATAATAAACAGTCCCTACCAGTTAGCAAGCTAGCTTAAAAGATGCTTGTAAGCAGAGGTACTAAGTGCTGGCATGACTTCTCATGGCAGAAGCTTCCAGAACCTTGAAGCAGCCACCAAGAAGACCAATTGGACCAAAAAATACAGTAGACTTCTAACACACAAGAACAAAGATGCTTTCAAACCCATTTCAGAAATATGGGACAGTTTCATTGGTCTTTCATTGCTACTAGGATGAAATCTAAGTTGCAAGAAAAAGGTGGAGATTTATATTATTATTTATATTTATAAACCCATAATTCAGCCCCCCAAAATATATATGTTTCCCTGTGATAGAAACCACTGGAATGCTTTTATGCGTCAATTTGTTTTTTTGCCAGATGTCTGGAATTATTCTAGTCTTCTGTTTTTAAATTTTTGATGGCATGAGCTTTCTTACCACCATAGATTTTTATCTTCCACTGTTGACAACTTGGGGTTCCACTTCACAAAATGGCAGATGGAACATATCACATAGATGGTAGAATCACTGCATACTACATTATCACGAGTCATCTCCCCTGAGCAGAGAATAACCTCTAATGTTTTCTTTATGTCTCCTTCCATACACGAGTGCTGAGTAAAAAGCTGGATTGTGACTGAAATTCCTGTTGCCATTTAAACCTCCCTAGAAACAAATATTAACATCTTTGTCAACCCACGGCAGGATCAATCTCAACTGCCAGGAAGGTTTTGACTGCCATCATAAAAATGTTTGATTAGTGTTAATAATTCATTAAATTAGTTTGTCTTGACACTGCCATCAGGCTGGGAACCTTTCAGCCATTAACAAAAGGGTTTAACACAATGCTCTGCCTGTTTCAGTCTTTTATGCATGAACCATATTATTTAGAATGTGCTTCTGGTGATGCCTGTGCTCCTTTTAACATTATATCAAACTGTCAATTGTGTTTATCATTTCAGAGAGAACAGAATAAACTTATGGTACATCACTGGCATTTTTATAGACAGACCAGATGAAACATAGAATAATGGAGTTGGAAGGGACCTGGAAGGTGTGGGCAATTAAAGTTTTGGCTTAGCATACAGCTGCTATAAAAAGAAAAAGAAAGGATAAATTATGGAAATATCATTAGCTTAAAACTTATGCAGCAGATAAAAGTTCAGGGACCTACAGAGCAAAATTAGCTTCAAGTCTCCCCACAGTAGACTACCCCTTATTGCTTAGTTCTCCTCAACAGGCATTTACTGTCTCAATAACTTGCTCAGAGAAAAGAATTTAAAAGTTTCCATTTTACTCGCAGTTCTTCATAGATCAAAACAAACAGCATTCTGTAGAAAAACATTAACTGGTTACACGAAAACAGGTGAACTGGTTAACTAGCTTAATACTGACTAACTACTTAATACTAACTATTAACTAGCTTAATACTGACAGACTAAAACATTGCTCTAGCTCAGACTGTCAGATTACATTGCTGATAGAACATTTCTGAATTTAAAAAGACTGGGAAAAGAAGACTTGAGTAGAGAGGCATGGATCTCATAAAAATTCTGAGGCAAAGAGGGAACAATTGGCTGCTACTGGAGTTACTGACATTCACCCCAGTCCAGAAAGGTCCCTCTCAGCCAAAATCTCTTAAAGGCAACATACGAGGGTGCAATAAATTCAACAGGAAAAAGAGGAAATTCCATATTGAACATTAATATGTGGTGGACATGTGAAAAGGTCAAAAATTATTGGACACAGGTGTGGAATTTAGCAAAAGAAATTATTCAGCAGAAGTTAGATATAAAACCTGAAATGGCATTATTGAATGTCATTTCAGGAGTAAATGATAATAAATTGAAGCATTGTCTTATGTATATACTCACAGCAGCTGGATTACTCTGGGCCCAGAAATGGAAAACAGAAGAGGTTCCGATGATAGAAGAGCTGTTAAAGAAGTTATGGGACATAGTAGAACTGGACACTCTATCAGAAGCACTACGGGAACAACCAAGAGACTATGTAAAACAAAGCTGGGAACGAATATATTCTTGGGCCCAAAAGAAGACAGGAGTGTAGGGTAAAATTTATAATATATGTATATCCATTTAGTATATACTGGAAATCAATCTAGGGAGAGTAGAGGGGTTAACAAGGCTGGAGTTTCTGACTCCAAAGGGGGAGGGTTTAGTTTAAATGGAGGGGTTAGTTAGTTTTCCTTTTTTTTCCCCTTGTATACGTGGTCTGGTTTTTTTTCTTTTGTCTTTTTTTCTTCTCTTTCTTTTTCTCTCTCTTTTTTTGTGTTCCTATAGTTTTCTGTATGTTAGAAAATTATTTTAAAAAAACAAACAAACAAACATTAATAGAAAAGGAAGAAAAACTAAGCCTGCCAATTTCGTTTAGTAGATCTTGGAATCTTGTGTTCAGTTCTGGCCACCACATCTGAAACAGGTTATGGTAGAATTGGAAAAAGACAACTGAAACTACCAAGTTCCTGTGGCAATCTAATGTGGAAACATTACTGTCTTTGCAGGTTTTAGCTCAAGAAGAAAGATAAATATGGGAAGGTGTGAGAGAATTGTATAAAACTTATGTGGTGTGGATAAATAGATAGGCAGATGTTTACGAGCACCCCCATCTCTTATAATTTTAGAACCCTGCAGGTCTGACTTGGCTCTGGTACATAGCATATGGCTAAGGGGAACAAGATTTCAGGAGTAGTAATCTCCAAAAATATTTGTTTCCCATTTCTACATGATCACAGAACCTGTGTTTCAAAGGATTTATTCTCTCATCCCCCTTATATAGGTTACCCAGAAACATGCACCCTATTCTGGCATTATAGGGTTGTAACCATGGTTGGGATGGAGGTGCACATGTAAGTCCCAACTGCAGTTCTCCTGGGATGCTACTAAGACCTTTGCACTAAATGCAGACTTCCAATAAGGGAATGCTATATATATTCTCAGCTGAATATTCTTACAAGCCCTCTTCAGACCTTTGCATTCAACAAGGCACGATTGACAGCCAACTGAAAGGATGTTAGGGGCAGGAATTTAGTTTATCCCTCATCATTCACCCCATTTACAGGCCTCCCTACTTTAAGCCTTTAATAGTGCTATAGCTGGTTATGTGTCATCAAGCCAGAACCAACCTATAACAACACTAATAGGGCTTTCATTTAATGAGATATTTAAGGAGTGGTTTTACTAGTTCCATTCCCCCACTGAGCCTCCATTACTGAATGTGGATTCAAAATTTAGCATCCAGAGTACAGAGGGGCACAAATCAGCAAAATAATGGTTTGTGGCTCATTGAAGTCCACAAACCATGAACGTTTGAAAAAACGAACCATGAATTTTCTTTTGGCTTGTTCAATTGGTTTTGTTTGAAAGTTCATGACCCTAGAATGACCCTCCAGCCACCTTTGTTATTGTTTAGTAATTAAATCATGTCCGAGTCTTCATGACAACATGGACCAGAGCACACCAGGCCCTCCTGTCTTCCACTGCCTCCTGGAGCTTGGTCAAATTCATGTTCATCGCTTTGATGACGCTGTCCAACCATTTCATCTTCTGTTGTCCCCTTCTCCTTTTGCCTTCACATTTTCCCACCATCAGGGACTTTTCCAGGGAGTCTTCTCTTCTCATGAGATGGCCAAAATATTGGAGCATCAGCTTCAGGATCTGTCCTTCCAGTGAGCACTCAGGGTTGATTTGATAGGTTTATTGGTTTGATCTCCTTGCAGTCCATGGGACCTTGAGCCAGACATCCTGGAGAGTGAGGTCAAGTGGGCCTTAGAAAGCATGGCTAACAACAAGGCCAGTGGAGATGATTGCATTCCAGTTGAACTATTTAAAATCTTAAAAGATGACGCTGTTAAGGTGCTACATTCAATGTGCCAGTAAGTTTGGAAAACTCATCAGTGGCCAGAGGTTTGGAAAAGATCAGTCTACATGCCACTCCCAAAGAAGGGCAGTGCCAAAGAATGCTCCAACTACCATAACATTTCACACGCTAGCAAGGTTATGCTCAAAATCCTACAATGTAGGCTTCAGTAGTATGTGGACCGAGAACTCCCACAAGTACAAGCTGGATTTTGAAGGAGCAGAGGAACTAGAGATCAAATTACTAACATGCGCTGGATTATGGAGAAAGTCAGAGAGTTCCAGAAAAACATCTACTTCTGTTTCATTGACTATGGAAAAGCCTTTGACTGCGTGGACCACAGCAAACTATGGCAAGTCCTTAAAGAAATGGGAGTGCCTGACCACCTTATCTATCTCCTGAGATACAGTACCTATACTTGGGACAGGAAGCAGCAGTTAGAACTGGATATGGAACAACTGATTGGTTTAAAATTGGGAAAGGAGTATGACAAGGCTGTATATTGTCCCCCGGTTTATTTAACTTATATGTAGAATACATCATGCGAAAGGGTGGACTGGAGGAATCCCAAACCGGAATTAAGATTGCTGGAAGAAATATCAACAACCTCCGATATGCAGATGAAAGCACTCTGATGGCAGAAAGTGAGGAGGAATTTAAAAAAAACCTCTTAATGAGGGTGAAAGAGGAGAGTACAAAAAATGGTCTGAAGCTCAACATCAAAAAAACCAAGATCATGGCCACTGGTCCCATCACCTCCTGGCAAATAGAAGTGGAAGATATGCAGGCAGTGATAGATTTTACTTTCTTGGGCTCCATGATCACTGCAGATGGGGACAGCAGCCATGAAATTAAAAGACGCCTGCTTCTTGGGAGGAAAGTGGTAACAAACCTACTCAGCATCTTAAAAAGCAGAGACATCACCTTGCTAACAAAAGTCCGCATAGTCAAAGCTATGGTTTTTCCTGTAGTGATGTATGGAAGTGAGAGCTGGACCACAAAGAAAGCTGACTGCCAAAGAATTGATGCTTTTGAAGTATGGTGCTGGAGGAGACTCTTGATAGTCCCCTGGACTGCAAGGAGAACAAACCTATCCATTCTAAAGGAAATTAACCCTGAGTGCTCACTGGAAGGACAGATCCTGAAGCTGAGGCTCCAATACTTTGGCCATCTCATGAGAAGAGAAGACTCCCTGGAAAAGACCCTGATGTTAGGAAAGTGTGAAGGCAAGAGGAGAAGGGGATGGCAGAGGATGAAATGGTTGGACAGTGTCACTGAAGCTACCAACATGAATTTGACCAAACTCCGGGAGGCAGTGGAAGACAGGAGGGCCTGGCATGCTCTGGTCCATGGGGTCACGAAGAGTCAGACATGACTAAACAGCAAACAATACACCTTGAAAGCAGTTTTCCCCAAGAAGGTGTAGTTTAGTATCTGGCTTGGGGAAAATCCCAGCAGTGGTTCATGCCAGGGAACCTGACACAGAGTGTTGCTTATTAGGTCAATGCCCTTTCCCTAAAACATAGTGGACAATGCCATTCTAGAGGTCTGAGCTGAGCTCCAAAGGTGGTTGTGTGGTCAGCAGGGGTTGTGAGGAGAGAGACAGGCAGCCTGAAAGGGGAAGCAAGCTAACCCGGCTCCAA
Organism: Pogona vitticeps; assembly: GCF_051106095.1. Classification (NCBI taxonomy): domain Eukaryota; kingdom Metazoa; phylum Chordata; class Lepidosauria; order Squamata; family Agamidae; genus Pogona; species Pogona vitticeps. The sequence goes on along the minus strand of NC_135783.1, from coordinate 25,147,900 downwards.
GGTAGAAGGATTCCTCTGATTAGCAAAAGTGGTTCTGAGATGAAAATGGCTTCTGTGAATCAATCTTGTAAATAAGAACAAGCAACTACTCTGAGGGCTCTGTTGAGACATATTTGGCTGTCTGATTTGCCAAGCCAGTAGTCTCTCGGTACCTTCCAGGGTTGCCAAGCACTTTTGATGGACAGGAACAGGCTGTCAGGGACAAGGGGAGGAGAAAATGGGCAAATTTACCAAAATTTGGTAAATGAACCAAAAATCACTTTAAAAGTTTGTTGTTTTGGGTTCATTTTGATTCATCACTTTTGACAAACCCAAATCAACCTGGACCAACAAACCCGCCATTTTTGACAAATGTCTTAGTTCTGGGGTTTTTTTGGGGGGAGGGTTGGTTCATGCCCATCTTTAAACCCAAATCCAGAGTCACTACACCCACACTACACCACAAATAGAGATACAGTGCATCTGAAATTATGTGGGCATGTGTACCCTCTTTTGCATAGAGCTTTCTATTGCCATAGAGAAAGCACCCCAGATTTCCATTAAATATATGTCACTAGAGCAAACAAGAGTTCAAGACATGGAGTCAACCCCATAGGCAGATGGCATTTGGCTAGGAACCTTTAAACTGCTTTGATACAGAGTGGACATTCATAAAGGAAATGAAAGACTTCAGTCTTTTGTGGTAAAAATGTCACCTTTAAAATCAGTGTATGCCTTTAGGTAACTAATTCTCATATTCTGAACCAAATTATTATTGTTACAAACCATCAGGAGTCATTCAGGTGTTTGCAGTATTCCTTTGGAAAGTTCATCTATGAACTTTCTTCCTGCCATTAAATCTTACAAGTGATCGCAAATCACGTTTCTTGAAAATAACAGGAAGCTCCCCTCCCCCAAGCTGTTAACTTTCCTTCAGCCTTCACCTTACAAAAGTACTATTTACGAGGGCTTTCCAAAGGAATATCATCAAACTTAAGCAATTTACACATTTCATTGCCAGTCAGTATTAGCTTATAAAGATAGGGGTCCTTTCAGCTCAGTCTCTTAAATCTGCAAATATTTACCCTCAGCGTAATTATGCCAAGAATTGGCGCTACAACACATACATTGTATGACTGGGTGGAACCTGGGAAATAGCTCAAATGGTTTTCGACCAAGCCAGCCTTGCTGATAACTGTTAGAAAGAAGAGTTATCAAACCAGAAAAGCTTTTGTTGTGTCGTTTTTGTTGGAGAATAAAGGTAAATCTGTTATCACCAGGTGTGGAGCTGCCCCAGGTCAGCAGTAATTGAGAAGGACACTGGGCTAGTGATTTCTTTATTTTCTGACCGGATGGTTCAGTGGTTTAGGCCTCTTGCTGTGGAACCAGAGATTGGAAGTTCGATTCCCCAATGAGCCTCCTGAGAGGAGAGCGGAACAGTGTGGCCTTGGGCAAGCTACACAGCCCCAGAGGTTCAGATTTTGATTTTCCATGGTGCCTCCTGGGTGAAGAGCCAGCCTGTGTAGCCCTGGGCAGGCTGCACAGTCCCAGGGCACCCCCGGAAGAAAGGAATGGTAAACCAGTTCTGAGAATTGTCTACCTAGAAAACCCTGGAAAGGGTCATTATAAGTCAGAATTGACTTGGCGGCATATAATTATGATGAGGATTATATAATAATATTAGGAACTCTCTTCCTGTGGAGGTGTGACTGGCCACCATCGTCCTAAGTTTCCGGAAGCAAATTTAAACCTGGCTTTTTGCCCAGGCCTCTCCAAGCACCACCCTTTCGTAATATTAGGCTGGCCCATTGTCTGCCCATCCTGTGTCCCCGACTGGTGATTTTACTGGGGGGTGGGTAGGGTTTTGTTTGTTTTCTTTTAATATGTTCTATATAGTTTTAATATTTTAGCTGTATGTTTTATAATATTTTGCAAGCCACCCAAAGTAGTGGCATGCTCAAGAAATGGGTGAGGTAGAAATATAAATAAGCAAATAAATAAATAAATAAATATTATGATTATTGCTATGATGATTAAAAATACCAGGCACAGTCAATCAATATTATAAAAACACTCACTGGTATTATGTGACAGATTTTTGAAATCTGCAACTGCTTACAGTACTGTGTGAAATTTCTTGATATTGTTCCCAAAGCCCCAATGACGATGGAGACCACTGAAGGATGTTTCATCCACATACTTTGTTTCGGTTGCCAGGTCTCTGTACTTTGTTAGTTTTTCCAATTCTTTGTTTTCAACTCTGTGATCTCCTGGAATTGCAATGTCAATGATTCAGCCATTTCTTTGTTCTGTTACTGCTATCTCTGTTGTGTTCTTTTCAAGGTGTCTATCAATTTAGATCTGAAACTCCCACAAGATCTTGACTTCTTTATTTTCTGACACCTTCTCTGTCTGATGTTCCCACAGGTTTTTGGAGGCTGGCAAGTTATATCTTTTGCATAATGACCAGTGCACTAATTTTGCCATGCCATCATGTCTAATTTTATAATCTGTTTGTGCAGTCTTTGGACATTCACAGATGAGGTGTGACACAGTTTCATCTTTTTCGTGGCAGAGTCAACATTTGCTGTTTGCACGAATTCCTTGGATCTTAGTTTTCATTAGTTTGGAGTGCTTGTTATTGTGCAAGAAAAATCAAGCCTTTGGTTTCTTCCTAATTGGTCTCCAGTTTTAGCCAAGCTCATGTTGAATTATTGTCATGCTTTCCCACCAATATTTCTCAGAAGTTCTCTGTGTGGTGGTTAATTTTTTTAACTGTTTAATTTATTTTCAATTTGTCCTTGTTACTCAGAGCTGGATGGATTTATGCCCTGAAATACTCAGTCAGGTAAAAGGACCTCAAGACCTCAAGACATAATGGAGAATACAGCAAGAATAGAAGCAAAAAGACCTGCAACCCTTCCTATACCCAAAACAAACCACTAAATCATGGGAGAATGAAATGCTCCCCTCTGGATAATGTTGCTCTAAATATTCCTAGTGTGAAGGCTGCACTTTTGCTTATTCCTGCCCTGAGCATAACAGTCACTAACTGCTCCTTGGCAAATGCCCTCAATTTCTAACAAAATATCATCAAACCTTAGAAAAGTTATTATTTATTTATTTTTGCACCAGGTAAAGGTAAAGGTTTCCCTTGACATTTAGTCGACTCATGTCGGACTCTGGGTCGCGGTGCTCATCCCCGTCTCCAAGAGGAGAGCCAGCGTTTTGTCCGAAGACAGTTTCTGTGGTCACATGGCCAGCATGACTAGATACGGAATGCCGTTACCTTCCCACCGTGGTGGTACCTATTTATCTACTTGCATTTTTACATGCTTTCAAACTGCTAGGTTGGCAGGAACTGGGACAAGCGACAGGCGCTCCCTCCATCACATGGATTCGATTTTACGACAGCTGTTCTTCTGACCTAGCAGCACAATGGCTTCTGTGGTTTAACCCGCAGCGCCATCACATCCCTTATTTTTGCACTACAGATTTCACAGTCACAATGGCCGGTGGCATGTTTAAAAGTGCAGTTCTGCTATACAACTTCTCCACCCGCATGCTAAGGTTATGTCTGTCTGATGTCAAGTTTCTTTGCAAGGAGAATGCTGTGTAAGGCAACAGGAAAAGAGGAAAGCCAAAGGACAGGACATTATGAAGAACACTCATTCATAAGGTCTCCATAGGTCGGCGACTTAACAGCACATACTGTAACAAAAACAACAGTTCAAAGCATTACCACATAGAAAAGCAATTGGTAGAAATGAGGATGTACATAGATTAAACCTTTGCTTAAAATAGGACTAGAGATCCTGTATCCTTCTAGGTGTTGGACTCCAGTTCTCATCAGACCCAGTCCCCCTGGCAAGTGAGGGGTAATGAAGATAGTAGTTCCATTAATATCTAGAAGGCCACATGTTTCCCACTCCTGGGTTAAAACATACTAATATTTTTATATAAGACTTTCCTTCCTTCCTTTTTCTCTCCCCACATTTTTTTCTTTTTCCCCCTTTCCACCTTTCCTCTTTCTTTTTTTTCCTTTTCCTTTCCCCTAAAATCATTATGTGAGGACATTTGTGAAAACATGTTTAATTGGAGGCAGGAGGGAACCAAGCTTTTAAAACTTTATCTCTCTGTCAATTACTTCACTATCACAGACTCCAAAGCAAAGAATTGTTCATTAGAACAGGTCACCACCTTTGACATATCTAACCCTACAGGAATGAACCTTTTAGTAATGTGCCCAGATTGAAAAGCAGTTTAATTTATGTTCTCGCTGGATTTTGTGCCTTCATTGCCTAATGTATGAGTGATTTGTATGCCAGCATTACTCCCTGGTGAGAAATATGAAATAGCTGCATTAGGAAGGATGGAGAGGACCAGCCCAAGCCTGTGGAGTAGTTAAAGCTTTAACAACTTCATAATGGCTTACAGAATGTTCCTACTCATATGTGAAATCAAGGTATAATTCATATATCAGGTAGCTTTACACGATCCACGTAACTCCCTGTTTGAATTATTGGTCCATGTTCTAAGGTTATGCATCAGGTAATCAGCATGTTTTATTCCACAATCAAGGCATGTTTCTGTTCCATTATTCTCAGTAGATGATTTAAATCAGACATCCAGTTTCGAAAAGTTTCCAAAAACCTCCAAAGAAGCTTGTGAGAGTCTTTATGTACATATATACTAGACTCACAAAGAGAGTATGGCTGAATAAGAAGTTGACGGCATATACCAAGATCCAGGTCTATAGAACCTGTGTCCTGAGCACACTCCTGTATGGCAGTGAGTCCTGGACCCTTTGTGCATGGCACGAAAGGAAGCTGAACACGTTCCATATGTGTCGTCTCCGAGGCATTTTTGATATCACCTGGCAGGACAAAGTTACGAATAGAGTAGTCCTAGATTGAGCTGGAATTTTCAGCATGTATACATTACTGAAACAGCGATTGGACTGGGCATGTTGTGAGAATGGCTGATGGTCGGATTCCAAAATATCTCCTGTATGGAGAATTAGTTCAGGGAAATCGCCCCAGAGGGAGACCACAGCTGCGATACATACAAGGATATCTGCAAGCAGGATCTGAAGGATTTAGGAATGGACCTCAACAGATGGGAAACCTTGACATCTGAGCATTCAGCCTGGATGCAGGAGGTGCATCACGGCCTCTCCCAATTTGAAGAGACCCTTGTCCGGCAGGCCAGGGCAAAGAGGCAGTCACAGAAGCAGCAAAATCAGGGAGCTGGACAGGGGACAGATTGTATTTGTTTTCAATGTGGAAGGGATTGTCACTCTCGAAAGGCCTTTTCAGCCACACTAGACGCTGTTCCAAGTCCTCGATGCAGAGCACATTACCATAGTCTCTCAAGACTGAAGGATGCCTAAGCTAACTGAATATACCTGTTGGTATGTTCCACAGAATTCAGTAGGACTTACTTCTGAGTAGACATTTTAGGTTGTGGTTACACTTAAACCCAAAACTACAATCTAACATACCAGAATAAAATGAACATGTCTTTGCCAGCAGACTCACAATCACAGAATCATAGAATAATTGCGTTGTAAGGAGGCTATAAGGCCATCAAATGCAACCCCCTGTTAAGTGCAGAAATCCAATCAAAATAGATGGGAGAGATGGTTGTCTAATTTTCTCTTGAATGCCTCTAGCAATGGATTGCTCAACAATGGTCATTGATTCCATTGTTGTACTTCTCTAACAGGTAAGAAGTTTTCTTGATATTCAGCTGAAATCTGTCTTCTTGCAGCTTCAGCCCATTAGTATGTGTCCTGCACTCTGAATCCTTTAACACTCCGGAGTTTGGAAATATTACTTTTGGAAGACAGCTCCCAGAATCCTCCACATAGCATGACCAGTGATTAAATAACTGGAGTTGTAATCCAAGTTCTGTAATACTGGGGCTGGAACACTTTTGATGCTCATGTAAGGTTTGGGTAACTTGCCACAACTAATTGTGATTGACATTGTGTCTGGGGAGTGGGGGTAATCTCAGTGATAAGGCATAGTTGTGCAATGAGGCACAACTAAGATACACCCCAGCACATCTCCAATTAGCCATTGATAGTTTTTCAAATCTTATGCAAACACCAATAGGATTCTGGCCTATGTATGTCACCTTGATCTGGTAGGTAGGTAGGTAAGTAGGAAGGTAGACAGGCAGGCAGGCGGGCAGGCAGGTAAGCAAGCAGGATGGAAGGAAGGAATTTATTTCTTTTTTTAAAAAAACTTGTTTTCTGAATGTGAGATATTATGCTTCTGTATCCACAATTCAAAAAGCCAAGAAGTGGCCTGACACTACTGCACAATATCATACCTGCTTTCTCAGCAGGAAAAAGGATGCCAAGTGTAACAGGCAGCCCTGACCCCACCTGTCCGTCACGGCTGGGCAGTGGATTATCAGCCAATGGGGTGACGGAGGGTGGAGCTGAAGAGGGAGGAGCTGGAAGAAAAAGGGGTGTGAAGAGAGTGTGAGAGATCAGATGGGGTGTGTGAGAGAGAAAGAGCTTGTTTAGAGGCCTGCATGCCTAAGTGGTCAGTGAGGGAAGTCTGTGATTGATTAAATAAGATACAGTGATTGACATCTTGATTAGCTACTTGTGATTTTCATATTTTATTTTGTTATTTCAATAAACCTGTTTTGTTTTGAAGGAAACCATTGTCCTTATATAGTCATACAATTGGTGGCAGCGAGTGTGAAGTAGTGTGATGGGCATTCTGAGAGGCCTGAGTTGGCAGTGACATCAGAGTGGCCTGCTACGTTACACCAAGCTTTACATAGCAAAGGGTGGCCTGAATATTGACAACACCAATGGTGTATAGGATACTCTCTTCCGCTTCACTACTATTCACAAAGTGATAACTCACAAGGAAAAATCCCAGAAGATGACTCTTCTTTCACCACCTAACCACTTTTCACCCAAATACAAAGCAATTGTCAGGGTGTTTTTTCCCCCTCAATAAGTGTGCATAGCAGTGAGCAGAAGAGGATATCCTGTAGATCAGTGGTCTCCAACCTTGGCCTTGGACTACAACTCCCAGAAACCTTCACCACCACTACTGCTGGCCAGGAGTTCTGGGAATTGATGTCCAAGAACATCTGGAGGCCCAAGGTTGGGGACCACTGCTGTAGACCATCTTGACTGCTGCCATGGGTGTTGTCAACATTCAGGCTGCCCCTTGCTATGTAAAGTTCGGCATCCTTTTTCCTGCTGACAACATTGTAGAACAGTATTGGATCATTTCTTGACTTTTTGAATTGTGGGTACAAGAAGGACAATATTCCACATTCGTAAACTGGAGGTGTTTTTTGAATAATTGATTCTTTATCCTGTGTTGAGGGCCCCCGTTTTCCATGGCTTCTGTTTAATATGAGCTACTGCATTATGTCACAAGCCAAAGTCCTGGGTGAGGAAAAGTTAAAAAAACAGGACTAAACAAAGTTGAGAGCGTGAGTTAATCTTGGGCAATTTTAATAACATCACAAATGCAAGCTGCAAAGTCTTGCCTTCCTTCTCCTTTGTTCTTTGTCTTACAAATGATAGGAAGCTTTGGTTAGGTTCATTCTTTCTTTCAAGGTTATGGGACCCCTATGAGAATCCGAACACAGAAGGAGGCAGGAGAGAGGAATCAGAGCAGTTTCACAAACTGCAGCAGGATCCATGAAGAGAAAGGATATTTTGTTTCCAGGACACAATGTTCAGCTCCTAACGGTACAATCACCTGTTGAGCTTAAATGTCAAAACTGAGAGCTTCTAATCCCACTTCCTGCGTCAGGCCGTACATCGCCATGCAGTCCAAAATGGCACTGGGCTAAGCTGTGCCCTGGGACCCTAAACATATTTACTTGGTCATTAGCTCTGTTTTGTTCAGAGCAACATACACAGATCTCATAGGATTGTGTCCCTGAAACCACAAGAAAGAAAGCATGAGAAGACCTCTGCTTACGTCAAATGTAAGAGGGGCAGAAGAGGATTCTACAATAGATGACAAAATGCGTATCCCATATGTTCAGCTAAAGCAGTCACATGTAAAAGCATCATAGCCAGCCATGGAGCCTGTTTTATTGAGGTAAATAAACAAACCATTTAAATTTAATTACATTGCTCCAGTTATGTATGGTTACTTCTTCCCACACAAAACAGAATTTGTAACCTAATTTGAAACTACATGCTTAAGTATACAATTTTTACAGAAGCCAGTATTCATGGTTTACTGTGATGCTGCATAGCACCATGGTTTAGCTCTCTGGTTGGGAGTTTGATTCCTCACAGAGTCTCCTCAAGAGGGTCTGGACTCAATGATCTAAATGGTCTTTTCCAGCTCTGCAATTTTATGATAATGATGATGTAAATACAGCCATTGAGTTTATTTCTATGGAAAATAGCAGTAACTGCTGAATTTTTATAGTTCCACTTTTCAGAAAAAGACATCCACCTCTAACACTAGAATAGCCACTGGCTATTTTAGCACTTGCTAGGACTTCCTTAACATAAACAGACTTTCCTGGCATGTTGTTGATTGATGGGAATGTGTATTCATTTAATTTCAACAGCTGTCACTAAGGTCAGCGTTACAGCCATGGTTAAGATGCACCCCTGTAACACAAACAACCATTTAATGTTAGTTTAGTGCTGCTTAATTTAATACTGAGCCCTCAGGAGGAAGTGGAAAACAGAGCAGAGAGATGAGGAGAATTAAAATAAGCAAAGAAGTGCCTGTTTAGAATCAAGACCTATTTTGTGAAAGTGATGAATCTACACGCTTCAAACTTTTTTTTTGTCCATTCTCTCTTTTTTTAAAAATTAAATCTCTTATAGGGTTCCTACACACACACACCTGGTTTAGGAAGAAATGTGAGAATTTTGATAATAGAAATTCAGGTTACAGTTTTCCCCACTATGAACTATTTCTATCATAGTCATTATCTAGTATCTCTACATGCAAATTAGCTCGAGCAGTATTTATGCAAATACAATACACATGCAAAAACTAAGACTAGGCAAGGGCATATGATAAAGTAAGATGAACATAAGAGTTTAGGAAAACCCTCTCATAATGTTTATCAGTTTAAAGGGGGTTGCTGTGTAAAAGGGTTCCCCCTTCTTTTTTTCTTTTTGGATTTTTTAATTCTTAAATTTAACTGTCATCTTGTGCCTGAGATATTTTGGTAGCTAAAACTAAATGGTGTTGCAATCTCCATCTGTTTTACCTAGTGGTCTTGGGTGGCATGTTTAAAAGATAAATAAATGAAAGCGATATTTGGAGATTTTATCTAATCAGGATTCTACAATAGATGACAAATTGCCCTCTTTTAAACTGCGATGTATAATTAATTACTCTGAAAGCATTCTCTCCTTCAGAAGCATGAGGGTAGAAGGTTAAGTGAAAACTTTTGGCATTTTGAATGTGTGTGGTTTGGGACTAGAAACCCCTGAAAGGACACAAGGATAAAAAGGACCTATTGAACATTGCTCCAGCATCACAGATTATATATAAATAAATTCCCAGATTTATGTGTGTGTGTGTAAGAGAGAGAGAGAGAGAAAGAATTGGGTGGAGAGAGATGGAGGGAGGGAGGGAGGGAGGGAGGGAGGGAGGGAGGGAAAGAGGAAAGGAGGGAAAGAATGATAAGCCTAGACAGCAAAAAACTAAAGTATTTTTGTGAGCTAGAGAGCATGGTTACATTAGTAAAAACAAAAAAAAAACATATTTGAATTGGGCTTAGCATGTTTTATACCAATGTTAAAAAAAAAAGGTGAACACACAACACACATAGAACCAGATTATTTTGACAGGGAATTGTGAATTTTTTGGAGTGGCAGAGAATTTTTTTACTGTCCCACCAGAGGTCGTTTATTTTAACTCTGATGACGAATCAATTTAATTCCTAGAGATTCGCCATAGTATGTGAACAATTCTGTCAGCACAAATTCTTCCTGAATTGGTTTTGTCTGTCTTCTTGAATGCCAGTTGCAATTGTATCATATTGGACTCTCATGTCCTGTATTCTGAACACTTTTGTCCCCATTTTACAAAAGTGTTGACAGGGGTTGGCTGCCTGCAAACAAAGAAGGAATTGGCTATGCCGGAGAAGAAGGAGAAGAAGCAGTCTCCTCTACCACTGCAGCAACTGCAACAGCAGCCAATGCTGCTACAGCTCTGGACTCCGATGGTGCATACCTGGCTGAGGGGCTTGCATCTTGCTGTCACAGCAGTAGTAGCTGTAGCAGCCATCATTGCAGGCACTTCCTTCTATTCCTGCACCTCCTCTTCTTCCTTGAGCTACTGTGCTGTAGCTCTTGCCTCATTAAAGTAATGCCTAAGTCATAACTGCCTATTCCTTTCATTCTGTTTGCATTCCCTTCTCCCTCTCCTGTTTTGTTTTGGAGTTTTTTTGGCTAGGAGTCACTCACTTAGAGTCTACTTTATCGCTGTATCACTTAATCACTGAGGCAGTCATTTGTTTGGGATTGTGGGAGGGAAGAAGGGAGTGAAGAAGATGAAGAGGAGGAGGGAAAAGAACAAGAAGAAAGAGGGGTAGCTTTGCCTGGCGTTTGGTCTGCAATCCTCATTTGCCTGCCTCCCCTCTCCCTTAAAAACAGCAGAATAAAAGTTGCCCAAGGGAATGCACACAGTGATTCAAATGCCATGTGCCAGTCACGTGACTTTAAACCGATTTCAGTAACACTGCTGCATATTCTGAGGTATTTCAGTAATGTAGCCATGCTCGAGACTGTTGTTAGATCTTGGTTTTCCTTCTGTCACTCTAGATATTGCCTATTCCTCCTCCTCCTCCTGTTCATCTTCATCTGCTTCTTCATGCAAATTCCTAACTCTCTGGAAATGAAGAACTTTTTTAAAAAAGTGTCAGTACTCTATCTAAAACACTTTTTAAAAACAGGAATTATTTGGTGAAAAATGTATTTCATCAAACTGCGAGGTCTCCAGAGCTTGGACAAGAAAGGACAAGTTATGGCTAGAGTCAGAACTCTTTAAAGATAATTTTGGGAAGGGGATGTAAGATTCTGTTCAGTTGAACTCCTTATGCATTGATCCATTGTGTGAGATTCTGATATTTTTTAGAAACTTGAGAAAAATAGATGTTTAGTAGACATGTGACTTTCATAATTTTTGGACTTTAGCTCTCAGAATTCACTAGGAGTTCCCCAAGGCAGAATTCTGGGAACAGGTGATCAAAACTCAGAGTCCTCAGAGGAGTTTTCAGCTTCTCAAATGTGGGGAATGCAACCTCCATCAGGAGCCATTATGCCGGTAAGAGTGACTAAATTCCATGGGAGCTGCAAGCGATAAGGGAACTGATAGTCTCCCTACCTATTGGGCTCTGAAAAAGCTCTGCAGAACCTCAAGGGCTCTGCTGACCCTCAAGAAACTACCCATCCCTTAATCCCTTGCAGTTCCCATGGAGCTTAGCCACTTCTTCACAGGAAGGTAATGACTCCTGATCGAGACTTCATTCCACACACCTAAGAAACTGAAATTTTATCTTTGACTTTTGAGCAGCGGTTCTCAGATTTCTGGCTGGTGGGATTTCTGACAATTTATGCATGCCAAAGTCCGAAAGAAAGAAAGAAAGAAAGAAAGAAAGAAAGAAAGAAAGAAAGAAAGAAAGAAAGAAAGAAAGAAAGAAAGAAAGAAAGAAAGAAAGAAAGAAAGAAAGTCCCATGCCTAGCATTTAGTCCTTGCTTGTAGAATACTTGGTTAATTAATTCAAACTGGTGATCTCTACTTGTGCAATAATAAGTCAAGCAAAACTACATGGTTGGAGTTTTGTGCTCCCCAGCATTCAATAGCATTTCAGCTTTGCACTATAGCTCCATATTGCTGAGAAGGTTCTGGGAATTGTTATCAAAAATAAGTGTATTTCCAAGCCCAATTAGAGACAGATCTCAGAAAAGTTATTTTGAGTGCCTACCAGTTCCTGAAATTGCTATGTGGTCTGAGGGATTTGGAGAAGTGTATGTTGTGTGTGTTTTTGTTTGTTTCCAGGCTCTTTACATGGTGGACACATTTCCAAAGGACTGGGGTTCCAGAAGGTATTCAAGGGTATTTCAATAGCCTTGCTTTCTAAACAAACAGTTTATCGACGCATTTCAGCAGCAATAATCTCAACTCTTTTTAACTCCTCTTATTTTTAAACAATCAGTTCTTTACCTGTTATTTCTATCATCCTTGCGGAGAGTGCGTTGTTCCATCACATGGTGGTTGATGTCGGATTGGCAGCTTGCCCAAGGCACAGAAATGACAGAAGACGGGTCGTCCAACCCTATGCTCTTTCACGGGGGCAAAATGAGTAACAGCATCAAGATCCTTAGAGCAACCACAAAATAACCGTGGCCATCTAGTCACATTGTTCCAATTATTTTCATTGTTGAACAGAAAGCTGGCAACAGATCACTGAAGTCTATTGGCCATTACAGCCCCTTATTATTGTAGGCAGCAATTTCAACTTCTATAGAGGGTGTGCTAAAAACATCACACAACAATGAACTATATTTCTCAAAGCCATCTTATGGCTAATCTTTCCTAATTTTAAAAGGATATTTACTGTTGTTTTTCTTCCAGACATCCCATTCTTCTAGTCCCGTGCCAAGTGCACATTATGTAATGTTTGTTATGGTACAGGTGACCCAAGCTTCTAATTTTTTTCCCCAGATATAGTTTACCTTAAAAAATAAAATAAAATTGTACTCATATTATGGGGGGGAAGGCAGATGGGCCCTCAAAAACCCTTGCATCTGGCTTCTCCCAGTTTTAGCAATATCAGTCCTCTACAGCAGTGTTCCCCAACCTTGGGCCTCCAGATGTTCTTGGACTACAACTCCCAGGAGCCTTCAAACCACCTCTGCTGTCCAGGATTTCTGGGAGTTGAAGTCTAAGAACATCTGGAGGCCCAAGGTTGGGGACTACTGCTCTACAGTGAAAAGCAAGAGGTTGGGAGTTCAATTCCCCACCATGCCTCCATGGAATAGAGCCAGCCTGTATAGCCTTGAACAAGCTGCACAGGCCCAAAACATCTGCAGAACGGAATGGTAAACTACTTCTGAGTTCTCTGTACCTACAGTAGATTACTTCGAGAAGGGCCACCATAAGTGAGAATTGATGGCACGCAATGGATCAATAGAGAAAGGTCCAGTTTGAAATTATGGTCTTTGGGAAGTGTGCACTTAATATAGTTAACTGAAAAGGTCCTAAAGTTATTATTTTTTTACCACAATTCCCTGCATCCCCTAGCCAGCATGGCCAAAAAGTCATACTTCCAAGGGCTGATAATCTGTTTATGCCTGCTTAAAGGGTCCCTCCTAAACAGCCTGATCTTTTTTTGCTGCTGATACACTGCTTATTTACTTACCTGTTCCCTCTGTACCCAACCTTCAGCACTGTCTAGAGGAGAAGGTAAGGAAATTATATATAATAATCTTAGAATTGCAGAACTGGAAGGGACCCTATGGATCATTGAGTCCAGCTCCTTTCAAGGAGGCACAGTGGGGAATCAAACTCCCAACCTCTGGCTTTGCAGCTAGAGACCTAAACCACTGAGCTATCCAGCAATTCCAAAACTGATGCTGTTTTTTCTCGCTTTTACTTTCAGAGGAATATTGAACAGACAACAACAGCAAAGAGGTGGAGGACTCTACACGCACGCACGCACGCACATACGTGTGCACGCATGCACGCACACAGATCACACACACAAATCTACCAGTACTTCTACACTGCCCAGTTCCTTTTATTTTCCAATGGCATGATTCACCAAAAATAATTTTTTTTGTTCTGAACTGCTGATACATTACATTGATTGGGACAACAGTATACCCTAAGAGCAAGTAGAAGCACAGTTTTTTCCCCAGATTTTTTCCCAGATAAAAATTACATTTAAAAACTGTATATGGCCAGTGGCTGAAAATTGAAGAGACTGCTCACGGCTCTTCAGGCAAACGTGCCGTGGAATGTCTAGTTCGTAAGAACACTTCTCTGTGGATTTGGGAGCAAAACACGTCTCCTTGGGACAGAAACGTTCCCTCGTCGTGGTGCTTGAGGGTTGAGCAATGTTTCAGGGTTGTTGTTTCTAAGCCTTGCAAAATGCAAGCATAATTCATGACCTTGGATACCCCCATTCATTTCAGCACCATAAATAACCGATGTTTTTGTTTTTACTCGCCGAAGGTACTGCAGGCATGCACTGATGCTGAACTCATTTCTGTCCCGGCGCTGGGGCTGTTGATGTGGCAAAGGGCAGACAAAGGCACCAGACAATGTAAACTGAAGTGCTAGCCCCCGCTTAATGAGGAGAGCACTGGGAAGCAAGGGTCCAGCATGAACTTGCGTAGTTCTGGCTGATAAGCAGGGAAAGAAGGGGAAAGAAAACAAGCAAATGGAAAGGTTCTCATGGGCTTTTATTACAGCAAAGTTCCTTGCTTCATTCAGTCTGGGACTGCTGATCTAAACTGGGGTAATCCAAAGGTCTATGGGACTTTACTGAACACGAAGGCTTCCTATGAGCCTAAATCAGCCTTCTGTCATTAAAAACTTTTTACATCTCAGCTGAGGTCTGTGAGAATTCAGTTGAAGTTGAATTCAAAAAGAGGAGCTAGCTTCACTGCGCCTAAGGCTGCAAGCTCATTTGAGCTCCTTTCTCTTTGGTCTCTCAGCAGTCCTTCTAAAGAAAGAAGCAGGGAAAGGCTGTAGGCTGGTTAATCAAGAGTTTAATCATACTTTTCTGGTTCGAGCTTTTTGGGTTATTTTCCAGTTCCCTGCCTTCAGAGTGCTCGGAAAAGTGCTATGAAAAGTTGAAGGCAGCAGGAAAAGAGGAAAGCCTAAGATGGATTGACTCAGTCAAGTCAATCCAGTACAGTGGTGCCTTGCTAGACGACGATAATCCGTTCCACTGAAATCACTGTTTAGCGAAATCATTGTCTAGCGAAAAGCATTTCCCCATTGGAATGCATTGAAACCTGTTTAATGTGTTCCAATGGGGAAGAACCTTCATTGTCTAGTGAAGATCGGCCATAGGAAAGCCGCTTTGCGAACCGCTGATCAGCTGTTTAAATCGCTGTCTTGCGAAGCTTAGGTCCCGAAAACACCTGCTTTGCGGGCGCAGAAGGAGCTGTCAAAATCGTCGTCTAGTGAAAATCGGTTTGCGAAGCAGGGACCAAACATTGTCCAGCGAAATTCCCCCACTGTTTTGCGAATCACTATACCGATCGCAAAAAGCCAATGTCTAGCGGGGTAACTGTTTAGCGAGGCACCACTGTAGAGCCATAGCCTTCAGCTGGCAAGTGCTGAACAGGACTTTTACTGATAAGCCATTCATTCAATCCTTAGAATGTTGCCTTGACCCTGAAACTCACAGTAACTTACCTGACAAGCTGTGTTCCTTTGGATAGTCCCAGTTGTGTTGCAGATACCCATGCAAGCACTACAAAATCTTGTGACAGCTGGTGATGACAAGCAGCGACTTCCCCCAATTTGGTAGCCCTGAAGTATTTCAGATCACAACTCCCAGCACACTTTACCAATATAGCTATGCTGGATGGGGCTGACAACAGTAGAAGCCATACACATTCAACGGTACAAAGTTAGAAAGGCTGGTACAGTACTCTTTCCTATGGTGAGGACCATCTGAATAGCAGGGAATAGGAGAAGCATTTTAATTTGGCTGGCATTTCCATAAGAACTTAACAATTTTTTGATTTTTTTTAAAAAATTGATATGCAAACCAGAATGCAACACAATTATCCTTCATGCTTAGTCACACTTGCCAGAATTCGAAGTGCAGTTCTGTGATCTACAGTGTGCACAGAAATGTTTGCCTTAGTAGAAGAAGCCAAAGAAATACTATTGTATTAAAGAAAACCGCTTAGCAAATGCATGTGTCAGGCAAATACGAGTTCAAATCTAGCATAAAAATTATATGAAATATGTACAGTATTTGAATTAAAAATGCATATAGGTTTTTTCATGAGTGAAATTGTGAATTGATGCACAGATGGGGGTCAAACAAAGTTAAGACGTGGAAAGCAGAGTAACAGATGCATCCGTCCCTTGTCTGTAGTGATGCTTTCATCCTCACACATTGCACTTGCTGTTTGGATCCAACATGTCCAAACAGAAAAATTGAATGTGAACTTAAAACATATTATTGCCTCTCTGCTTTCCTAAACTATCCCGCGTCATGAATCTCACTGCCGCTTACTCTTGTAGAGAAGAAACCAAGGGGGAAGAAAGCTTTCTCCCCTGCCCCTATGTGAGATGCTTTCTCTTGAGAAATCTCATAGGAAATATTGCAGGATTTTCGGAAGTTATATAGTAACCCAGTTGCGCTGGGTTACTATGATCCCTGCACAAACTGACACCTTGACTGCTCAGAATGCACCAGAAAAGGCATTGAGATGCACAAAACCTGACAGCTTTTTTAGACAATAAGAGATGAAAACAAACACAAAAACTGGGGGACACTGGGGTCTCGTTTGGGCATGAAGCCAGGAAATCTCTCTGCTGCAAAAAGGGAAGCGGCAGCAGGGAGTTCTTGAATTTGGAGAGTCTTGGAAATATTGCCAATTTTAAGAAGTGGACAAAATGACATTTCCTACTCTCGGAAGCCTTCAGCGGCAGCATTTTATTGCTATAAAATGGGGTGCAAAGACAAAGCCATCTGAAGGGAAAGGCCAAACAAAACAAGAAATTGTATTCGAGGAATTGGAAGGTTATTTCTGCATTTGGGGGTCTGGGAAAGGCTATGGTAGGTCCCGGGATGGGCCCTGAGTTGTAATAGAAAATTGTACAGCCCATATCCCTACCATCTACTCTCTGTAGCAGCTTGAGATCTCTTATACCAGGTTTCCCATATTAATCTTCAGCCCACGTTTACCAACAAATATAGTGAAATAATCTGTAGCACAGCCATGCTACTGAACACCATATTCTTTCTTTCTTTCTTTTTTCAAATTGATTTCCAAAATACCATTTCTATTCCCATTGTCCACAGGGGGGAAAAATAAAGATATATTAGGGATGAGTACATGAGGATATGGATGTCCAGTGTGGTGTGTAGTGGATAGATTAGAAATCAGGAGGCTTGGGTCTCCCACTCTACTATAGAAGTGTACTGGTGGGAATTGGTAAAGCCACTCTTTAAACATCTCACTTTCCTTGAAACCCTATAAGGATTGATATTGGTTGGTTCCAACTTGATGGCACATAAGGACAACACTTAAAGCAAAGTCTGCTGCTTATACAGTGGTGCCTCGCTTAACGACATTAATTCGTTCCAGCGAAATCGCTGTAGAGCAAAAACGCCATAAAGCAAAATTAAAAAACCAACACATTAAAAACCGGTTAATGCATTCCAATGGGCTAAAAGTCACCGTCCAGCGAAGATCCTCCATACGGTGGCCATTTTCGGTGCCTGTATAGTGAGGAATCCATCCCTAAGCACAGCGGGGAGCCATTTTGAGTACCCAGTGGCCATTTTGAAAACCCGATGATCAGCTGTTTTGATCACCGTAATGCAAAGAATTTATTCCCGAAGCAAGGAACCGATCTTCGCAAAGCAAAAAAACCCTATTTAAAACATCGTTTTGCAATCGCAGTTGCGATCACAAAACCATCGTCGTGAAGCAGAATCATCGTAATGCGGGGTAATCGTTAAGCGACTGTATACTGCCTCATAGTGCTTAAAGCATGAAAGGCAGTTTACAATTTAAGTATGCATGTTACACACACACACACACACACACACACACACACACACACACACCGCTTCAATCTCTGTACTTAATTTACCATCCTTAGAAGGATGGAAGGCTGAATCAAACTTGAGCTGACTACCTGAAGCCATTGGAATTGAACTCAGGTCATGAGCAGATTCTTGATTGCAGTACTGCAGTTTAACCACTGCACCATCGGACTTCTGTATTAGAATATACTAGTGCTCCATCCCTTTTTTGAAAAAAAAAAAACAACCTATGGTTTGCTGCCTCCTTCTCTCCAATCACATAGCATGATTCCTCAGCTCTGACTTCAAAGTTCTGGCACCCAACTCCTGAATCACCCCGAGTAGCTGTCAAAACTCTGACAATGTTTCATTAACCAACATCTCTTTTAAAATATTATGACGACCTTTCTGTCAATGACAGTAATCCTCAGTGGTCCAATTTGTGAGGGAAACTTTAGCATATTGTGAGGAGAGACATGCCATGTATTATTTAATGCTCTTTTTTAAAAAAAAAAAATCCAGTTCTGTTTTAAAGAAGTACTAAATATTAACCTCATGGGCAGTGCCATTTTCATTGCAATTTTCCTGCTTCCCACATGGGAAAGACCATAATATGAGTATTCATCCGATGTATTTATGTAGTATTTCTTTCAGTACTCTCAATTCAAATGACATTTGTAGTATCTGGGTAATTAATCAAAAGTGACAATGGGAACAACTTAGAGTTAATGGGAGCATAAGAAGTTTTCCAAACATAGTGTATTTGACAAGGACTAGGTCAAGTCTAAAAGAGGTGCTCTTGGTTAAATAAACAGTAAAACTGCAAAGTAAAGGCAAGAACTCTGCAGTCATTTATCAACTTTATATGACTTTTTTTGCGGTTATGAAGGAAGACGAGTGAAACTGGAATTTATGAATTAAAAGGTTGGATTACAAAGCTGAGAGCATAAACATGCTCTGATTACAAGAAAAGGTTGACAAGCCTAAGCCCCTTTGTATAGTGTGAGAGCCTTCAGACGTCACTTGAAACCCTCAGTCATCTGTTGAGTCTGCACACAGAAAGTGGAAATCTGTGCCCCAATGTTGTATTCCTCCAGATCTTCCCACAGGCATGAATTCCTGCCTTTCTTTTGCATGAGACTATGTAATTTTACTCCCCATGAAAATCTATGCACATTTTAGTAAGTGCGGCAGAATGTATGCAAAATGTATGTACATTTTGATAACCTAGCGCACTTGTTAACCCATTTTTCTTAAACACATTTTTGTACACAGGCTTGTGTACATTTTTGTACATGTTTGGTGTACATTTAACTCCCAGTATGCCTAGTCCAGAGGTATAAGCTTTGTTCAGGAAGTTTTTCAAAAGTAAATTGTGCATGAAGGAAAACGCAGCACCTTGCTTGGGAGACACTGGTGCGAAATCTGCCCTCTACCTAGTCCATTTGGACATTGATCCCACACAGGGTTGAACTTCATTCCACAGGCCTTACAGTGTTTACATAAGATTTATTTATTTAACTCTGGCTAACTGCAGCTAATTGATGTGATGTAGTGGTGCCTGTTATTTATGTGTCTGGCCATGCACTGGATTGATGCAACATCAATTAACTGCAGTTAGGTGCCACAAGTTACACGTAAAGACACCAATCTCTCTCTCTCAGTCCATCTAGTGGGGCAGGTGAAAATTTCTTTGAGGGATGGGTTATAGGAAATGTATTTCATTTGTTTGCCAGAGAACTTCGTGGCGCAGTGGTTAAAACACTGTACTGCAAGCTAAAACTGTGCTCACGACCTGGGGTTCAAATCCCAGGTAGCCGGCTCAAGGTTGACTCAGCCTTCCATCCTTCCGAGGTCGGTAAAATGAGTACCCAGCTTGCTGGGGGGGCAATGTGTAGCCTGTATAATTAAAAATTGTAAACCGCCCGGAGAGTGCTTGTAGCGCTATGGGGCGGTATATAAGTCCAATAAATAAATAAATAAATAAATAAATAAATAAATAAATAAATAAATAAACTTAATAGCTCTCTTGAAACTGCCTACTTTTTTCTCTTCACAAAGCTCTGTCTCAAGAAGATCACACAATAGCTTTGTTTTAACATGCTAAAACTTTGGAACTGGCCAAAGGGGGGGGGGGGACACCCAGCCTCAAACCCTGCCCCATCTGGAGATGCCATTGCTTTTGCTCCTCCTAATTTGCTGAAAACCTCTATACTCCTGTGCAAATGTGTAGAACATACGGCAGTGTCATGGAAATTGTCTTAGGATTTTTTTAAAAGAAAAATCAAGTGAATTTCCTCAGAAAGTTGCTCCTTTGATGGCAAAATAGCCACGCCAGTACGATGAACCCATCACTTTGTCTCTGGTGTTCATAGATTCTATGAAGCTGAACGATTATTCCCTCTCAACGCGGGCTCTGTTAGTTTTAAGAGATCTTCCCACTCAAGCAGAGTTAGAAAATTTTTATTATTTGGTTTACTACTTCAAAGATTCCCCAGCCAGCATTGGCTCCTCTAGTTAAGAGAATTCTGGGAGTTTTATTCCCCAAAAAAGAAAGAAAGAAAGAAAGAAGGAAAGAAAGAAAGAAAGAAAGAAAGAAAGAAAGAAAGAAAGAAAGAAAGAAAGAAAGAAAGAAAGAAAGAAAGAAAGAAAGAAAGAAAGAAAGAAAGAAAGAAAGCCAGAGGTTAGGAGTTCAATTCCCCACTGTACCTCCTTGAGAGGGATTGGACTCGATGATCCATTGCCTCCATGGGCACAGGCCTTGTTGAGGCAGAGGGGCTTGTGTGCTTCAGTGATGTTGAGAGCTATGCTGAAGGGTCTCCCAAACCAGATAGTCTCAGCTGAGAAGCCAGACCAACTAAATTTGAAACGGGTTGTCATAAGCCAGCCAGAATTGATTTGATGACACATGATTATTAATTTATTATTCAATAATTTTTTTCCCGGGTGGTGACAATCAGAAGGGATTATGAAGAACTCCGGAAGGATCTCTTCAAACTGGGAGAATGGGAGGCAAAATGGCAAATGCATTTCAATATAGGAAAATGTAATGCACATTGGGGCAAAAAAAAATTAATCAAAACTTTAGTAAAAGGGTTCTGAGCTGACCATGACAGATCAGGAGAGAGATCTTGGTGTGCTGAAAGCTCAATGAAAATGTCAACCCAGTATGCGGTGGCAGTGAAGAAGGCCAATTCATGCTGGGTATCATTTAAAAGGGGATTGAAAATAAAACAGCCAACATTATAATGCCCTTGTACAAAATGCTGGTGAGGCCACACCTGGAGTATTGCGTACAGTTCTGGTTGCAGCACCTCAAAAAAGACATAGTGGAACTGGAAAATGTGCAGAAGAGAGTGACTAAAATGACAACTGGGTGGGGTACCTTGCTTATGAGGAAATGGGGCTCTTTAGTCTAGAGAAAAGGTGCCTGAGGGGGGACACGATTGAAACATATAAAATTATGCAGGGGATGGATAAAATGGATAGAGGGAAGCTCTTTTTCCTCTCACGCAGTACTAGAACCAGGGGATATCCACTCAAATTGAGTGTTGGGAGAGTGAAAACATACAAAAGAAAATATTTCTTTACCCATTGTGTTAGTCTGTGGAACTACGTGCCACAGGATATAGTGATGGCATCTGGCCTAGATGCCTTTTAAAAGGGGTTGGACAAATTTCTGTAGGAAAAGTCCACCTCAGGTTACAAACCACGGTGGGGATGTATAATCTCCAGGACTTAAAAGGAAGGGACCTCCAAATACCGAATGCAGGGGAGTGGTATCAGGTATCTAGCTGTCTCGTGTGCTTCAGCATCTGGTGGGGCCATTTGAGATACAGGAAGCTGGACTACATGGGCTCTTGGCCTGATCCAGCAAGACTCTAATGTAGTTATGTTCCTATGTTCTTATGTTCTTATGTAAAAACAAGATGGCGCAGTGGTTAAAACGCTGTACTGCAGCTAAAACTGTGCTCACGACCTGGGGTTCAAATCCCAGGTAGCCGGCTCAAGGTTGACTCAGCCTTCAATCTTTCCGAGGTCGGTAAAATGAGTACCCAGCTTGCTGGGGGGGGGGGGCGGCAATGTGTAGCCTGTATAATTAAAAATTGTAAACCGCCCGGAGAGTGCTTGTAGCGCTATGGGGTGGTATATAAGTCCAATAAATAAATAAAATAAAATAAATAAACATTGTACTTTAACCTTTACCTCAATCATAGGTATTACTGCTAACCTGCAATATGCTACAATGTACACATTATTCTTATTAGTCTTATTCTTATTCTTATCATCGTCATGGTCGTTGTTGTCATCATCATCATCATTAAATAGAACAAATGCCCTTTTCCTATACCTTTTGCTGTACCTACAAACATAACTTCAGGTCTACAGTTCTCAAATGGTTTTCTCCAGATTGGATTCAATGAACACGAAGTCCTTACTCTTGCAGTAACTGGATCAAGAGTATTTAGCCCATGGCTGTTAAGATTGACCCCAAGCAAATGGTCTGGAATTCAAGATCCACTTCTGAGAAAGACCAGAGCGAAGTCATGCTGTGGCAAGAGGCATTCTGTGAGGCTGTTGGACATTTACACAGGTCTTGTGTTGCAACTGTGTAACCTTTTCTAATACACTGCAGATGTTTGCCAAGCTTTGAATGCTCTGCCTATTGAGTTCTCATTTATTCTTTTCAGGCAGTTCCTGTGTCAAACTCTCCCTGTTGGGAGTTGGTGCATGGCACCGTTTTTCGGGTTGGAAAAAGACCTGCGTCCATTTATCTGGAGATAACTGAAAGGGCTGATGAAGCTAGTGGCTAGCAGCAGCAGACTTTGAGGGCTTTACAAAAGAATCGCTAAAGACAAGCAAAGGAGAAAAGTCAGATTCATATTTTATTTGGAAGTAGCAATGGTTAGAACTGCCTTTCCAAATGTTTTGCTGGTAAGTAATGTAGCATGAGTAATAGGTGTCTCAGATAGACATTCTGGGAACATGCGTTTTTAGAATCTGAGGTAAAATAATGTCCAAAAAAAGTTACAAAAGCTTTGTATCTACCACCCCATCATGCTTAAAGCACTGTCTGGGCAGTTTCCAATTTAATTATGCAGGCTAAGCATTACCCTAACCCCTACCACCACCACCCCGGTGAGATGGGTACTCATTTGACCAACCTTGGAAGGATGGAAGGCTGAGTGAACCTCAAGCCAGCTACCTGAGCCCGTCCAGACTGCACTCAGGTCACAAGAAAAGTCTTCACTGAAGTACTGCGATTTAACCCCTGTGCCATGAAGCTCATCGCAGAAGTTAGCACATTTTGTGTTTCCCCAACATCTTTAAAATTAGCAGTACATGAAGGAAAAAGCCTGGACCAAAAGTATGTCCATGTGTGTGTGCAAGCATGCGCATGCACACACACGTGCATGCATATACACACACTCTCTACAACTCCAGGTTATCAGTGTCAACTCTATATGTAGAATTCATGCACCATTTGTAAGTTATCCTTCCCCTCTTCCCTCAAAGTTCCCTCGCCTATCCATTCATTTCCGTTCAGCATCACATGTTTTCTTCTCCCTAGGCCCTCACTGAGCTTTCCTCCTAACCCTTTGCACCCTCATTTCCTCTACATCTGTCTCCTATTTTTGTCAGCTCTCTACCTCTTCCAGCTCATCCTTCCCTTAAGCCCTTTGACTCCAGCCTGTTCTGTCACCTTCCCTTTGTCAGCTCCGGACGAGGGCTCACCAGTGTCAGTTGTGATGTATATAACAGAACACAACAAACATTGAAGAGTCATGTAGAAGTCGAAGGCACCAACCAGTCAACAATGTCCTTTCCAGGATACTCCATTTCACTACCACTTCCAGCCTGATTTTTCATTCTGTTCTATAGCAGCCTGTCAGCTTTTCACGTCTACCCTTTTTATATGAATTTTAGACCTATACTTGTGAATCAACATACTGTTGAATGTATTTGGCTTCCCCCAGTCAGATAATTCCTAGTGCTGTGAAAGCACAAAGGTGCAGAAACAAAAATGGATCTGCCATCAGGAACTTTGATGATATCTTGGCTAGCAAGAGAAAAACAAATGAGATAGACTTTGATAAGAAGAGGTGAGGGCGTACACCACATATTACTTGCATATTTTATTCATGAGAAGATCGGGGGGTGTATTCGAAGCCCCAGGGTTTCAGACTCAGTGCTCTTGGAAAATGTTGGTGTGCGTAGGGATTTGGAGAGAATGGTCTCAAGCATAGAGAATTACTTCTTCTTTTTTTACAATGACCACAGTGACTGGGGAATTCCAGTTAAAAAAGAGCAATTTTACAAGTTTTTTGTGTGTGGGGGGGGAGGAATGGCCCCTTGGAATTATTTTTAAGCCAAATTGTATGTTGTGGTAGGGAGCTATTATAAAAAGTGTGTGTGTGTGTGTGTGTGTGTGTGTGTGTGTGTGTGTGTGTGTGTGTGTGAGAGAGAGAGAGAGAGAGAGAGAGACTCCCTCTCCCCCTTCTCTACACACACACACACACACAGAGAGAGAGAGAGAGAGAGAGAGAGAGAGCTGTTTTATTAATTATGTTGACGACAGTATACTGTTCAAACTTGTGTTGACAGTCTTTCATCCTAAAGGTATTTTCAGAGCCTGTGTAAATTCTAGCATATTGCAGGTTAGCAGTAATGCCCATAATTGAGGTAAGGGTTAGAGTACAATGTCTACATCTTGTATTTCTTGAATAATAGATTAATAATGATGTGCCATCAAGTCAATTCTGGCTTATGACAACCCTTTTCAAAATTTCCAGATAGAGAATACTCAAAAGTGGTTTACCATTCCCTTCTTTTGGGGACACCCTGGGACTGTGCAGCTTGCCCAAGGCTGGCTATACTCCCAGGAGGCACAGTGGAGAAAAAGAACTGCCAGCCTCTAGCTCTGTGGCCAGATACCTGAACCACTGAGCGATGAGGTGGAAACTGGCACCAAAGTTTGACAGGTACACTCTAGGGATGGGCAGATTACTGTCTATGTAAGTGATTTAGCACTTTTCTACACCTCATGAGTGGCAAACTGTTAGAAACCCCTTAACACAGTTCCTGGATACAGGAAAGTCAATGCAAAATTACTCAGTTTGGTGTATATCATTTTGGTGTAGAGTCCTTAAAAGAAAAAGGGAAATCAATTTAACTGAGGCTAAGCACCTGTGTAGTGCTTCCATATTCCCCCCTTCTCTCTGTCCATCACACACATACGCACACACACCCTTTTGGGCCCAGGTCAACATAGCAATGTTATGGAGAGATGGGCTTGCAGGCATTTTAGACAAAGAAGACAGTGACTGCTCCAAAATTGCCCTGCATCTCGGGTCCACGTGATTTCTTTTTTAAAACACATGTTTGGAATACATGGCATTATCCAGGGTGGGTACCCTAGCATCTGTGGCTCCAGTATCTGAACCAACATGCCGGGTGCTGCTCCCTGGCCTAAAGAATAGACAGCCTCATTCATGGTGAAACTCATTCCAGTTTGAGACTGGAAGCCAAAATCGCTGAAGAGAGAATCTCCTCCTCTTTCTCCTCCTTTTTTCCCTCTGTCTCAGATGGGCTGGAGATCATTTCAGATTCCTCTGTCCTGCTCTGTGAAACTCTCACATGCGCAAGCCTTTAAAACCATCGTAAAAGATGGGAACATAACCTTTTGGATATTTTTAAGGCCCTCCACCAGCCGGAGCTATACAAGTGTAGACTATTGTTGAAGCCAAAGCAAATACCAGCACAGGCTTGTCTTGCTTCGAACCTCAGCCTGCCTCGACACAAAAGGGTGCAATTTATCAGTTCCAAAGGAAAACACCACCTGACAGCGTCCAAAGTACAGGCTATTCATTACATATCTAAAGGCTATTGATCAACAGCCTGTTGTAAAATTCAATAGGTCCAGGCTTAACTGATTTTCATGGCTGTTTGAATGTGTTTTGGACTCCAAAGGCATGCTCCAAACAGTGCTTTGTCATTGGCCTGCCAAGAGAAAATAACACAAGGCATTAATAAAGCATCAGCAAACAAGCTGACACCTCCAAGGTAAGGTGGAAAAGCCACAGCTCAGCTTGCATGAAAAAGGGGTAAATATCCAAAGAGCAGCAAAGTCGGTTGACATCTGCAGGATCAGCCTGCTCCGTATTCACACATCTGACAGTGGAAAGAGTTTCTCTGTTACAATGCTAGTTCAAGGGGCATTCTCCCACTGGGTGGATGGCTGCAGCATAAAGAGAAGACAGTGCGAAGAGGACATCCATCAGCTGTAACAATGGGCCCAGTCATTGCATTTGCCCAATGGCTGGAGCTTGCCATTTCATTTTGTTTTGTTTCTTGCCAAAAATTAAATGGATCGCCCGTAGTGACCAGAAATGCTAAAAACTATAATTAGATGCCAGTGGTAATTTCATGTACATCCAGTTCAAATGATCACCAGAACCGTGGATGAAGTGACCAAGAATGGGTCATGAATGTTGAGCCTGAAGATCACCTTTTCCTTTATTCTTCCTTTTAGCAAAGAGGAAAGTTAAAGCTAGATGCTGTATCTATTTTATTCATTTTTTAAAATCATTCGTAAGCCGCCTTTCTTCCATGGAAGGGACCAGCTCACAATGCTAAAACAAACAGTGGTAAAAACACAAAAAAAATTACAGCAATGAAATTACAAGAATAATTAAAATCCTTTAGGTATAAAAACATTTTAAAAATTTAATAGCAACTTTAAACAGCAAATACCAGCATCCAGAGACTCAGTCACAGTTATTAAAAGCCTGCTTGAAGAGGTGGGTGTTCAGTTGATGGCAGAAGGATAAAAAGTAGGAGATGAACTTAATCTCTGAAGGGAGAATGTTCCACAGCCTGGAAGCAGTCACAGAATGCCCTGCACTATAGTTAGTGTGTCACTAGCAATGGGGCTTCCTCAATTGACAAAAGACATCTGATTATCAAAGCACATTGTTTCACTCAACTCCGTATTTTGCACTCCAGCAAACTTTGTGTTGCAGTTGGTCAGGGGATGGTAAGTAAAGGCTTCATTTGCATGTTTCATTGCCCAGCCTTATACCTACTTCTTCAGAAATCATATTATGTGCATTAAAAATGACCTACTGGCAGATAATGTGCATTTTCCTTAATGTACAGTTTGACCCTTAGGTAACTATGACGTAAACTTAATCAAAATGAACCAGGCTATCCACGAACCATAAACTATCACAAAACCCTCAAAAATTAAACCGGTTTGTGGTTCATTTTTTGGGTCAGACCAGGAGAAACTGTCCACCTGCCCCTCCCCTTCCTTCTGCCTCATTGGCCTCACTACTTTGTCTTAAAGCTGCCACCGACTTCTTCACCATCACCACCATCATCCTGAAAGGCAGCAAGCCTGACTCCTTGCACAGAAACTGGGCCTGCTGCTTCGACACAGGTGGCTGCCAGTGAGCTGAGTGGCATGTGTGCACAGGCAGCAGGCCCAGCTTCTGTGCAAAGACCTGGGGCTGCTGCCTCTCAGGATGGCGGCAGTGGGGGCAGAGGCGGCTTCAAGACAAGGCAGGGAGGCAACTGGGGCAGGGGGAGGGACCCATTCACAAGTACGGGTCCAATGTTGTATTTCTGTAACAGTGAGGAAAATTTTCCCCCCTGACATTCAACTAAAATCCAGCTTCCTTTAACTTGAGCCCATTGTTACATGTCCTGAAGTCTTGGATGACACAACTCCTTTCTCTTATATTCCTATGTTATACTCCTGTTGCTTGGACAGAGGTCTTTCGCCTTATATTTATTTGTTTGTTTGTTTGTTTGTTTGTTTGTTTGATTGATTGATTGATTGATTGATTGATTGATTTATATCCTGCCCATCTGGTCTGGTCGACCACTCTGGGCGGCTTCCAATAAAAGTATTTATAGTAAAACAATAGTATTACAATCAATCAAAGCACATACAGTAATAGAACAAATAAGGAAGGAAAAAAGAGTTAAATATTGACAGAAGGGAAGACCTGAACATATAAACATGTTTTTAATTGACTCCTGAAAGTGCCCAGCATAGGGGCTGCATGAATCGCCGGAGGAAGGTTATTCCAGAGGCTAGGAGCCACCGCCGAGAAGGCCCGATTTCGTGTCCTTTCCTTCCGGGCCTCCCTCGGCGGATCCTGCTTCCCACTTACGTTCATGTGAAATGATCTGGGAACACATCTTTACCACAGATGTTTGGAGTGAGCTACCTAACCCCCTTAACCCAGAAGAAACCCCTCTTTTCACTTGTCCAGCAAGAACTCAGAAGGGGTTTGGATGGGCCAGAAGCTCCTGGATAAGGTTACTCCATTGCTTTGGACTCTTCATTCAACTAACTGCATATCTCTTTAACCCAGATATGGATCTAGTTTATAGCTATTCTTGCTTTCCAGTATGTAAATCCAAGTCCCTATTCCTCTGATTATAAATGCAGTATATGTGCCATTAAAAAAGAGAAAGCTTTTAAAACACTGGAACTGTCATGGCTTTGCTGCATTGAAAGCCTGGGATTTGTACTTTGATAAGGGCAGGGCTTCGAGAAGTCTCTATGTTTTATGCCACTCAGACAACAATCATTCCCAGAGACCCTTGGGAAAGTAGTGACGACTGGGAAGGACTTTGAGCTTATATTGCAGCAAGTGCCACCAATGGGCTAAAAGCAGATATTTTACAGGTTTAGACATTTTATTATGGACCAAATGCAGTTTGCTAGTAATATATGATCAATCAAATATTGTAGCTTTAATCATCACCATTTATGTTCACATTCCTTGGGTAGATAAACCTGTATTTAGAGGAGTGACTGAAACGAGTGTATTACACAACATATGAGAATAATATACAGTACCTGTAGCTGGTTGTTTCTGTATTCATGGCTCCTGACACCTGTAATAGATGGAAAATTGAGTGTGTTTAGGGTTTTTTTCTCTGTAGGCTCAGCAATTTCATAATTCAAAAATGAAAGTGAAGTTTTTGCACCTGGCATTAATTATGGGTTTTAAATGGCTGTGAGACTAACCAAGGTACTGAGGGTGAGAGGAAAAACCAAAATATATTCTCAGGGCAGTCTGCAGGAAAGTAATCCTGAACCAACCACAACTTTCACTGGAAAACCTGACAGGAAAAGCCCATATTACATTACAGTTTAATCTGTAACCACATCCATTTAGCCTTCTACACTTCACATCTAAAGTATTGCAGTGATAATAGTCATTGGTGTTTCAAACCACCTTGTTTTCTGAACAAATGTAGAATTCTACATTGCGTGTTCTGCTGCTCTCATAATAACATGATAGACTTCAAACCCAATAAAGATATTTCCAGGTGCCTGCTTCATGCCTTCCTCTTTGTTGTGGTATGTTATTTGTGTACCATTCCCAGTTCAAGCACGATACTAGCTAACAACCCTAAGATTAGGAGCCAGTTCTTACAATTCAGGGAATAGAAGGCTGGCCTGGGTTTTAAGCAGAGTTAGCAACTGCTTCAGATGTATTTCAACAGGGATAAATGTAAAGTTCCCCATTTAGAGAGGAAAATATAGGATGCATTATAGCAGCGATGGCAAAACTATGGCGTGTGTGCCACAGCTGGCACGCAGAGCCCTTTCTGCTGGCACGCGCGCCGTAAGTCGGCGGATCGCTACTCTCCCCCTCACCCGCAGCCAAACCTCAGGAGGCGGCTGCAACCACGGTGCTGGCACTTCGACAGGCGGCGGGCCAGGATCCAGAGCAGCTGGCACTGGCGGTGGATCCAGAGTGGGGTCTTCAGGTACCTCCGTGCCCGGAATTCCCCCTTCCACCCCCACTTCTGGTTCCACTACCACTACTTCTGGTTCCTCAGTTGCCACCGCCATGGTCCTCCGCCCCTGTTTGTTTGTTTGTTTGTTTGTTTGTTTGTTTGTTTGTTTGTTTGTTTGTTTGTTGTTGTTGTTGTTGTTTGTTTGTTTTCATTTTGGGCACTCGGGCCCAAAAAGGTTTGCCGCCGCTGGATTATAGGTTTCTTGACAACAGTGGGTGTGAAAATAATGTTCTTATTCAGAACAACAACAACTAATGCAGTTCTAGGATATGTGAATAGAAGTACAGTGTCCAGATCCATATCAGTAGATCTCTGTTCTTCAGACCTTACCCAGATTACTGTGTTCAGTTCTGAGCATCACACTTTAAAAAGGATATTAAATAGACAGGACTAGCTAGAGGATAGCCAAGATGATAAAGGGACAGAAAGCCAAGTATTATGAGGTTAGAGGGACTTTATATCTGAAGAAATATCTGATGGAAGGGGATGCTCAAGCTCTAGTTTCTTGTGGTAGTGAGTTCCACAGCTCAATTATACTTCATATGAAGACATTGTCTCCTGTTACTTGTCTTAACTCTTTCACTATTCAGTTTCCCTTTCTGATGAAACTATTTAAAGGCTTCATCATTTGCATCTAGCTTTGTGAAGACCTCCCATTTGCTTGGTAATCTTTTTATCAGAGTCATGAATTAATGAGAAACGACTGTGGTTTTTATCGTGATTTTAATTGACCATATCTGTATTTTAAACAATTGTGACGGCTTTTAGCTAATACAATAAACTTGAACTGGAGAAACGACACCAGTTTAGGTCTTTCAGCATCTGCAGCCATGCCAGCACCAGCCCTCTCCACTCTGTTGATGCCCTTTATTATTCTCAGAAGTAAGATTCCACTGGTTTATCACTTTAAAGTTTAAAGTTCATTTGTCAGAACCTGTAATTTGAGTTTAACTGACAAACCATATGCCATTGACACTTGTGATTACAGGAGAGTGATAAATCCATACAAGATGATGATTTAATTACTGTTTTAGTTACCACCAGCACTTAGGAGATATTATTGCCCTTACAAACATGTGGGCCAAATACCTGTTTATGTATATAGTAACTTCCTTTTCAAAATCACCATGTACCAATTCTGCTTTTGTGTTATCTGTAATTTTGCGCCTCCTTGGGTTTGTGACAACCCGGCTATAATTGAGTCCAATCATGGTTTAATTAATGGGAACAGTGGCTCCCGTATGTCGTCAAATGCTTCTTTCTTCCTATTTGTTTTTATATACATTTTTGTGGGCTTGCCCCAATCTGTGCCAAATTACCTGCAATAATTTGTGGGTATTAAACTCTCTTGTGTCTCTGATGTAGGAAGTGCATTGTTCTTTTGGATACTGTCTGCTGGCATCCCGTCGGCCCTTCCCCTCAATAGATGAGACGCGTCTGATCTTCAACAATCATGCTTTGTGCAGCCACTCACTTGGGTGGCAACAGAAAAAGCAAGGTATTACAATTATTGAAATCAATTAGACATAAGGTTTATTGCATGTAGGTCCCAACTAGATCTTGTTGAAGATGGACTGGGAAGAGGTAATAAGTGTGGTGCGGCATGGCTCCTGGGACCAATGCTCTTCCATACTTTTATTTATGACTTGGAGTATGTGTAGAGAAGGCTTATCAAATTTGCCTATGACACAAAATTAGGTGAAATAACTAATACCCTACAAGACAGAAACAAAATTCAAAAAGATCTTGATAGGCTGAAACACTGAACTGAAAACAACAGAATGAAATTTAACAGGGATAAGTGCAAAGTTCTACAGTAAGGGAAAAGAAATAAAAACACAGTCACAAGATGGGGGATACTCGGCTGAGTAATATTATGAGTAAGAAGAACCTTAGAATTTTTGTAGATCACATGCTGAATATGAGCCAACAGTGCAATGTGGCTGCAAAAAAGGCCAATGCTATATTAGGCTGAATTAACAGTAATCTCCAAATCTCTTCTATTCGTCACTGCTAAGGCCTCATCTAGAGTACTGTGCCCAGTTCTGGACACCTCACTTTAAGAAGGATGCCAACCAACAGGAGCAAGTTCAGAGGGCAACAAGAATGATCAGGGGCTGGAAACGAAGCCCTATGAGCAAAGACTGAAAGAACTGGATATATTTAGCCTTGAGAAGAGATGACTAAGGGGAGATACGTTAGAACTGTTCAAATATTTGAAAGGTTGTCAGAATCCATTCTCAAGCATCACAACTCCATTATTCTTGGCTTCTATGACCGTTAAGCACAGAGAAGCTCATTTATTCTGCGTCAGACAGTTAGCCCATCAAGCCCAGTATGGTCAGCTCTCATTGACAGTAGTTTTCTTGGGTTTTACTCTGGACAGTTTCCTAGTCCTACCTTTTCACTTTTACAACACATGCACTGGATATGGCAGCCAATCCCAAGCTGGCACTTTCCACATGGGCTAGACTACATCATTGCAGTCAGTGTTTGTCTAAAACTGTCATATTGCCATAGAGAATGTGTGAAGCTGCTCCCCTGGGAAGGTAGCTGTGACAGTATTCAAAGTCTTTGGCCATTTCTTGGATTCCTATAGCTGACACACCTGAGGCAGACTTCCCAAATTTGACTATAATTTTACTTCCAGCAAAAATATGCTGGAATCTTGTTCATGTGCCATGGTGTATTTGAGTTCCCTCAAAGTGCTTACACATGTTCTGCCTATGGATCGCCTTCCAAATTTGCTTATGGTTCTGCTCCATACAGCATATTCAGGAATGCTCTGAAAAACATTGATATGGAGTCTGTTTTTCTGCATGCAACGTTATTTTGTCAGGAGGCCATGCCAAGCTTTCGGACTTCACACAACCATCTAATGCACAAAATGAGAAAGTGGCACATTCTGGAAAGCCCGCCATTCAAGACTTAATATGAGTCACCAAGATTTTGACTTGGAAACTTCTTTTTTGACAAAGATATTTCCGTAAGCGCAAGAAAGGAGGTTTATTTTAAACAGACATTGGCTGTATCTAAATAAATCGGGTGCAAATGGAATTGTTTATTTTATTATTTATCCTACCTTTCACAAAACCATAGAACTGTACAATTGCAAAGGACCTTGGGGGTAATATAGGTCAATCCCTTCCTACTGCAGGAAATCAACATTTGTCTGTGGTGTCTACTTTTCTCAGACAGTCTCTCATCTCAGCACTAGTTGCACCCAGACCTACTTTGTGTTAATAAGACCCAATGGAACTTTACACCATGCCTTGAAATACAAAGTTTGGCTGATCAGAATCTTTTAGAACTGCCTGGCAAATCCATGTAGTGCAGACATGAAGGAACAAAACGATTCAAAAACAATTGGAGATCTGCATTTTACTACTTCTGTAAATAACCACTGGGGGCTCCTGGATTAGAGAAAATAGGCTGGTTTCCAGGTGTATGCTTTTAAAACTTTTTTGAGCATGTCAGATTTTCCGGAGTAAACTCTGCCATCCCAAATTGCTGTTAGCCCATATGCAGCCGGCTATATAGTACGAGTATTTTTAAGAATAATAGCAGCTTGGGGGAAAGAGATTAAGGCTGAGGAATAGGCATGGCAGGGGAATAATTAACCTTCCAGTAATATTGCTTGAAGCCAAATGAGAGATATTCATAAAAGCTGGGAGTTCAGTTCTCACTGTACATCTCAAAAGGGCCAGCCTGTGTGGCTTTGAATAAGTCACAGTGCACCCCAGAAGAGGAGAATGGGAAACCATTTTTGAGTACTCTCTCTGTAGATGTAGAATTTCTGGAAATTTGAAAGCCATATAAAACAGTTCTGGGAAAAAACGGGCGGAAATCTATTTTTCCCTCAATTTTTCCAGCTTTTTTCCAGACTTTCCCATCGGTAGGCTAGCTGCAGTCCTAGCTTGAAATATAAAATTTCTTGAAATTTAGAAGCCATATGAAATGGTTTTGGGGGGAAAAACTGGGGAAAAAGCTGTTTTTCTCCCTAAATTTTTCTGGTTTTTTTCCAGCATTGTTTTATATGGCTTCAAAATTTCTGGAAATTTTACATCTCTACTCTCTACCTAGGAAACCATGGGAAGTCAGAATGGACTTGAGAGTACACCATTATCGTCATTGCTAGTATTAAGCAAATTAAAAATCTTTGACCATCCATATCATTCCATATCTTTACTCAAAATTGGCACAGGGCAGCCCTTCAAATAGAGAAAAACTTTAAAAGGAGGACTATTCTCTGGTATCCTTTGTAACAGAGGATTGTCCCTGTTTTCAGCCTATAGAGCGTCTATACATTACAGAACTATTTCAGCTCCCCACAGCACATGTGTAAAAAAAGAGTGAAAAAGTACTATTCCTAGTGTAGCTTTTCCATATCACGGAAAGTCATAACCAGATCCCAATATCTCATTCCAGTGAGTCAATGAAAAAGCTTCCAAAATAGAGAAGACAAATAGGAGGAACACATATGCATCACTAAGAAAGAGTTCAAAAGGTCACACGAGTATTTATATGTCCTTCTATAGATTGGCAATATAAAGTTTAAAAATTATAATCATTATATAAGGACTGGACAACAGTGGTCATTCAGATGTCATGGGATGGATGTTCCCATCTTCCCTCGTCGTTTAGTCATTTAGTTGTGTCCGACTCTTCGTGACCCCATGGACCAGAGCACACCATCTTCCCTAGCCACTGGCAACTCTAGCTAAGTCTGGTGGTTGTTTTTGGGGCAGAAACATCAGGCAGGCCACAGTCACCCACCCTTATTTTATAAAGAGAAAGATAATGGCTGAAGTCCTGTCATTTAGCATAATAAGTTGCACTAGAGTAGAACCATTAAATTGGTGGGGATTTGGTGAAGCAACTCTTCTATAAGTTTTATTGACTCAAATAGGCCTACTCTAGTTCCAACTATATTGGGCATTTAGCTGATTTGTATCATCAGAACTTACACAGCAGGAAACTCACCCAATCCCCATTGTTTCAATGGGCCTACTCTACTATGATTTACTACACTAAGCAACAGGATCTCAGCCAAAAAAGGAGTTTTTGTAGGCCTGTGCGGTCTACAGGGACTAACAGCTGATATGCAGCTGCCCTCATTACTGGTTGATTAAGGCCCCTCTTGAGGAAATAAAGAAGTAGCTCCTTGCCTGAAAATGCACCATTTATAGTTTGCAGGCCACTGGCCCCATCACCTCCTGGCAAATAGAAGGGGAAGATATGGGGGCAGTGACAGATTTTACTTTCCTGGGCTCTCTGATCACTGCAGATGGTGATAGCAGCCATGAAATTAAAAGATGCCTGCTTCTTGGGAGTAACGTGGACAAACCTAGACAGAATCTTAAAAAACAGAGACATCACCTTGCCAACAAAGGTCCGCATAGTCAAAGCTATGGTTTTTCCAGTAGTGATGCATGGAAGTGAGAGCTGGACCATAAAGAAGGCTGACCGCCGAAGAATTGATGCTTTTGAATTGTGGTGCTGGAGAAGGCTCTTGAGAGTCCCCTGGACTGCAAGGAGAACAAACCTATCCATTCTGAAGGAAATAAATCCTAAGTGCTCACTGGAAGGACAGATCCTGAAGCTGAGGCTCCAATACTCAGGCCATCTCATTAGAAGAGAAGTCTCCTTGGAAAAACCCTGATGTTGGGAAAGTGTGAAGGCAAGAGGACAAGGGGATGACAGAGGACGAGATGGTTGGACAGTGTCATCGAAGCTACCGACAGGAATTCTCCCAAACCCCAGGAGGCAGTGGAAGACAGGAGGGCCTGGCGTGCTCTGGTCCATAGGGTCACAAAGAGTCAGACACGACTTAACGACTAAAGAACAACAACATTCTGCAAGCTGAACTATGATGATAAAGTAGATGGTCCTTCCCTTATCAGCAAATTTCTCTCTTCCAGCAGGAGGAGCTGCCTATTCTGGTGGCGTCTAATTGTTCTGTTCACTTATATATTACCAAAGGCAACCATAGTGGATCACAAACTGGCTCAGAATTGATTTGCCTCATTCAACCAGGCAGACTAAAATTTTTATTTTTCCAAAGAATGCTCCAACATTTCCACAATTCTTGGAATAACCAGGCCACAATGTTTGTTCCCTTTGGAGTTCATAGGTCACAAATGTAACAAGAAAGGAACGAAAGGAACTGGTACAGCCACTGAAATATTAGGTCAAAAAAGGGGGAAATTTTAGTCCCCGGATCTATAAAATAGAATGATCTTTATTCCGGTATAAAATGCCTGACGCATTTCGGCCTATCAGCCTTCTTCAAGGGCTATACAACAGTGGTCCCCAACCATGGGCCTCCAGACGTTCTTGGACTACAACTCCCAGAAGCCTTCACCACCACCTCTGCTGGCCAGGATTTCTGGGAGTTGAAGCCCAAGAACATCTGGAGGACCAAGGTTGGGGACCACTGCTATACAACATAAAAAGAATTACAATCACAATATTACAACTTACTGGGACAACATCATCTAAATAAATTATTGTCTAGAATATTATTAATTGACAGAAGAATACAGTTAAAAATGTATGGATGTGCTCTGAAATTCTAGACATATGAATTCATGTATACTGGAATACAGAACATTATAGCTTTTATGTTCTGTGGCTACTGTTCCCCCTCTCTTTTTTGGGGGAATGTAACAAGGCCATGTTCTTCCATTTGTCTACATTCTATTTAATTTTAAAGTTACTTAAGTCTGCAAAAATTGCTACAGCCAACTGTGTTGTCAATTTTCACACTTCAGTGTCAATCACAATAGAATTTCCTTCCAAATATATGGGCTGTGCATTCACCGCTCAACAAAATTAGCTAGCAAAACACTGCTCTCATGTCAAATCTTTTCTTTACAAAAAAAAAAAAATTCCCATAGGAAGTATCCATTTTACCAGAGTGAAAATCATTCCTATATACTTGTCAATCCCTTCACCAAACAACCTCTACACAGTCAGCAAATTAAGATGTAAACGAAGAAGCCAATCAGGATCTCTCCAGATACTCCCTTTTCACAAACAATATACAATGCTTAATTTCCTACCAGGAAATTATACCCTCTGCTGAGATTTCAAAATCTGATTAGTTTCAGAGGCTTGTGTTTTTCAAAAAACCAGTAATTCAAAATAAAGATATAAACATTACAACCACCCTTTTGCCCCAAGCCCCAAGAAACCTGCTTAGTGCATTCCCTGAAGGGGAGAAGAATGAGACCCTCAAGATTCTTACCGATAAGGTATGAATAACATTCTCATAAAGCCCAAAGATTGCCCAGATAGACACATTTAAAATAATTACAGTGATTAAATAGAGTTGCAAGCAGCTATAGCTCCAGGCAACCCGAGTGAAGCCGAAAAGAGAAAACAACTTGGGCATATGTTTGTGATTTATGTTATAACACATGCTTGTACAAGCAATGCACAGTTCTTTGGCTAAAAGCCACCTCTGACTTTGCTATACGCTGCAACTCACTGTGTCTGCTTGAAGAGCTGGCCCTCTTCTAAAACTAAAACTTCCTCATAAAACACATACACATACAGAACATACTTATTTTTCCATTGTTTCCATATTATTTGAAGGTCTATTTTCTCTCTTCTTGTGGGGAAGGGGAATGTTTTTTGAATGAAGCAGAACATTTCCCCCCACTTCCCCCTTTCTTTTGCTGGAAAACGAGGTAGCTTAGGAAAATCACCTCTTTTTGTGTGTGTTCTGTGCTGTCAAGTCAGAACCAACTTTGTTGTTGTTGTTTAGCCGTTTAGTCATGTCCAACTCTTCGTGACCAGAGCACGCCAGGCCCTCCTGTCTTCCACTGCCTCCCGGAGTTAGGTTAAATTCATGTTGGTCGCTTCGATGATACTGTTCAACCATCTCATCCTCTGTCGTCCCCTTCTCCTCTTGCCTTCATACTTTCCCAACATCAGAGTCTTTTCCAGGGCGTCTTCTCTTCTCATGAGATGGCCAAAGTATTGGAGCCTCAGCTTCAGGATCTGTCCTTCCAGTGAGCAATCAGGGTTGATTTCCTTTAGAATTGATAGGTTTGTTCTCCTTGCAGTCCAGGAGACTCTCAAGAGCGTCCTCCAACACCACAATTCAAAAGCATCAGTTCTTCTGCGGTCAGCTTTCTTTATGGTCCAGCTCTCACTTCTGTACATCATTACAGGGAAAACCATAGCTTTGACTATTTGGACTTTTGTTGGCAAGGTGATGTCTCTGCTTTTTAAGATGCTGTATAACCAACTTATAGCGACCCTAATAGGGCTTTCAAGGTAAGTGAGATATTTAAGGAGTGATTTTACCAGTTCCACTCCCCCAATGAGTTTCAACGGCCAAGTGGGGAATTCCAACCCTGTCCATCACTCTATCCACTACACCATACTGGACTACAGATCCCATAATCCAAGCCAGTACAGCCAATGGCCAGAGTTGTAGTCCTCAAAAGTAATGTTTAATATCTGGAAAATGACAAGGAGTGAAATGAGCCTCAGGGCGGGGGGAGTTTAGGAAGAGAGAATAACACAAGGTAGAGAAAAATTATATAGAATCACAAAGAGAAAAAAAATGGGCCTTGGGGCAGAAAGAAATTCTTAAAATGTTTAGGGTCTGGGGACATTTAAACAAGACAAGTATCAGTGATAACAGCTTTTTGTGTGTAATGTTCTCTTTCTATTTTTAAACATCACCCCTTAGGTAGCATAAGTGACAATAAAACGGCAAGTGGGGGCCTACTGTGCTGCCATGTTACCTCATACAACACCTCTGTTTGAATTACACTGCTTACACTATCACTCTTGTACTCCATTGCTGTTAGTGGCTGTAGGGCAATGAATTCCATAACAGGAAGGGTTGAAATAGGAACAATTAACTGCCGCTTTTATTCAGAGATGCTCTGGTGCATCCACCATCTTAAGAACTTTTCACTGCACTGACCCCACCAAAAATAAAATTGTTCTCTGGGCACCTGAAACATAGTTTGTGAACACGGCTGTAAATATTGGTAAGTGTTCCTGGCTTAACTCTAAGCAAGCTTTGCTTAGTTTACATCTAGGATTGGCTCTGCTCACTGGGTTCATCCCTACCATTAGGCAGGCTGAGGAAGGTGTCTGAGGCAGCCAATGTTGAGAGGCAGTGGTGAGGACAATGGTAAGCTTTTCTGGAACAGAGCAGTGGGAAATACTCATCCTATTTTTCACCCTCTAGTTTTTGTGATAACCTTAGGTGTAGTGGGAGATACTATTGCAAAGCCAACACCAAAGAAAGATACAGTTAGCCCATCTATTGGCTTTTGTATGGGGAACAGGAGGTCACAAGATGTCTTTGGTTGGGGCAGCTCTGCCATTCCTAGAAGGTAAGAATTCAACAACCCTCTGTGTTGTGTTTTCAGGAGGCTGCATGAACTGCCATATGGAGAAAAGGGTGAAGAAGTCCACTTGCTCAGCCTAGGTGCATGGGCCTAAATCAGGATCTACTGTAATTCAATAGCCAAAATCCTGTTGCTCAGCATGATTGCTCTAGCATGAAATACTACACCAAGCAATAAGACTTGGGCCAATGTGCCTTTTTTTCAAAACAATGGTGCACTGTGATTAAAAATGAGGTGGTTAAATGGTTATTTGGGTAAACATATGTGGACTTTTTGGTAGGAAATGTTACTGTTGACACTAAGTAACTCTAGCCATATTCAAGCATTCAAAAAAGGGTTCATTTGAAAGCATAAGCAAAGAGAGTTCAAGCCCCACACCCTGGCTTCCACTGTCTCAAGGAGAATAAGGTCAGTCTGAAGAGGCAATCTGCAACACATGGAATCTCTCCATGTGATCTGGAAACCCTGATTTCATGCAATCTGGAACTCCAGGAATGCCAATTGTGTAGAGAAATTCCAAGTGTGGCAGACACTTTCCAGTAAAAGGCAAGGTCTGGCACTGGAACTCACTCCTGGCTCATATTTTATAATTAATCATTTTAAACACCCAAGTGGAGCTGAAGACTCTGGAAGATGCCTAGACAAACATAAGAAGGGTCCTACCGGGTCACGGCCAAGGCCTACCTACTCTGACCCCTTGTTGGTCAAACAAATGCCTGTGGGAAACTCACAAGTGGGACACGAGTGCAACAGCACCTTCTGCCTCTTGTTCTCGGGCAGCTGAGATGCCTCGCGATGCCACCTCTGATACTAGAGGTCATATTTAGCAAGAATGCTTATTAAACAGGAATGGCGACCTACAGACCAAGTGGAGAAGGTGTCTTATCCTGCAATGATGGGGGGGCAGTTTCCCAATTGATCTATTCACAAGTCACCTGTGATAGCTATGCCAGCCTTTTCCTCCAAGAAAGGAAACTTGATTAAATTAAACCTTATACACCACTCTTCCCCCATATTCTTCAGAACTTTAGTCAACATGAAGGAGCTGAATAATAAAGGGTAGGACAGGACCAGAGGTGTGCACAGGTTTCGAGATTTCAGAATACAACTCCAAGAATTCTCCAAGCAGCTCAAACACACCAATCTGCGCACCCCCCTAGACAGGAATTAATATAAACCCAAGGATTGGTACAGCTTAGTTTCTAGCAGTTTGCCTCAGATCATAGGCAGCACTGATAAACCCAGAGTGCTTTTAAGCATGTGCAGAGTATCTTTTCCTCTGCTGCAACAATCTGGATTTGGGGAATGAGCAGGAAGGTTTTTCAGTTCAAAGATGTTACTTCT
This sequence comes from Pogona vitticeps, assembly GCF_051106095.1. Taxonomy (NCBI): domain Eukaryota; kingdom Metazoa; phylum Chordata; class Lepidosauria; order Squamata; family Agamidae; genus Pogona; species Pogona vitticeps. Next base: position 25,107,611 of record NC_135783.1, on the reverse strand, counting down.
ATTCAGTCAATCACTTTGTTCTCCTAATTATTTTGTTCATATTATTTTCCTCCATAGTGCTGCTTGAGATGCCCCCTGTAAAACTAACAAGTTTATTTCAGTGTGAGCTTTTGTGAACGGCGATCGACTTCTTCAGATTCTTGTATTTGAAGGGGTGTGATCCATGAAAGTTCAAGCTAAAATAAGTGTCCTGGTTTTAACTGAGTCACAAGAACACTTAGGTTTCTGTCAGTCTTCCCCCCAATTCTTCCTGAAGCCTTGGTACACAAGGAGTTAAAAAGATAAACACAGCAAAAGCACGTTGCATGAAACTGTTTTGTGAGTGTGGTGTTAGGTGCCTTATGGGCTTAAGCTCATTTATTTGAACAGCAATGTTTTTGGAGTTTTCTGTTGGTATATTTTGCTGCATTTTTATTTGTTACAAGGAGATGAAGGAAAATGAAAGGTATTTCTCCCTAGACCTTTCTATGTCAGTCAGAGCAGGTGTTTGGCTCTGAGGGGCTTGTCTCTTGATGTTGTGAAGTATAGTGGGAAAAGTTTGGCGTGTCCCCTAAAGCAAAAAACCAACAAACTGTACTTAGAAAGCAGAACCTGAGAGACACCCTGAAGTCAGCTTAAAACTAGGTGTCCGCCCTTTTTATCTAATTTATAACAACAGCAACGTGGCAGAGCAAGCCTTGTAGAGCAAGCTGGATTCAAGAATGGCTTGAAGCTGAAAAAGGCTTAGCGGAGATTCCACCAGGCTTGGCCTCAGGGGTGTTTGTCTATGTGATAAAACTGATTGGAGAGAAAATTGCAGGCTATCAGGAGAAGCTTGACTGAGCGAATTGTCACGTAGGCAGATGTAAAGCCCAGGTGACCCTTCACCCAGGTTTTAACCTACAGCAGCACTGGAAGGAAACAAATGGACTTCTCACTTCCATACTATTAGCCCTACGTTAAGGGGAATATAGGAGGGGGGGCAGAATTGCAATTTTGCTGACACATGTGCTTATTTTATACTGTGCAAATCTAGTGCTGGATGAGGAAATTCTACCTGGGAAAGATTTGAAGGCATTCTTTAAGCAGATCCTATTTCTGTTATGGGAAAATGTAGAAGCCTGATTTATGTGTCCTATCAAGAAATCCACTGCGATCCTCTGAAGAAGCTTGCCAATTTTGAAAAGTCAGCAAGGAAGGGTTTGAATGGAACCCTCATCTGTATTCTGTCATCAGACAGTGGCTATGCCTTTGTCTCTCTCCCCCCCCCCCCCAATTCTTAATAAGAGGAAAGGAAGTCTGACAAAAGTTTCATTTTTGGGCTACAGTGTGCAGACTCCCCCCTGCAAACAACCACCGGTAAACTGAGAGTTGTTAGTCACAAGAAACCACTTTCCTGCCTGATATGCAGATACACTTCTCCCTTGAATCTCATGAGTCTGGTAAAGGTAAAGGTAAAGGTTCCCCTTGACAATTTTTGTCCAGTCGTGTTCGACTCTAGGTGGCGGTGCTCATCCCCGTTTCCAAGCCATAGAGCCAGCGTTTTTTGTCCGAAGACAATCTTCCGTGGTCACATGGCCAGTGCGACTTAGACACAGAACACTGTTACCTTCCCACCGAGGTGGTTCCTATTTATCTACTTGCATTTGCATTTTCAAACTGCTAGGTTGGGACAAGCGACGGGCGCTCACTCCGTCGCGTGGATTCGATCTTACGACTGCTTGGTCTTCTGACCCTGCAGCACAGGCTTCTGCGGTTTAGCCCGCAGCGCCACCACGTCCCCTTCATGAGTCTGAGCAGTGTGATTTATACACAGAGTTTTTTTAAAAAAATAAAATAAACAAATAAATAACTACTATGCTTTTTTTTCATCTTCAGGAAGTGGGTCCCAGATTTACCGAGCCCACTGTTGTTGACAGTACAGTAGCTCCCAGTGTGATGGCAACAACCCGGGTAGCTCCACTTCCTAGCATGGCTGCATGTGTTGGCTGAGGAACGTGCTGGGGCATGTTGCGAGGCTGACACGGGTCAGGGAGGTCACAGGAACACATTGCTTGGTGCTGGAGGAGGAGAGTTTGTGCGCCTGTTTCCACCACTGATGGTGGTTTTTTCTATCCTTTGGCTGCCTCAAAGAGACTTGACACTGAAAACACTATGACTTATCTCTTCTCTCTCTCTCTCTCAGTGAATCAGTTGTTTGGAAGTATAAGAGTTATATACAGATTTTGAACTAAATGGGGGTCCAGTGTCCCCACTCCAGCATTGTTGAAGTAAAAAGTGTACACATATCTGGAAGCAAACTAGTTCAGGTCAGATTTGGCACCCTCACTCAATTTAACCACAGGGACGTGGTGGCGCTGTGGGCTAAACCGCAGAAGCCTGTGCTGCAGGGTCAGAAGACCAAGCAGTCGTAAGATCGAATCCACGCGACGGAGTGAGCTCCTGTCGCTTGTCCCAGCTCCCGCCAACCTAGCGGTTCGAAAGCATGCAAATGCAAGTAGATAAACAGGGACCACCTCGGTGGGAAGGTAACAGCGTTCCGTGTCTAAGTCGCACTGGCCATGTGACCACGGAAGATTGTCTTCGGACAAAACGCTGGCTCTATGGCTTGGAAACGGGGATGAGCACCGCCCCCTAGAGTCAAACACAACTGGACAAAAATTGTCAAGGGGAACCTTTACTTTTACCTTACCTCAATTTAACCTACTCCACAGGGTTGATGTGAGTGAAGTAATGGGATAATCCTGTACATGCTGTGCTGGAAAAATGGGAGGGTAGAAAACTGTCATAAATGATAAAACTGTTTTTAAAATGTACCTTAACTTTCCCAGCTTTCTTTTCCTTTCCTTTTTCCCCACGCCGAACGGCAAAGGTAACACAAATGACTTCTATTTTTCTCACTTGAGTTTCCTATGGTTACAATTCGGCTTGAAGCAGCTGCTTGGCATACGCAACAAGAGACATATAGCCTTTGACCTCAGAGATCCAAGGCTAAAATTCTCTAGTTTCCCATTTTGTGTGAACCTTTACACTACTTTGACTGTCAATGCCCTAGAGAGAGAAGCCATGCAGGCATTCAGGAGATGGCTTGACAGGTGCCACAATCCTGCTGAGTCACTCCTGATCGCCTTTTCTGTCCCTTAAACCCAATTACTCAAACATCCTGAAGTCTTTGGGAAGCTGAATTTCAAAGACATAAAAAGCTCCAAGGACATGCCTCCTGCTAGAAGTCAATAGTAGGAACCCAGTGCTTAACTCCAATTTGTGCTTTCTGAACTCTTTGTTCAGAACCTAGCAATATAGCTGAAGATAAAGTAACATAGCACTAGTGTAGTGATCAAGAAAATGACATCAATTGCAGAGCAGGGAGTTACTCTCATTTTCTATTCTATTGAAGTCTAATCCCACATGAATTACTGTGCTATTTGTTTGAGCGGCTTTGGTTCCAGCTAATCAGAGTCTTGCCCACACCACCGAATACCTCCACGAAAAGCGACAAGTCTAGGATGAACATCGTCTTCACTGTTATCCCATTTATTTCAGTCACACTCATTCTTTTCTACAATCCAAAGTGGAAGCCTAGATTTAGCCCATTGGGGTGTGTCAAATTTAGTACACTTATTCCCACTTATTCTCCCTCTCAGGGTGGTTTGTAGGACAGACATGGGTGGTCTGCTATCCATATACAGACCAAGCAGAGACCTGCTTAACAAAGCATGAGCATCAGGTGGTGGTCAGACCAGAACTTGGAAAAATTACTGTTTTGAATCACAATTCCCAGAATGCTCCAGTTAACAACCAGAATGCCTCAAGGCCATGACTGTGAGCTTCTGGGAATTGTTGTAAAAAAAAAAAAACAACTTCCAAACTCTGTCTCAGACCATCTTGAAAACCCAAAGAGAAGACCTATAGATAAGAAAGAAGCAATATTTGGTTCAGCCCCTAAACTTGTCAACATTTACCTGAGAAGGTAGCTGCTCTTTGAGCAGGTAGGCTCACAGGACGTTACCCTAGACTGAACAATTTCCCCATCTATAACAGTAATGGCCAATTACAGAGCAATCTAGGTTTTCAACAGGAATTTTCACAAGACTATTTGGAAATGTCGAAGACTGAACCCACAACCTCTTGCGTGAAACTTTTCTGCTCTATAATTCTAATAAGTACGAGCTATCGTGTTGATTCTAGCCTACAGTATGGCAACCCTTGTCAGGGTTTAGAATAGAATAGAATAAAAGTTTATTACGGTCTAAGACCAGCCACCTTGTCAGGGTTTCCTAAGTATAAGCTGTTCAGAAGTGGTTTACCAATCCCTTCTTCTGTGATTGTGCAGCTTGCCCAAAACTACACAGGCTGACTCCTCTCCCAGGAAGTACAGTGAACTGTAAGAGCCTCGTGGTGCAGTGGTTAAAACGCTGTACTGCAGCTAAAACTGTGCTCACGACCTGGGGTTCAAATCCCAGGTAGCCGGCTCAAGGTTGACTCAGCCTTCCATCCTTCCGAGGTCGGTAAAATGAGTACCCAGCTTGCTGGGAGGGGGCAATGTGTAGCCTGTATAATGAAATTGTAAACCGCCCGGAGAGTGCTTGTAGCACTATGGGGTGGTATACAAGTCCAAAAATAAATAAATAAATAAATAAACTCCCAACCTCGAGCTCCACAGCTCCAACTTACTGAGCTACCCAGGGAGCTACTTTCTGCTCTACACTCTATACTACTGCGCTACTTTGTCTGGCATTTGTAAGAAGAATCAGTCATTGTGAGCAGAAAGTATATGCATATCAGGGAGTGAATTCCAGTAGATCTCCAATAGCTTCTGGCATCTTATAACTAAAATCTTTGCAACGAACCACAAGCACAGAAAAAGTTCCTGCCTTGACAGATGTTATACTAATACTTTCCCTTTATCTCAGTTCTCCTTACCTATAAAATATAAATATTTGCTTCTGGCCAAACCTTTGTTTTAACTCTAATAGAAATGGATCAGGATATTGTTTCAGTTTATATTTGAACAGAATTTATTAATGTTTGCAAAATCCACAGGTATAGAATGCAAAACTGACACATTTGCATATCTCTCAGCTCACTTTTAAAAAAATCAGAACTTGCCTCTGGGTTCACTGAAGCTTACTTCCATAAAATATGCATAAAATTGACTCCTTTAAAACATATAATTGTCTAAAATTTGTCTGAAATTTTATACAGTCTCTCATAGTTTCAGCTGCTTGTTACATACCAAGGAATCTAACAATGTCTACCTCCTGTTTCATCTCTGTAATTCGCTTTCCTTTGAAAATGGTGATTTGGAGCAAAAAATGAGGGAGAAGCTAGTTAACCTTTTCCCAACCAATCACATAATTTCACAAGAAGGAAAGAGCTTTCATACCATGCCACAGACTTCCAGAGTTGGGAAACTGAAATACGCCAATCCTAAATGTGTCATCCACACCTGACCATTGTGTTTTATTGAAATGCTAGGGCAGAACCTGTGTATACAGAAGTGTCCATATATCGAGAGCTTAGAACTAGCTAGTCAAAAATAATGTCAATTCTCCTGAGGTGTAACTGTAATTTTTAATTATTTTTAAAATTACAGCAGCAAGCCTCCACCAAATGGAGAGATTTTGGATCATTCAAGTGCTAGCTCAAACTGTATCTCCTGATGTTGCCTCATGCTTCTTGTGGGGGCTGAGGTGATACTCAAGTTGATGGTAGGACAGTATGTTTAATACCACACTGCAGCGGGTTGTAGCATTCAGCTCTTTTAAAATGTGGCTTAAATGTAACTATCGTAGTTACTTTTGAAAATCAGGAAAACAAATAGTTACTTAAAAATCCGAAAATTTGGTCATATCTAGCTACTTGCGGGGCCCAATAGCCCAAACTGTAGATAATTATATTTAAAGTAACTTTTCATCATTTGTATGTGTCAAGATCCCTAAGTGCAATGAAGAACTCTGAAAATGTGGTAATACATGTGTAAACTCTATTCTCTGACCTTCGAACATGGACTGTGTGGAAGATGGAAGCCATGACAATATGTGGTCTCCTTTTCATCCATACATAATTCTCCTGTATGGAGAATTAGTGCAGGGACATCGCCCCAGAGGGAGACCACAGCTACGATACAAGGATATCTGCGAGCGGGATCTGGAGGCCTTGGGAATGGATCTCAACAGATGGGAAACCTTGACATCTGAGCGTTCAGCCTGGAGGCAAGCGGTGTATCATGGCCTCTCCCAATTTGAAGAGACCCTTGTCCAGCAGGCCAAGGCAAAGAGGTAGTCTTCGCAAAAGCAGTAAAATCAGGGACCTGGATATGGAACATATTGTATTTGTCCTCAGTGTGGAAGGGATTGTCACTCTCGAATTGGCCTTCTCAGCCACACGTGACGCTCCATACACAGACCTCCATACACAGCATAATACCATAGTCTCTCGAGACTGAAAGATGCCTAATATTTCGTCCACCATCTTATCCTTCCACATGTTGAAAAAACTTCTGGAAAAGACTCTAGAAACAGCCCCCATGGAAATAAAGAAGTTGACTGCATTTATTCACATTTCATCCTATTTACTATAGTTTATTCATTTCCTTTTTTTCTCCTACCCCCACAGTCTCCAGCTGGCTTGCTTTCAAGGTGCCACCAGTTTTCTTATTAACCTGTGTTTTTCAGCAATGTTCCATCTGCCCTATTGGCATGGCAATAATACTGAAGACACTAATGCAATGAATTGGATTCTTATGTAGTTGTTACTGCAGTGCTACACAGATGAAGTGCTTCAGCCATTCCATGCCATGTTAATGTCTTGCCATGCCATGCGATTCCCACCCACGACTGGGTTTTCCATTGTTTTCTGCAATAGCGAGTCAACATTCTGTGGCCACTGAATATGCTTCAATCCTTATTTCTCTCTTTTTCTTTATTTTCCCCTTTGCTTCTTTGTTTACTGTACTTCCTTAAACCTCAGGCTTCCCTTCAGCCAACTGGTACCTCCCTCTTGCGAGTAGACAGTGTCATCTTGGAAAGAGAAGTGATGGTACTCATAGAAGGGTAGCTGGAAATAGAGAGTGAGATTATTATGATCATGATGCTTAAAGCCATCCAAATCAAAGTTCTATCTACAAATACTTGGAAAAGGCTTGATAGCAATTCTTGTAAAGGATGGCCAACTTTTTTTTGTAACTTGGCATCCATGCCTGTACTGACTGTAACACAGAATCGTTTCGCTTCTGTAGAATAACCGGATGTGCCTACTTATATTTTCCGTGGTACTTAAATCTTTCAGAGTCAACTAAGCAAAATACAGAATGAGGCCATAGATTTATGCCCGTTTCACCATATTTATAAAAGCCCTTTTTATTTGCTTATAATACAGAGGTTATTCCCCTTCTCTGTTCTGCGCCAGCTCATCTAGGAAACCAGTGTTCTGTAACACAAAAGCTGGAGTGGGACCCTTGATTGCTTCCCCCCCTTTATGCTTACCACACAAACCCAAAAGAATGTGCTAAATGTAGCATTATTTCCCAGGTCAGGCAGGCCACCACTGTACTCTTTTCCCACAATCTCAGCTCATTAACATCTCATTCCTCCATTGTGAAGTTTTTTGGCTGGTTCTACCAAAAGTGGGAGGGGGAGGACATTTATCATACACAAACTTGACAGGAATATATATGTATATATTTTGTAAAGGTCTTTAAACTAGGTCTTTGAAATAGAATGAGAATAATAATGGGGTGATAGGGTAGATGTTGCTGGGGGGCAGGGTGTCTCTCGCATCTGCTTTTAAGGGATGTTCAAGGAAATGGAGGTTTGATACACTTTCACTCAGAAAAGAAAATCCAAAGGTACCACGTTTAACCTTAATGTTGTTGTTGTTGTTGTTGTTGTTGTTGTTGTTGTTGTTGTTGTTGTTGTTGTTGTTGTGTGATGTCAAGTTAAAACTGACTTACAGTGATCCTTAAACCCAGGTCTCCAGTACTCTATCCACTCTGCCACAAAAGAGCAAAAAGCATAAAGGCCACTTTCTTGATTGTCTCAAAGATTTCAAAATGCTTCATCAGTATTTTATGAAAAACCTTAAGAATGTGATTCCTTTTTTAAAGGGACGTGGTGGCACTGCGGGCTAAACCGCAGAAGCCTGTGCTGCAGGATCAGAAGACCTGCAGTCATAAGATCGAATCCACGCAACGGATGGAGCGCCCATCGCTTGTCCCAGCTCCCGCCAACCTAGCGGTTCGAAAGCATGCAAATGCAAGTAAATAAATAGGGACCACCTTGGTGGGAAGGTAACACCGTTCCGTGTCTAAGTCGCACTGACCATGTGACCACAGAAGATTGTCTTCGGACAAAACGCTGGCTCTATGGCTTGGAAACGGGGATGAGCACCGCCCCCTAGAGTCGAACACGACTGGACAAAAATTGTCAAGGGGAACCTTTACCTTTACTTTTTGTGTTGTCTATATCTGTTTCTAATTAGATTGACCCATCCTGCCCCTGAAACAAGGCTAGGGGCTTCTGGGTTTGTTTTTTGTTTTATTTTTTGCCACAAATTGGCATGCTTCTACTTATTCCATTACATAGATATGTGGATGTGTATTTTGCATCAAAATGGAGCTGTGGGCGGCGTTATCAGAAGTGACAACCCTGTGACCTAATATGTGGATTGTGACGTTACAGAGGAGGACATAGAAACCCCCTCCTTTATTTTTGTCTTCTTTATATATACATATTCCTAACTGACATAGTGCAATTCTAATGCCATGCTATGTTGATAAGTGCTTTTTGATGTCCCACATGGTTTATTTAACACCTCCTGCCAAAAAAAGGAAAGCTACTGTAGCCAGCTGAATGAAGGCTACAAGAAAAGGCAGGAAGGGATCTGTGTGGACTCCATGGAGTTGGAAATAGTACTGTTTGTGGACTACATTGCCCCAAACCCCCAGAAAGCATGGCCATAGACTATGACTATGCCAGCTGTGGGATTCTGAGAGTTGTAGCTCTCCAAAGAGCAATATTTCCAAGTTGTGATCACATCACCTCTTCCCACAGAACTCAAACTCATTACTTTACTTCAGATTCAGGGCATTGTATACTAAGGAACACGAAATTCTATTCCCAGAGAAACCCTCTAAACTTTGGAAGGCCCTCAGAAATTTAATCCAGGCTGGCCCTTTTCTGTAACAGCTTCCATTAAAACAAATTTTGGATAAAAGACACAGCAGCAATGTAATTACTTTCAGTCTTTAAAATGGCCGTGGCTTCCTCTTCAATTGGGAAGAAAAAAGAGATTTCCCGTACCAATATGTCTACAATGACCATCTTAATTTAATCTTAAACAACTGGCTTGTTAAGTAAAAGTCATTTTCATTATGCCTTGGCTGCTAGATTTTAATTCATTTAAGAGGAAGGACTGAGGGAAAGAGCACTTAAGTTATAAAGCAGAAGAAAGAGGCTGTTTATGGTGGGTTTTAAACCTCCTTCCTTTAAAGTTTTCGGCAATCAAACAATGGAGCCATTATGCCTCAAGAGGTCAGGATGTTCTTCCTAACCACCCCTCCCCCGCACAACACACACAAATTTGTCAAATGGTTTCAACTTCATAATGAAAAAGCAAAAGCCCTCTCTTATGTAGAAGAGCACAGAATAAGGGCCTGAATTCTATAGGTGATGCTTGCATAGGTAAATGAAATTGTGGAAGTTGCAGTGGTGAATTGCTGATGGTTAATGAGACGCAGGTTGTATTCCCAGTCACATGCCCATCATGCAAACACCACACTATTAATTATAAGCAATTTGCAACTTACATTATTTAATTTATGCATGTGTAAATCACTAACAGGATTCCGGCTGGACTACAGTGGTGGGTCTCCTCTCCTGCTTCATCTGTGTGTATCAACTGGCAACCAAACCTGCCAGGAGGTGTATAAAAATTAGAGCAGCTAAGGGAGCCAGGTGTTTGCCCAAAATGCTAAAGAGTACCCAAAAAAGAAAAACATTTTTTATAAAATAGCATATCACTACCTTGGTGCATGCGCTCGTAATCTCGAGATTAGACCACTGTAATGAGCTCTACGTGGGGCTACCTTTGCTGCGGAAATTACAGGTGGTGCAGAATGCGGCGGCCAGATTACTTAGTGGTGTGAAAAAATACCAACAAATTTCACCCACTCTGGCCGCACTGCATTGGCTGCCCATCCGATTCCGCATCGACTTCAAAGTGTTGATGCTCACGTATAAATGGTTTAGGGCCTCGATACTTGGCGGAACGCCTACTCCCACCAAGATCTACCCGTGTCACTCGTGCGAGCCAGGAGGTGAGGCTGAGGAGCCTAACGCCGAGAGAGGCCCGGAAGGAAAAGACAAGAAATCGGGCCTTCTTGGCGGTGGCTCCTCGCCTCTGAAACAATCTACCTCCTGAGATTTGCGGGTCTCCCTCGCTGGGTACCTTTAAGAATCGACTAAAGACATGGATGTTTTGGCAGGCCTTTCCATCATATACCTCCTGACCCCCCTCTTTCCTCACTTTCTGTTTTTGTTTTGCGTATCGTGTAATGTAATGTAGTGTTTTTATCATTTAGAATTGTCTATTTACACTTTTATTGTATCATTTTATGGTTGTTAGTCGCCTAGAGTGGTCCTCACCGACCAGATAGGCGGGGTATAAATTAAATAAATAAAATGTCCTCACTGATATGTACAGACAGAGGTAGTGGGATAAATATTTGTAATTTAAACAGCAATGCAACACAACTTACTGGATTGAGGGAGACTGTGGTCATAATTTCATCAAACAAAAGTGACTGAGTGTGTGTTCTATCTGTGTAGACTCCTCTTGTGAACCAGAAGATACACTTACCCAAAATCTGACTTTTGGCACAAGTGGAAACCCTATGCATACCGTATTTGCCGACTTTTATGCCCTGAAAAACATGACTCCAAGTGGTGGTGGGGGTTGTCTTATAAGCTGGGTGCACCCAGAGTGGGCAGCACATAGCGCAAGGAGGAAATAGGAGAGGTGAACGAGGAAGAGGAGGAGGAGGAAGAGGAGGCGGCGCCTCTTCTCCGGAGGAGGCAGCAGGCGGCTCTGGCTCTCAGGTGCCGCATGGCCCAGCAGGAAGCAGCATGGAGAGGCGAGCCCAGCCCGGGAAGCGGGTGGAGCTCGGTCCCCACTGGCTCAGTCACTTCCTCGCACAGTTGCCCTTGTGGAAACAGCAGCAACAGCAGCACTGCCTCCTTCTTCCCCGTAACCTACCACCATGTTGTCCAGGCGGAGAGAAGCTGGCAAGCAAATGGCGCCTGCGACAAGCCAGCGCCACCCCATTCGTTGCCAGTGCTGCCGCCGCGCTGGGCTCCTGAGGAGATTTCCGGAGGCTGGGCAAGCAAGCAGGCGCTGGCCTCTGCCTCGGGCCAGCTGGTAGCCCGCCCCTGCTTTCCTTCTCCTCCCACTTTGGCCCCTCCGGTGGGGTAAAATGCAGAGGGAGGGGTAGTCTTATACGGCGAGTATATAACCAACGCTATATTTTGAATGGAAATGTTGGGGTTGTCTTATAGGCCGGCAAATACAGTAGTTAAAACAGCCTCCACCCTCTTCAGACTGCCACGTTCATAGATGAAAAATGACAGCAGAGGGGGTGATGCTACTGCTGTTCCCCTCCATCTTATGGGGGGGGGGATTTGAACCATAAGAATGACTGAATGATCAGCCATGTATCTGTCTTGAGGCTGTAGAAGGGTAATTAATGAGACAGTGAAGCTTGAGACATGCTAAATCTTAGCATGACTAAACCCATCAAACAGGATACACGTACAGCACAAGGACTCTTGTATTCAGAAACATGACTCCTTTGCGGGCTTTAAAATGTTGAGGTGCCCATTTTTTTCCTCTAGTGATTAAGTTGGTACATTTGAATGGGACTGTTTAATGTTAAGAGGCAGATTATTTGTACTCTGGTGAGAGAGGAAACATAACCGTATCAATAATTGATGATGATGAACTTGATATGTCAGGAATAAATCCCTACAGGACACACAATCCTTGCTGATCTGGTGGCAAGGTGAAGGGAGAAGGCTAGTCGTTTAGTCGTTTAGTCGTGTCCGACTCTTCGTGACCCCATGGACCAGAGCACGCCAGGCCCTCCTATCTTCTACTGCCTCCCGGAGTTGTATCAAATTCATGTTGGTTGCTTCGCAGACACTGTCCAGCCATCTCATCCTCAGTCGTCCCCTTCTCCTCTTGCCATCACACTTTCCCAACATCAGGGAGAAGGCACAGTATGTTTTTTCCCTAAACTTAAAAAAAAAAGATTTGATATAGTGATGGGCTTGGGTTTTGCTTCTAGAAGCGGTGGGAGAGCACAGTTGTGTGGATCATGGCAATTTTTTTGGTTTTTCTTCTTGAAATATAGAAAAGAAGAAGAATCTTTCTGGGTCAGACCAGCAACCAGTTTCCTACATACACAGAGTTTGGCAAAATTGCTTTTTTTGCCCCAGTCAGGCTCCAGCCGGTGTGGCTGTGAGCCACACTGACTGGGGGATTCTGGAAGTTATTGTCCAAAAGAAGTAACTTTCCTCAGCCCTGAAACAGACATTAAAAGCCTTACCATGGTGTTGTTCTTCCAGCTCCTTACCACTCACAAGTGGCAAAAATACAGGAATTGAATGTTCCACTTTATAGAGAGTGGTGATGACATAAGCAGACCTGTTATGTCATTGACTGGTTTTTTAAATAATGTATTGTAAACTACTATGGATCCCATTTTAGCATTCAAATCAAATAAATACAGGCAGCCTCCAAATCAAATTGATAAAAATGTATCTGGTTTATATCAGTTTGTCATGCACCAGGTTTAGCCATGTTGCTTTATGGCACGTGGCTGTTTTTCTTAATTCGCATCCGTCACAAGGAGAGGCCACTGCAGCCACTGGAGGACCAAGTGGGACCTTTGGGGAGAAGAAATAGATCAAAAGTCTTTGCAATATGAACAGATGTTCCCTGAAGGAATGCCAAACCCTGCCCATATTTTTCAAAGTACTAATCTGAAACGTATAACTGTTCAATCATTAAAAATTTTGGTGCATATGCACTGTCTATTAAACATTGAAGCCTTACTATAATTTTCATTCCCCTCCATAGTCAGCCTCTAAGAAGGGTGTTTTCCTGGGAAACAGTCCTTTAATAAGGAATGTGTAAAAGGTGTTTGAGTCAGCTAACATTCCTTTTCTGTTTTGCCCTTTCAGCATTGTATTACTTCCTCTTTTATTTATGTTTTAAGTGCAGGACCCCTTAATAAACTGAAGAAGAATGGCCCCTAATAACTTTACCTGCAAACATTCAACATTAAGTTGACAGGAACAATCCATTTTTAATAACAGCCTGTCTTGGTAACCTTGTATTCTGACCCAAGGTGAAAGGTGAAGATTAAAATCTCCTTCACCTTCCTCTGAATGCAGCTGCTTTGCACACAAGACTTTAATTGATGGGAGAGACCCAGCTTTGTAACCCAAGCCCAGCCCTCGCCTGCAGCACTGAAAAACGTGCCATTCAAGGCTCAGTTTCAGCTGATGGCTGGTCCCACTCAGCGGATGGTCTGGACAAGAGAATAAAGTCTTTGTCATTATCTCTCCTCTATCAGGGTATTCCTCCCGCCCCCCTTCCCCAATGTCTCTCGCATTCAGGGCAGCCCAGAAGAATGGACTTCACTTCAAGAAACATGAGGAAGTGAAACATAACTGAAAGGAGGAGGAGATGGATCCACTGATAAAACAAAGCTGAAGAAGCAAAGCAAGAATCCTAGTTTCACCTGAACGGAATATTTTTCTTCACATATATTTAGATAAATCGTTTAGTCAGATTAGAACTTTTGGAAGAAGGAACAGCGAACACATGTAATTTATGGCTGATTCGCCATGGTCTCTTATGACCGGCTGCATCTTTCCAGCAACCGATTGTATATTTAGACTACTTTATTTGAGTTTATTGAATTGGGTTACCCATATGTGCTGGTACTTCCAGGATTGTCCCATGCTCTCATTAGTATCTTGGCAATTTGTATACCATGTATGGAGATCTGTTTTTTTTTTCCCTTGTTGTTAGGGTCTCTGCTCTGAATGCATAGATTCTATGTGGACATTCATTCCATGCAGTCTTGACACCACAGTTTGCCTTGATACCATGTTTGCTAATCATCTGAGCAGCACCCTTTCCAAAGGATAAACAACACTCACATGGAATGAAAACATCACAGTGGACTGTATGTTGGAGAGTGCACAAGCAGCATTACTGGCATAATGTAACTTCTGGATTTGGCACTCTGAGACTCAAAATTGTTACTTGAGCACACGTCTCCCTTTGTAAAGGAAGCGTGTTTTCTAAGAAAATAAGAAAGCTTGCATTTATTAGAAAAATACACCTGTGAAAAGAAAGGTGCTAGAAGTCCTAGTTCTAGAGATGCAACATTTCATGGGGGGGGGGGGATGAAAATTTTGGAAATTTTACATCTCTACTTAATTTTAGCTAAGTAAGGTTGCAGCTGCATTAGTAAGCTAAATTGGAGTGCTTTGGCTTTTCTGCAGCTTGATTCACAGCCTATGTTATACTTTTTTTCAGGTTAGGTGATCACATTGAGACTGTGAATTGTTTTGGTACCAGTATCCACACTGATGTGGTTTGATCTGCATCACAGGCCAGGGCCTTCTTTCCTTTGATCTTGCCGTCTGCTGAACCCTGGCTCTCCTTTTATCATTCATTGTAAACCTGGTGGGCTGTTTAAAGTGTTACGTGATGCTGGGGGAAAGGGACAACTTTCCAAAATTCTCCACAATGTACAAATACATACACACGTACTGCAGAAACATAGTAGTTTGTGGTAGTTTATCAGAGTTGTTTCTATCTCAAATCGATTATCTTCCTTTTAGGTCCATGCAGAAGTGATTTAGCACTAAATGAATATATCAATGTAGTGGTAAGGTGATCTAGTGATAAACTCAGTAGTTTCTTTTTTTTAAAATACTTTTATTTATTTATTTATTTATTTTATTCAATTTATATGCCGCCCACACTACCCAGAGGTAGCTAAGGAGAAAAATCATGGGCATGGGTGTTCCCACTGTCCGAAATATCTTACCCAGCTTACTACATCACCAGAATACCATGCACAGTCATGTGTTCGAATCATTCTAGCTTGAAAAAGAATAAAAGCCCCCAATGGCACAGAAAAAAACCTCCATGTTGGGAGTAAAAAGGATGGGACATATTCAAATTGACCTTTGTGTCATGTGATCAGCAAATAAATGAATTCATTCATTGTAAGCCACAGCAAATCCTAAAATTTTTGAACATGTAGTCACAGCCTTAGTTGGAGGACTCTTGGTTGCCTCACCATCTCTACAAAACAAAGACAAGATATCATAGAATCATACAATCATAGAAAAAGGGCGTACAAGGCCATCAAGTCCAACCCCCTGCTCAATGCAGGAATACAATCAAAGCATATCTGCCAGGTGATTATCCAAGTTTTTCTTGAATGCTTCCAGTGCTGGAGCACTCACCAACTCCCGAGGTAACTAGTTCCACTGTTGTACTGTTCTACCAGTTAGGAAATTTTCCTGATATTCAACTGAAATCTGGCTTCAACTTGAGCCCATTGTCGTGTGTTCTGCACTCTGGGATGATCGAGAACAGATCTTGCCCCTCCTCTGTATGACAGCTGTTGAAATATTTGAAAAGTGCTATCATATCACCCCTCAGCCTTCTTTACTCAAACCTAAACATGCCCAGTTCTTTTAACCTTTCATAAGGCTTAGTTTCCAGCCCCCTGGTCATCCTTGTCGCCCTTCAAGGGACATGTGAGGTGTGTGAATGAAGCGACATCAGGAACCCTAAAAATAGCAATCTAAGGTCAAAGGAAGGTAAGCATAGGTCAGAACAAGTAAAGGACAGTCTAAGAACTTGAGGGGGGTCTTCTGTACTTTTCTCCATACAAAGAGATGTATCTTCTTGTCAGTAAGCTGAGTTGCACCCAGTTCTCTCCCGCACTATATGGTTTGAACCACATAGACAATTCCACCCTGCCTCACCAATGGTGAGAGATTTTGAGTAACATGAATGGGACACAGAGGCCAGCAACTTCTAGAAGGCCACAGATTCCCCATTCCTTTTACATTTTCCTAGACTAAATGGCACAACACCACTGCAACTGGACCAGCAGATTTAAATGTAAAGGTAGACATTTTGTGGATAACTCCCACAAGGTCCTTACACATTCATAGTGTCTACTCTTAACAGCCTAATTTTACAACTTGCTCAGTCATACCTGAGGGCTTCACCAGTGCAATGTTAAAAAAAAAAGTTTAAATAGTCTAGTCTGTGACAGCTATAAAGATATTTTCAGGCCACAAAAATGTCTATCCCGGGAGAAAGAGTTTGGATCTATTCCAGGAATGCAGGAAATGAGGAAAGATCAGCTTCAGGTGTGAGGGCACCTTGGGCAAAGTGTTCCCTAGAGGGAGACTCCTATATCGGTGAATCTGTGCCAGTTTTTCTGGAAGCAAGATTTAGAATATGTTGCTGGGCTAGGAGACACCATTTCAGTTTTCCCTCATTTGCCCAGATAAACCACCCACCCACCCTCTGAGTACAGTACAAAATTTAAATGGCAGCTCCAGGACTCAGACATAGAATTTTTTTCCAAAAGGAAGCACAAGACTCTGTGAGGGCTCTGGTAGAGTTTTGGGGTCCTCCAGCTTTCCAGGAATGGGTTGTGCTATTGCCAGCTGGACCTGAAACAATGCATGGATTTTTTTTTAACATGACTCTAAACACAGACAAGAACCATCAGAGCTGTGCCGGATTGAACCAAAAGCCCATCTAGTCCAGTATTCTGTCTTTACACTGGACTACCATGTGCTTCTGGGAAGTCCAAAACACAGCACACAGAGTTGCCACATTAGGAATACTCACATTCTAAGATTTCACACCCAAGATTTGAAACCAGGAGGAACATTTCACAGAGGCAGGTCCTGGTGATGTCCAAGAGATAGAGAAGGCAATGGTAAGGAGCAGGCTGAAACAGCCTCTCGGCCAGCTGGCTATGGAAAGGGGCAAAACAGGAATCCAAGTGGATAAATGGGGCCAGAATCCAGGTAAAATCCAGACAATAAGAATAACTGGGCAAACCACACCCACAAAAAAGAAACTCCATTTTTTGGCAGCCAGATAAGTGATAAAATTCAGCCAGCTACTGCAGCAGTTCTGCTGGTCTTACTATCTCTTGCATCCTATGGTGCATGATGTACAACAAACATGACACATGGGAAAATGTTCCAAGCCTTGTGCTATTGTTGGCCAGAGCCACACACAGGAGCAAAGCAGTTTCCTGAATTTTTAGTTGGTGCCCTGAGACCTGGCAAATCAAGCAATCAAGCATGACATTCTTCCAGTTGTTCCCAAGGAACTAGTAAACTGTGCACTCCATCTATCTATCTATCTATCTATCTATCTATCTATCTATCTATCTATCTATCTATCTATCTATCTATCTATCTATCTATCTATCTATCTATCTATCTATCTATCTATCTATCTATCTATCTATCTATCTGCCTGCCTGCCTGCCTGCCTGCCTGCCTGCCTGCCTGCCTGCCTGCCTGCCTGCCTGCCTGCCTGCCTGCCTGCCTGCCTGCCTGCCTGCCTGCCTGCCTGCCTGCCTGCCTGCCTGCCTGCCTGCCTGCCTGCCTGCCTGCCTGCCTGCCTGCCTGCCTGCCTGTCTCTCTCTCTCTCTCTCTCTCTCTCTCCATATGAATGGCATGCTAAAACAGGGCAAGGTATCTTACAATAGGAGTCACACCTATTTACGTTTGTCAATAAAAGTATTGTATAGAGCTATTTAAATTATAAGTCAGCTATTGCTTTGGAAAAACACTATTGTAGAAATTAGCATTGAAGATGACATTTTTGGGAAATGATACTGTGCTACAAAGAGGGGGAAAGTTATTCTTGCTCAGACAAAGTTAATATGATGTCCGGAGAACAAGAACTCCATGCAACCCAGCTGTTTGGCTGTCTTGCATCCACAGCGTTCATTGGTACAGGGCACGAGTGTGAAATAATTTACATCAACAGGTAGGCAACGCGGATGCTTTGAATACCACAAATTTAATGGGACCTCTCTGCTGAGTCCAAGAAGGCCACACGCCAAGTCTTCAGTGCATGTCTTGGGGGACAAGCTCACACATCTCCTAGTTGCTAGTAACATGTGCCTTCATTCCTCTGCATCCATCCAGTACATGTGCCAAAACTGTAATGTAAAGGAGAAGAAGGAACAACAACGATAAAATCCTTGAGAATTTTCCTGAAAGATCACAGGATTGCCAGATCTTAGCCTTTGGTCTGGGTAGGTTTTGGGGGTCCACCCTCTAGGTCTCAGGCTTTGGAAAGCAAATCTCAGAGATGGTGATGCTGCAAATATGACACCCCTGAGATTCGGGGTTCATTCTCCAAAGCCAATAGGAAAAACGGGGGGGGACCCAATATTGACAAAAACCAGAGGCAAAACCGGATGTGTAGAGAGACGTTTATTTGTAAAACATACTCAAAGGTATTTTCCATGTTTCAGTTGCTTTACTATGATTTTTAACAAGGATTCTCCTCATCAGAATTCTCAGCCTTCCTGGCAACCTCGATTTGTTAGACAGGGATATTTGTGTAGCACAGTTCTGTGACTGGCATCCAGAATGTTCACTAGTCAGCAAAAGATAGTGATATTTGGGGCCTTTCTCTTTGTTGCTGTTCCTGTTATTCAGTGTGACAGTTGAGAGAATTTCTGGTTTCTTTCCCTTGCTTGCTGTTTCATATTTCAGTGGAAAGTAATAAACAACAATGGGCAAAGAAACTGGTTAATGAGTCACACAGAAAGACTAAAGCAATGACACCGAGCTGTGTTTCATTTCCCCCAAGTAATACACAGAGTAAACAAAGCAGCTGGAAGCCTCCTGCAAATGGAGCAAGGAATTAACATCAGTTAAGGAGTTCAAAATTACAGCATTAGATATTACAGCCTTAGCTGGGTGCTTCCAAAGAGGAAACAGAACAGAGGCAGAGGGTTAAAGGTCACCAGAATCTATAGCCAGGAGGGCACAATCGAGCCTCTACAATAAAGACAGTCATTTCTCAAAGGCTCAGCTCTGGTTTCAAGACTTAAGAGTTGCCAATCTCTTTTTGTCTATTAAGAGCTGTTAAGTCTTTTAAGTGGCAAGCAAACATTCAAGAGCTGAAGCTGTTTCATTGCATCTGGCTAATGGAGCAAAGGTTGATCAGCTAGCTTTCTGCTTGTCATTCAGCTCTGATCTGGTGACTAGGCGGCTTCAACATGTCAGGCTGTTTCCTGTCTATTTTTTTCCTACATCCAGGTATGTAACAGCTTCTGCATCCACAAGGAGGTGAGGGCTACTAGGGCAATTAAGGTGTGTAGATCTTGGAACAGGATGTGCCCTTTTACATTGCCAGCCCCACCTTTTGGAGATCTCAGCTTAGGATAGCTACATGAAAATGAAGGACACATCATAATGGGCTCAAGTTACAGGAAGCCAGATTCCACCTGAATATCAGGAAAAACGTTTTCATTATTAGAGCAGTATAAGAAGGGGACCAAGTACCTCGGGAGGTGGTGAGCACCCCAACATTGGCTGTATTCAAGAGAAAATTAGACACAATCTGTCAGATCTACTTTGATTTGGGTTTGTACATTGAGCAGGGGGTGGGGCTCAGTGGCCTTATAAGCCCCCTCAAAAGGGGCTTATAGACTCTAACATGAGTCCATGATTCTAAGTTTTAGCGGTAGAGCTCCTACATTGTCAAATGGGCTGAAAAGGTTCTTCTAATGATAGAGTTCTATAACTCTAGAATGCCACCCTTTCATCAGAAGTCATTTTCCAATGAAATTGCCATTTCTTCTTTGCTTCGGGGAAGAAAATACACATGCTGGTGTGAAGACGGGAGTTAAGTGGAGGAGATGAGAAAAGGAGAAAAGGAAAGTGTCTGAAAAGTGGTGAAAAGACTACTGCAGCCTCTTCCTCATCAGAGGGCTAGATAGTCAGCTTGGTGGTGGTGGGAACCATCTTTTCAAACAGCTGAAGCACCTGTTGGTATGAGATCCAGCAACAGGGGTAGGCATGAAGCATAGTGATAGAGGGCACTTTAAGCTTTGAAAAATGTGTGACCTAGAGATGAATAAAATTGTTTGCAGGGCCACCGCTCATGGTAGCTACGGGCAGAGCTAACAGGAAGTGGAGGGTCTGGTTTTGTCTCCATTCTTCCCCCTAATTACATAAGCACTGAAATACAGTCGTGCCCCACTGGACGATTATCCCGCTCTACGACGAATCCACTTTATGTTGACGTTTTTATGATCTCAAAATGATGGTTTAAATGGGTTTTTTTCACTGTGCGATGATCGGTTTCCTGCTTCGGGAACTGATTTTCACTTTATGATGATCAGCAAACAGCTGATCATCGGGTTTCAAAATGGCCGCTGGCTGAAATGGCCCCCCACTGATTTCTAGGACGGATTCCTCACTTTACAGGCACCGAAAATGGCCGCCGTATGGAGGATCTTCGCTGGACGAGCAGGTATTCAGCTCATTGGAATGTATTGAATGGTTTTCAATGCGTTTCAATTGTTTTTTTATTTGTTTGATGACGTTTTCGCTCTACAGCAATTTTGCTGAAACAAATTAATGTTGTCAAGCGAGGCACCACTGTATAGTTTCTTGACATCTAACCAAAGATCTAATATCGGATTTCATTTCAGCAGGTACCTCATGATGACATCCCTCCTCATTTTCCTAGTAACATTTTGTAAACATTGATATTTGGAGTGTGGCTGCCGTATATGGCCATGTGGCAATCCTCAAGTAAGCATCAATGGTTGCAATCAATTAAGGATAACAGTTATGTTCCGGTTCATGGGATTGAAAGCCCACTCACAACTCTGGGTGTCTTGGTTTAACAGTAAAAGGAGAATGGCACACCTGCTTAATTCCCTGTATTCTTCACTTTTTTCCAAGAGATCTACCCAAACTTCATCATATCAATATCTGATAGCCCAGCAAAGTGGGAATCCTGCTCCTCCACCCTTCCAACCAACCAGGATCGGACCTCAGAATGTTACATTTTAAAGGGAACTCACTGCATTACTCGCTACCTCTCAGTAGCCATGTTGCTGTTATTATTATTATTGAAAAAGATGAGAAATCCCAGACCAAACAAACTGAATTGGATCGAAAAACTACACAGATTTAGCTTCCAAGTAAAAATTAGTCTGTTGAAGTCTGTTGTAGAAAGCAGTCATGTTTTCAGTTTGCTGTTTGATCTGTTCAAATGTAAGTAATGGCACCTTTTATTCTTTCTCCTGCTAATGTTTCGGAGTGAGTTATTGAGAATGTAAGTGCAGTTAATGAGAAAGGAAGTGGACTACCCTGGGGAACATGACATTATTCTGCTTCTTGAATCCCTGCACTTATGCTGTATAGCTAGAAGAATTTAACCAAAATTCAAAACTCAGAAATACAGACAGCTTCCTTGCTGGCAACAGACAGGTGCTGAGATCCAAGAAAGTTACTTAGCTGTTGGTGTGGGGAGAGTAAAAGTAGTAGAAAAATAAAATCCTCTTTACCTTTCCTCATGTTGTTCTTTCTTCTCCCACCCCATTTTGTTGTGGTTCTGTATTTGTAATCATAGCCTAAAACCACACAATGTGGGCATTAAACTGAAAGGTAATTTATCATTTGATCCAGAAGCTGATATCTCCTTAGCAGATATCAAACTGTTCATTTATTTTGGGGGGGAGGAAACATAAAACAATGAGAATTGACTGCCTTAATGAAGAAACCAAAAGACCTTGGCATGAAACAACATCTCTATAAGAGGATTAACAACATTCCTTTCTTTTAATCACTGAGTAGATGCACTTATTACTGCTTCCAGTGCTTGGCGAACATTATTATTTTATCAGTGTAAAAGCTCCTTAGGAAATTTGATAAAGCTAACCCAGAAATGTATAAATAATGCAAACATTCCTGAGTTTTTGTTCAGCATGCCTTGTGTGAAATTACTAACCTCTTAATCTTTGCCTGCAAGCATGTGCTTTATTTAGATCTTGAAAAAGTTACTTTTGGGGCTATTAAGTCTCAGAATCTCCCAGCCACTGCGGCTAATGTCCAAGAAATGAAGAAACTGAAAACAAAATTCTTCCAAGTTCTAGATGCACTAAACTATAATATCATGGATCTTAAGAAAATGTTAGCTCTGTTCAGGTGTCTAAAACTGTAAATGTCTAGAAAGGATTGGGATGTGCCTACTTGTCCTGCATTGAAACTTCCTCTTTTGTCAGTGGGAAGATCTGAAGGTAAGCAGTAATGAGCAGAACAGGGGAAATGTTCAGAAAGCATGACTGACTAGTCTTGTATTGCTTTATGAAAACTGGAACCTAGACTTCAAGAGTCCATGTCTAACACTTTAACCCCTAATTCACATTGAATTAAATCCTGTTCTATAACATATATCTGTGTAAACCTGAAGACATCATTAAAAGAAGTAATTTTTCAGAAATCAAAGACTTCCTACTTCTGTTCTGAGGCTCCATGACTTCTCAATAACTCTTTTCATCATTGGGAAGCCATGGGATTTGGGGAACAAGAGCAGGAAGTTTTCAATTGCCAAAAATCACCACCACCAAGTTGATTTTAGTGGCACTTCCTAATTCATGGAACCCACAGCTTCCCAGTGCCATGGGAGCCATGACATGGGAGCCTTGGGACAGAAGTAGGGAATGTTTAATTTCTGAAAAGCCCCCCTTGCTGGTTAAAACATCAGCTTTACATACGTAGCTGTAAGTTACAGGACAAGATTTTAGCCAAGGTCTAACATACAAGTAGTAGAAATAAAGAAAGTTCAAGAGAAAGCAATACCATAATTTCATTTACCCATACTCTTACTTAGGTATAGGCTTACACAGCAATATAGAGGAGTGAAGGATTACTCCAAGATCACATTTCATTTCTTCACTATAAAATATCTTTCAATGTAAAATATTCAAGCAAGTTTAGAAGAGAGACATGCAGAATTCTATTAAATACACCAGCTGGCATTACCTTCAGTGGCAAACTGGAGCAAATTAGGAAGTTCGTATGGGCCTTTCCTGCTCCACACCATTGATATGATCCAGTGTGCAACAGGAAATGCCTATACTAATTTCTTAACTTGTGGCAACAACTGCTGAAAATTACACCCCCGGAGTTACAACAGGATTCTGTTTGTTTAAGCAAATAAAAGCAAAACAGTGCAGTAGGATACCTGTCAACATAGCAAACACATTTCTAAAACAGATCTGTTTACCAGATCTGTAATACCAGACTACTACAAGTTGTCTGCGAGACTGCCTTTGTTTCTTTTGTCTTGTGTGGTTTGTATTGCTTTGTAACAGTGCAGAAATGT
Organism: Pogona vitticeps; assembly: GCF_051106095.1. Taxonomy (NCBI): domain Eukaryota; kingdom Metazoa; phylum Chordata; class Lepidosauria; order Squamata; family Agamidae; genus Pogona; species Pogona vitticeps. The sequence continues at coordinate 25,084,139 of NC_135783.1, read as the reverse complement.
TCTCTGTAATTAGCTCAGCACTTCATGCCCTTAACTGGACAACAGCCTCAAGCCCTTCTTTTACTCAGCTCCACGCTATAACGATACATGCCACTAGTGATCCAAGATCTAAGGAGCAGCATCTTGCTCTTTAAAAAGGTGGCAGTGTTGACATAGCTTGGAAAAGAGTGCAATATTAAATAATGACATGGGTGGCCCATCTGCCTTTGTCCACAGCCCAGTGGAGCTTGGGGGAACCCTTGCCTCCTGGGCCCCTGGTAGGACACGTCTCTGTGGAAGAGCTGGCTGATGGAAGTCACCTACAGAGGATAGAGAAGGAAGTGGTGGCAGAAATAAAGGAGGAGTAATGGCAGTTCTCAGAGGCTTTGGAAGAAACAAGAGCCATGGAAACCTCAGGAGGAAGAGGCTTGGAGAGAGTTAAGGGGAGCTTGTTTTGTGTTTCCAGGAAAGTAGAAGACAGATGGAAGAAGGATTCCTGGAAGAAGTCCCTAAACTACACTCATTTGGCAGAAGAAGGGGCTGTGCGTGAGGGACCCCTTGCTAGTTCCAGCTAAAAGACCACCATCGCTGACTAGATCTTGAGCCCTGTCGCACCAGCCAATGAGTGCAGCAACACCCACTGTGATGTAGTTGTATCAGGACAGCACCAGTGAAAGAGGCAGGGGAGGGTCTAGATAGAAGGAACAAGGAAACCTACCCAAGTATCCCTCACCCGATTGTACTGACCTTTCTTGAAAGGACTGGGGCTAGGTCTGGACCCATCCCTCCCTCCTGCTTCTCTGGCCTGAGGCTCTCGGGGCCTCCAGGGATGGAAACTGGGCTCCCCTTGAAACGACACCAGCTGGTAATGCAAAGGAACTCAATCCCTCAGGAAACGGGGGGGGGGGGAGAGAGAGATTAATGCCAAAGCACTTGTTCAAATAAAGACTCTTACTGGTTATCCTTGCCACCTGGAGCCTATGGAGTTATTACCGGGGGATTCAGCACCTGTCAACCGATGGTGGGGTTGGCAGTGCTCACAATCTGACAGTTCCAGTTTTTCCTGTATGCATTTTTGGAAATATCAGAGAATTCTTTCCTCTCAGATCTGAAGATTTTTTACCAAATTCAGTCAGTGCTGCTGTTCCCAGCATATTATACTTGTCTATTGTACATGACTGCCATCTTGACTGTTATATGAGGAACGAATCGTAAAGACATGGTAACCCTAATTCAGCATAAATAATAACAACTGCTGTTATTATCAAGTCAATATTGATTCATAGCAACGTTTTCTAAGTATACAACAATGGTTCTTAACCTTTGTTATTTGGATGTTTTTTGGACTGCAACTCCCAGAAACCTCAGCCAGCACAGTTGGTGGTGAAGGCTTCTGGGAGTTGCAGTCCAAAACTTCTGAGTAACCCAGGGTTAAGAACCAGTGAATCAGACATGGCTTACCATTCTTTCTTTTTTCCCAGAGGCACCCTGGGATAGTCCCACTTCCTCAAGGCTACACAAGCTGCCTCTTCTCCCAGAAGGCACAGTGGGGAATTGAGGTCCCAGCTTTTTTTGCTTGAAAACCAGATACTAACTCACTGAGCTGTCCTGGCAGCTAAAACTCAGTACTAACGGGGATGAATACTGAAGGATTTAAAAAAAAACACCTTTAATTAATTAATTGAGCTAAAACCCTGGATGGATGGATTTATCGCTCCCAGATTCTCTCACACTCAATATTTTTCACTCTCCCTCCCAAAATCTGATGACTTGTGATGAATTAACATCAAAAATAAACGGAGAGGAAACTCTCCCTCATTCCAAAATTAAAGTAACTAACTCAGCATTGTCAAGTATTCAGCTGTACCTGCTCTTGTGCCTTTAAAAGCAGCTGGATCTGTAAGCTTCAGCAGCAGATGGTGTTTATAGTCTGCATATTGTGTACACTAATCTACAGAAAACTGCTGGTTTCTATAGCTGAACCTATTTTTGAAGTGGTAAGGGGAGTCAAACTGTTTTTACATGGTCAGTTGGAAACGCAATGTTCCACAGTTCTATTCAGCTGGTCCATGTTCATCACAGGATGAGAAAGAACTAATCTTTATAGAAAAGATGTCAGAATGTTTTTACTCAGGTGACGGTCAAACAGGGGCGGGGAGGACCTTAGCAGGCAAAATGAAAGCTTTAATGTACACTGATATCTTTTTATACAGCACTTTACTTTGCTAAAGCTATTGTTTTCACCTGTCTGTAGATGGAGGAGATACCTTTATCCACAGACCTATTCAGGAATGGACTGAAAGCACTTGGGGTCTCCCTGACACAGGTGTTTAACTTTGGCAGGTGCATTTACTTGTTAGAATGTGATTCTCTCAAATTACAATGAGTTACATGGTGTCAGGTCACATCCCCACAAAGGTGAACAAGGTGAGTAAACAGAAAAGATGTATAGAGCATTCTCTGAGGATTTGGGCCTTTAACATGAGAAGCTTCAAGATAATTTAAATGTACACACAAGTCCTTGGGGCAGAAGACAGTCCAAACACCAACATGAAAACACATTTCAGCACCAGACCCATTTTTTTAAAAGTACCCTGGTCTGTGCTATTCTTGAATTTTGCATTTCCCTCCTTTTCTTGAAAGCGGTATCCTAAATGGTTCAATTGCGGTATTTATACAAAGACTAAGTAAGTTGCTACCTGGAGCTCCAGATTATGAGGGCCTTCTATATAGATACCTTTTTTGGAGGGGCAGACAGAAAGACAGGTTTTAAATAAAACCAAGACTGAATTCTCACTAGAGAGTCTAAATGAAGGCCATTGTGCTATGGGCACATGATAAAAAGATAAGACTGATCGGAAAAGGCAATAATGCTGGGAAAGGTGACAAGCAGCAGAAAAAGAGGAAGAGTAAATATGAGATGAATTAACTCAATAAAGGAAACCATGGTCTTGGTTTGCAAGACCTGAACAAGGCTATTTATAATAGAAGATATATGAGTTATATATTCATCGGCTGGCTGGATAGTTCAGGTTGGTTTAGGCATCTGGCTGCGGAACTAGAGGATGGGAGTTCGATTCCCCACTGTGCCTCCTGTGAGTAGAGCCAGCCTAAGTGTCCTTGGGCAAGCTGCACAGTCCCAGGGTGCCCTCACAAGAAGGGAATGGCAAACCACTTCTGAGTGTTTTCAACCCTGAAAAGGGTTGCCATAAGTCAGCAAGAGGGGGACAATGCCAGCCAACTTTCCATCACATGCAGCAGCAGCAGCTGATGAAGATCTAGCTAGCACTGAGGGGTCATACACAGCAGGAAGAAAGTAGCATTATTCATAGTGCCCCCAAACAGCGGTACTAGCAGTTGTATTCTAGTATCCAAGTCCCTCACCCCTGCAACAACAAGGCAAGCTTTCTGGGACGCTGTCGTGGCAAGCATGGCAGGGGCCTGTCCTCTAGAGATGGCACCCCAGAGGAAGCATATTGCAGAGACCGAGGTGTACATGCAGCAGCCCTGCAAGCCAAAGGAGACCAACCTCTTGTCTTACTGGGCTGAGAAGGAGTCTGTCTAGGGAGGTCTGGCCAGGGTGGCATTGGGACTGCTGTCTTGCCCAACAACTAGTGTGCCCAGTGAGTGAGCAAGGGACATTATCAGTCCACACCACTTAAGCCTGGATCCTAAATCTGCAGAAAAGCTTATTTTCCTTAAGGTCAACCTACTCTTGCTGAGCTTCCCCGAAGCCCTCTCTAAGTAAGAGAGAAGGGCACCCTCTGCTCACAGTCCTAGGTCTGCCATACTTCAGTCCGCTGCGCCCTCCTTCGCCCCCTTTCATTCATCCGACTGCTACGCCAAGGCTGTGCTCCCTCCGACTGTGCTGTGCCCCACGCTGTTGCCACAGTTCCCAGCCCCCACAGGCTATCTGCCCTTCCAGTCTGCCTGCCACTGCCTCCCAGGGTACATGCCCACTCCCCAGTGGGACCTGTCTTCTGCTTCCCCAGTGCTGCTGGCATTGCCACTGTTCAGGATTCAAACAGTATGCCTATTACACTCATTTCCTAATACTTAGGCACTGCTGGCTGTTTGGTTTGGCACACTCACTGCAAAGGTATCAGAGGACACAGGGAAATCTTTGATTTATTTTATTTTGATTATTTTGTCTTTTTTTTAAAGGGGAAAATAATAGATGTATAAAATTCATGTTAACTGGTACCTGACTTCTGGATATCAGGAAATTCAAATTTTTAAAATTATGAATCGGAAGGGTTGCAATTCTGAATTTCAAGTCCTAATTCTAAATATGAATGTTGGTGCTAGTACATATCCCTACGATCATCACATATCTCTTCTCAAATACAGTTATATACCGGGTATATGAAATTGCTAGCAGGTCTATCGAGTGGATTCTTAATATTCAAGGCAAATATGGAGGAGCACATTCATTTTTATTGCTCAGAATTTTGAACATTGCACAGAGAATGGAGTTAATACCAGCAAATAATAGGAAGAGTGGGGCACTGTCTCTCATCAAACGTTGTCATAATGTTTAGGAAACAGTGTGTAATTCCATATGGCTACATTGCTTGTTGACGGTTTCTTGGCTAGCGAGGTTTGCCAGTGATTGGAGCAGTCTGCCATAACAGACAGGAACAAATGATATAGTCTCGAAGGGAATCGTACATAGAAGACATGCTGGGAAAATGAGCAGGTGGGATGAAGGTCTCCGGGCTCTATCCAAGCACCAACCCAACAGCAGCAACAACTAAAGATGATGTGTGGAAGGGGTGACTTTTGTACGGTGTTGACATCTTTGCCTGAAGATCTAAGTGACATTTCACATCTGCAGTTACTGTTCAAATAATTACATCCTCATTTAAAATGCTGCTGTGTATCTACTCTGAACATATACCAATGAGTAGCAGAATTCAGGCCTTAATTCTACTGACAATAAGAAACTGTTGTTATTATGTTCTGTTTTTTAAAAAAAACAGTTTAAAATAAGGTGTCTCCATGATATAAATGGATGACTTTACCAGGGAAGCATGCATTCTGGTTGGATAATAGTCTTCCACTTGTGTATGAAACCCTGATTTATTTAAATTGTTTCTACATATCTAAACACCTCTGTTGCTGCAAATTGTATCACTGGATAACCAGCAGAGGTGGTGGGAGAGGCAGTAGTACCACCAAGAGCTACATGAGGGGTGGGGAGATGGACAGATGGGCACAAGGAGCCTGGGAAGAAGGGGAGGATGTGGCTAGTCTGGTGAAGAGTTGGAGGAATGAAGAGCTTTCTTTGGGCAAAAAAAAATGGATCAGAGGCAAAGATCCTCATGGAACCAAGTGATTTTTATGTAGGTTCATCCCCAAAACAATCTTCAATCATAGGCACCATCTTTGCCCACAGAGTGGACAGTGGCTTGGGGATAATCCCATGTTAAAATCATGTGACTCCATGAGGATCCATGCTTGGATTAGTGTTTTCACACCACTGCAAAGCCTTGATTTCTGTGGATACAAATGGGGACTGCTGGAGCATTCTTAGAGGGGAAGAATCCGCCAAGGTTTCTAAAGGGACAAGCAGCTTTGGTCTCTCTGCTGCCCTCACCTCAACACAGCAGCAGGGCCAGCGTGAGGGCAGGGTGGGCGGGCACAGGACAAAGCCTCAAATGCAACCATTTTTAGCCCCCTTAATCAAGATACAACATAGCTTAGAAACAGATTAAAAGTTTTCCCAAGAGGATGCACACACCAACACATATGCTATGTGACTTCCACATGATTTCCAAATTGATTCTGTTTCGAGCGGAACTTATGCAAGGCAAATGTAAATGTAAACAAGCTCTCAGAAAAGTTTCCCTTCTCAGACCACAGCAGCCAGAACTAAGCTAGTCACCATGGCTATGGTCTGATCAACAGAGGTATTCCTGGGGATTCAAAATCTGAGTCAGAGTGATCCTTAGAGGTGAAGTGGCTCCTGTTCAAAGCTAACAGGAATAAACCTGACCACACGCTTAACTGGCCTTGGGCATTATGGACCCTTAAAACCTGGGGAAGGTAAAAAAAAATTCCCTTAGGCACCAAAATGTCTTTGGTCAGCTTTGGAAGGTACAGTATACTCTCTTTATGGGACCATCTGCTCTCTCTACACTTTCACAGTGAAGGACTACAATAAGGGCCAAACTAGATGACGTGTTAGTTTCCCAATCAGAGAGAGCTAAACATTTTTTTCTCCAAAGATATAATCGTTCCAAACCACTGTGCCTGCACAATCAATGTGCAAATAAACTCAGACTTATTTCCATAGACCAATCACTACTAGAGATGGGCACAAATTAAAAAATGAATCACAAAATTCATTTAAAAATTGCTATTTCATTGATTTGTATTCGTACAAATCAATGCCCCTGACAAATCACAAATCAATGCATTTTTAGCAATTTTTGATTCATCAATTTGTTTGGCTATAAAACAGTCCAAGGCACTGAGAGACAACAAAATTGCAGGGATGTGTCTCCTGACTCTCCTATACAGTCCCTCCAATTTTGGTGAATATTGGGCTTCCCCAAGCCAGGTGCTAAAGGGCACTTTCCTAAGGGTACCCAATTTGTGGGTGTATAACTTAAATGTCTGAAACCCAGTCTTCACTAAACTTGGAGAGATTGTAGGGAAGAGTCAGGGAAATCCTCCCCCCATAGGTGCCTGGGGGGGGAGCTTTCATGAGGGATCCTCCTTGTGGGTGTATATCATGGAAGTCCAAAACCCGAACTTCACCAACCTTGCAGGGCTTGTAGAGAAGAGTCAGGGAAAGCTTCCTTGCAAATTTGGTGTCTCTAGGTGCTGGGGAGCATATTACAGAGCTTTAAAGTAAAAACATTGTCAAAAATCTTTTTTGACAATTGTTCTTTCCCAGAAAGAAAGAACAAGTAACCGGGCCTTCTCGGCAGTGGCCCCTGGACTTTGGAACAGACTCCCATCAGAGATTTGCCTGGCTCCCTCGCTGGGTGTTTTTAAGAGCCAACTTAAGACCTGGCTTGCAAGCCTTCGCCCATGTCACTTCCTGATTTTTATTTTTCTTTCCACTGTCTATCCTGATTTCTGTCTTTCCATCTTGTATGTTACCAATATTGCTGCTTAAATTGTTCCTTTTAATTATGGTTTTTATGCTATTTTAGTGTAAGCTGCCCAGAGTAGATGTAGTCTAAATGGGTGGGGTATAAATCTAATTAATTAATTTTAAAAAGTACATTTATAATTTGTGATTTGTCAGTTTGATGAATCCCAAGTCAAAATGAATCACAACCTTTTCTGATTCATGCCCACCTCTAATCACTTCTCAAAAGCAAACCAGTTTGCTCCTGCCAAGCTGGAAGGACTGGGATTATGATAAACCAACAAATTTGACCTCATAACGTAGCCCTTCTTGACAGGCTCACTGTAGCATCTGTTTTGGCCATACAGGGTGTTTGTCAATGCCAGCAAAGTCTTCATAAGCAATGCTTCCTTTCAGCAGGTCTCTCACAGATTGCACGCCGACTTTCTTTTACAAAGGGGCTGTTTGCATCTGATGGATTCCCATGCTTGCCTGTAGCCCAAATGGTCATTGTTTATGCTTCTGGGAGGGAAAAAGAAAGAAATCCAGACACTTGAACCATTTCCTTGAACTGTTGTTATGGCTGCAACTAAACCGAAGGAAAACCAGCTGTCTCTGTAGAGTTCTCTTTAAAAAACAACAACAACTAATTATTACTTTCGTATTGCAATAAAACAGGTAATTATGTCCTGATTTTGGGCTTCTGGCAATTCTATGTCATTTGTTCCAAATCTGCCATTTGACAAGTGTTAAGAAAAGAGAAACAGAGAGGGCTTTTTTAGGGTGTATGTTGACTACTGTATGACTATAAAGAGAAAGAAAATACTAGTAGATTCCTTATCCTTGTGACGAGCAGATTGTTGACCTCCAAGGATCTCTTCATTTAGACCAGAGTATACTCCTCTTTTTTTCATTTTTAGAATCTTTTTTAAAAGTTACTCAAACTCATTCCACTCAGACCTAGGAAGGATCCCCAAATTCCACAGCCAGTTTTTTATTATTATTATTTTCTCCCTTCTTTCCTCCTTCTTTCTTTCTTGATAGCTCAGTGGTTTAGGTCTCTGGCTGTAGAGTCAGAAGTTGGGAGTTTGATTCCCCACTGGACTCAAGGATTCATAGGGTTCCTTCCAGCTGTGCAGTTCTCAGATTATTCTCCCCTCCCCACAACCTTTGGATGCCAGAAGTCTACTTTTTTATTCTGCCTGTCATGAGCTAGAAGCCCTGATACTGGGAGGGAAAAATCTGTGTTCCCGCATTTAGTAGTCCAAGGGTATTTATGAGTTAAGGCTTACTTTTTCCCCTTCTGTCTTGTTGAATCATAGCCTCTCCCAATTTGAAGAGACACTAGTCCAGCAGGCCGAGGCAAAGAGGCAGTCACTAAAGCAGCAAAATCAGGGTGCTGGACAGGGGACAGACTGTATTTGTCTTCAGTGTGGAAGGGATTGTCACTCTCAAATTACCTTTCTCAGCCACACTAGATGCTGTTCCAAGTCCTCCATACAGAGCACATTACCATAGTCTCTCGAGACTGAAGGATGCCTAGTCCATGTGATTAAGGATGGTGCTTTTCCATTTTGGTGACCCTACATGAAGCTGCAGCCACCATCTTTGCAAAGGGCAACCAGTCTCCCTTTTTACATGCGTGGCTGGGAGGCCAGAAGCAGCCCTCAGCAGTTGCGATTAAGGTAAGGGGATGTCAGTGGGGGAGGGCCAGGGTAGGGAAAGAAAGGGGGTCTGGGGGTAGGCTGTGGGTTTGGGTCGCTGTGGGGGGTGGCTGCCTTTCTGCTGCTGATCAGCTGATCGGCAGCCAGTAGGCATAATGGTGTTTTGTATTTTTTGTTTTTAATAGGAAGGGGGTGTCAGTGGGGCTGGAGGGATGAAGGGGGGTGGCAGGGGAGTTTTTTAAAAAAAACCCATGAATCGACAAATATATTCAAAAGATGACGACTCACAAAGCACAAAGTTGCCCCCATGAAGCAACGAATAATGAACACTAAGTCGGACGACTCGCCAAAATGGTGAGTTGTCCCCATCTCTACTTTCTACACAGCCATAAATCAGTCAATAGATAAAACAAAGAGTATCCCATTAAAATGGAACACACCATAAGGAACATGAACACTAGGATTTAAGCTCAGCGCTCAGTTCCCATGCATGCAAATACAATTTTAGAGGCTCCATGATAGTTTCTTCGCTGGACAGTATTGAATAGAAGATTTACAAGCTCATGTTGACGTTTGTCATTCCAGCATCTTTCTTTCCTTCTCCAGCACCATGCTTGCTAATTCCTAAAAATTTCTAAAGGATCTTCTTCTTACTCTTTGGCACAGACTTAAAACTCCTGTTATTGTCAGCAAGATTTACGGTTTTATCTCAGGAGTAGAGATGGGCACAAACGACCAGTTCGGCAGTTTGTGCCAGTTTGTTTAGCAGCTGAATAGGTGTTCAATACTTCAAAGCCCTGCCTCCTCTGGCAGACACCCACTTGTAGCAGCAGCCTGGCTTCCCTGCCCTGCCTCCTCCAGGTATTGCCTCTTAGTGGGCACCCACCACAGGAGGGAGGACTTTGAAGTGCCAAGCACATGTTCGGCCACTAAACTGAACTGGCATGAACTGCCAAACTGGAGTCAATGAATTTTAAATAATTTATCGGATTCCCTAAACCATTCACCCCCTGGAAGGAACAGGGACCAGGAAGATTCCTGCAGTAAACTACATGCCCCAAGCACTGTATGGTGTAATCCCACACATACTCTGGCACAGGTAAATGAGATAGTTGGTTATTGTAGGTTTTAATGTATCTGAGAATACATTAAAATGAGATAATGTTGGCTTCACAACAGTCCTCAACTTTATTCTAATACATTGAACAATATCAGGGTGGCTCAGTGCCCACCTTTTTTGGTGGGCACCTTTTTTTCTCTGCAGAAGAGATTCACAGATCAAGAAGGAGGACTGTTTGAAAGCACTGTTTGCCAGCACCACTGTCACTGCTTAGACACCAATGGAGAATCAAAAGAAGTGAGTCAGGAGTGGGGATGTGAAGAAATCTTTTTAAATTCCTCATTCCTGGAAAGGCAGGGTGTTCTGACATGTTGTGAAAGCCTGCACAAAACATGTTCCAGCACAATAGGATTACAGTGCGTTTGTTGTTGTTGTGTCTCCAATTTATATAAAATGTCCCTTAGGACAATTAGTCTCTTTTTCCTTTGTGAAACAAATCACACAAAGACACACACACACCCCAATATACCTGGCTAGCACAGAAGGGTTGGCTAATGGGTGAAAAGGAAGCATCCAGAGAAATCCGGAGCCGGAGTCCCAGAGGCAGTTCGTGCCTTTCTGACAATTCCTGTGATGTCACTGGAACCAGTTGTATTGGCTCTTGCCTTCCCATTGGACTATTTCAGTGACGTGGAGAGGGGGAATTTGCTGGTTGGGTAACAGCCTATCCTCCATGTTATTTTACCCAGGCTTCATGCTCTGGAGAGGACACTCCAGCTTTGCATACAGCATTAAAATAATGCGGGAAATAGCAGTTACCGGTTATAAGTCTTTGCTCGATTGGTGTAGAGCAGTGGTTCTTAACCTTGAGCCATTGAGGAAGTTATCATCACCCCCCTCCCCACAGTGATGATATCTTTCTTTCTTTCTTTCTTTCTTTCTTTCTTTCTTTCTTTCTTTCTTTCTTTCTTTCTTTCTTTCTTTCATTCATTCATTCATTTATTTATTTATTTATTTATTTATTTATTTATTTATTTATTTATTTATTTATTTATTTATTTAAGAAAGACACTTAAATCCAATGACCCCTGAAAACAAAATTCAATTGGAAGAAAATGAAATGCCCCAAAAAAGTAACATTTAATGATTTAGTTGCAAGTTAATTTTAAGACGCAAAAAGAAATACTAAAAGGGCATAAAAACAAACCGCAATGCAGGAACTAAAAATTTCAAGACGAAAACTCTGAAACTAAATTAAGATTGAAGGAAAATATACAGTGGTGCCTCGCTTAACGAGCGCACCGCATAACGACGAAATCGCATAGCGATCCGTTTTTTCGGATCGCTAATGCGATCGCTTAACGTCTTTTGAATAGGGCTCAATTCGCTTTGCGAAGACCAGTAAGCGTTTCGCTTACCGATCTTCGCAAAACGAAGCCCGTCAATCAGCTGTTCGGCGGCCAAAATGGCCGCCGGAAGCCGGGAAATGGCCTAAAATGGCCGGGCGCAGCGTTTTCGCGCCCTCGTTAAGCGAGGCGAGGGCGCGAAAATGGCTGCCGGCCATCCTGAAGCTTCGCTGAATGGTGAGTATTTGGCCTATTTGGAACGCATTAAACGATGTTTAATGCGTTCCAATGGAAATCGCTGCCCCGTTCAGCGATGCTTCAGCATAGGGAAGGTTAATCCGGAATGGATTAACCTCGCTATGCGAGGCACCACTGTATATTCATGCACACTGTAAAAAGGCTGCAGCCATCTTCACAGGTTTGGCTTGCTCCAGTGCCCCCCTACCGCCCCCCTTCTGCTCCGTCGCCCCCACGCCGCCCCTTTTCATTCTACCGCCCCCCTGAAAAATGAAATCGCCCCCTGGGGGCATTATCGCCCACGTTAAGAACTACTGGCGTAAAGCATGACGCCAGGGGCTACTTCTGATGGTGGGAGAGGTCATTGCACCTCACTAGGTAGCTACTGCCTACCTTAAGCTGGGCAGCCCCCCGCCAGTAAGGTGCTACCTCACCACAGTCTGTTAACCTTGTGAGCTGCATGGGGTTTAGGGTGAAAGCCGACAAGCAGATCGATAACCCTGTACCATGCAACAACATAAGAAAATTTCTGCCCTAAAGCTGGGTACCTGGAATGTACGGACAGTGACCCCTGGCTTTTCCGACTAAGGCTTTTCTGACGACCTGCAGGAAATAGATGACGTGCGCAAGACAGCTGTCATCAACATGGAACTGAGTAGACCACAGATGCACATTGTTGCCCTGCAAGAGACAAGATTGCCAGACTCAGGATCTGTCAAAGAAAAATGTTTCTCATTCTTCTGGCAGGGAAAACCATTGGATATGACGGGAATATGGTGTTGGCTTTGCGGTCAGAAATACTCTGCTGAGATCCATTGTTCCACCTACTGTGGGGAATGAAAGAACCCTGTCTCTGCAGCTCCACTCATCAGCAGGACTAGTCAGCCTCATTACTACATATGCACCAACATTGTCGTCTACAACATAAGTCAAAGACAAATTCTATGATGATCTGGCTTGTTGTTGTTTAGTTGTTAAGTTGTGTCCAACTCTTTGTGACCCTATGGACCAGAGCATGCCGGGCCCTCCGGTCTTCCACTGCCTCTCGGACTTTGGTCAAAATGGCAATCTGGCAGCTACTATCAAAAAAATCCCCAAGACAAGGCCACTGTTCATTCTTGGAGACTTAAACGCTAGAGTTGGTGCTGATCACAATTCTTGGCCCACTTGTCTAGGCCATTTTAGTATTGTGAAGATGAATGAAAATGGCCAACACTTGCTGGAGTTTTGCTGTGACTATGGTCTGTGTCAGCAACATGTTCTTTAATATGAAACTTCAACACAGAGTTTCCTGGGGACATCCAAGATCAAAGCATTGCTGATTGCGATACTGATCACTCCCTGGTGTGTAATAGAGTAAAAGTGAGAACAAAGAAATTGTATCACACAAAAAAGGAAGGAAGACCACGTAGTGACATCAGCAAGACTCGTGATCAAAGAAAAGTGGAGGAATTTGCCCAAGCACTTGAGGAAACCCTTCCAGGCCCAGCTGGTACAAGTGCACCTGAACAATGGGAACACTTCAAGAACAATGTTTATAACACCACCTTGTCAACATTTGGCAAGAAGACCAAAATGACAGCAGACTGCTTTGAAGCCCATTTGGAACAGTTGATGCCAGCCATCGAGGAAAAGCGGAGAGCTCTAGCAGCATACAAAGCCTTTTCTAGTGAGCACAACTTGCAGGCTCTTCGAATTGCTCATAGCAAAGTCCATCAGGCTGCCAGGAGATGTTCTAACAATTATTGTCTTCAGATAGCGACAGACACAGGAAACATCAAGGAAATGTATGATGTTATCAAGCAGGCTTTATGTCCAATACAGAAGAAATCTGCTTCTTTGAAATCTGCTACAGGCGTGGTCATCCAGGACCGAGGACAGCAGATGGAACGACGGGTGCAGCACTCTCTATATTCCAGAGAGAATGCAGTAACCAAAGAGGCATTAAATAACATCGAGTGCCTGCCTGTCTTGGAAGAGTTGGACAGCAAACCAACTTTAGCAGAAATAAAAGCAGCCTTGGATTCCCTTGCCTCCAGCAAGGCACCTGGGAAGGATAACATCACTGCTGAAGTACTGAAGTGCTGTAAAGAGATTATCACCACTGAGCTGTATGAAATCTTTTCTCTTTGGTGGAGGGAAGGTGGAGTACCACATGACATGAAGGATGCAAACATTGTCACATTGTATAAGAACAAAGGAGACACGGGTGACTGCAATAACTACCGTGGCATCTCTCTTTTAAGCATTGTAGGAAGCTGCTTGCCCGTGTTGTGCTGAAAAGACTCCAGGTGCTTGCAGACAGAGTCTATCCAGAATCAGAGTGTGGATTTCGGGTTAATAGATCCACCACTGACATGATATTTTCCCTCAGACAGCTGCAAGAGAAATATAGGGGACAACGATAACCACTCTTTGTGGCCTTTGATTTGGTTAGCAGGGACGGCCTTTTTAAAATACTTCCCAAGATTGGATGTCCACCTTGACTCCTTAGCATCATCAGGTTCTTAGGTTTTAAATAGCCTTTCTGTTATCTCTGATCATTGATTAGAGGTAAAAGTAGAAGAAGCTTGTAGTCAGGATGGGGGGATCCCTGGTCTGAAGCTCACAATATTTGCCCAAAGGGGACCTAGAATGTTTTTTGGGACAGTCTCTTCCTGTGGGCATCATTGATCCAGAATGGTGTTCTCAAGCCTGCAACAAAATGTGGTAAGAAAAGATTCCCTAAATCCCAAGGTGTCTTACAGAAAACCTAAACCCACTTCAAGAAATACCTATTGCTGTTTCCTGTCTAATTCCTGCTTCCTCCTATCTCTTTTTGCTGAACATGCCTCTTTACGAACACTATTCTACTGGAAGAGACTTCTTTTTTGTTGTTGTTGCTGTTGTTAAGTGGTTAAGTCATGTCCAACCCTTTGTGCCCCCATGGAACAGAGTACGCCAGGCCCTCCTGTCTTCCACTGCCTCCCAGAGTTTGGTAAAATTCATGCTGGTAGCTTCGGTGACACTGTCCAACCATCTCGTCCTCTTTCGTCCCCTTCTCCTCTTGCCTTCACACTTTCCTAACATCAGGATCTTTTCCAGGGAGTCTTCTCTTCTCATGAGATGGCCAAAGTATTGGAGCCTCAGCTTCAGGATCTGTCCTTCCAGGCTTGATTTCCTTCAAAAATGGATAGGTTTGTTCTCCTTGCAGTCCAGGGGACTCTCCAGAGTCTCCTCCAGCACCACAATTCAAAAGCATCAATTCTTCGGTGGTCAGCTTTCTTTATGGTCCAGCTCTCACTTCCATACATCATTACTGGAAAAGCCATAGCTTTGACTATGCGGATCTTGACTATGTCGGCAAGGTGATGTCTCTGTTTTATAAGATGCTGTCTAGGTTTGTCATTGCTTTCCTCCCAAGAAGCAGGTGTCTTTTAATTTCGTGGCTGCTGTTTCCTTCTGCAGTGATCATGGAGTAGTAAAATCTGTCACTCCCTCCATATCTTCCCCTTCTATTTGCCAGGAGGTGATGGGACCAGTGGCCATGATCTTGGGGGGGGGGGGGGGTTATGTTGAGTTTGAGACTATTTTTTGCACTCTCCTCTTTCACCCTCATTAAGAGGTTCTTTAATTCCTCCTCAATTTCTGCCATTAGAGTGGTATCATCAGTATATCTGAAGTTGTTGATATTTCTTCCAGCAATTTCAATTCTGGTTTGGGATTCATCCAGTCCAGCCTTTCGCATGACGTATTCTGCATATAAATTAAATAAGCAGGGGGACAATATACAGCCTTGTCATACTCCTTTCCAAATCAGTTGTTCCATATCCAGTTCTAACTTTTGCTTCCTGTCCCACGTATAGATTTCTCAGGAGATAGATAAGGTGGTCAGGCACTCCCATTTCTTTAAGTACTTGCCATAGTGGTCCACACAGTCTTTTTTGTAGTCATTGAAGCAGAAGTAGATATTTTTAAGATTTTAAATAGTTCCACTGGAATGCCATCACCTCCACTGGCCTTGTTGTTAGCCATGCTTTATAAGGCTCACATGACTTCACTCTCCAGATGTCTGGCTCAAGGTCAGCAACCACACTATCAGGGTTGTCTGGGACATCCACATCTTTCTGGTATAATTCCTCTGTGTATTCTTGCCGCCTCTTCTTGATGTCTTCTGCATCTGTGAGATCCCTCCCATTTTTGTACTTTATCATGTCCATCTTTGCACAAAATGTTCTTCAATTTTCTTGAACAGATCTGTAGTTTTTCCCTTTCGGCTATTTTCCTCTATATGTTTTCACTGTTCATTTAAGAAGGCCCTGTTGTCTCTCCTTTCTATTCTTTGGAAGTGTGCATTCAATTTTCTGTAACTTTCCCTATTTCCCTTGCATTTTGTTTCCCTTCTCTTCTCTGCTCTTTGTAAGGCCTTGTTGGACAGCCACTTTGCTTTCTTGCATTTTCTTTTCTTTGGGATGGTTTTTGTTGCTGCCTCCTGTACAATGTTACAAGCCTCCATCCATAGTTCTTCCGGCAGAGTCACCTTTTGTGTTGCTGAAAAAGAATGTTTGTGATGACCAGCTTGTTCTCTTTAGAAAACCTTATTAGCCTTTGCCCTGTTTCGTTTTGAACTCCAAGGCCAAACTTACCTGTTGTTCCTTTTAATCTCTTGACTCCCTACTTTAGCATTCCAGTCCCCTAGAATGAGAAGAACATCTTTCTTTGGTGTCAGTTCTAGAAGGTGTTGTAAGTCTTCATAGAAGTGGTCGATTTCAGCTTCTTCAGCATGGGTGGTTGGTGCATAAACTTGGATTACTGTGATGTTGAAAGGTCTGTCTTGGATTCGTATTGAAATCATTCTATCATTTTTGAGATTCTTTCCCAGAACAGCTTTTCCCACTCTTTTGTTGACTATGAGGGCTACTCCATTCCTTCTACGGGATTCTTGCCCACAATAGATATGATAATCATCTGAATTGAATTCGCCCATTACTGTCCATTTTAGTTCACTGACACCCAGGATGTCAATGTTTATTCTTGCCACATCATGTTTGACCACATCCAGCTTCCCAAGGTTTATAGATCTTACATTTCAGGTTCCTATGCAGTATTTTTCTTTGCAGCATCGGACTTTCCTTTCACTTCCAGGCACGTCCACAGCTGAGCATCCTTTTGGCTTTGGCCCAACCATTTCATTATTTCTGGAGCTACAGTACTTGTACTTTGCTCTTCCTCAATAGCATGTTGGATGCCTTCCGACCTGAGTGGCTCATCTTCCAGAGTCATATCTTTTAGCCTTTTGTTTCTGTCCATGGAATTTTCTTGGCAAAGATACTGGAGTGGCTTGCCAGTTCCTGCTCCAGGTGAATCGCGTTTAGTCAGAACTCTCCACTATGACCTGTCCGTCTTGGGTGTCCCTGCATGGCACAGCCCATAGCTTCTCTGAATTACTCAAGCCCTTTTGCCACGACAAGGCCACAATCCGTGTAGGGGATTCTTTTTTTAATAACTCTTAAATTTTCAGGGTTTGTGTGTTGAATTAATGGGTATGACCTTCACAGATTCGTGGACGTCTCCCTAAGACAGATGTTTTGGACAGCATAGGTAACAAATGTCCACCTACAAAGAAGAAGAAGAAAAGCAGTGGAATGGGAAAAGAGAGAGAAGGAGAAGAATGAGGGAGTTTTAAAGATGATTTTGGATGTTATGTTGGAACTGAAACTCTGCTTGGGCTGGCAGTGAAGCTCTTTTAATCTCAGCTACTTGAGCGTTTTTCTGACCTGCTAGAGCAAATAGCTTCTAAGGTTACCCGAGG
The DNA here is from genome assembly GCF_051106095.1 of Pogona vitticeps. Classification (NCBI taxonomy): domain Eukaryota; kingdom Metazoa; phylum Chordata; class Lepidosauria; order Squamata; family Agamidae; genus Pogona; species Pogona vitticeps. The sequence continues at coordinate 25,066,978 of NC_135783.1, read as the reverse complement.
ATCAGATTTTGTTTTGTTTCTTTTAAGTGGGAGTGCATTACAGGTCTTCTCCATGGTACAGTGATCATTGTTCTGCACAATCATGCTTCACTGCTGTGAAAGCTAAGCTCATGTTTCAAATCCACCACGGGCTGAGTCAACCACCATTTTAATAATACCCTGGCTGAGATTCTAACAAAACAGATTTAACATTATCAATGTGTGCCTTTTATTTTGAAGTTCAAGAAGGCTGCACTGCGAGAAGAGAACAAAGATGCAGTCCTGTCTGTGACCTCATTTAAACAGCAAGGATCAGACAATGCTAAACATACAAATATATGCATGGCTGGAATCAAACTTTGCAGTCCTCTAGCTAGTTTATCCAATTCCAATCCATAATATCTATTTTAATTTCCCTGTCTTGATACCTATAGATGCCTATTTCAATGTTCCCATACTGCAGTTGTAACAATCCATATTGCCCTGCCCTGTGCATCACTGGCTGTCACAAGGGTTATGAAACATGAAATGGTATAATGTAGTAGGTATTAGAAAACACACACTGCTGTCATTTTGAGTAGCAGCAGCTCATTTATCTCAATGACTCATTTGAACCTGACAGAGCATATTGGGTCAGGTAATGATCCTCAGGTTTGAGCATTTAGGGCACTGGTTCCAAAACGTGGGTTCCCAGGTATTCTTGGACTCCAGCTCCCAAAAATCCTATACAGCACAGCTAGTGGCAAAGGCTTCTGAAAGTTTTAGTCCAAGAACATCTGGGAGCCTAGGTTGGGAACCACTGGTCCTGGGCAAGCATTTCCAAAGAAATAGCAAGAGCATGGTGAAACTACACTGGCGTGCCAAATTGGAGGCCTTCAGCTTTGCTGTGGCTTGATTCACATCTTTTTTACAATGGTCATTGGTGTAGGTGATCATTTGAAGACCCTTGATTGCTTGAGTGCCAGTGTCCGCACTGGTCCTGTCCTCAGTCTGATGTGATTTGATGCGCACCCACAGCTCACTGCCTCCCTTCCTTTTATACTGCCCACCTGGCGATCTCCAGCATTCGTTTCTGGGATATTTGTATACACACAGTATAAATAATACTTCGGGATGACAAAGGAGAAAGCTTACAGGGATGTTCCAAATCATCACACCCAGTTTAATATGTCTCCACAACAACACCAAGATCTAACATACCACCCATCCTTTTGTGGAACAAAACAAATAGTCGCACAAGGAAAACACCACTCAAATCACTCTGACTTTTAAAAAGTAGACGCTCGCAGTAGCAGGGGGGAAATTTCAAATTGGAAGCAAAAAAAAAGAGGCCAGGCTGATTCACATTGGCCTTTGCATCATGTGATCATTGAAAAATACTTTAAATTTGTTGGATATGTTTACAGTTCTTCATGCAAATGTAATGCATAGCCACAGGAGAGGAAGGAACCTCTTATTTAACGAACTCACTAGAGATGGACCCAGACTCACCTGGGTCCTGCTTTGTAGCTGGAGCAGGAGCCCAGCCTCCCTTGCTCCTCTGTGGCTCTGGAATGGGGGCTGCCACATGGCAGGCTATAAGGGAGCATGGTGGGTGAAGGGTTGTGCTGGTAGCCAGGGATTTGCTGGTGTAACCACGGGCAGGGCTTGCTGCCCCCCCCAAAAAAATAAAAGGGTGGTCCCAGGCCAGGATTTGTGAGGCCTTGATAGTGTTCACCCTTCCTAGCCATCCCATGCTTGGTATAATTTAAGAGTTGTGGAGGTTAGTAATGGTTTATGCCAGACAGGTGATTTGGTATTGCAGTTCATTTTACATCCATTTCACAGCTTTGCTGGTGGTTTGGGTACATTGGAGATGGATCCAGGGAATGATAGAGGGTGGGTGGGATCCTGGCCACCACCCCATCTCATTTCGCAGAGGGCTCTGGGAAGCAGATGCTACATTGATGATGCACTCGGGCCTCCCAATGGAAACGGATCTGACCCCAATGCTTAGCCAGGGGAACTGTGACTGTAATTCAGTTAATAAAGTTGTGGCCTTTTACTTCCAGTTTAAAGTGTGCAGTGTGTTTATTGTCTGGGGGAAATACCGGGCCGGCTTAGCCATTGGACCACAACTAGTTTGTCACTTACTGACGAATTAGAAAACCCCTTCATTTGGCAGGTTAGAAGGCCATTCCTATTACTTTGGCTAATTAGAATAGCTAATAACTCTTTGTTTGGGAAGCTGGTTAGTTCTCTCTTGCAAATGGGATACTTTCAAAGTGTTTCTTAAATGCCTTAAATGCTTTCAAAGTGTATCTGTGCAATGTTCACATTTTAGCCCTCAGCCATGTGGGTGAGGTGATCCATTTTTGCCTTTACTTTTGATTTTATTCTTTTCTCCTACTAACCTATCAAGTTTCTCTTGTAATGTCTACAGACAGTAGTGAAAAAATACAGCTTTTTCTTCTTACCTTAAAACAGTGTCTGAGTGATTATTTGTGTTGGTCAATGCAGTGGGCTGGCTTGGGAACTTGCTATTTAATTCTAACTCCTAGGTTACCCAATCTTCTGTTATGCAACAAAGAGAAATTAAAGGTTTTCCTACTGCTATAAGTACTACACAACCCATAATCTCTACAGAATTCAGTGCACTAAAACTGGAAGCATTTGTCAACGTAGTCACAGCCTTTGTCTGTTTCTATGTGATGCAGTCTCATATCTGAAGAACTGGATTCTGATCTACAAAAGTGCACACTGAAATAAATCTGATAGTCTTGAAAGGGCTACAATATCTTGACTTCTTTCCCTTCCTTTTTTACATCTTCCACTTCAGATTTGCAAACATAGAATAATCATGGGACAGTTCTATCCAGAAGACATTTTGATAAACATCTGACCATGCTTAGTAGATTCTAGGAGCTACCATTACACACAAAATACAAGTTCTGACCTTAATACTGCAGTCCTCTATGCACTGATTTAGGAACAAGGCTGATTCTACAATTGGGAGCACAGTGCCCCCGGTGGCACCTTTCATAAGTGCATCTTGCTCAACTTTTCCCGGCAATGGGGCACTGCAGCAGAACTACATACAGTACAACTCAAGAAAACATGTGCCCCACTGTCTTGAGTCTGTCTTTTTAAACATATCACAAGAAACAATTAACTGGCTGCACTTTTTACTATCAAAGCCAGCATAACCAATACAAATATTGTCCAATAGGATAGTCTCACACATCAGTGCCAGAGTTGGTTGCAGAAAAGCTTCACAAAAGTTCTTTCCTCCAATAATGAGGAAATCATTCTCAGAACATTATTATCTCTCCAAGACTTTTGTGGTGTGGTGCAAGACGAGGACCCCAATCTTGTTTGAGTTTCCATAACTTGCCGTACCTAATTGACAAGATGCTGGGGTACACTAGAGATGCCTGATTCCTCTCCACCTCTCCTCCAATTTGTTTCATTCTGAACCAAAACCAAAGGATTTCTTACCCACTGGGCTAAATCAATTTGTTCACAAGAGTTACATACTCAGAACATTCCAGGTTCACTCACTGGCATGTCCAGGTAAACCTGGACAACCACTGATAGTCAGCACAGGTGATTGTGAGCTAAAGAGCCTCATGGCACAGTACTTAAACTGCAGTACTGCAGTCAAGACTCTGCTCATGAGCTGAGTTCAATTCCAATGGGCTCAGGTAGCTGGGTCAGGGTTAACCCATCCTTCCATCCTTCCAGGGTGAGTAAACTGAGTACCCAGCTTGCTAGTGGCAGGGGCAATATGCAGTCTGTGTAATTAAATTGTAAATCTCCCAGATAGTGCTTTCAGCACTATGGGGCAGCACACTTTGCTTTACTTTAGCTAGGCCAACACATTGATGAGATAAAGGAAATTAACAACAACAGTGCTGCCAAGTTGATTCTGAATTATGGCAATCCTCCCAGGGACTTCTAAGTATAAAATATTCAAAAGCAGTTTACCAGTCTCTACTTTTGGTGGTGTTCCAGGACTGGACAGCTTGCCCAAAGTCACACAGGTGGCAAGACACAAAACCCCATCAGCCACACATGCTCCAGAGGATCTTGGGCAGCCTCTCCTGGGAGATATAATGAGGGTGAATTCCCAAGAGCATTTCTGTAGTCAGTGCTCCAACCCACTGACCCACACCAGCTTGCAAAGCAATTTATTGTACTGTATTGCATTGCATTGATCCACCTTTCTCCCCCTAATGGGGACCCAAGGTGGTGTGCAAAACCATTTAAATTCGCAAGGACAAATATACTAGTAAAAAATTGTAAAACTGCAATATGCAAATATTTGGAAACAGTTTCTAAATCCAGCCTTTTACTAAAGACCTCCAATGGTGGACTCTCCTTAACTAGAGGTACAGTGGTGCCTCGCATAGCGAACGCTTCGCTATGCGATGAAACCGCACAACGAGGGGTCCCGGGCCATCGCTGGAGCGTTCGCTCAGCGATGGCCCCTATGGGCTTTTTTCGCTATGCGATGATCGCGCGGACGCAATCAAAGCATAGCGAACAGCTGATCGGCGGTTCCAAAATGGCCGCCGCTAAAACAAAATGGCGACCACTGTTTTGCCTCGCTAACGAGGCATCCAAAATGGCCGCCGCAGTGGAGGAAACTCGCAGAACGGTGGGTTTTAAGCCCATAGGAACGTATTAAATCAGTTTTAATACGTTCCTATGGGCTTTTTTATTTCACTTAACGATGGATTCGCTGAGCGAGGGTTAATCCAGAACGGATTAACCTCGCTAAGCGAGGCACCACTGTATTTAAGCAAAAGGTGGATGGTGATCTGTCAGGGGGCAATGCAGCCGCGTTCTGCTTGCAACATCCTGCAATAAACAGGGTGTTGAACTAGGTGACCTTCGGGGACCGTTCCAACTCAATCATTTTAGGCTTTTATAACTGAAGGTTCTTATGCCAATTGTATCACCTTTTTATTGGTAGCTGCTGCGAGAGTCTAATATCAAAGAGCTGCTGCAATAAACTAATCAATACACTAAAATAAAAGACAGAGCAGCAGGCCAGCCAAGAGATTAGGAAAGTTATTTGGCTGGATTACAAGTCCCAGAATCCCCCCTTCACCATGACCATTAGACATGCAAGGTAGGGGATTCGTGGGATGAGTCAAGAAATACGAATTTTCCTGGGCTCTTGGCCCTTGCATTTTTTTATTTGGTTTTGTTTTTTTAACTGTCAGGGGCAACGTGGCTCCCACACTGCCAAGGTAAGATGAGAAGAGGGCCTCGGTATTATACCCCTGTTAGCTTGCTAAATGGGTTTTCTTCTTTCTATGCCCACCTGCACACAAAAGCCGCAGAGAGTTCCAGCCAATGAGCAAAGACCCTCTGAAACCATTCACAAGTCCTTCCAAGCCATGTTCCAGGGACAAAGCAGAGCGGAACAATGGCTGCTGAACTGCCACGGAGTATTAATTGCTAATTATTTTACCAGCCTGCCTGCAATGCCTCCCAGCATTCTAAATCAAATTTTAATCCATTTAAACAGCCAAGGAATGCTCGATCACAAAACATGTAATTACAGGGGATTATATCACACCTCCAAGCATTTTTTGCAAACAGTCCTCTGTGGCAAAATATTTTTTTTAAAAAAAGGGGGGGGCAGAAGCACCAGGTTGCTTTATTTGTGAATTTTGCACTTAGAGCAAAATTGCTACAATGCAGTCATTGTTCAGAGTTTTGGCTTCTGTCCACACGTTTTGAAATCAGACTTTAAAATAGTCTCTCTCACACTCATTCACTCTCTCTCTCTCTCTCTCTCTCTCTCACACACACACACACACACACACACACACACACACACACACACACACACAAAGACTGATTCCTTCTCTCCCCCCCCTCGGCTCTCCCAGTTTTCCTTTGTTCCTACTTATGTCAACACCATGACGGGAAACCAAGAAAAGCCAATATTCATTTTTTTAAAAGGAATTCTAAACATTTTTAAAGCAAATGCACAAATGGTATAATACAGTAGAGAGGAAGGCCACCTGTGCTCCTATGCTAGCTATCCAAAAAAAGATTATCTTAGCTTTTACAGAGAATCGGATAACTTTCTTTCAGTATAGAAAACTAGATGAATCACACCATAGTTGTAATGAACTTTCTCTACTAAATTTTTTTCAGCTGCATCCTGCATTGGTGCAGGCTTGGAGTAGATGATTGTTGGAGATCCCTTCCAATGCAGTATTTCTAATATTTTATGCATGTTTATGCTGATTAATTTCCTTTTATGCTTGGGAAACTTTTTTCCTCCCCCACCCCCCCAGTTTATTGCAAACTCGCATGGTGCCTTCCAGCTTATTTGACTGGGAGGGACTGTCAGTCTGTCAGTGTTAACCAATAGTTCTCTCCTGTGACTAAATTCAAAGAGAGTCCCACCTCTCTGTTGACAATTCTTTTCCCCCAGAGAGATTGCTAACGTCCATCAATGGTGGTTGGTAGAAAATGTCTGTTAAAGTATAATGAAGCAGAGTTGTTAAATAGCAGTCATGTTTACAATTCATTTGTGGTTCAAATATTCACAATTTTAAGAAAATTGAACATTTTTATTCTTGAAATTACTAATGTCTTGGAGTTAGTCATTGCAACTGTAAGTGCCAGGTTGAGGAGAAGAGGAGTGGACTATCTGGGTTCTAGTGGCTACTGTGCTCTGTGAGTTCCTGCACTTCCGCTGTGCAGCTGAGCAAAGTTTAACCACAAAATTCCGAAACTCTGCAACACATTTGGTTTTCCAGGTGTTTTGGCCTGCGACTAAGCCTCACTCAATATGGGTGACGAGGGAGCTCCAGTTGAAAAATCTGAAAAGCCAAGGCTTCCCCATCCTTGCTCTAAACACATGCATGATTCACTCTGTTTCCACTGTTCAGGCTGTGGCAGTCCTTGCACCGTCGTTTAATCATTTAGTCGTGTCCAACTCTTCGTGACCCCATAGACCAGAGCACGCCAGGCCCTCCTGTCTTCCACTGCCTCCTGGAGTTGGGTCAAATTCATGTTGGTCGCTTCGATGACACTGTCCAACCATCTCATCATCTGACATCCCCTTCTCCTCTTGCCCTCACACTTTCCCAACATCAAGGTCTTTTCCAAGGAGTGTTCTCTTCTCCCCAAGGAGTGTTCTCCTTGCACCACTCTCCCACAAAAAGTTAACATAAACACAAGTGCGGTTTCAAGTCCACAGAAAAATACATCTATTTCAAAGATGAAGTCTATTTATTTATTCCAAAGTACCAAGCACAAGGAGCATAAATCCTCAAATAATAACTCACAGGTCCTAGATCAGCGTTTTCACTAACAATTCATGAATTCTTTTAATAATCATTTCCATTCGTTATCCTTAGAATCTTGCCTGGACCCTGGTATCTTATGGTGAGGCCCTTTTGGTGTCCTGACAATACCTTGGAAAGAACTATATACAAATAACAATTTACTTATAAGTAAATACTCCCTGTACCACTTACTGTATAAGTAGTCCCTCTTTTCCAAAAATCAAGATATAACTTCATTAGATTATGATTGTACCTAAATGCTTGATAACATCAGTATTTTTGTAACTTTTAAGTTCTTAGTTCCTTTTACAGTTACAGGTGGTAGACTCACTAACTAATGGAGGAAGACTGTCCCACTGTTCAGGCATATTACTGCTTGCCCGGCTGTGGACATGTGGTGCCATAAAAAAAGACAGGAATACAGTGTTTTTCTGTGCCACAGGTCAGCAGATTATAGGAATCAGATTCTTTTAAAAGTAACTAAAATTACCATTTGTTACTTTTGATAAACAGGTAAATTGTATTTTTTAAAACATTATCTCTCTAATGGCAGCAAACTATCCAGGATTGTAGATCTATGAGTGTCACCAATTGCTTTTTGAAAGTAACTCTTAAGTTTCTGCCAATAATATCATAAGGTCATTTATTTATTTTATTTTTTATTATTTTTATTTATTTAATTTATATCCCGCCTATCTGAATCACATAGGACCACTCTAGGCGGCTTACAACAATGACAATTTACAGTAAAAATTAATACAATTTTAAGGTAGAGAAAAACCAAGAACGAAGTGAAACGAAGACTAGGACAAAGGAAAAATAGGGAAGGTCAGGAATTGGCTGTGGGGAAGGCCTGCCGGAACATCAGTGTTTTTAATTGTTTTTTAAAGATACCCAGCGAGGGGGCGGCGCGAATGTCAGGGGGAAGGTTATTCCAGAGGCGAGGAGCCACCGCCGAGAAGGCCCGATTTCTTGTCTTTTCTTTCCGGGCCTCCCTCGGCGTTAGGCTCCTCAGCCTGACCTCCTGACTCGCGCGAGTGACACGGGTAGAACTTGGTGGAAGAAGGCGTTCCGCCAAGTATCGAGGCCCTAAACCTAAGCCACCATTTTTGCACATGGCTTCCCCTCATAATGTTGCCCTCAACTCTGCTGCTGAACATCAAGTGTCTGACAAAAAAAGAAATGCTATTCAAAAATGCACTGAAGAAATATGGCAATTCATCCTGTCAAAATCATTTTCTAAAATGCATGCATGCTATTTCGTCTCATCCAAGTCCTTGTGGTTAAGTGGGCACTTGCCAAGTTTCCAAAATAAAAACTAAAGTTCTTACAGTAAAGACTAGTGTCCACTGCTGGGGAACAAACATGATAGTTATTCAAAACAAGTTCTCACCTATAAGAATATTTTTTTTTGCCAAGCCTAGGAAATGAACACACATCACATGAAAAAAACTGGAATTTCATTATTTTTTATTCAGATAGATTATATTTTTCATAGTATTAGATAGGTATTGGATTTAATCCTATTTATTTATTTATTTATTTATTTATTTATTTATTTATTTATTTATTTATTTATTTATTTATTTATTTATTTATTTATTTATATCCCACCCATCTGGCCTAAAAGGCCACTCTGACTATCATCAGTAAAAAGACTAAGAATGAAAGGCTTCACACATTGGCAATCTAAATATTTCAGTTTCTCATGTTCTGCAAGGGGAAGGTGGCGAGAATCCTTTTCTTTACACCCTGTGATTTCCCCCTGTAAGATATCACACAAGAATTCTTGCAGAACATTTCAGCAAAAGACAAACACATTACTGCTGCTGCTTTATTTTGTGTGTTTATTTAAAGGTCCCCCTTGACATTTTTAGTCCAGTCGTGTCCAACTCTAGGGGGCAGTGCTGATCCCATTTTTCAAGCCATAGAGCCAGCGCTTGTCCGAAGACAGTTTCCGTTGTCACGTGGCCAGCCTGACTAGGGAGCGCCATTTTACCTTCCCACCGAGGTGGTACCAATTTATCTAATCGCATTTACATGCTTTTGAACTGCTAGGTTGGCGAGGAGCTGGGACAAAGCGTCAGGAGCTCACTGATCGTGTGGACTCGATCTTACGACTGCTGGTCTTCTGACCCTGCAGCACAGGCTTCTGCGGTTTAGCCCAGTGGTCCCCAACCTTGGGCCTCCAGATGTTCTTGGACTACAATTCCCAGAAGCTTTCACCACCACCACTGCTGGCCAGGACTTCTGGGAGTTGGAGTCCAAGAACATCTGGAGGCCCAAGGTTGGGGACCACTGGTTTAGCCGACAGCGCTACCATGTCCCATTTGTATCATTTGTAGCCTGCTTTTCTGTTGGTGAGGGGAACCAAGGCAGGTCACTTTGTTAAAATAAGTGGCATCAAAAGCACTAAAATTACTGGTTAGAGAAGCAATTAAAGATACAATATCAATTAAAAACCAATTAATTAATTAATTAATCAATTAATTAAAATTGGTTTTTAATTAATTAATTTTATTAATTGATTGATTGATTGATTGATTGATTAAAAATAGTTAAAGCTTTAAATAATTCTGCTGCTGTTGCTGCTGCTTCCACTCATCTCATTCCTTGGCAGTGGAGGATTGCTCCATTCCTAATCTCCTTTGGAAACCAGTTGTCTTTCTCATCACCGCTTTAAAAAAAACACTGCAGATGCTCTGTCAAAAAGGGTTCTCTTTGTTGGACTTGGCTTTGTTTTCTTACTTTTGAGGGAGATAGCACTCTCATTAAAAGCTTCCCATCTCACTGTTTGACAGTGGAGGATTATTCCACACCTAATCTCTTTTGGAAATCAGTCGTCTGTCACACCACCTCTTAGAAACACATTACAGTACAGACAACCTTTCAGAAAATGATCATCCATGCAAGATGTTTGTTTGGCTGATGGTTTGTTTGTGCATTAGCAGTAATCTCCCTAACCAAGAAGCTGCTGAATTTAATGAAAAAGTAGTTGATTGATAAAGTCCAGATAAAATCTCAAATATACTAATTGGCCATTCATTTTGATGATGCAATTGACACTACCTTCGTGCCGTATAATTATCTGGATTCATAATATTTATATTTTCATCATTAAGATGTTGAATGTGTGGATACCAGGTTTAATAAAATGTATTCAAATCTCAAGCAGCTTGCTGACTTTTTTCTTCTTCTTTAAGATATTCCATGAATGTCTTCAGGTTCTAGAACCATATGCAAAGTTTCAACACAAGAAACATGTCAATGTCTGTATACATCAGGACTTGAATCCCCTCACTGGGAGAAAGGAGGCCTATAAATGACACTAAATAAATAAATAAAGTATACTGGAATTCTAACTGCTGTGCTGAGGCAAAACCCTTTTTCCAACGCGTTAATGTTTGCTTTTCTTTATATGTGCCAATGAACTGCTTTTAAAAAAATGGAATCAATGTATTTTGAGTTTAAAATACAGTATTTGTATTTTTCTTTTCCTTCTTCTTAGTATTTTTATACATGTATTCCCAATAAATACAATTTTAAAAATAAGTAAATAAAAACAAAAACACAATTCCTGATGGTTGGATGAATAGACTGCCAGCAGGATGGATGGATGGATGGATGGACAGAAAGAAAGAAGATAAGTAACAGGCACAGAGGCATTGTCTAGCCGAACATAAAGCTGAAAAAGGTTGACTGTTAATTTCCAGTCATTTGGCTGAAGTTAGTAACACCTTTACTAAGGCCAGTTCCATATTTGTAAACTGAACACCAACCATTAGCAAGGAGCAATTTCATAGCATTTATGTGCTCCTCAGTTTAGTTAAAATGGGAAATGTACTCTCTGTCTCTGTCTCTTTTGCTCTCTTGCCCTTCTTTTTCTTTTTCTTTCTTCTTCTTCTTCTTCTTCTTCTTCTTCTTCTTCTTCTTCTTCTTCTTCTTCTTCTTCTTCTTCTTCTTCTTCTTCTTCTTCTTCTTCTTCTTCTTCTTCTTCTTCTTCTTCTGAGAAACACTGAAAACCACAGTGATGTTGCTCATAGTTCCAGGTGCTTAATACCTCACGTCCACCTGGTTTGTAACTTACTTTATGCTCCTTTTATCCAGGGGGTGCCTACCTGCCACCTGCTTTGCTAACCCCCTTTGATGTCCTTCTGCCCCTGAGCCTGAGGTCAAAGTCGACAGCGGACGTGCCTTTCCTTGGAGTGATTTAAAGCAACAGGTGAAAGTCTTTGCACAGGAATACTTAACAACAGCTTTTCAAGGTCTCCGTATCTGCTATGCTTGATCGTCTTTCCTGAGTGGTCCCATGTGAATTTACAATTGTGTTGCTGTTTATACAAGGAGTTGCCCTCCACATTTCACGGCTATTTAACTTTTTAGTGAATTTTGCACACAGATCTTCTGAGCCTTGTCTGGGGGAAATATCTCTCAAGCATTTGTCACTCGTTAAGAGACAGATGTGATTCATCGTTAAACCAAACAGCTGACCACTGTGCTAAGGTTCCCATCGCCTTCCCTAGCTTCAGTCTTCTGTACTGTATTCACGGATGCTAAAATGTTAAGATAACTAGTCAAGAATTGTTCTCTCTCTCTCTCTCTCTCTCTCTCTCTCTCTGTGCGTGTGTGTGTGTGTGTGTGTGTGTGTGTGTGTGTGTCAAAGCTGTATGCTATATTTAAGAGCCTTTCTCTGTGTTTTTAAATTGTTCCTCAATGCTGAGATTTTAATACTGTTTCAAAATGTTTTCAGTTATAAGGAATATGCATGTCTATATAGTCCATGTCCATTGATTCCCTCCGATAAGGTCAAAGTCTATTTTCCCACCTCCAAGTCCAGTAAATGCCCAGTTCCCTTTTGCATGGATGTGGATGTGGATGTCTTTGTGTCTTATGGGATGACATGCAACCCCTGCTTTGGGGGCACATACTCAAAATTAATATTATACCTAGGTTTATGTATGTTTTTCATGCAACACCTTTTTATATACCTTGTAGATATTTCTATAAACCTCAGGCCTGGTTTCCAGAATTCTTGTGGGGCTCCTCATTGCCCCCAAATTGTTCTGAAAAGAATGCAAATTGTATTTGATAGAAGTGATTTGGCTTCCCTTTCATTGGGTCTACTTTTTGTGCTATTTTTGGGGGGATTGTTCCTCTCAGCAGAACTCTCCCTCTTGGAAATGGCTCACAGGGTGTCCCTCTCTTGAGGAGTAGCATTAGGGTCTACATTTATTAAAACAGATTATATCCTCCCGACAATTTCTGCAGTTAGAGAATAATAGCCTATAATGTAACAAAAGTTTCAATTTGGCCCATTTTCACATGCTATACTATGGGGTGACCAACCTCTAACTTAAGTCAGAAAGACACTTTTTCTATGGAAGTGTAGCAATCTTCCCTTTGTTGCCCCTATTTATTTGGCCCTCACAAAGGATCACACCCTTTCACACTGCCACCAGGTATTCTCCTAATACCAATTTATGTCATACATGTGTGCTGCCAACACTAAGGGTTATAGAACTTAGGAATCAGAGGTTCAATTAAGTATTCTTTTATTGTCAAACAAATCATAAAGATAAATCATATATGAACTGTTTCAGGTATTAATAGATATTGGATTATGTAGGCAATCACTTTTATTCCAAACTGCTGTATACTTTCAATCGATATATCTCTTGTAGTGCTTATACTTTCATTCCTGCTTGTTCAATATTGTTTAAACTTCTCAATTTCCTCTCCTAACACTCTCAGCTCAATTCACTAACCCCTCTTCTTCGTTCTCCTACACCCTAACTCTGCCATTCCACCTCTCCAACTGTCTCTCTCTAACTGTCCAACTGTCTCTCTAACTCCGCCCCTCCTGCCCTATCCTTGGCTCCTCCCCCTTGAGCTTCTGTGATGGACAGGCAGGAATGACGTCACCTTTTGGCATTTCGCTACAGGAAGGTTTGGAGTGAGATGGAGGATTTTCTTTTTGACCAACTAAGGATAATAGATTACCAGGACCAACTAACACTAACAGAAGCTTGTCATAATTTATGCTTCTCATCTCTGCTCCTCTTGTGGTTTTTTGGCTATTTTCCATTTCTCATTACCTAGCTAAGCTCTCAGAATTCTGTAGAAGGAATTTGCTACTTCTGGAAGGTCATAGGCCATAGAATCGTAAAGGTGGCTGGATAGCTTAGTGCTTTAGGTATCTGGCTGCAAAGCCAGAGGTTGGCAGTTTAATTCCCTGCTGTGTTTCCTGCGATTAGAGCCAGCTTGTGTAACCTTGGGCAACCTGCAGTCCCCAGGATGCTCCCCAGAAGGAGGGAATATCCTCTACCTGGAAAACCCCAAAAAACGGGTCTCCAAGAGTCAGAACTGATTTGATAGCACATGATAATGATTAATCTGGAATAACCTTCCTCCAATGATTCGTGCGGCCCCCACGCTGGGCACCTTTAAGAGACAACTTAAAACATGGATGTACACTCAGGCCTTCCCTCCTGTCAATACGTAACTTTCCTTTATTCTTTATTTATTTATTATTTCTTTTTAGTACTATATTTGTTACGGATTGTTTATGTAAATTTCTGTGTTTTTATTGTATATCTGTTCATTGGAAGCCGCCCAGAGTGGTCGAATAGACCAGATGGGTGGGATATATATAAATAAATAAATAAATAAATAAATAAATAAATAAATAAATAAATAAATAAATAATATTATTGAATCATACAGTCATTGACTCATAAAATGGTAGAGACAGCAGGAACCACAAAGGTCTTTGAGTCAGCTTCTTCTGAAGCAGAAAGAGCTGTAAAATACATAACATCAGAAATTGGGATTCCTAATATCAGAAATTGTAATACAGCTGCCATAATTCTCTAGCCAGTATTCATTCCTTTGGCTTTATTCCTTGATGTATGCTCTTTTGAAGCAGCTGAGCAAACAGATGTTCGCTTGGGACCAAAGGGTCCGACAGTTGCATCATTTACCCAAACCCCATAGTTCATACAATGTCTATGAAGTCATCTCAAATTGCGGATGGATTCAATCATTAGCTAATTAGCTGGAAAGGCTTCTTTCTTGCCAAACTATTGGCCCAAATAGTGCCTGTATTTTGCCTTGTTTCGTCTTAAAAGCTTATAACCCAGACCTGCTGATAGGTTAAACAGGCACTGGCTGGCACATCTCAAATCTGGGTAAAACTTAACAAACAAGGTAGTACAATAACTTTGTTGTAATTGGCCATCAAGTCACTTTTAACTTACAACAAGTATAATAATTAGAGATGAGGGTATTCGTATTTGTATACGAATATGAATAACCCCACACAGGTGGAGAGAACGAGGAGTCGGACAGTCCACTCACCGATGCACTAATGCTGCGGGGTCTGCAATCCTGTCCTATCACTCCGGAGATAATGATCGCCGAGCCACTCTTTGACCTGGCAGAAAGGCTTGTTGTCCCGCCTCCTGCCAGGAGTGGCTTGGCGATCATGATCTCAGGAGCTATAGGATGGGAGCGTGGACCCTGAGGCATTCATGCATCAGTGAGTGGACCGTCCCGCCCCATGGGGCCAAACCGTCATTATCTCCACTTGTGTAGGGGTATTCATAAATGAATATGAATACCTCCAACTCTAATAATAATATTTTCCAGGTACTATTGTCATCTCCCAGTGAATTTCCATGGTCAAACAGGGATTTGAGCCTAGGTTTCTATGTGTGTAGTAGAGATAGAGATACTGGGATTCAGGAAACCTGGGTTCAAATCCCCACTCAACCATGGAAACTCACTGGAGTGGGGAAACTGTAAGAACCACTCCTTAAATAGCCCATTAAGGGCTAGAAAGCCCATTAAGTCAGTTATAAGTCAGTTCTGTGTTTACAGCACTCTGGGTCCAATACTTATCCACTACACCAGTGGTCCCCAACCTTGGGCCTCCAGATGTTCTTGGACTACAACTCACAGAAGCCTTCACAACCACCTCTGCTGGCTAGGATGTATGGGAGTTGAAGTCCAAGAATATCTGGAGGCCCAAGGTTGAGGACCACTGCACTACACCATATCAGCTTTCACGTAGGAGTTCTTCTGATGCCTAAACAGTCTTAACCAGTAAAATTGTTAACAGAAATAACATGTGCAATCAGCACAGAAATCATTTTACAAGAAGTGAAAATAGCAATTGAAGATCTCCTGGTTAATTTAAAAGTATTAAGGAAAAAAGCGAGAGGCATTTTAAACTAAAATAAAAGCTATAAGCTGTCTGTAACAACTAAATAAGTTATTAAAATTATAGGATAACTAAATAACATTAAGTAGATTTTTAAAGCCATGGAAATGACTGAGAAACTATAATGCCACCATACATATAATAGAGACGTTATGGCTAATCTTAGCCTTAATAAAGACTTTAATAAAAACCTTAATAAAACCTTAGTAAAAGTATTCTAAATGGTCCACTAAAAATAGAAATTACAGGAAATTGACCGGTATAGTCTATAAAAATTACTATTTAGCTCTTTTTAAAAGTAAAAGTAGATGGTCTGGCCATGCTTCTTCCACTATCAGTGTGGATTTCAGCAGCTGATTGCTGAAATGTTTTCCCTGGTCTCGGTGGAGCCTTTCCGGGGTCTAGAAAAATCAAACAAATCAGGACTTTGAAAGACTGTTTAAAATAATTCATTCTAACGATACTTCCCCTTTTTTAATTTATAAGACGCTGTTTCAGGTCCTCCATACAGAGGATGTTACCATAGTCTCTCAAGACTGAAGGATGACTATGAAGATGAAGAAAAGAAAAATTACAAATAACAAAATTAAAACTAAAATGCAAACTCAATAGTGAATACATAACGATACTCATTAAACATTTCCTGCCCATGCCACCTGCACCCTTGGGACTAGGTGACCAATAATATTAGTTCGTACCACTTTTCACCCCATTCCTATCCAAAAACACATTGATTCTTTTCCTGGCATATAGCCTTTCCCCTTCGAAAAGACATACTGCAAGTATAAATTCCTTACTAACTATACTTCCAATGCCAAAAAATTGTAATTGATTACCCTTGCAGTTATAATCTTTTAAAAGTAACTACCCACATTCTCAAGGGGAACTAAAATAGTTGAGGCAGCTGCATTCAAGTTCTGCTAATGGGTTTTCCCACAGGCATCTGTTGAATATGACACAAAGTAATTGCTGGAAAAAGAAGGTCCTTTGGTCTTACCCACATGGTTCTTCTCATATTTTAATTTAATTTTTTTACCATTTATCACGACCAAAATCGTATAACTATTAACATGACTGACAATTACATTGAAACAGGGAGTGAAATTCCCATGAATATTGGAGTCTGGTGGGGTTGCACCGTGGCCTTCGTATCTGTGTTTTCCTATGCAGAAGGATAAGATTGTCTCCCAAAGGACACATGGTGGATGGGGTACCAATCTGTACACTAAGTCAGAGAAGCTCATGCACCTCCTTAGTTGATCCTATTACATAAAGGTAAAGGTAAAGGTTCTCCTTGACAATTTTTGTCCAGTCGTGTTCGACTCTAGGGGGCGGTGCTCATCCCTGTTTCCAAGCCATAGAGCCAGTGTTTTGTCCGAAGACAATCTTCTGTGGTCACATGGCCAGTGTGACTTAGACACGGAACGCTGTTACCTTCCCACCAAGGTGGTCCCTATTAATCTACTTGCATTTGCATGCTTTCGAACCACTAGGTTGGCGGGAGCTGGGACAAGCGACGGGAGCTCACTCTGTCGCGTGGATTCGATCTTATGACTGCTGGTCTTCTAACCCTGCAGCACAGGCTTCTGTGGTTTAGCCCACAGCGCCACCACATCCCCCACAGCGCCACCACGTCCCTCCCATTATATACAACCTCAGTCCCATTATATACAACCTCAATATTTGGCAGATCACCTTCTCCCACCTAGATCTACCCGAATCACCCAGCACAGCCAGCAGGGATGGCTGAGGGGCCTAATGCCAAGAGAGGTCCGGAAAGAAAGAACAAGAAACTGGGACTTCTCGGCAGTGGCTATGGAACAGCCTTCCAACGGAGATCCGCCTGGCACACTCACTGGGTGTTTTTAAGAGCCATTTAAAGACTTGGCTCTTTAGGCAGGCCTTCCCTTCTGTCAATTCTTGAATTCTATCTTCTTGTTTTCTGTCATTCCCCATCTTGAATATACTATATTATTGATTCAATTGTTTAATGTTCATGATGTTTTATGATATTTATGATATTTGTAAGCCGCCCTTAGTAGACGCTGTCTAGGGGGGGCGGGGCAGAAAGCAAATAAACAAACAAACAAACAAACAAACAAACAAACAAACAAACACAAACTTGTAGACATTATTTCTCATACTTGGGTTCACCTATGTTCTTGGACTACAACTCCCAGAAATCCTGGCCAGCATAGCTTGTGGTGAAGGCTTCTGGGAGTTTTGATCCTAGAAAAATCTGACCAAGATTCAAGAGGCCCTCCCCTAAATTCAAGACTTTGCCAACTATACAACCACCACCATTTGGCCTCTGGATCCACCAAATGTAACTTTGAAAGTCCTGTCTGTTGTTCATTATGTTGTGGTCACTTAGGTGTCACTCCTTATACCCTAAAGTAATGTTGTAACTACCAGTTACAATGCATGTCACCCAAAAAGTAGCTAGCTGCAGGTAACTACACTGAAAGTATGTTCATGTCTAGTGCCAACACGACAATAATTGCGGGTATCATGTCAATCCCATTGGGAGACAGCATCTTATGAAGAGGCACTGCCACAAAAGAGAAGATCTGAAGAGGAAGAGTTTCTACAGTTCTTTTTCCATTCAGCTGTGTTCCCTAAGGTTTGAGGTAGACTTTGTAGTAACTACACAAACAAAGTTGCATTTTTGTCCCTTAAGAATTGTGTAACCTTTGCCTATTCAGAGTTTCAATATATTATTTACTTTACCTTAAATATAGCATTTACACAAAACCCCTGCATTCAAAAGAAATGCTACACCTCATAATTGCTGTATTTCATTTAGGTAAATAAATCTGGGCCAAATTTAGTGTCTTTTCACAAACAGATCCAAAAGCTGGTTGAATGTATAAGTCGGGATTCAAAACAGTAGTGATGACTAGTGATAGACAAAGCTAAAAGATATATAATCCTTCTTAAATGTAAGTCTACTCTAAAATCCACAGGAGTCTGGATTCAAGCTGCTGAAGAAGATGGGGCCTGTCCTATCAATAACAGGGCAAGGTAGCCTCTCTTTTTTTGTACTATTGTAAAAATAAAGCAATAATAAATTAAATAAATATATATATCACTCCCCTTCCATGTGCCTAATCATATGCCTAAGAGTGGTCTTAATTGACTAGATAGGTGGGATATAAATAAAATAAATAATAATAATAATTTTTTTTATCATTATTATTATCATCATCATCTTAGAAATGCAGAACTGGAAGGGATCTTAGGGATCATTGAATCCAGCCCCTGTCAAGGAGGCACAGTGGAGAATTGAATTCCCAACTTCTGGCTCTGCAGCTGGATACCTAAACCACTGAGCTATCTAGTGTTGTGCTTTCATGCCCAAATAGAGGCGCTTATAGCATGTACTGCCACAAATGCCAAAATAAATCAGTCAGTCTTTGTTACTATGCATCTTGAATAGGCAGTAGTGGTCACATGAGACAATCCACTTCAGTCAGCAAGTTATCTTGGGCTTCCTTTGAGAAAAGAGTTAGAAACAATTGTTATGAAGGAAGAAAAAAACATATTCCCACCACTAAACTGGTCTATGTGGGTTTTCTGGACCTAGATGTGTGAAGGAAGATCAGCAATGGCAAGATTCTAAGCAAAGCTGATCATTTTAACAGTAACAAACAGCAAGTCAAGAATTCTGCAACCTCCTGATGCAGTTCCAAGCCCTGCCTCTTCCAAGTGGGCGCCCACTCAGAGGCAGCACCCAGAGGAGGCGGGGAAGGGAAGCTGAGGTGCTGCCTCCTAGTGGGCACCCACCAGAGGTGGAGGGGCTATGTACTCCATGAATTCCATCAGAACCATGGAACACCTGTTTGGCCAACAGCTGAACCAGTAGTTCAAGTCCATCCCTACAAAGAGCCCAAATCTCCAGTGGCTGGGACTTTTTCTTCTCCTAGTTCCTGCACTTTGTTATCAACTTTTGCTGTTTGTTCATTTTACAGAAATAGGCAAAGAAACTTACAACAAAATTACACAAAAAAATCTCTCTGAGATCAGCCAAAAAATTTCAGGATCTTGCAGCAAGGCTAAACTGGTTTATGTTGTTTCATTCAACGAGCAAGGAAGAACTAAATCTGGATTTGCTTCTCTCTGGCCAACAATGAAAGATCACATGAGCTGCAGGAGTTAAAGTCCAGCATCATGTGGAAAAGTTAAATGTTCCCCAGTTTTTAAATAAAATACAGTGGTGCCTCGCAAGACAAATTTAATTCGTTCTGCGGTTAATGTTGTCTTGCAAAAAATTCGTCTTGCGAAATGCGTTTTCCCATAGGAATACATTGAAATCTAATTAATGCATTCCTATGGGCAAAAAAAAGTCAGAACAAAGTCAAATTTGGTTTACAAAGGATTTATTAAGTGCTCTTTAAAGCCATACATATTGTGCAGATGATTTAAAGAATTTCAATTAAAAAACTTTAACTTTTTAAACATCATAGAAAAACATTTAAAAAGCAGCAAACATGAAGCAGGAACAAAAAACAGAAAACAGTCTTCTTGCGAAGCACAGCCATAGGAACATTTGTCTTGCGAGTCATCAACCCCCCCCCCATTGCCAAAACCATTTGTCTTGCGAGTTTTTTGTCTTGCGAGGCATTTGTCTTGTGAGGCACCACTGTATATTGTATGTTGTACGTCCTCCTAGAATGAAGATAGGATGCTGTCTGACTGTCAGGTCAGAGAGTCTGATGTCTGAAGAGTTCTCCAGAAATCTTTCCCTCGATCTCTACAGTGGAAATCAGAAGCCTTATTCATCACAGGTTGTATTTATCTCCAAAAGGGTTAATTCCAAAGTTAAAGCAGACAACCTTTTCAAATCCTATCAAAATTCATCTGGGTATCAAGGTTATAAGTCTTTTCATTGTTGCAATAATTCCATGTAACCTCAGCTTGTTTAATTCTTCAATCTTTATTTATATACATTGCTTCTATGTTCCATAAGAACAAAAATACTTCAAAGTTGTTGAAAACATCTGAAAATCTTGTTGTTGTTTAGTCATTAAGTCGTGTCCGACTCTTCGTGACCCCATGAACCAGAGCACTCCAGGCCCTCCTGTCTTCCATTGCCTCCCTGAGTTTGGGCAAACTGAAAATCTTACAGCTATGAAAAACAGTAAGCAGAAAGGCTTTAAAAATATATGAAAATTAAACTTAAGTTGCAGGCAAACATTTATTATTATTATTATTATTATTATTATTATTATTATTATTATTATTATTATTATTATTATTATTATTATTATTATTATTATTATTATTATTGTTGTTGTTGTTGTTGTTGTTGTTGTTGTTGTTGTTGTTGTTGTTGTTGTTGTTGTTGTTGTTGTTGTTGTTGTTTATTTATTTATTTATTTATTTATTTATTTATTTATTTATTTATTTATTTATTTATTTACTGGCCAGGTATGTAAACCATACCCGGAATTTAATATGGCTACCGGCCACACTTAAAAACACTACACACACACACACACACACACACACACACACACACACACACCATAAACAGAAAAATTCACAAGACAATTAAGAGCAAATTCTACAAGTCAGAATTTAGTCCTAAATACAGATGCATAATAATCAATAAAATATGAAAAAATGCTATAGCCTAAAAAGGCACACTCAAAAAGCAGATAATACATCTCTAAAATAAATCATTAAAAAGTAAAAAAACATAGCTTTAAATAATCTTTATTCTTTTGCCATATTATAAATAACATAGAGAAAATTACTCTTAAGGGCTCACAAATCCAAGTCAGTTTGAATCTATGGAGGAAAATCCATGTTGACTTTTTGAGTTACAGACTTCTCTGGCCACAAAATTTAGATTCGACTTGCAGACAGAGAATCAACCTACAGACCAGAAAAAAAACCAAAATGGAACAAAAACGGCCGGTTACGGGTTTAATCGGTTTTCAATGCATTGTAGGTCAATGGAGACTTGACCTACAGACTTTTCGACCTGCAGCCACTGTTCCAATACGGATTAATTCCGTAAGTAGAGGGTCCACTGTATCTTTGCATCCCACTGCTTGTGGAAGTCATTTGATATTTTTGAAGATACTTCCCACCCTGCTTATAACTTCTTTGAACTGATGCCTTTAGGCAGAAGATACAGAGCAATTAAAATCAGACAACATGCTTTTTGAACAGTTTTTCTCCTAGAGCTATAATTGAACTTAACAAGGAACTTAAGAATCACCAGCAGTGAGTTGTTGGACTGTATTACTATTACTTGGTCTGTTGTGTTGTATGTTACGTGCATACTGTGTGCTCTTAGGTGGGGTTCTGGGTTTTAGAATTGTTATGAGGGTGTGTGTGTTTTGGTCTGGTCTCTGAGTGTTCTTTATGAATTTTGTTGTACGAGGTGCATATACGTTCACAATAAATTGTTGTTGTTATTGTTGTTGCATGTGCATGTCTCTTGTTTCCCTATACAGTGGAGCCTCGCTTAACGAGCGCACCGTTTAACGACGAATCTGCATAGCAATGCATTTTTTGCGATCGCTAATGCGATTGCATTACGATGTTTTAGGTGGCAAAACATCGCATTGCGATGATCGGTAAGCGTTTTGCTTACCGATCTTCGCATTGCGATGTTTAGAAAACAGCTGATCGGTGGTTCCAAAATGGCCGCCGGGTGCAGAAAATGGCTGCCCGCAGCATTTTCGCACCCTGCCCTCGCTTACCGAGGTGGTGAAAATGGTGGTCGGATGGGGAATCTTCGCTTACCGGTGAGTTTTTCCCCCATAGGAACGCATTAAACGGAGTTTAATGCGTTCCTATGGGGTTTTCCGTTCCGTATAGCGATGTTTCTGGATAGCGACGTTAATCCTGGAATGGATTAATGTCGCTATGCGGGGCACCACTGTATTTATATTTCTCTCAAATGTTTATACTTTCCATCACCTATAAACAACTGACTTTTGCTGGTGCAGTAACTTATAAGGGCTTGATGTACAGTCACAAAATTTATAATGGAAATTTCTATTGCTTTCATAAACTCCTATAAAATACAATTCTTATAAATCAGACTCTGGCAAGTTGCCACCATGATGTTGTCATTAATTTGAACTTAGAGTGGTTAGCACTTGCTATGCTAGTGTGTTGCTGTAGTACTACGGTAAATCACTGAAGTAGTAGCAAAGAGGTAGAGCAAGTTACTGTATCTGCAAATGTCACCTGCTGGCCATGTTTACAACATTGCAACACTTTACATGGCACAAATTATTTCACCTGCCCTTTTTATACAATTATCAGATGTATATGCAATTGTTTTATACAGTGACCTTGCTTCCAGACAGGGCTGGATTCCTGACTGATTGTTTTTCAGTAACTTTTAGTATATTGCTGTTCAAACATCATTTTTTAAAACACAGTGTACATTTTCAGGATTACATTTTCTACATACATATCCCTAACTATTTTAACACTCAGATTTCATATCTTGACATGACACTGAATTGAAGCACAGGTCCATCAGGCCTGATAGTGTCAACACTGACTAGCAGAGGCTCTGTGGGCATTTTTTTTCTCCATGTTTGTTTGCTGGAGATTGAAGGCAATTGCTTTACCATACATTTGTGGCCCTACCTGCAGCCCTTCCAGAGGTTATTCCTTTATTTCCTTACAATAAGAGTACACTCCCAGTCTCTATCCCTTGAAAACCTATGTGTTTTTTTACAGGTAGGTCATGTCACAACAGTCACACCCCTATCACTTTGTATGAGTATCCTATATGGACTTAAAGTCCTGGTGTGTAACTGTGAAAGGTCATTGAAAGAGGGCATTATTTCATAATGGTTTAGAAACAATGTTAAATGGGAGGTGAATCACACACCTTCTTGCTCCATTGAGGGGAAAATCCTTTTCTTACCACAGCAAGATTTCTTCATGCAAACTATTTTTTTAAAAAAAAAAAACTTGCAATAAAACTTGAAGGATTTCTTCGATCTTCCAAAGTCAGCTCCCACCTACCCCCTCATACCAATCTGTGCAGAATTATTGGTATTTCTATGCAAAATTAAATCTTTCGTGCACAAGATTCCCTGGACATGGACAGTGAGCCAAGCAGACTTTGGCAGCTTCATGTGTCAAAGAACAAGGGGAAAATGGGCGTGTTTGAGAAAGAATAGATCAGAGCCTCAGTTTCAAGAGACATTGGGAATGTAAGGGAAAATCTTAGTATGAAGCCTTCATATGATGAGCCCTAGAAAATCACAAAGAAAAATATTTCCATGTGTGGTCCACAACTCCATGCAATCCTTAATATCTTTGAAGCCCATGTTAATGGGAGCTACATCCCCATATATCCAAAATGGTGAAGGGCCTTTAACAAAACTGCTATTGAGCAATTCACAGGAAATGCATAGTAAGAAAAGTGCCCCTAGCAGCAGCATTATCAAATTTGGAATGGGGCTGGAAAATTCACCATACCATCAGTTTCGTTTGATTATATTTGCAAAAACCTGGCTAGACAGGAAACACACTTCCCCAATGGTCCCGCACTGTTCAAAACTCCGGTGCCTAGGTTACTAAATAAACCCAGCTCTCTCTGATAAAATAAAATAAAGTAAAAGGTTTACTAGGGCATGCTAGACAGGGAGAACAAGAAACAACTGGCTACAAAAGGAGGGAAGAGGAATTCAGTATGTTCTGGCAGAAGAAGATGGCTCCAAAGCAGCTTTATTCCTTCAATCAAAGGTTTATGAGTCACTTCCCAAGATGGATTCCTGCCGCTCCAAAGAATTAACTATAGCACAATTGTTTTTTGTTTTCTCTGTTTAGACATTTGTCTGTCTTCACCAGATCCCTGAAAGCTTGTTTACAAGGAAGATAGGTTGCAGCAAAGAAGAGACAAATCTGTTGACAGATAGGATGCAGTCTGGATTCCCTCCCTCCCACACACATATACACTTTTTTTTAAAAAAACGGGAAGCTGAAATTCACTGGAATGAGATTTCAAGGTTTCTTGTGAAACAATAGACCTGTCCTCCAGCCTTGGTTTACATTTCAGCAATCCTAAAGCAAGAGGCCTTTGAAATTTCAGATTGGCTATGCAGGCCTTCGTTTTAATACATGGATTGTACCTTATTAGACAAATGAAAAAGGTTCCTTGTCTTGACAAGGAGAGTTCAGATAGGTTCCCCCACAATCCCTTTGGGGGGAGAATGCTTTTCAAATGCAATCATAGAGACTACATCTACTGAGACCAATGTATATTAGTCACAGTTGGACAGCAGTCTATAGGAAAGGGGTGCTATAGTGTTGTGGCAGGATTATTGTTTCTGTATAACTAAACACACACAGAGACACAATTTCATTAATGTTTTCTTTCTTTATTCACAACTTTTATCAGATGCATACGAAAATTAACGTGCTGTATACATTTATATTCAGTATTTTAAATAGTAAATAAAAATCAATGAAAACTATAAGAACTAGCGCAATCTCTGAATCTTTGGTTACAGAAAAAATTACTAATACCACTGCAGCTTCTTTATTTCTTTATCTAAAATATTTTTACCCTGCCTTTCTCCTTAAAAGGGCAACTTACATCATTGAAAAGACAATATTTAAAAGCTAAAAACTGTAAGTGTACAAAGATTTAAAAAGAATTAAACAAGTCTTATATTTTAAAAACGGTAAATAAAATCAATACTAAAAACATGTTTAAAAGCAACAGAGCACAACAATCCATTAAAAAAAATCCTCTGTAGTCTGTTCAATAGTGAAATACAGTGGTGCCTCGCTTAACGAGGATAATCTGTTCCAGCGAAATCGCTGTACAACGAAATCCTCATTAAGCGAAATAAAAAATCCCATTGAAACGCATTGAAAACCTGTTCAGTGCATTCCAATGGGCTGAAAACTCACTGTCCAGTGAAGATCCTCCATAGGGGCAGCCATTTTTGGTGTCTATATAGTGAGGGATCCATCCAAAAACACAGCAGGGAGCCATTTTACACAGTGGGTGGCCATTTTGAAGCCATCGATCAGCTGTTTTAAAATCGTCGTAATGTGAAGAATCAGTTCCCGAAGCAGGGAACCAATAGTTGCAAAGCAAATTTTGCCTATTAAATCATTGTAAGTGATCACAAAACAGTCCTCATATAGCAGTTTCATTGTTTAATGAAGCAATCGTTAAGCGAGGCACCACTGTATCCAAAGAGAATATGAAGATGCCCTAAATAAGATATTTATATGTATCAGTAAATAGCCTATATATGACTATTTACTTGTAGCCAGAACTATGTTTCGAAATCCATATTCATGTAATGCTTGCCTAAGACCGTAACTATACAACGGCTTTCCTAATCAGGCCGGGTAGGTGGGGCTCGTCAGCCCTGGAAGGCAGCCCATCTAGGAGAAGGACCACTCCGAATTTAAACCTCCACTGCCTTGTGGCTATATCCACTTATGGAAAGGGCTTCAGGAGATAACCTCGAGGCAAAATCCGGAGCTGGAGTCCCGCAGGCACTTTGTGTCACTCTGCCAACTCCTGCGACGTTCCTGGAACCAGTTGTATTGGCTCTTGCCTCTCCACTGGACCATTTCAGTGACGTGGAGAGGGGGGATTTGCTGCTTGGGTAACAGCCTATCCTCCATATTATTTTACCCAGGCTTCGTGCTCTGGAGAGGACACTCCAGCTTCGCATACAGCGTCAAAACAATACGGGAAGTAGCAGTTACCGGTTATAAGTCTTTGCTCAATTGGCGTAGAGCAGGACGCCAGGGGCTACTTCTGACGGTGGGAGAGGTCATTGCACCTCACTAGGTAGATACCGCCCGCCTTAAGCTGGGCAGCCCCCAGCCAGTAAGGTTCTACCTCGCCACGGTCTGTTAACTTCACGGGGTGCATGGGGTTTAGGGTCAAACCCGACAAGCAGATCGATATCGTTCAGCCTGGAGGCAGGCGGTGCATCACGGCCTCTCCCAATTTGAAGAGACCCTTGCCCAGCAGGCCGAGGCAAAGAGGAAGTCACAAAAGCAGCAAAACCAGGGAGCCGGACAGGGGACAGACTGGATTTGTCTTCAGTGTGGAAGGGACTGTCACTCTCGAATTGGCCTTCTCAGCCACACTAGGCGCTGTTCCATGCCCTCCATACAGAGCACACTACCATAGTCTTTCGAGACTGAAGGATGCCTAACTGCCTAAGACCAACTCAAAAGTCACAAATAGAGAGGGGGACAACTCACCATTTTGGTGAGTCATCCTGCTTTGTGATCCATCAAAGTTGATGAATCATGAAGCATGAAGCTCCCCCACCCCATGAACTGACAAAGCATGAATTTATTCGTCAATTTGTGAGGGGGTTAGACAGGGGGAAAAACCCTGACCCCCCCTGCCGCTGCCCCACTGCTGCCCCGAGGCAGGCTAAGGGAATCCAGGCTTTCCTTTGCAAAGATGGAGGCTGCAACTTCCTTACCCTAAATGACGCCTCAGCCACCATCTTTGCAAAGGGTAGCCAATGTCCCTTAGTGCAGGCCATGGCTATGGAGGCCAGCTAAAGAACGTGGTGGTGCTGCTGCATGGTGGCAGTGGCTAAGGTAGAGAGAGGAAGGGGGTGGGGGATAGGCTGTGGGGGTGGTGGGGGTGGTGGGGGCGGCTGCCTATCAGCCCATTGATCAGCTGATCGGCAGGCCTGTAGGAAGAATGGGGAAGGTTAGCCTTCCCTCTCTTCCCATGGGGGATGAATATAAATGAGAAAATATTTGTCCCTTCATATTCTTCAGAGTCTCTGGAACTGAAGAATATGAAGGGATGAATATTTAACGAATCTGCGATTTCTCACGAATACCGCAATCTGTTTTTTTATTCGTCCCCATGTCTATTCACAAACATGATACTATTCCTGTTTCAGGTTAGCAGGCGGATTCCCATCCACACCGATAGTCATTGTGTTGGAGGTAAAAAGCAGTGGTGCATTGAATATATAGTCTGAATCATGTGTATATGTGGAGCATATGGCCAGACAGACATGAGCATTTTGTCACCTCACAATCTTCCTAAGTAGCCAATTGTTTAGGGTTGCCAAGTTTCAGCTTAAGTCATGTGCCATTGGTGCACTTCTCTGGATCTCCAGGCAGGAAGACAAATCTCAAGGTGAGCAGTCTTGTTTGCTTCTGGGATGGCTTGAAGGCCTGGACACCCATCACCATCCATTCCACATTGACATTGGGAGACCTTGGTTCTTTGTGCAGTGCTTCCATAATGCTGGTATAGAAGAAGGCAGGAGCAAAGGTAGAGAACTGATGAGATAGCAGGTGGATACCTATACTTGGACAGATTGTGCCATGGGGAATATGGCAGAAATAAAGCATTATGTACCCATTTCAACAATGATTGGACCCAAAGGTCCTTCCAGCTACCACCCTGCAACTCAGGCCTCCATGACATTACAAGGACGCACTCTGGGTCTCAAGGTGGCCCTAAAATCTAATGGAGTGTAGGATATTGATGACCTGGTAAACTTACACATTGTGTGACATTTATTTATTTGAAATATTTTACCTCATCTTTCTCCATAAAAGGACTTAAAGTGGCTTCCATCATTAAAAGAGAGATAAAAACAATAATTTATTCAAATATTTAAAAAATATTATACATTATATTAAAAATGTTAAACAAAAGCATTATTAAAACACATTAAAGCAATAAAATACTAATCATCCCTATTTTATAGCCAGTCACTAAGGAAAAGCCTGCCTGAAGAGAAAGGTCTTCATGTGCTTGCAGAAGGACAACAAAGATGGGAGGCAGATCCATAGTCTGGGAGCAACAACAGAGAGGGCCCTCTCTTGTGTCCCCACCAAATGCACCGGTGAGGCAGTAGGACCAAGAGAAAGGTTTCTCCTCATGAACAGGCTCATAAAGGAAGACACGGTCCTTGAGACAGCTTGGGACCAATCTGTTCAGGGCTTGATAGGTTAAAAACAGCACTTTGAATTGTGCCCTAAAACAGATTGGCAGCCACTGCTGTAATGGGGTGTGCGTGTGATGTGATCTGTGTTACCAACCTCAGTTAACAATCTGGCTGTGGCATCTGCAGTCTTTTGGACCTACTGAAGTTTCTGAATACTTTCCAAAGGCAGTCCCATGTAGAGGGTGTTGCAGTAATCCAGGCATGTGTCACCATGACAAGATCAGACCACTGATCAGACGTGTACATTTCTGCGCTCAAACTTCACTTCTTTCCTCCTTCTTCTAGATATGCAGTGATGTTGTTGTCTCCCTTTGTGAAACACTTAGCTATAGGTGCTTCTGACCAAATTTAGTTCTCTTCCTTCTGCGTTTCAATAAATGTCTTGTGCTAAAAAATATACGATTTAAAACTAAATAGGAGTCTCCAGAGCAGTTATTACTCTTTTTCAAGAGCCATAAACTCTGAATTAGCCCCAGCATAAATACTGATGGTATGAACATTCCTAATGTTAAAATACTAGCCAAGAATCCACAGCTTTGAAAACCCTTACTTTCTGTGATGCAAACGAATAATTTCTGAACCCTCGTGGAAGATGTTCTGTGTACCAAGATTACATTAAGGGGAATGGTTTTGTTAATTCTGTCTTGAATATCATAGTATAAGATTACAACACCCTTCTGTGTCCAGTATAATAAAGAATCCACCATCCACTGTAAAGTCTTCGCCATTACATAATCAAAATGTAGACAAATTGATTCCTTTTTTTTTACCCTGCACATTCTCCTCATTTTAAGCTGTCTCGTGAGATATCCATACGAGGAATTTTCAGATCCTATGAATTTCCTCATCTCAAGTGTGAGGGTGATACAACAAGTGCTTTCTCTTCAGGTCAAGGCTGTTGCAATTCACACAAAGTGCCTCTAGCTTTGCACTCTACGTCAAACGAGTGTATTTTGTTTTTATGAAGCAAAACAGGCATACACACAGGCTTTTTACAAAGATGCAAACCAATTCAGTGCTACAGATTCTTAAATAATTTTTGAGCAGTTGTCGCAGTTTTGCACAAGTGCAAAGTGTGATATTTGTGCAAAACCCCTGTGTCAATTTCATCAGCCAATATTGACCTCTCATAGGTTCAATAAAAAGAAAAGGTTGTTTTACCTTCTTTTTGTGCAAGGACAAGATAAATAATGATGCACAACCTTACCATTTGCCAATTTATTATGCTGTGACTGCAAATATTCCATGTCATTTGTTGTCAAACCATGATGCTGAGAAAGAGGCATGAGATACTTTGGCTGTTCAAAGATTGGCCTTAAGGGGAACACTGGATTCCTCGTGTGCACACAAAATACCATTAAAAACTAAGTACCCATTAAAGGCTAAACCTAAATAGAGACCTAACCCTTTTGCTAACCTTGAATACATTGGCAGTCTTGTGAAAAGAGGAAGTTCTGTGTAACTCAGTGAATGAAAAGCTTTTCAAAAACATCATGGTGTTTGAGAGTCCCTCTAGATTAGTGCCTATATAGAATGACACTGGCTTTCCAAGATCTTTTCCATCCCTACCAGAATGCAGATGGCAAGAAATGATTCTATGATTTTTTTGGTATGGAAATAAAGTGTTTTGGTAACACTGCTTTGTTCATTCAACCAATGTTGTTGCTCTAAAGATAAAGCTTCATTTGACCAGACCCTTTTCATTGAGTGGTTTTGCAAAGGACACCATGGAACTGTGGTTCTTCACTGGTGATGCAAATACCAGTGGTGGGAAGTGGAAATATTCTAAGTTTTCCATAACAATTCCCAAATAATCACTGTTCTTCCATCCAGATGTCTTCCTACAAGTATGTCATGTCATTATTTTTGTATTTTACAATTACTGTAGTGGTAGTATTTATAATTGACAATGTTCTTACCAACTTCATTAGTGGAACTATAATTTTGGTTTTTGTGTTTACTTGTATTAATACTGCTGCATTTTTTCATGCTCTTAAACTTACTGCCTGTCTGCCTGTCCATCTAAAATATTCTTGCTCTCCCCTTAAGGAAGACCCAAAGCAGCTTGCTCCATTAAAAAATAATATTTAAAGTTAAAACAGTAAGTATACAAATACTAAAAAGGATAGAACAAAGAACACGAAAAGTAAACAAAAACAACACCAAAAAAAAAAAACATTCAAAGCAGTAAGGCACAACCACTTGATTTGAAAACCCCACTTTAGTATACATTTTAAGGGTCAACTGAAATCCAGTCCTGTAGGCATCCTTCCGTCTCGAGAGACTACGGTAATGTGCTCTGAATAGAGATCTTGGAGTAACATCTAGTGTGGCTGAGAAGGCCAATTCGAGAGTGACAATCCCTTCCACACTGAAGACAAACACAACCTGTCCCCTGTCCAGCTCCCTGATTTGGCTGGTTTCAGGACTGCCTCTTTGCCTCGGCCTGCTGGACAAGTGTCTCTTCAAAATGGGAGAGGCCACACTGCACTGCCTGCCTCCAGGCTGAACGCTGAGATGTCAAGTTTTCCCATCTGTTGAGGTCCATTCCTAAGTCCTTCAGATCCTGCTTGCAGATATTCTTGTATCGCAACTGTAGTCTCCCTCTGGGGTGCTTTCCCTGCACTAATTCTCCATACAGGAGATCTTTTGGAATCTGACCATCAGCCATTCTCACGACATGCACAAGCCAACATAGATGTCACTGTTTCACTAACGTATGTATGATAACAATTCCAGCTCATTCCAGAACTACACTATCTGGAACTTTGTCCTGCCAGGTAATGCCAAAAATGCGTCAGAGACAACGCATATGGAACATGTTCAACTTCCTCTCCTGACATGCACAAAGGGTCCAGGACTCACTGCAGTACAGGAGTGTAATCAGGACACAAGCTCTATAGAGCTGGATCTTGGTATATGCCATCCAAGATGCCATGCTCTACAGTAGAGCTGAGAATGCATGTACAATCTGCATTCTCAAATTGCATTTTAAAGTTTTGTTACAAGTTACATTCTTCCTGTCCAAGAAACAGCTCTGGGACATCTCCATGTTGACTTTTATTACATGGCTATGATGTTACTGTTTATTCAACCAAATTCCAAGGCACATATATCTGTCAACACATTCCTGACTTTCGTTTTAAATATTTAGCAGCATTTCTTAGCCTGCTTTGTTACTCGTATACTAAGTACCATGAACTTGGTTTTCTTTAGACCATTTTCATTTCCCAGAGCTGTAATGATCAATTTGGTCTTCCCAGCCATATTTGTTACGCTTGGGTCACACAAGATTGGTATACATGAGGAAGGAGTGGAAGAATGAGGAAGAACGCCTGGTCCTGGGTACGCAATGGACACTAGACCAATCCACAGAGAGAAGGCAGAGGAACAGTGGTCAAAGACAGAGGGTAGGTCTACCTATAGCTCAATAAAACAGGCCTCTGGCAGTGTCCATATGAAGGGCTGATCTATTTGGATTGTATGGATAGACCACGCTTTCCCTATCAAAGGAAAGGTCTATCTGGGGCTCAGTAGTCCAGGCCTCTGGGCTAGACAGAAAGTTAGATTACTAATATGTGCAACATGTTTTGTTCTTCTGGTTCTTATAGTGCTACTGATCCCCTGTGGAGGAGGGGAGATGTTGCCAAAGTGTGTGGTAGTGTAATTACTTTCTATATTATTTTCACGCGATGAATTACAAAGTGCTATGGGGATACATTTTGCCATTTTGGATGGATGGATGGATGGATGGATGGATGGATGGATGGATGGATGGATGGATGGATGGATGGATGGATGGATGGATGGATGGATGGATGGATGGATGGATGGATGGATGGATGGATCTTGGAGTGTCTCACTGCTCTCATATTTTAGTATTGAGAACCTTAAGAGTTGCATTATATGCTGCACAGAACTCATGGCTAAAAAAGGATCCTTGGATCTTGAAGACTTAGCAGGCATCCCCCTGAGCTCTGCTGATTTCCCAGTTTGCAAATTAGAACTGCAGAGCTGGAAGGGACCCTACAGATCAGTGTTTCCCAAGCCTTTTTCGCGTCACAACCCCTCTTTTATAATAGCCAAGCAACCTGCAACTAAAATGACCGTGACAACCTCTCCCCCCCCAAAAAAAAACCTCTTGCGACTTCCTTAGGGGTCCTGACCCCCCAGGTTGGGAACCTGTGCTATAAAGTCCAGTCCTTGTCAAGGAGGCACAGGGGGAAATTGAACGCCAAACCTCAGATACCTAAACCACTGAACTATCCCCCAGTTATCAAGGACTATCTTGCTTTGTTTTGTGATTGCTCATCCTAAGGTGAAATAAGGCTCTGCTTGCATTCTGAATTGCTTTGACGTGACACTAGAAGTGTATTGCCTTGCCAAAACACTAACCTTCTCTCCTTCTAATACCTCTCCAACTATAGGATCTATTTTGATCCTGAGTCAAGCTCCAGAGAGGAAGTGCGACACCAAGCACTGAAGGCACATTCCCAAGTTACTG
Organism: Pogona vitticeps; assembly: GCF_051106095.1. Lineage (NCBI taxonomy): Eukaryota > Metazoa > Chordata > Lepidosauria > Squamata > Agamidae > Pogona > Pogona vitticeps. The sequence continues at coordinate 25,034,023 of NC_135783.1, read as the reverse complement.
GCTGAACAGGGTCACAGTATATCCATGGGCACTTAGCAAGAAAGCCACAGCAGCTTCCACTGGCTGCATTTCCTAAACAGAAGACAATCTGCACAGTGTGTTGTGCACGCCCAAAGCAAAACACACTGCATCCAGTTCAAATGTTGGGGTGTCCTTTTGCAGGGAAAAGGAACACTGTGGTCAAAAACTACTCTGGACTTCAGAGTCTTCTTTGACTGAAACCCAGACTGGCAAGGCCTGAATACCAACAACCAAGCCATAAATCACATTTACTTCTAAATGTAATACTCAAGTTTAACAGCAAGAAGAATTTAGCAAGCAGTCGTCAAGATATGGCATAATTTATGGCTTCTTGATTTACTCTCCATATGACAAGGCAAAGCTGAAGTACTATTAGGAGCTGTTCTGACGTTATTTCTATGCAGATGCATGCATGTCTGTTATCCCAAATCTTATCTCCTTGGAGAACAGAATTTATTTTTACTTCTTCTGCTGCCTTTTCACCATTTGGCAATGGCATTTTGAATAATTAATAGGGAGTGTAGGCTATATATTATATATGAAATTTGTGTGGGAAGAGAAACCAATAGCACAATTACACAGTTGAAACAATCAGGTGAGGAATGGGAGTGTTGCACGTGGTAGTCACATGGTATTTGGAATGATGTGTGTGTCCTCTCGGGAAAACATTTAATCCATTTTTAAATTGTGCAGTATACATTTTAGAATTGTTGCATTAAATGTTTTGTCCTGTGCCCTCCCACCCGCATGCTGGTTGCCTCTTTCAGCTACTCAATACTGCTGCTGTGTTATTTTTAAAACATTTATTTATTTCAAAGTGGAATAGTGCTAGAAAGGAATGGCAGATAGGGAAAAAATTAATCAGAGCTTTGCCCTGCTCTTTCTCAGCAGCAGTGATGGTGCCATTCAGCCCTCCAGTGGGATCAGAGTCTCCGCAGCAGGCTCTCTTGCCAGCTTGCCTTTACCTGTTGGGCAGGAGCCACGCCACAGTTTGTAGGGAACACTGGCCAGTTGTTAAGCAGGCTTGGTATGCCTGCCTGGTCCCTGTCCACTGCAGCGCGCAGATCAGCTATCTGGCAGGCTCACCTGCCCACTGGTATGCTTCCTGCTGCAGCCGAGGCTGGACACAGACACAGAGTGTGGAAGGAAAGGGAGCACAGAAGGCACGCCACTGAGTCGCAAACCCCACAAACACAATTTGCACCAGAGGCATTCATGCATGCCACAACAATTCAAAATTGAGGGCGGGGTGAGATTTTCTGGAATGCTTTACTAGAAAGATTTGACACCAGAACAAAAACTCTTTCAGGGATTATACAAAAAGGGAAGAGTAGGGTAAAGTAAAGAGAAAAGGGTCACAGGAGTGAACACTAAGCAAACAGGTTAAGTGGACAAACAGGTTCAGGAAGACACTCAGACAAAAGTAAATAGGCGTTCGTTTCATAATACCAAATGCCTAAAAGGAGTAGTAAAGATTAGGTTTTCTCCTTCTAGATTTTATCAATGTTGAAGCCCTGCGGGAATTGGGGTAGGTGTTTCCCTGTTGGTCTTGAACTTGAAAATGACAAGTTATAACCCGACTGTTGCATGGGTTTCAAATATCTATCTCATGCAGACAGACACATTTTAATATTTATAAACTCCACCACAGATGTTTCTGATAACCCAAAGAAAATTTTCTAGATAAAACAGTGGCTGCTGTTTTGTTTGTCTATTTCTATGACACTTCTCTCCCCCGCCACCCCAGTTACAGGACTTAGGGCAGCTTACAAATGATTAAACATGACAAATTGTTATGCAGCACCCATATACAGACATAAGAATCTCCTAAGACTTTATACATTGAATTCCCACAATGCAACCAAGACATGAGGACAACAACATTCTCCAGCAGCTAGTATTCAGCACCATCCTGCCTCTGGCAGGTATATAGTATAGTATTTTATTCTCAAAGGAAAGAAAGAGGGGGAAATAAAAGTTTTGTTTATTTATTTTTAACCCTATCTATCTCCTTAAAAGGACTCAAGGCAGCTTTGCCTTGGTAAAATTGCAACATTTTTCTACCATTTTTTAATATTTCAGGCCTTTTTTTAAAAAAGTGGGGATTTTTTTTTAAAAGGCCTGACATTGTGCACACAGTACATTACAACCATTATACTATACTGTGTGCACAAAACCCTGTATTTTTCTGCAAAATGCAAGGTAGTTTCCACAAAAAAATAAATAAAGCAGCTTTATCACAAATACAACAACCGATATCTCTTTCAATCTTTGCCTGCATGTAGTGCTCTAACTGTGGGAGTTGCTGGCCACACAAAGCCAGTGCCAGAACTGCCACTTCAGTAAACTGTTGTGACAACGTTGTCAGTCAGAATATCTTGCATTAAATGTATATCATGAACATGGTACACTCCAAAGGCCTCTGCAAAATGTAACTTTTTTTTTGGCTAATACTAGTGCTGACCAAACAAAGGAGCTTTTTGTTCTTGGGAAGGAGTAAAGAAACTTGCATCAGTTCATATATATATATATATAACAGAGCTTAGAAATAACTAGTTACAAGTGATATAATTAAGTTTAACTAGTTGCTTTCAGGATGTTGACAGTGTAAAGCTTTGTTGCCAAGTTAATTTTGAGTATAAAAATAAACATTTCTGATTACTTTCAAACATTATTTTAAAATGGGTATTTAAAAATAATTCAAAGGCATTTTTCTCTTGAGTGTTATGCCATTTCTTATATCATGACAAAAAAAGTATTGCGTTTTTTCTTGGCTTTTTGTGTTTTCAAGGTGCAATATCAGAACTGGCCACTAGAAGGTGCTGGAGAGTGCTTTCTAGTATTTTTCTAGCCTGCCAATATAATGACAACACAGCATATTAATAATACACAATGCAACAAATTATTGAGAGCAGAGAAGCAGCAATAATGAGAATCTGCCTACTGCTAAGTAATGAATAATCCGCCCATTTCTGGGGAGAGAAAAAAATAACATGCCAAGCTCTACTTTCAAAGCTCTCCAGTTTAATCATGAGCTATATGAACTATTTATTTCTTAGTGTCTTTAGTCAACCACCACTGAACTTTGCTGGATGACCTTGGATTCTAAAATTATGAGAGGTCAAAAAGATACCCCACCAAACCCACACCTTCTTCATGCCATGCATGATTTTGCATACCTCAGCTATTTTATAAAGAGGTTGCCAATTCCCCTCCAGTGCTATCAGAATGAGATTTGCTATGTACATTCTGGATACAAATGTTCAACATTTTTTTAACTATTCCTAATGTATCCCCCAATGGAGGCACTAACATATTTTTCCCTACATTGAGCATGTCAGGTTGCCCTATGATGTCTCAGAATTTCTGTAGAAGATATGTTCCACTGGGGTTTTCCATTCTTTGTGAACAAAATATTCCTCTCTAGAAGATCCTTGGGATGAATGAAGAAATATTAAGATGTTGCTGTGTCTACTTATACAGAGGTAGCCCCTTTTGATTAAGCCAACACAAGGGACCCCACTGAATAATATCTCTGAGATTTTTGAGCATAGGGAGACCCTCCTGCAATTGCTGAAATAACGGTGGTAACAGAACTCAAGCAACAAAGTGATACGTTGGCCTAAGCCTTGGGAAAAGGAAAGACAGCCAATTTATTATGGCCCCTTGCTTTATCCTGTTTCAATTCATGTGAACGTTTCATTTGCTTTTTCACATGAACTGCCGCAGCATGGGTTAAATAGAGAGCTTGGTAGCCATGGTGTCAAGGAGTCTCATTATCATCCTTCAGAGAGTCATCTGGGCAAAAAAGAAAAATCCCTGTGAATTAGAGGCTGTTATACCAAGGATCCCTTTAGCCTGTGGCTTCAACAGAGCTCTCTTGTTCCCACTGCTCTCTGCTTTAATGTTTTAAGTCAAGTTTTCCTAACTGTGAATTAGGTTTACCATCAAGCTCCCTGAAATCAACAAAAAAGCACTGTCCCTGTTTGGATGGGTTGCTCTTGTCGATCCCTAGACACTTAGTCACAATAGCTTGATTGGGTTAACTTCTGGTACATTTCACTTCCAGGTACAGGCAGAAGTATGAGACCAGAATCCAGAACCTGAAATAATTACTGCTTTATAATACAACTTCCAAGATTCCCTATTCTACCTATGCTGGCTGGGACCTGTAGTCTAAAAAAGTCCTAGGACCTGTACTTGTTAAAAAAAAAAATAACAACATTTTGTAGCTGCAGATAATCCTCACATATAAATCTGTTCTTATGCTATAGCGTCGGAGATTTCGGAGAACTGTAGTTCAAAAAAGCAACATTTCTCTCTCTGGACAAGTCACATGTACAATCAAAAGCCTTTGCTGAAAAAGGAAAAGTTGTTACAAGCACGAAGACAATAAGATGCTGGTTCATGTCAAGCACGTTTAAGCTATTTTTCTTCGTTGTTCTATTATAATCAAATTGGGCATACTGTATATGCATTTCTTGCAAGGAATGCACTCATGGTCAATTCAGAAATAGTTACATACACAACGTTATCTAATTAAGTAAGGGCGCAGTCATACTGGTGACAAGAATAGTTTTGTTGTTGTTTAGTCGTTAAGTCATATCCAACTCTTCGTGACCCCATGGACCAGAGCACACTAGGCCCTCCAGTCTTCCACTGCCTCCCGGAGTTGTGTCAAATTCATGTTGGTAGCTTCGATGACACTGTCCAACCATCTCATCCTCTGTTGTCCCCTTCTCCTCTTCCCGTCACGCTTTCCTAACATCAGCGTCTTTTCCAGGGAGTCTTTTCTTCTCATGAAATGGCCAAAGTATTGGAGCCTCAGTTTCAGGATCTGTCCATCCAGTGAGCACTTAGGGCTGATTTTCTTTAGAATGGAAAGGTTTGTTCTCCTTGCAGTCCAGGGGACTCCTCCAGCACCATAATTCAAAAGCATCAATTCTTCGGCGGTCAGCCTTCTTTATGGTCCAACTCTCACTTCCACACATCGCTACTGGAAAAACCATAGCTTTGACTATGCGCACTATTGTTGCCAAGGTCTGCTTTTTAAGATGCTATCGAGGTTTGTCATCGCTTTCCTCCAAAAAAGCAGGCATCATTTAATTTCGTGGTTGCTGTCATCATCTGCAGTGATCATAGAGCCCAATAAAGTAATATCTGTCACTGTCTTCATATCTTCCCCTTGACAATTTTTGTCCAATCGTGTTCGACTCTAGGAGGCGGTGCTCATCCCTGTTTCCAAGCCATAAAGCCAGCGTTTTGTCCGAAGACAACCTTCCGTGGTCACATGGCCAGTGCAACTTAGACATGGAACACTGTTACCTTCCCACCAAGGTGGTCCCTATTTATTTACTTTCATTTGCATGCTTTCGAACCGCTAGATTGGCAGGAGCTGGGACAAGCGACAGGCGCTCATTCCATCGCGTGGATTCGATCTTACAACTGCTTGGTCTTCTGACCCTGCAGCACAGGCTTCTGTGGTTTAGCCCGCAGCGCCACCATATCCCTTAAAAATTGCTAACATGCACTGGATTATGGAGAAAGCCAGAGAGTTCCAAAAAAATATCTATTTCTGCTTCATTGACTATGCAAAAGCCTTTGACTGTGTGGACCACAACAAACTATGGCAAGTCCTTAAAGAAATGGGAGTGCCTGACCACCTTATCTATCTCCTGAGAAACCTATATGTGGGACAGGAAGCAACAGTTATAACTGGATATGGAACACCTGATTGTTTCAAAATAGGGAAAGGAGTACGACAAGGCTATATATTGTCCCACGGCTTATTTAACTTATATGCGGAATACATCATGTGGAAGGCTGGACTGGAGGAATCCCAAGCCAGAATTAAGATTGCCGGAAGACATGTTCTGAAGCTCAACATAAAAAAAAAACTAAGATCATGGCCACTGGTCCCATCACCTCCTGGGAAATGCAAGGGGAAGATATGGAGGCAGTGACAGATTTTACTTTCTTGGGTCCATGACCACTGCAGATGGAGACAGCAGCCACGAAATTAAAAGATGCCTGCTACTTGGGAGGAAAGCGATGACAAACCTTGACAGCATCTTAAAAAGCAGAGACATGACCTTGCAAACAAAAGCCCGAATAGTCCAAGTTATGGTTTTTCCTCTAGTGATGTATGGAAGTGAGAGCGGCCCATAAAGAAAGCTGATCGCCAAAGAATCGATGCTTTTGAATTGTGGTGCTAGAGGAGAGTCTTGAGAGTCCCCTGGACTGCAAGGAGAACAAACCTATCAATTCTAGAGGAAATCAACCCTGAGTGCTCACTAGAATGACAGATCCTGAAGCTGAGGCTCCAGTACTTTGGCCATCTCATGAGAAGAGTAGACTCCTTGGAAAAGACCTTGATGTTGGGAAAGTGTGAAGGCAAGAGGAGAAGGGGACGACAGAAGATGAGATGGCTGGACTGTGTCACAGAAGCGACCAACATGAATTTGACACAACTCCGGGACGCAGTAGAAAATAGAAGGGCCTGGCATGCTCTGGTCCATGGGGCCACGAAGATTCGGACACGACTAAACGACTAAACAACTAAACAACTACGAGGTCAGTAAAGAGATATAGAAACTCACTGATTATATTTCTAAAACTATGTAGATCTCTCTTACTGAGAGTTGCACCTGGACTCTTAGTAAACAATTCTATCAGCCTCCCCAAACTCCCAGGATTCCATCAGATGCAGCCACAATAGTGCAGTATCAAAGTACAGTGGTGCCTTGCAAGACCAATTTAATTCGTTCCGCAGTTAATGTTGTATTGCGAAAAATTCATCTTCTGAAACGCGTTTTCCCATAGGAATGCATTGAAATCCAAATAATGTGTTCCTTTGGGGGGGAAAAAGTCAGAACAAAGTCAAATTTGTCTTGCAAGTCATTAACCCCATTGCCAAAACCATTCGTCTTGTGAGTTTTTTGTCCTGCGAGGCATTCATCTTGCCAGGCACCACTGTACTATAATTGTGTAGTATTAGACAGATTCAGAGACAATCCAAGTGGAAGGTAGCTGTCTAATGAAACAACGGTTACATAAATTCTATATCATATATAATGTGTATGTATACATAGGAGCCATGAATGTGCATTAGAAAAACATTGGCAAGTTTATTTGGTTGAATTTGTTCATAATTTTAAAGGGCTTCCACATAAGACATAAATGGAAAGCACAGTGATGTCTTTATGTTAACATTAGGATTCCTTTCTTGCTGTGCTTCCTTAGTGAATTTATACATAATCATGGTCTCCCCAGTTCCATCAGTCCACTGCTGTTCAGTTGGTTGCTGTGAGGACTTCAAGTTGCATGCTATCCATAACTCTACAGCTGCATACCATTGCTGTAAAAGGTCTTTATGCAGGAATCTGGGGTCATTAGGTTCAAACTGATGAAGAAGCATCACTTAACAGTCTAACCTGCAGAAATTCCTGGGAGCAGTCCACAAGCATACTCCCAGATTCCAGCCCTGTTGAACCATTCCCTTCAAAGCTTGAAGGGTGAACTGCTCTGACCACAGAACCTTCCTGCCGTGTATTATTGGAACAGGACATTTTAGCACCTTAGGTAAAGAACAAAATATCAACCCCTTGCCATTCCATGTACAAAAGCCTTCTTTGACTTTTTTGATGGCCACATCACCAAACTGCATCTACCACACATGTTCCACTGACATCTGGCTGCTGCCTCCCAGCACCTGTCACCTGAGTTGACCCATTTACTCTGCCTTGTAGCAGGTCTAGCCTCTTGAGTATGATTTTGATGTATTAGATGAAGCTTTGCAAGAGTGTGGTATCATCTCCTGAGGATTTTGTGTTTTTTCTTCTATTCATGGGGTCACCGAAGTATTCTTGTCCCAAGCTATTTGGCAGTTTGACTGAGCTCACTCTTGGTTTAAAAGAAAGAAAGAGCAGATTCAGAAGCATAACACGCCGGCCTTGTGTTCCCTCTCTCTCCACTTTGCTAACATACATATGCAAATATTAGTCTTGTGCAGCAAAACCAAGAAACCATCTTCTTGTTGCAGAGTTTTGAATTTTGGTTAAATTCCTCTAGTTGTGCACCAGAAGTGCAGGGATTCACAAAACAGAATTAGTTTCAAGTTCCCTAGAGTAATCCACCCCCTTTTTCTTGTCAACTGGCACTTACAGTCTCAATTGATAGAAATTAATTGAGAAATTAATAGTGAAAAGAATAAAAGCTTTCATTTACTCACAGTAAATAACAGATAACAGCAAGCTAAAAACATAACTCCTTTCAACAACAGTCCTCAACAGACTCACTGACTTCCAACGGACTATTGATCAGGAAAGAAACAAAGCCACAGAGCGGAGATGTATGGCTCTCTTTGAACTCAGATGCAGGAAAGGAACAATTGGCTACTGCTGGATAGATTGACAGCTACTACAGTCCAGAAAGATCTCTCCCAGCCACATCTACTAGAGGCAGCATGTGAGGTTGCAATAACTCCAACACTTCTAGCATCTTAAAGACAAATGAGCTTTATCTCGCATGAGCTTTTGTGAGCTACAATCTACAAAATGTAATGCAAGACAAAACTTATTAGGCCAGTATTCTCTCGCACCAATTGGTTCATGCAATTGTCAGTTGTGGGAGTGCCCTAACAAAAGGTTACTGCAAGGAGTGTCTGCTAAGTCCTTGCACACTCATGCACACTTGTTCTGTTCAATGAGATGAATTCTGGCTTGCATAATGGCAAGTCAGAGCTCCCATGGAGCCCTATGGCTCTGGGGCATTACATGCCACAGTGCCAGAAATGGCTCTGACCTTAGCTACCACAAAGCTCTTTACTGCTTTATATTCAAATAGGGAATCTTTTGATTTTTCTGCGCAAATCCATTGCCTCTATTTGCAGGTGACTGTGGCCAGATAAGGATGTGGGGATTTGTTTTTTACCTTTTAAAAATAAAAACCCACAACTACATTAACAGACGCTGGATTTTAGACCCTGTTGTTCCTTTGATTTGCAAAAGGCCCTCTGCTTCCACGTTGTACCAAAGCAAAAGAAGTCTGATCAAAAAATGGTCCTGAATTGGTTGCTGGCAAAAAAGACATCAATTAAACATGCAATAATTTCTCGGGGAAAACACATTTGCTAAACCCCAAAGTTAATAATCACATCCTGGGGGAAAGAGATATCATTTTTATGAACAGCTCTCTGAGAATCAGTAAAGTTTAGACAGGAATGGGATTGCAAAGAAAAATAAGGACAGGCAAGTGGGGGGGGGGGGAAGAAACCTGTCTTCTTTGTTACTATTTAATTCTGTTTTTTTCCACAACCCTGCAGTATAATTCAATATGTCAGGAAAGTGGCAGCTTTCCCTTTGCTCCAGCTTTTATATGCTCATATTATTCAGCTTTAGAGACAACGGGGGAGGAAGCTGAAGCGAAAACAATAACACCAACATTTTCACTGCTCAAATTAAAGGAGTAAACGAACAAGCCTCTTCAATGTGTCATGGAAGAAGCAGAGAACACAACAGTCAAAAAAGTTGGCAAGAATTAAATCCTTCACCCACAGAGATTTGGAAAATAGAAAATTTTAATAATGATGATGATCTTAGAACTGCAGAGCTAGAAGAGACCTTATGGATCATCACACCCAGCTCCTGTCAAGGAGGCACAGGAGGGACTTGAACTCATCACCTCTGGCTCTGCAGCTGGAGACCTAAACCACTTAGCAATGCAGCAGTTCTTCCACTGAATGAGCGGTGAGGTATTTTCTGACATCCAATGAATTGAAGGTTAGCAGTAGACATATGCTGAGGATGTTAAGGAACATCTTGGGTATTTCCTGAAATACTGAAAATTCCAACATCTCCACTAAATGTGCATAATCTCCTGACAGATACAGTATGTAACATCTCTGCAGCATAGTCTGCTGAAACATGGCAGACCACCGTTCCATCTCCCCCACCAAAAACATTATGGGGGCTGAGATGAAAAAAGTACCCCTGTGGCAATATACAAGAAACATACAGCTTACAAAGGAATACAAATGCAAAGAAATGAGGGATATTTCCCTCAGTTTTGCTCTAGCAACGAAGTTTGAGATTCACATTCCTTGTTCAGAGTGGGAGAGTGGTCCAGAGTGGGTTAGGGAAGTTCACTTCTGCCAACTCAGTCCATAGCTGGATCCAAACATATGTATCTGATTATGAGGTAAATACCCAGGATGGTGTAGCACAGTGGTTCCCAAACTTGGGTAATCCATCTGTTCTTGGACAGCAGCTCTCAGAAAATCCTACCCAGCATGGCTGGCGGTGAAGGCTTATGGGAATTGCAGTCTAAGAACACAGGGGCTACCCAAGGTTGGGAACCATTGGTGTAACAAATTGACAGACTTGATTCCCCATTTGGCCACGGAAACCCATTGGGGAAAGGAGTGATGTGGAACTGGTAAAACAATCCCTTGTATATCTCAGTTACCTTGAAAGCCTGATTAATAGTAGTTGCATGCCATCAAGTCAATTCCAACCTATAGCGACAGTTTCCAGGGTTTTCTATGTAGAGAATGCACAGACGTGGCCTACCATTCCCTTGTCCTAGGGCAGGGGTCTCAAACTCAATTTACCTGGGGGCCGCTGGAGGCAGAGTCTGGGTGAGGCTGGGCCACATCACATTTTCCACCAAGCAGAGCAAGAGCCCGAGGAAGCCGCCCAAGAGTTTCCTTAGTCCGGCTGGGGCTCCGAGGAGGAGGAGGAGGGGCGCGCGAGCCCTCATCGCCGGCCACGACCCCCTCCGGCTCTTTCTTCACTACCACCACCACCAACAACAACAGGACAAAGAAGCGGAGGAGGGAGCGCCGGCGACCACCTAATGGAGGAAGGAGGGCACGACATAAAAATTTTTTTAAAAGCCTCCCAGAATCGCCTTGCCAAAGGAGAAAAGCCCCCACCGGTACCCGCAAAATTAAACAGAATGGGGTGGGGGCCCCACAGGTATGTGCGCATGCACATGCACACACACACACACACACACACACAGAGGTCCAGCAACCTTCCTCTGAGGGCCCCCCTCAAAAAAAGGCACGCTCAGGCAGGCGGGCTGGCAGGCTGAAGTTCCGGATGGAGGGAGGAAGAGTTTTTTTGACTCTTGAAAGCAGAGGATGCGTGGGCGCTTCAGGGAGGGAGGCAAGGCGGGGGCCACAAACTCTCATCCGGTGGGCCGCAAATGGCCCCCGGGCCACATGTTTGAGACCCCTGTCCTAGGGCATCCTGGGACCGCAGGCTTTCCTCTCAGGAGGTACAGTGGGGAATTGAACTGCCAACCTCTGGGCTCTGCTGCCAGATACCTAACCCACTGACATATCCAGCCAGCTTGAAAGCCTTAGTAAGGTCACTATAAGCTGATTCTGACTTGATGGCACATAACAACAAATGTTATCAAGAGTGTTCCCCATTTTCCTTTTGAGGCTCCAATATTCTTGCTCCTTCTTTTGCCTATACTATTAACAATGCCAATAAGAGAAGATTAAATGTCATAGCCTTTGCCTTTTAAAACCAGTCTGGTCAATTTTGAGATTTAACATGAATCACTGCAGAATTTCAACATCTGGACTTCAAACCTGATAAAGGTCAAACCCTTCGAGGTTCTTAGGTATGATTGTCCAGCTTTCTAAAATCTGCAATATGTTCTGTCTTCAGAAAATAAATCCGTTTGAACCTTAGTAGACTGAAGTTACTGAACATCTCCATGACTGGGCCCAAGTCTTGAATCATAACTCTATTCCTGCTTTTCTTTTGACTTATAAAAATACGAGAAAGAAAGAAGTGTGAGGCTGAATTCTGCCAAAGAATTTAAACCACCAGTCAAAGGATTTTAGTGAACCAGACATCTTTACAAGTCAGTGCAGTCATCTCTTTCTGAGGGGCCATATAATTGGCTTCAACAGCTAATGGATTTGTTTATATGGACAGCTGACTTCTAAGATTAATAAGCTGCAGAACTGTCTCGTGTCTGTCTCATGTGGTGATGCATTATTCATGCAAGCAGAGCTAACAGAAAGAAAAAGGCAGGTATTCTTTAGAGGTTCTTACAATTTTGGCCTGATTCATGAAGTCTTAACCTATGCAATGTTCAGAATATGAAATGGCTCACCAGATATATCTTGTTCTTCGCAGTTCCCCAAATAATTTGTGGTGGTACTCAGCAGATACTGTAGTTTTGAGCAATTTGACAAATGGAGTGCGAATTTGCATACAATGTCTTTTTCATAAAGTGTCAATAAAGACCAATGTTTTCTTCACATCAGCAAACATAACATTAATGGAAGAAACACTCAAATAAAAGAAAAGTAGTCAAAGCTATGGTTAACTGAGTCTGCAACAATTTTGAATTAATTTTAAAAGTTCTGCTATGTAAAGTGGAATGGATGAGTTATTGTTGTTGTAGACAGAGTTTCCATTAGGTCTGATGGATATTATTCAGTCAGACTTGGCTTTATAGCTCTTGACTACTTGTGTTACATTTATCAGCAGATCTCGATCCACACCCTTTCTTCTGAGTTTATTGTTACCAGAGAAAAGTGCTTTATAATTACCTAATTGAAAATGTTCCAATCCAGTCCATGTTAGTTTGCTTGCCTCATGTATTATAAGTTTTAAACTTTCTGTTCCTTATTTTACAACCTTGAGGTTGACTTGATTCAGCCTTCTCACATTCCATGTTCCAGTTACATGCATTATGCAGCACTGGACATTCCTTTTGCCTCTGTGTAAATCAGCAGTTAAGACATCCTTTCAGCTTTGATCCAGCTGCTTCATTAGATATAGTGCTATTTGTTACTTATCTTTTGTTCTTCCCCAGAGTAGTTGATCAAGAGTCTTCTGACGTAGAGTCTCTTCTTCCAGTTCACTTTCTCTCTGTCTCTGTTTTGGCTTGTTATCAGAGTGGTTTTGTGGTATAAACTATTCCAAAGTTGTTTACCATTGCCTTCTGCGCAGTGTCAATAAAAGCCATCTTGCGTGTTGCTGTCATAAAATTATAGAAGAATGAAGTTGGGAGGGGCCTATAAAGTCTTCAAGTCCAAGCCCTTGCTCAGGATATTTGGTACACAACTCTCTAATTTTCTCTTGAATGTCTCCAGTGTTGGAGCACTCACCATCTCCCAAGGTTTGGTTCCATTGTTGTACTATTCTAACAGCTGGGACATTTTCCCTGATATTCAACCAAAGTCTGGCCTCCTGTAACCTGTGCCTATTATTATTCCAGTGTTCTGCACTCTGGAATGATTAAGAACAGATCCTTCCCCTCATATATGTCACAACCTTTCAAGTGTTTGAAAAGTTCTATCAGTTTTCAGTCTTCTTCTCTTAAGGCTAAACTACGTAAGATGTTCCTCCAGCATCACCTCTTCCTAGTGCTTCTGTCCAGTAGGTAAGTAAGAATTGATCCAAATACCATAATTATTGTCATTATCAATTCTCTTCTGCTGATATGAACATTAATTCCTGAAAAGGATGGGTGCATTTTAGTCTGGTATCGCAGCTATCACCATTCTATTTCCTAGGATGCTAGGAAACTAGATTTGTAATTGAATTTAGCCTCCTGACAATATTGCTCTCAATCTCCCTGATGCACTCAAACCTCCTAACCACATTAAGTTTTGCCTACAAGAGGGGAATATTTCTCTTTATATCTATCATCTGTAAATGTGGATCTGTATATATCAATTACTATATATAGATTTCATTTCAGTCTGAAATCTCTTTTGTTCAGTGTTGAGTCACATGTCCTGGCTTGTTCCTAGAGTCCCTGTTCAATCTATTACCCATTTGGACTGTCTTCTCTAATGCTTAAAGTAGACATGAATGAAACTGAATATTCCCTGTAATTACGTATTCTCCATACTATAATGTCATTTCCTCACTGAGCCACGGCTGAGCAAGAAGACTTGCAAAGTGTTTCCAATGGCAAATCACTAAACAAAATGCACTAAATGCAAGCTAGATGAGGAAGAGCATGTGTTATGACAAACAGACCTCTTTTACCACCGAGGGAGCACCTCTATGCTAAACATGCTATGCCATTTGACCCAGTGTAAGCAGAACACGGAGCTGTTTCTGCTTGCCTCAATTTTTCTTTCTGGGTGGCCATATAAATTGAGGGGAAAGATATTTGAAAGATGATGGTGATGTGGAGAAGGGCAATTTGATTAAGCTTCTCCCAAAACAGATAACATCTGGAATTGATAATGCCGCATTTGTTGATAGCCACAAGCCATCACTGTTTATAGATCTTCATTTCAGTCTCTGCCAAAGCTTGGAAAAACTATATTTTCAGACTACAGCTCCCATGATCCTTAGCAGAATGGCCATACAAGTAACTTCCCCGAGCTTTCCTCTCTGCTCCTAGAAACTGGGGTCCAAACAAGTAAGTTTCCCCATCTCTGCCCTCTGTTCCAGCGCACACTCTTTGACAGTCCCTTGCTTGATCCTGTTCAGCTCCAGTAAAGCAGGCTCTCTTCTTTGTTCCCCTGTTGTTTAAAAACAAAAAACAAAAAAACTCCGGCCTTCCCGGCCCTGCCATCACAACCAGCATCTTTGCCAGCCAGCAAATTACAGCTCAGCGGCCTTTTCTAAAAATAAAAAAAAAAGTCTTTACAGTTCTACCGTGACACATCACAGAGCCATGCCAGAAATGGGTCAGGTTACATAGCACTCTAGTGTGCCAGAGGTCTTGTGACATGACGTAAGGGGGCTGCAAAGGAATGGAAGAGCTTTTAATGTAAAGAAAGGCAGCTTGGAAACGTTAGCCTGGAAGGAAACCATTGTTCCTGAGGGTGGGGGATGGGAGGGACTGGTCTTGTGACTCCCCCTCTCTCAGTCTCTCTCTCTGCCCTCCCTGCCTCACTTTAATTTTCCCTCCCCACTGCCTATCTTCAGACAAAGAGGCCGTAATAAAAAGTATCCTTCCTTCTAAGTATCTACCCTTCAGGCCACAAATGTGACACGATTTCATGGGTTTTCTGACTCATGGGCTGAAAATTATGTACAGCATTTCATCATTTGCTGAACCACACTTAAATGAATGCACTTCCAGCAGTTTCACTTATCAGAGTCCAGTGGACGTACATTCTAGCAAATACATTTGGCTTCGCATTTTTGGTTGGACGACTAGGACAGGGACCTACGTTCAGGGAGCAGAGATGGGCACGAAACACTGGTTTGGCGGTCCGTGCCAGTTCGTTTCACAACCAAACAGGTGTTTGGTGTTTCTCAGCCCACCTCCTCCAGCCAGCAACCATTCGGAGCCAGCATCCAGAGGAGACAAGGCAGGTAAGTCAGGATGCTGCCTCTGAGTGGGGACACACTGGAGGAGATGGCGCTGGGAAGTGGAAAACCAACTGGCACGAATCTCTGGATCAGGGAAGAGAATGAGAGGGGACTTGTTTGCATACACTTATTTTCAACATGATGGCATAAAAACTGTTTGAAAACCTTTCTCTCTCGAATTGTAAAATAAGGAACAAATAGCAATAGCAACACTTTTCCAAGATGCCCATATATTACCCATCCCCCTTGTACCAAAAGAAGCAAAAACATAGAGATGGGGTGAAAGGAGAACATTAGAGTAAATATCTAAAGTAGGGCTGGCTTGAACAGTTTTCAGTTAGTGTGTGCACTCTTTGAGGCCACCTGAAGCACCTCCCCAAGACCCTACAAACTCCTCTAGATGTCCCATGGGAAACAAGAACTATATGCCAGGAGAGAGAGAGAGAGAGAGAGAGAGAGAACTGAGGCAAAGTTGAGGTCGCAGCCCTCCAAATATTTACCACAAACTCCCCAAAAGCTACACCAGAATATATTTTTTTTATTTAATATCGAAATCTCTAGCTCATAATTTTTGCAAAATTTTGTTAACACTTTCAGAAATGGAGCGGCCTTCTGGGGGTCTGAGAGAAACAAAAGTGCTCTCCAGACCCTCCAGAGCTGACTCCTGATCTACACGTGTGTGGATAATATTGTACTCGTACGGATACGGACTGATTGACTGGCTGATTGGATTACTGTCTCACCTTTCACACCAAAATGGGAGTGCATGGCAGTTCCCCATAATATTCAATGAAGAGAGTATGCAAGATCAATGGTCGAAACAGAACTAAATTTAAAGTACAATTAAAAACAATCAAAATGACAACTGAGAAACGCATATCTAAGAAAAGGAAAGCAGCTAACTGCCTGGCAGCAGTCACTCATGCACTGGTAACAACCAGAGTGGACGACTGCAATGCGCTATACGTGGGACAGCCTTTGAAGACGGTCCTACGACTGCAACTGGCACAGAACCGGGCTGCACGGCTGGTAAGTGGTGCTGCCGCACAGACTCATATCACACCGGTTCTGAAAAATTTACACTGGCTGCCGGTTGCTGCTCGGGCCCAATTCAAAGTGCTTAGAACGGCTTAGGACCTGGTTACCTAAAGGACCGCCTTCTTCCACATGAGCCTGCCCGTCCTCTAAGATCAGGCCAGGAGGCCCTTCTGAAGGTGCCATCCCTGAAAGAGGTGAGGGGGATGGCATGTCGAAATAGGGCCTCCTTGGCTGTGGCCCCCCAACTTTGGAATGCCCTCCCTATAGAGATCCGCCTGGCTCCAACACTCTTGGCTTTTCGGCACCAGGCAAAGACCTTTCTGTTCAGCCAGCATTTTAATTAAACAGTATTCCCTAGCTGGCCACAGGAGCAGCAGGACTTATTAATTTTTAATGTTTTAAAAATTGTTTTAATATACACCACCCAGAAGCCACTGGTAATGGTGCAGCTAAAAAATATTGCAAATAAATAAATAAATAAATAAATAAATAAATAAATAAATAAATAAATAAATAAATAAATAAATAAATAAATAAATAAATAAATAAATAAGGCTATGCCTGAATTAAAAATCCTCTACCTGCCTGTAGAAAGACAACAAGGAAAGGACTAACAGAAGATGCACCCCCATAAAATGCACCCCCATAGAATTTCTGAAATGAGAAAAAGGCCTCTCCTGAACTTCTCAGAGGCCAATTAAGCTTCTTGGGAGAATTGGACCCAATTTGCATAGGGCCTTATAGAAATAGAATCAGGAAACAGCAGTAGCCAGTTAAGCTGTTAAGATGGATGCTTTGGGAATGATCTGTATACTGGATGGGCAAGCTGAAATGAAGGATGGTTGTTGTAGGTTTTTCGGGCTGTTTGGCCGTGTTCTTTAGATTTTTCTTCCTAACATTTTACCAGTTTCCGTGGCTGGCATCTTCAGAGGATAGGACTCAGAACTCTGTGCTCTGATGCAGTTTGTGGGATAGTTGAGTACAGTGGTGCCCCGCTTGACGACGATAATGCATTCCAGCAAGATCGCTATTAAGCGAAATCATCGTCAAGCAGAAAAAATGCTCATTGGAATGCATTGAAAACCGGTCAATGCGTTCCAATGGGAGAAATACCTCATCGTCCAGTGAAGATTGCTCATAGAGAACTGCCAATCAGCTGTTGAAAATCGCTGTAATGCGAAGCTTCCATCTGGAAAACAGCCATTTTGAGAAGGGAGGGAAGCCATTTTGTGGAACCGGAAAGCAGCCATTTTGAGAAGGGAGGGAAGCCATTTTGTGGAACCGGAAAGCAGCCATTTTGAGAAGGGAGGGAAGCTATTTTGCGGAGCTGGATAAATAGGCTCCTAATCAATGTAAAGCGGATTTCCCCCATTGGAATCATCGTTTTGCGATATCAATAGCGACCGCAAAAATGTCATCATCAAGCAATTTCAATGTCATGCGGGGTAAGCGTCTAGAGGGGCACCACTGTATTTGTTGCTGTGAGATCATCTTTTTGTCCTTTTCAGGAAATTGGGTGATTATGGTGATCAGCATGTTTTTTTGTTGTGGGTGTATTGTTGTGATAAAGGGGAGAGATGATCTGTGACTGTGATTTATGGGTGTTGTTAGCTGGCCTTTTATGTGCAGTGAGCATTGGTCCTTGTGACTGGGTAGAGTTCATTGACCTTTTGCAGGGTGTGTTTTTCAGTGCTGGGAGCCAGGCTTTATTGAGTTTTAGACTTTCTTCTATTTTGTTGAAGCTCTGCTGGTGTCTGTGGATTTCAATGGCTTCCCTGTGTAGTCTAACATAATGATTGCCGGTGTTTTCCAGTACTTCTGTGTTTTGAAATAGAATTTCATGTCCAGCTTGTTTCCGTGCATGTTCAGCTACTGCCGATTTTTCCGGTTGTTTTAGTCTGCAGTGTTTCTCATGTTCTTTGATTCTGGTGTGGATGCCGAGTTTTGTGGTTCCAATATACATCTGTTTTGATTATTATTAAAGAAATAGATGGCCAATTCCCTTTCTTGGATGTCATGGTCATACACAAACCTGACCTTCTATTGGGACACAAGGTCTACAGAAAACCCACCCACCTAAACAAAAACTCCGACCACCACCCACAACAAAAGAGATAATCAAAACACTGATAGACCATGAAAATCGGAACTATGAAGCTCAATTTCTCAGCACCGAACTCAGCCATCTGAATTGGGCCCAAGCAGTCAAGCATTACAATTTTAAGTTTTTTTATGCACAGTCTTAGCTGCTACATTACAAAGGAACACTGGAGCAAATTTCTCAAATTCTATGAAGGCTGGAACTCTGACCTATTGTTACTTGGAATTAAGCATCACTGAACTCAGCAGGGCTTAATTGCCCATAAAGACCATCAGATAAAGTTACACAGTCACAAACACTTATACAGTGTAAAAAGAGTATAGATATTCCAGAATGCCACACTTGATTTCATAGCCTTTTTTCCACCTTAAAGTTGGATCCTATATTTTGAGTGATGGCGTTGCTTTGAAAAGAGTTGAAGTGTACTCACTGTGTGCATTACAGGGGCCAAGGGGGGCACAAGGAAGAAAACTTTCTTGAAGCATTTTCCAAGTATTACCAAGGCAATTCGAAGATGCCATTCTCTTCCGGGGGGGGGGAGGAAGGAGAGAATAGAATAAAAATGCAACTTTTGCCCCTACGATGCTTTTCTGAGGGGAACTCAATGTGGTGTAGTGGATAGAGTGACAACTTGAGACTTAGGAGGCCTGGGTTCAAATCCTCACTCAGCTATGCAACCGGGGGAGTGGAACTAGCAAAACTACTCCTTAAATGCCTCATTTACTTTGAAAGCCCTTGTAGGGTCGCTATAAGTCAGTTCTTATTTGACGGCATGTAACAACAACAGTACTTTTCTGCAATTGTGAGGAGTCGCAGAACAAGCCAAAGCAAGTTTTCAGAGAATGTTATGTGGCATTTCATGCTCATCCTTCATATTTATGTTCAATATTACCTCAGTTGTCATACTTCAGCTTGGATCAAAGCCACCCACCCACCGCTCTCAGCAACCAAGATTAGTTGATTATATAATAACAAGGCTTGTTTACCTTAGAAACCTGTGCAAATATATATTTTTCTCCTTACTCAAAACGTCTACTTTTATACCTCTTAGCAAAGTGCTATCTTATAGATTTTACTTCAGGAAAAAAACATTACATTTATTTAAAAAATCCCCATTAAAAAGTAAAATGATCATGAAGCTCAAATAGGTTCACACAGCTGTGGAAGTAACAAATGACCCAGTGTTTCTTGCTTTCTGACAGGTTTTGTTCTGTAATCTTTTCTCTGGCAGCTGTAGTGTCCTGCGAGAAGGAAAGTGGATAGATGGGACACTTGTCTACATGTTCCCAAGGCTACCCTCCTCTGCCCTTCAAATTATCTCCATCAGTAAATTATTTAGCTTCTTTTGTCACTCCTGGCCACTGTGTGAGATACAACGGTTGCTTATTTAACTCCAAATATAGCTGAATCTCTCTGTAAAGAAAGGTAATTAGCAGAAATGAGGAACCCAAAGTTGGCCTGTTGGGTAAAATTTCGTGTCTTTTATTCGAATCAACGGCCCATCTCATACTGAGAAAGGTTATGAAAACTCGATGTTTGTCCACACTGTTGAGCTGTTTCAGTCATTTGATCTTGGATGACTTTAAAAACCTTGAAAGAATAAGAAGCACACTTATACCACAATTGTTACCTTCCATTAACCATTTTGGTTGGTGGAGTAAGAATACTTGTTTCTCTCAGGAAAGAAGAAGAAAATTGCTGCCAGAATGAAGATGACTTAACAGATGCAGTGCTGGGAAAGTATTGTTGCAGACTTTTTGAATTTTTGTTTTAAAAACCTCTAGCTGCAGAGCAGAAGTGCAGGAACTTACAGCACAGAACTAGCTTCAAGTCTCTTCAGAGTAGACCACCCCTTTTGCTTTTCTTTAACTGTCACTTACAATCTCAAGAGCTCATTCTGAAACATTTGGTAAGAGAATAAAGAATAAAAGGTTCCATTCGCCTACAGTTGAATAGATCAGTAACAGCATACTGTACAAAAACTGCTTAGATCAAAAGGCCTCAACAGAGTCGCTGCTGACTGCTTCCAACAGACTCTTGCAGACTACGTTCCCATAACTGCATGCACAACTGTCAACTACATAACTGCAGACTAAAAGAGAGGGAAAAGAGTCTCCTGAGCAGAGAGGTCTGGCTCTCTTTGAAATTAGAGGGAGGGAAGGAACAATTGGTTACTGCTAGACTGATTGACACTCACCGCAGCCCGGAAAGGTCCCTCCCAGCCAAACTTATTAAAGGCAGCATATAAGGTTGAAATAACTCCAACAAGTATTGCATTGGGCTTTCCACAGGTGGCTGCAGCAGCTGTCATAAATGCTAGCTGCTACACTCAATTGAACCATCCTTTTAAAAATAGAATATCATTCACAAGCAATGTTCCTTCTAAGCCAGGGGTGGGCAATTAATTTCTATAGGGGGCCACATGAAATGAACTGTGTTAGGGAATTAACTATGTGAGCGTTGTAATTCGTTCACCGCAGGAGGGAGGAGGAAAAAAACCCTGACACTGAGCTAACTCACCTGTCCTCCGTTCCCCCACGGTCTTCCTCTCCGACTGTCTTCTATCTCGCGCAGGCGACGTGATGCGTCATTATGTCGCCTGTGCAAGGATCACTTCCAGCCTCTTGAGCTGCAGGGTCCGCAGCTTGCGGCTCAAGAGTAACAGTCAAAACTCACAAGATTCCAGCATCGGACCTCGCAAGTTTTGCTTACTGCCGTGCTGGGTGACCGGAGCCGAAGCTCCAGCTCACTCAGCGACAACGGCCGGGCCGAACAGGAGCAAAGACTGGCAGGCTGGGCAGGAGCAGCTCGCGGGCCGTATGTGGCCCATGGGCCACACTTTGCCCAGGTCTGTTCTAAGCTGTGTGGCATTAGCTGCTCTTTTTTGTTGTTGTTGTTCCTTAGTCGTTAAGTCATGTCTGACTCTTCGTGATGCCATGGATCAGAGCACGCCAGGCCCTCCTGTCTTCCACTGCCTCCCAGAGTTGGGTTAAATTCATGTTGGTCGCTTTGATGACACTGTCCAACCATCTCATCCTCTATCGTCCCCTTCTCCTCTTGCCTTCACTCTTTCCCAACATCAGGGTCCTTTCCAGGGAGTCCTCTCTTCTCATGAGATGGCCAAAAGCTGCTCTTTAATTATATTCAGCTTTCCATCTGCAGAAACTCTGCCTCAGACATGAATGACCAAATAGGCAGCAACACTGGCTGCAGGTGCTCTGGACCAATGCAGCACTACGTAGCCAGACAGCTTAGAAGAAATGTTGTAGAATTTGTCCACACAGGCAAAGTTTCTACAGTAAATGAGCATGGTAAATGAGCACCTTTTCTGGAGGGGAATGGCGCTCACCAGTAGGCACATCTCCCTAACAACCACAAAAGCCATAGCTTTGAAAAGAAGCTTCTCTGGGAAAGTAATCCCAATAAATCCTTACAAAGCCACTTCCTTGCTCCAGCTTTGCTCCTGGAAGGCTTCTCACCCCACCCCAGTTTTTAAAACTAATTAGCAAAGTAATTAAAGGCTCAGCCTCAGAAATGTACTCATTAAAAGTGCTGTAGTGCTAAGGTCCATCTCCACAACAAAGCCTATGCAAGACAACACAGTCATCCCATGGAAGATTTTTAAAAAGCTCAGGAACAGGGAAAGACCATGGGTTTAAACAAATTAAACATCTGCTCAGTGGGGATCAAAAACCTGAAAGGGGCAAGGCTGCACCAGGTACAGTACTTTTGTCTCCATCTTGACACATCCAGAGTCTTCTCTGTGAACTAGGTCAAGGGAGAAAAGTACCCACCTCTATCCAAAGGATTCAGCCATCGCCAGTCAAAACAGGGGTCATCGTTTTCGTTAAACTCCACAATAATCTGCCGGTTCATTTTTCCTTTGTGTGGCTAATTATCTCGAACCTCCTCCTAAATAATTCAGACAAGAAGGGGGGAACATATTCTGAATATCTTCCCCCTTGGAAGGTAGCATCTGCATTTGAACACCTATGTGTATTTAATATGAATCCAAAATCCTAGGCTGAAGATTATGAAACATGCTACAGTAATAATATTAGAAGCTGGGATTGTCCAATAAAGCAGAATGGTAAGGAGATGCTAGACAGATACAAGAATTATCGGGCTGGTGAGCAGTTTATCTGGGACATCTCATAGATACAAGAGTTTTGAGTTTTTAGAGACAATTCTCTTACTCAGGTTTCAAATATATGTGAAAACCAATATATATGAACTCATGATGGACACCCCTATAGCTATCATTTCAGCACATCTCCACCCCATTACTGGCCTTAGGATTTGACCGCACTGGCCCTATACTGGCTTGTGCAGTATAAATAGGGTCACCTGAGGTCGAGGGGAGGAACAATATGCCATTTGGCATGATCCTCACATCCCAATGGTATATTGACCTTAAGCAACTCTTCACCTCCTTCGGCTGTCAGCTGAACACCTACCCAGCTCCTCTGTGTAGGGGTAAGGGGCAGTGAAATTATTATTTTTGCCTGTGATAGACTATCGCTGGTGCACTGAATCACTTAGATTGTTTCTGAAGAAAATTTGCCTTGTGTGCAGTGCCAGTCATGACATTGCCTGAAGCCCTGGTTTCAATCGGCACTTCAAAAGGCAATTTTAAAAAATTAATATAAATAATTCAATGCAACAGCAATGGTCTAACAGAGTAAAATAATAATAATTCCACCTCCTCTGCTCTTATGCAGAGGAGCAGGGGAAATGTTCAACTTGCTGATGCCCTGAAGGGGCTCACTTATTAAACCTCTTCACAATACCGGAAATTGACAGCAGAAGGAACCTTGCATCTTTGACAACTGCAAAGCTTGAATTCTGTCCATTCCCAATAATCTGAGAATGGGCTAACAAAAGCACACCAACCCTGCACCAAAAACATAGATGACTCAAAAAGGTGCAGGCTGGAGTGATCTGGGGACAAATTGTTCAATTTTTGAAATTATATCATTCAGTTGCTGGAAAAAAAGAGTGACCCAATCTTCCCCCACAACACACCGAGTACAGAACAAATACCCATCTGAACAAGCCCTCATTCACCCCAAAAAGAGTTTTAAAAAGCTGCCTGTGCTGTTTTCATGCTTCTGCACTGCATTTTAATTTTGTGCTTTATTTCACACAACAAATTGTTTCAGAAAGTTTCCCTTTTTGGACTACACCACCCAGAATTCCACAGCCAACATGGCCATTATCATCATCATCAAAACCACAAAAATTTTATCCCCAAATGCAGCATCACAGATTAATAGAAAACAGATCTAGGGATTAACTGAAAAATGCTGAGAATATTATTAGTAAGGAATAGTGGTGGGGCCTCAAGCATCATACATGAAGTTGAGAATACAGTATGAGGTTTTCCATGAGCATTCACTACAACAAACACACACATACCATCATGGCAGCTTATGATTGATTGCTTTCAATCCTACCACTTATCAGATAACTTTCCCCCCTCCGATCAGCAATACCGTTGTTTCATTTATTTATTTTAAAGGTATCATTTCTATATGGATGGGTTTGCACCATGCATTTATTAGGATGGAGAAAAGGGAGATAATTTGACAGATCTACTTCATGTCATTATCCAAAACATATAAACAACAACAAAAGCATGCTTCAGCCTTCTTCTTGTCTTAAAACAGGTTTTGACAATTGGTTAATAACCTTCCTGGGAAGCTAACTTCAAGAATCCACGTTTTGCATTGTCAGAGAGCTTGAGTTAACCTCCATCTCACTCAAAGAGTTTCTCATCAATTCCACTGTGAGGAGCAAAACAACCTCTTCTAGTATCTAGTCTTGCCATTCAAAGCCTGATCCAGGCTTCACCAATCTGAGCACCAATGTAAAAAAAGGGGGGGGGTATCTGTTTTCCCTTTCCATGTATCCAGTCTCTTTCTTATTCTTTGTGCATTTTCTTGGAGAGTTTCTGGGGCTCCGTCAGAGGGTCTCGCCGTTTTGCTGAGATATCTTTTAGTACTTGAACCCAAACTCTCATCAGTGGAGTACAGAAAAAGGAACATTGGCAGAGGGGGTGGAGAGGCACGAAAGAGAAAAGAGACCCATTTTGTCTTTGTGCAATCTCCATTTTTGGTTATTATAATGTGCTGCTCATGTTGCCCTCTGAATATCATGAATAATTCCAAATAATATTTTGCCCAATGAACTTTGCCCTTGCTTCCTGCTGATGTCATATGTGTGAGCAGAATGAGATGCTTGATATGGATTTCATGCCTCTGTAGAAGAATGTAGCACTTTCTGCTAATGGTTGTGTAGAGATATTTGAGGATTTCATTGGGTCCGCATTTTAAACTGAACTGGCCTAATGCATATTTTCCAGACTAATATGTGGATAAGAACACAGCTATCTTTTTAGAAATGTTGTGCTTTTTAGGAATTTTGCATTACAATCTTGCCCTAATTCTGCATTATAGTTCACAACTCAAAAAAATGAGTGACATGTAAGGTTAAATGCATGCAACAGGGCAATAAGCAAACTGCTTTAACTTTACAGTAGAGCTTCCAAATCATCCCAATGAATTCTGAATCTGCTCCATAGACAAGGAATGTAAACTTGACTGTTGGCTTGGGGGAATGGAAGTATCCTGATCTACGAGTTGGCCTGGAAAGCCTGATTTAAACCAGTTTGCTTACAAATGCTTTTCTTTTCACAGTTGTGGAGCAGAGCCTAGGTCACCTCATCGGGCCTTCAGCTGTTTTGACTAGTCAGGATTTCATCTTTGACTTCTGCTATAAATTTATATTATAGTGATGTATGGAAGTGAGAGCTAGACCATAAAGAAGGCTGACTCCCAAAGAATTGATGCTTTTGAATTGTGGTGCTGGAGGAGACTCTTGAGAGTCCCCTGGACTGCAAGGAGAACAAACCTGTCCATTCTGAAGGAAATCAAGCCTGAGTGCTCACTGGAAGGACAGATCCTGAAGCTGAGGCTCCAATAATTTGGCCATCTCATGAGAAGAGAAAACTCCCTGGAAAAGACTCTGATGTTGGGAAAGTGTGAAGGCAAGAGGAGAAGAGGACGACAAAGAATGAGATGGTTGGACAGTGTCACCAAAGCTACCAACATGAATTTGACCAAACTCCATCGAGTGGTAAGGGGAAAGACAAACCTTCCAATGTTCAAGTAATTTTGGTTGGAGCAGGACTTTGACTGGTGTTTTTTTTTTATTTGCTTCTTTGCTTTTGGAGGGGGTTAGGGGGAGAGGGCTCTGTGTGTGTGTGTGTGTGTTGTCTTTTTCCCTCTATCTGTGTGAGTGTGTGCGTTTTCTTTGTTGGATTGGGGGGGGGGGTTGAATGATAAAATAATGGTATTTCTCTTCCAGTGACCCTGACATCTGAGTGTTCAGCCTGGAGGCAGGCGTTGCATCACGGCCTCTCCCAATTTGAAGAGATCCTTGCCCAGCAGGCCGAGGCAAAGAGGCAGTCCCGAAACCAGCCAAATCAGGGAGCTGGACAGGGGACAGACTGGATTTGTCTTCAGTGTGGAAGGGACTGTCACTCTCGAATTGGCCTTCTCAGCCACACTAGGCGCTGTTCCAAGCCCTCCATACAGAGCATGCTACCATAGTCTTTCGAGACTGAAGGATGCCTAACTGGGGGCGGGGGGGGGGGTTAAATGTTATTTGTTAATTTACTGTAGATTGCCCACCTCACCCCTACTTTTTAAAAATAGTTTTTAAAGGTCCTCTAGGGCTTTTCAACTGGTTCTTTTTTTGTCTTCTTTGCCTTTGCTTTTCAGAGTAGTTGAAGAGAGTTTCCTAAGGGGATTTGGATGAGAAACAGTCAGAACTCAAATGGGAAAACCCAAAGCAAAAGAACCCAAAGGACCTGCCCCCTTTCATGTTTAACGAAAGGATCAGTAACCAAAACGCTGAAAATGAATGAGATACTCCTCTGAAATGAATGAAATCCAAAAGTTTTCACTCTGTACATGTCTCCATACATTTCACTGTGCACATGTCTCCATACATTTTTATTATACAGTGCAATAATATATATAACTCAATAACAGAATTGCAGTCATGTGAAAAAGAAAGTACACCCTCTTTGAATTCAATGGTTTACAGGTCAGAACATAATAAAAATTGGCTGGTACTTAGCAGGTCTGAAAATTTGGTAAATGGAACTTCATAGATAGAGCCAAAATGGAGTAGCCATATTTGAAAAACTAAGTACATCTTATGATTCAATCGCTTTTAGAAACACCTGTAGCAGCAATAACTTGAAGTAATCGTTTTCAGTACTACTTGCGGAGGAATTTTGGTACACTCTTCTTTACAATGTTGCTTCAGTTCATTGAGGTTTGTGGGCATTCATTTATGCACAGCTTTCTTAAGGTCCTGCCACAGCATTTCAGTTGGATTCAGATCTGAACTTGAACTGGGCCATTGCAACACCTTGATTCTTTTATTTTTCAGCCAGCCTATTGTAGATTTACTGGTGTGCTTGGGATCATTGTCTTGTTGCATTATTCAATGTCAGCCAAGGTTTAGCTATCGGACAAATGACCTCATGTTCTACTCTAGAATGCTTTGGTATACAGAGGAGTTCATGGTCAACTCAATGACTGCTAGGTGCCCAGGTCCTGTGGCTGCAAAACAAGCACAAATAATCACCCCTTCAACACCATGCTTGAGAGTTGGTATGAGGTGTTTGTGCTGATATGCTGTGTTTCGTTTTCTACATACATGGCACTGTGCATTGTGGCCTAATATTTTCACTTTAGTCTCATTTGTCCAAAGGATATTGTTCCAGAAGTCTTGTGGTTTGTCCAGATGCAACTTTGCAAACCTAAGCCCTACTACCATGCTCTTTCTTGAGAAAAGAGGCTTTCTCCTGGCAACCCTTCCAAACAAACCATACTTGGTCAGCCTTTTTCTAATTGTACTGTCACAAACTTTAACATGTCACTGTTACATACAGCACTGATGTTACCTGTCTGTCATGGGTTTGGAGGGAAAGTTCCAGCCTATGGGGAGTGGAAGGCGGGACATCAGGAGGAGGGGCTGTACTGTATATATATGTGGAGTTTGTGTGGAGAAGTTAGAGGAGCTGAGAGAGAAGCTGGGAAGAAGAAGCTGGTGTGAGAGTCTGTGTGTCAGACAGGGTACTACTGTGTGTCAGTCAGTACCAACCTGATAGGTTCAGGTGTCTGTATGGTTAGCCAGAACTGATAGGTTCAGGGTCTGTGCTTTCTTTAAAGGTGTTCTGTGTGAACCAAACTGGTGTATGTATGATTGAGACTAAGCCACGTTACTGTATCTTATTCACTTGATCATTTTATTTTCCCTGTGTGTTATTTAAATAAACCTTATTCCTTTGTTAGTTAAAAATCCATCCCTGGTCTGTGTGACTTCTTATAGGGAATGGTTGGTGGCAGCTTAGTGAAACTGTGGCATATCCCAGTAGGTCTGGGGTTGTCACAGTCACATGCTAACAGAAGCCTGTAGAGTCTGAGATGCACCTCTTGGTTTTGTTTGTTTGTTTGTTTGTTTGTTTTGTTTTGGGGCTGTTGGGTTTTTTGCAATTTCTATTAGCATTGCACAGTCTGACCTTGGGGTCAATTTGCTTGGACATCCATTCCTCGAAAAGTTGGGAACTCTCTTGAATGTTTTCCACTTGTAAATAATCTCCCTCACTGTAGAATGATGGAGTTTAAATTGTTTGGAAATGGCCTTATAACCCTTCCCAGGTTTATGGACAACTGTTTCTCTATGATCATTGTTGATGTATTTTCTCCTTTGCATTGTGTTAACACACACGTGAATGTTCCAGACCAGCAAACTGCCAAAATTTTGGCTTTTATAGATGTGGTCACACTTGCTAATGATCAGTTAGTCACCCAAGGGTATTTGTGTCATGAGTGCAGCCAAAGATCTGGAACCTGGAAGGCTAACTGTAGCTGAGGAGAATGCTGAGCGATTAGAAATACAAACACCTGAATCGCCTCCAGATTCTCCTCCCACAGTAGACAGGCTGAGGGCCAGACTTCGGGGACTTATGACAAAAAGGTCAGAGGATGGCTTGAAGGCTGCCCGCAGAAACATACGATCAACTAGCCATGAGTTCTGACAGGATGAAAAGGCTTCCAGCAGTTCAAGGGCTGTTTTTACTATATAAGCAGCTCCCAAACAGCTGAAAGTCTGTGGAAGCAACAAGTCAAACCTCTGGCTTGCATCCATGCTCCTGACAACCTTGAATCTTGTTCTTTGGACCCTTGGCTTTGGACTCTGACCCTGGACTACGTTGTGCATTTTGGCTTTGGACTCTGACCCTGAACTATGTTGTGTGAGTTGGCTTTGGTATTGGATATTGGCTCTGCATTCCTTGAATTTCTGACATAGGACTGGCTTATCGGGCTCTGCTGTTGTAACCCCCGGGAACGTGACAATTTGTTTAGCAGCACCTGGCTGCTACTCAGCCTCGTAATTTCTCTGGAAGCAGTGAGGGTATACTTCATTTTTCACACATGGCTTCTCCATTTTGGCTCTAATTTTGTAAAATAAATCATAATACGGTGTAATATGTCATGCACTGTTCTTCATCTGAGGTTATATTTACCTAATTTTCAGACCTGCTAAGGACAAGATGATTTTCATTATTTCATGATATGTAAAACTATATACAGTGGTGCCTCACATAACCATGTTAATTCGTTCCAAAAAAAATATCGTTATGTGAAAACATCGTTATGTGAAGCACCTTTTCCCATAGGAATGCATTGGAAACCGGTTAATCCGTTCCAATAGGAACGGATTATCCGGTTTTCTCCCTCCCCCGCGGCTTGGATCTGACCCACGGCGGCTACCTCAGCCATGGCTGGACTCCCTAGAGTCCGGCCATGGCTGGGGTAGCCGCCGTGGCTCGATCCAAGCCGCGGGGGGAGGGTGGTGGGATTGGGATGCCTTTCAGGCATCCCGGGCTTGGATCCCACCAAGCCCGGGATGCCTGAAAGGCATCCCAATCCCACCACCCTCCCAGCCTCCCCCCACAGCTTGGATCCAAGCCGTGGGGGGAGGCTGGGAGCGGACACCCCCCCACCCTGCAGCCGCCGCTTGAAGCCTCCCCGTGTCGCTTTCCCCAGCCGTTCTCGGACTTCCACGTGTCCGAGAACGGCCAGGGTAGGTGGCGCGGGGAGGCTTCAAGCGGTGGCTGCAGGGTGGGGGGGTGTCCGGAAGGCTTGAAGCCTCCCTGCACCGCCTACCCCGCCCGTTCTCGGACTTCCAGGCGTCCAAGAACGGCCCGGGGTAGGCGGCGCGGCGAGGCTTCAAGCCTTCCGGATAACCCCCCACCCTGTCCCTGCTGCTGGTAGCCTCCCCACGCCGCCTACAGCCGCCCCGCGCCGCCTCCCCCGGCCATTCTCAGACACCTAGGTGTCCGAGAATGGCCGGGGGGAGGCAGTGCTGGGCGGCTTCAATCGGCTTCAAGCCTCCCCGCGCCGCGTACCCCGGCCGTTCTCGGACTTCTAGAAGTCCGAGAACGGCCGGGTTAGGCAGCGCGAGGAGGCCTTAAGCCGTGGGGGGAGGATCGGAGGCATGGATGGGGTCTTCGGCAGCCGCCGAGGCTTGGATCCGAGCCTCGGCAGTTGCCGAAGAGCCCGGCCATGCCTTCCACACCTCCTCCCCCCCGCGGCTTGGATACAAGCCGTGGGGAGAGGATCGGAGGCATAGCTGGACTTCAGCCGGCTAAGAGGCCGGCGATCGGGCAGGAGGAGGTGGGAAGATTCCCCCACCACCTCCTGCCTGATCGCCGGCCTCTTCGCTGGCTGAAAACCCGGCGTTCGCTCGGGAGGGGGTGGGGGAAACTTCCCACCTCCTCCTGCCCGATCCCCAGCCTCTTAGCTGGCTGAAGTCCGGCTATGCTTCCGACCCTCCCCCCACGGCTGGGATCCAAGCTGTGGGGGGAGGATTGGAGGCATGGATGGGTTCTTCGGCAGCCGCCGAGGCTTGGATCCGAGCCTCGGCGGTTGCCGAAGAGGCCGGCCATGCCTTCCTCCCTTCCCCCGCGGCTTGGATCCAAGCCATGGGGGGAGGATCGGAGGCATGGACGGGTTCTTTGGCAGCCGCCGAGGCTTGGATCCAAGCCTCGGCAGTTGCCGAAGAGCCAGGCCATGCCTTCCACCCCCGCCCCGCGGCTTGGATCCCACCTGCGGCCGACTACCCCAGGCATGGTTGGACTCCTGACAGTCCGACCATGGCTGGGGAAGCCGACCGCGGGGAAGGGGAATCCCGGCGGTGGCCTCTGAAGGACCCTTCAGAAGGGTCCTTCCGAGGCCACCGCAGGCATTTTCCCCCAGCTGAGCTGCGGGAGCGCTCCTTGGGAGGCTCCCGCCGCTCAGCTGGGGGAAAATGGTGCCTATGGGGAAAACATCGCAAAGCGATTTTTCCCCATAGGCAACATTGGTATGCGATCGCTTTTCCGATCGCAAAATCCGCATCGGTATGCGGATTTGTCGTTAAACGGGGCACTCGTTATACGAGGCACCACTGTAATTCAAAGATGTGCTTTCTTTTTCACATGACTGTACTTGGTTCAGTGACACATGCTTCCAAATAGGTATACAGTGGTGCCTCGCATAGCGAGGTTAATCTATTCCGGATTAACCCTCGCTATGTGAAAACATCGCTGAACAGAACAAGAAAACCCATTGTTTAATGGGTTTAATTAAAATCCATTGTTTAATGGGTTTAATGTGTTCCAAATGGGCCAAAAACTCATCGTTCAGCGATGTTTTCCTATGGCCGGCAGCCATTTTTGCGCCCTCCCCTCGCTTACCGAGGGCGTGAAAACGCTGTGCGTGGCCATTTCGGGGCTTCCAGCGGCCATTTTGGAGCCGCTGAACAGCTGATCCGCGAAACACTTACCGACCTTCGCTATGCGAGTTTCGCCCATTGGGGCCATCACTTTGCGATCGGAGTTGCAATCGAAAAACCCCCCTCGCTATGCAGATTCATCGTTCTACTGTGCGCTCGTTAAGCGAGGCACCACTGTATATAGAAAAGCAGCCAATTCAACAAAAATACTTTAGGTTCTGTCTAAACATCTTCTTGCCAGAGGAAATACAGGGGGCATGATCCAGCTAAGGCAGGTGCTTGCTATTTCCAATGAGATGAGAGTGGAAACAAAGCAAGAATTAAGTTATATTGAAATAAATATAGATATAAATCACATCTTCTGAAAAGTTACTGTTTACTGTTTGGCTATGGACCTGAGAATTCCCCAGCCAGCATAGCTACTAGCCATGTTAGCTGGGTAGTTCTGGGGTTGTAATCCAAAATCAACCCTGAGTGCTCACTGGAAGGACAGATCCTGAAGCTGAGGCTCCAATACTTTGGCCATCTCATGAGAAGACTCCCTGGAAAAGACCCTGATGTTGGGAAAGAGTGAAGGCAAGAGGAGAAGGGGACTGTCGCGACTGCCACCTCCTCCTACGTCACCACAAGAGATGACAGGCCACGATCCTTCTCACACACACACAGTACTTCGCTGCCACCAACCACACATAAACCTGACACTTCAGACTTATTGTGGATTTAAAAATAAAAAGGATGATTTATTGAATACATAAAGTAAAATGTAAATCACTGAGAAAAGGAATCACTTGTAATACTATAATTATCAGACCTTCACCCTGCACAGTTCTTAGTTACTTAACACACAGTTCCCTAACCTATATCTAACCCTCTCACTCTCTAATTCCCCAACAACAACCTTCTCCCTCCTTGTACACCCCCCTTATATACACAAGCTCCACCCCTATAAGACCCACCTCCTGCCTTGCCATAGGCCAGGAAACTCCAGCCTTAGCCAAGACAGGCAGGTGACGTCATGGCACACGTCACAGGGACGATAGAGGATGAGATGGTTGGACAGTGTCATCGAAGCTACCAACATGAATTTAACCAAACTCCGGGGGGCAGTGGAAGACAGAAGGGCCTGGAGTGCTCTGGTCCATGGGGTCACAAAGAGTCAGACACAACTTAACGACTAAACAACGACAACAACAATCCAAAAAAGTTATTGTTCTAAGCTCTTGGTTTGCATGGGTGGGTCTTTAGCTGGATCTTAATGACAGAACCTGGTTTTCATTGTGAAAGCAACTGATACTATTTTTTAAATCCCAGAACATCATCAAGTCCATGCCATCCAGGCATTTTCAATGAAAAATACTGGCGTCTATTGAAAATATTGCTAGCAGTGGGGAGGCGAGAGTGATACAGTGATCAGATGGTCTCTTTCATCAGATATCTAATATGCAGCCCTGCCTATTTTGCGAGAACTCATTCCTGAATATTGTATGCAGCTCTAATCCAAATCTAAACATCTGAGGGAGATCTGCTATTGCCTACATCAAAGGCAGCAGATTTAGGTTTACATTGGAAGAATGGCTCCACTTAGCAGAGTCAGGCCAATAAAAATGTGCATGTAATGTGCTGGAGCCCAGAGGCTTGTCTATTGGAGGTGCAGACCCCCCTTTTATGGCTCATTATCATTTAACAATAGCAAAAATAGGGGAAGTTATCCCAACTTCAGAGGGAAGGAAAGCTGGTATAAAAAGCTTTTTGCTATACCCAGATCCTGCAGTGATTTCATGGAGCTCTCTTGGGATAATTTAAAGAATGGAATTAACCTAGAGAACAAGAATGAGAAAAACATATCAGTCTTTCTTTCTTTCTTGAATTAATGCAGGGACTGGTGTGTGAAATTGAATTCCTCTATTCAACCTCAAAATCAAAGAGACCCTTTTTATTATTATTATTATTATGTGCCCCACGCTGATGGCAGTGTTGCCAGAAATTTTCATTTGGGCCACATGATTAGCAGAAAGACTGAATTTGCACCATCCGAATGTATATGAGGATCTGAAGAGTGTGATCCTTGTGAAACATTTCTCAGATTAAAAGCCACATCCAAAAATGTAGGGCAAAAAATGCATATAATAGAGGGAAATTGTATACAAAAATTAGACAGACATGCAAAAATAATATGGGCTAAATATGAACTGAGGGTCAAACTAGGTGTTAAGGAGAATGTTTAATTCTTCCAGTTAATCTGTTTTATCTCCCATAACAAACTTTCCTCCAGGAAACATGCCTCAGCAATCAAAATTGCAGGTAAACTGTGGACTTGATTCTAGTGACAATAAGAAATGCTGTTGTATTGTGTTCTGCTGTTGAAAAAAAAGGTTTAAAATACAGTGGTGCCTTGCTTAACGAGCACACCGTTTAACGACGAATCCGCATAGCGATCTGTTTTTTCAGATCGGTAATGAGATCGCATTGCGATGTTTTCAATGGCAAAACATCGCATTGCGATGATCGGTAAGCGTTTCGCTTACCGATCTTTGCATTGCGATGTTTTTTAAACAGCTGGTTGGCAGTTCCAAAATGGCCACCGGATGCCCAAAATGGCCACCGCAACCATTTTCACGCCCTGCCCTCGCTTACCGAGGGCGTGAAAATGGCGGCGCCATGGAGGAACTTCGCTGAACTGTGAGTTTGGGGCCCCATAGGAACACATTAAACGAAATTTAATGCGTTCCTATGGGGTTTTTTGATCCGTTTAGCGATGTTTTGCATAGCGACGATTAATCCGGAACGGATTAACGTTGCTATGCGGTGCGCCACTGTAATGTGTCTCCATGATGTAAACATAAACACGGATAACTTTGCCAGGAAGTGTGTTTTATGGTTGGAAAGCAGCGTAAAATACTGTTTCGCCAGACGGTCATTTATTTTAACACATATATGAAACCCTGATTTATTTCAATTTTTTCCACATATCCAAACATCTCTGTTGTTGCAAATTGGTTCTTTGGGTAACCAGCAGTGGTGATGGCAGCAACAAGGCCTGTAGTGTGCGGTGGGGGGGATAGGAGAAAGGAGGGAGGCAGAGATGGACGGGCACAGGGAGCCTGAGAGGAAGGGGAGGACATGGCCAGTCTGATGCAGGGTTGGAGGAGTGAAGAGCTGTCTTTAGGCAAAAAATGGATCAGAGGCACAGATCCTAATGGAACCGCATGATTTTTATGTAGGATCACACACACCCCAAACAATCTCAAGCATAGGCACCATCTCTGCCCACAGATTGGAGTGGCTTGGGGAGGATCCCATGTTAAAATCATGTGGATTCAGGAGGATCTGTGGTGTGGATCAGTTGTTGTTTTTCGCACCACTGCAAAGCCAGACACCCTTCATTTCTATGATGCACTCTATGGGTACAAATGGGAACAGATGGAGCATTCTTAAAGGGCAGAAACAGCCAAGCTTTCTAAAGGGACAAGCAACTTTATCTCTTTCTCCCGCCCTCACCTCACCAGATCAGCAGGGGTGAGTGGCCAGTGTGAGTGCAGTGCAGGGGAGGGATGCAGTGCAAAGCCTCAAATGCAACCATTTAAAAGGCCAGTGTAGCCCCCCTCAACCAAGATCCAACATAGCTTAAAATGGATTAAAAGTTCCCCAAGAGGACACACATACGACCCAAATACCATATGACTACCATGTGATTTCTAAATCAATTCCATTTACAATGAAGCTTATTGTAAGGCAAATGTAAATGTACGTAAATAAACTTTTAGTCTATTTTCCAATGGACAGTCAGGAAACAAAACACGGTACAGGCAAGATACGTGGGTGAGAATGATCACAAGCTGCAACAAACAGATGTCTGAA
This sequence comes from Pogona vitticeps, assembly GCF_051106095.1. NCBI lineage: Eukaryota > Metazoa > Chordata > Lepidosauria > Squamata > Agamidae > Pogona > Pogona vitticeps. The sequence continues at coordinate 24,998,836 of NC_135783.1, read as the reverse complement.
GGAGCACCTCTGCAAAAAAAACATGCTAAGTGTACCATTTGTTTGACCTTGATTCATAATACTGCTAATTAAGAGTCAGCATCTGGCAATCTCTATATTGAGCCCAACACACTGACGCGCTTTTTTCGGCTTGAGCCTTTCAATGCCATCCATCTCCCCCTTACACCGATTATGTGTGTGTGTGTGTGTGTGTGTGTGTGTGTGTGTGTGTGTGTGTGTGTGTGTGTGTGGTGTGTGTGTGTGTGTGTGTGTGTGTGTGTGTGTGTGTGTGTGTGAGAGAGAGAGAGAGAGAGAGAGAGAGAGAGAGAAACAGAATATCGCTTCATATAGACTGGCCAAATTCCTGCACAACTGGCTTATGCTAAATTAAAAATCCAAGTGAAGATATGTTAAGTAATTGTAAGAAGCAACTGTGAGTTATGTCATTTACCTTCCACAATCAACAGGATTTTGGCCATTGTACCAAATAGGCTTTAAAGTGGAATGCAATATACAGACACAACAATCTGCTATAAAATATTGATAATGTGTGAGAATTACTGATGTAGTCCATGTTGACACCCAAAAGACACAGGGCCTGTTTTACTGAATACCCTCGGAGGCCAGCCTGGATTACACCACCCTTAAAGTCATATATGAACTTCCTAGGGAAGCTCCTGTTGCCATTAAATAAAACTGTGGTCTAATCTGTCCCCCACCAATGTACTCTGCCTTTTTAAATTCAAGTGTGAGAGTGCTCAACCTAAAAATATACTGAATTTGCTAGTATAAGAGATTGATATGGAAGATGGCCAGTTGGATATAAAGAGAAGCTGGGTAGCCCTCATTGGATCTGCAGCATTTCTACACTGGGCAGAGGGTTCAGTTTGGTGCACTCTCGTGTCAATGAAGGAGGAGATACCTCATGAGCAACGAGGACAAGGAATGGACACAGATTCACATAAAACTGTGTATACTAATTGATAAACAGAAGTACTAAATCAGAAATTGTCCTTACTGTGTAAACAGAATAACACAGTGTCTCCATCATGTGGAGGATGCTGTGACCGACTATCTTATATGTGTGCTGGCCACATGCACATTGTGGATCTTCCGCTTTGTGGTTCTTTTTCTTCAGATCAAACTTGGAGTAAGTGGCCCTTCCAATGAAAATGGTCCTCTAGCAGCCCTTCCAATGGCAGGTTTTGATCCCTAAAAAGAGACTCTGATAGCCACCCACATTGGACTAGAGGGTGTCCAAGGTTTCTTCCAACTCTAAAATTTTGGGATTGTATTGTAATTTTTCCACACATACATTTTTTTATGCTTCTAGTATGATTTGGAAGGATCTTTAAGGTCATGGTTCAATCAGTTTTTAAAAAGAGGATTTTTAAATAAGAAATTTGATCCGTTTCTCTTCCTCAAGCAAAGTTTCTTAATAATAATTGTGCCGTCAAGTCAAGTCTGACTTATGGTAACCCTTTCCAGGGTTTTTCCAGGTAGAAAATACTCAGAAGTAATTTACCATTCCCTTCTTCTGGAAGCACCCTGGGACCATGCAGCTTGCCCACAGACTGGTTTTTCTGGGATGCGCAGCGGGGAATTGAACCCTGGCTTCACAGTCAGTTGCCTAACTCACTGAGCTATCAAGACTGCTAAAGTGTCTTAAGATGGGACGTTTTCTTTAACTCCAAGCAGTGTTCTCCTCTTCACTAGGTCAGATTCACCTCTGATTTTGGAAAAGTCTTCTGAAAATCTTGTGACACCTTGAAGATGACCAAGTTTCATTCTACATAACTTCTCATATTCCATTTCATAGTCCATGAGAACTTAATGGGGAATAGAACTTATTTTAAGATTGTTGTTCTCGCTACTACAGACTGACATATCTATTCCCCTTGAAATATCTGATTTAGATAAACATAGCACACCAGCAGGAAGATTTTTTTTTTTTAAAGATTTTTGATTAGGACTAGAATTTTTGGTCATGTGCCAACTGCTATGGCACTTGCCATATTCATCTTTATTTAGGATTGCCTTAGTTTGGACAGAATACTGTCCATGTCAGTAAACATGTTTGCATTTGATCAGGGTGGGGTAAGTAGACACAAAGTGGAGACAGAAATGGGGCGCTAACACAGCCCCAAACATCTTTGGCTTCTCTACTGGAGACAGGTCTTCCTGTGAAACAAGCCCAGAGAGCTGCATGAGGCCATCTTGCTTCACTGAACTGGAACAGCCAGTCATTCACTAAGCGTACACATTAGGCCATATGACTGAGCTCACTATAGCAACCCTCTCCAATCCAGCCCTTTCTTCTCAATAAGCTTTATGACTTAGCAGTACCACCTCCTATTATACTTTCTACCACCTTCTATCCCATTTTCTTCCAGTAGCTGGTTATAATTCAACCATTCAAAGGGCCTGAAAGGTTTACATTTCTGAAGCCCTATTCATGTGCTCCCTCACCATGTTTCCAGATGCATGGGGAGGGAATGGAGCTGCGATGGATAGCTCCACCCCCTCTCTCATGCCCCTATTACCAGACCCATCACACTGCATGATTTACAGACTTGCTGACTGAAATTTTCTAAACCATCAGCCATTACAGTTGCCACAGCCCACACACAAGTGGACAGAGAATCTAAATTGAATTGCTAAGTCTAATTAGAGTAGACCCGTTGAATCAATGGGATTTTGCATAATTGTTGATTTAGCATCTTGCTGTTGATTTTGTGATTCTATGCTAATTTGAGCTGACAATTTGACTTAGGACAACATTTGTACAAACTAAGATTTTTCTTTTTTAGAAATTTATATAAAGGCTTCTATGAGGAGCATGGGTTTCCAGTTTTTTTATCATTGGGAAGAAAGTGTGAGCATTACTGTTATTTATTTCTGAATTATACTCAATAAGAGGCCTGGTTTGTTAAAAAAGCGTGCACAAACATGCTGTAATTGATAGGGAAATGTGTTTTAAAGTGTGCATTAGGAAAACCATCTACAGAAATATATATGAACTTCCATGTAGAAAGAGGGGGTTGAGTCTTGTGGTCCGGTTCAGGAATCAGACTGGAAAAGGATGGTTTTGAGATTTTAAAAAGCAGAAAAATGAAACTGAAATTTTCATACATCAGTACATAAGTAGGGACACAATGTGGAGCCTTAGAAACATTTTGCTCATACATTGATAGCCCAGACACATTGCCCTTTGCTCCCAGGAAATGAACATTTACTAGATAGAGACATTCCCTTCTAATCTAAAGGCATTGCACTTAATCAACCCTTTCTTAAAGTTTGGCAATTTGGGGATATGTCGTACAGTCACATGGAACAGAGGATGAATCTGCCGTATAGGCTGTTTCATTGACTGTCTGTACATACTAAAAACATGTTCTGTGCTTGTCATCTTATGCTTTTATGGAATCCAAATTATTACATCAAAAAGTTACTTTTTGGACTATGACTGGCCACGATGGCTGGAATATTCTGGGAGCTGTGGTCCAAAAAAGTAATCTCGCCCACATCTGATTACATCTCATGTTAATGCATAACAGCAATTGCATAAGCCTGGCTTTGTCTTCTGCGCAGAAACAAAACAAGTTTTCATCACCCAGTTTTATTATGGCCTTTCCTGCTTGCCTTGATCGAAATCCAGAAACTCTTGCCTGCTTCTGCTACATTCTGTCCAAGCCCCAACATATTTTTGTTCGGTGAAGGGAAGTTGAGGGTCGATCGGAGGCAGATAAGGAGGCTGTCCCCAATGGTTCTTGCACAAGATCAAAAGGACAATCACTTATAAAGTCCCTTGAGCTGCTGGGCAGGCACCCAAGACATCATACATTAAGATTCATTGTTTGGTAAGTAGGGTAGAGTTCCACAGTTCTGCTCTACTTGCTTCTAATAGAATAAGGGTTTTGGCTGCAATGCACACATTTTTGCATGCATCACAAAGGCTGAAATGACCCCACAATTTGGGGCCACCCATCATCCAGAATTTATAAAGGCATAGGAGATTTGATGCTGTTATTTCACTCAGCTATTGTGACTTTAGGAGGTTCTGTGCTGTGGTGGCGGACCAGCCACCTCTAAAAAGAAGGGAGGTTATAGGTCAGTTATTCAATAGCCTGAGGCTACTTGATCCCAAGGATGGTTCCTCCCTTGGGAAAGATCAGTACAGTCCAAACAAGGTGAAGGAACGGGGGGGGGGGGAGAGAGTATTTATCTCATCTAATATTAGACATTGGGGCTTCCAAACAAACTGACAGTGCACTAATGAAAAATAAAGGGAAATACTTTTTCATACAGCTCCTAATTCACCAGTGGTATTTGTTGCCACAGAATATAATAAGGTCACTAATTTAGATTTTGTGAAGCAAATTTATGAAAAACAAGTTTATAAATGGCTCTTAGCTACGAAAACTAAATGGACGCTCCATCTTCAGTGACAGTTTTCCTCTGAACATCAGTTGCTCCAGACACAAAGACGCTACATAGGAAGCTTCCCAGAAGTATCTAACTGGCCATTTACAGAATGAGACTGTTGTTCCTGGTGGATCTTTGTTATAATCCAGCAGGTCCTCTCCTGTGTTAGTACAAGCCTACAGATGCTCAGCTGAACTGAATGACTGAGTGAATCCAGTGGTCGTTTAGCTTCTATCAGTCCTTTTCGTAGGCCTTAGAATCTGAACCAGTTTTGGTTTACAACACATCTCAAGAACGGACAGCCCACTGAGCACAAGCCAACTGTGAAGCAATTCTGGCCAGTCAGCAACATCACAGAAGAACTGGCCGTACCATTAGGGCAAGTGAGGTGGCGACTTTACACAGCAGATGCTGGAAGTCACAAAATGGTAGGAAATTGTTCTTTATTTAATTTTATTTCTTTGTTCCCATTTTTATAATTCTCATAGTCAGTCAGTCAGTCAGTCAGTCAGTCAGTCAGTCAGTCAGTCAGTCAGTCTGTCTGTCTGTCTGTCTGTCTGTCTGTCTGTCTGTCTATCTATCTATCTATCTATCTATCTATCTATCTATCTATCTATCTATCTATCTATCTATCTATCTATCTATCTATCTATCTATCTATCTATCTATCTATCTATCTATCATGCCACTTTTCATCCAGCACTGGGACCCAACTTAAAAGACAACTAAAAAAAAATACAAAATTAAAATGTTATGGCTTTGTAAACATTAAAATAGAATCAACCAATCAAGATAACACATCATAAAATTAAGACTTTAGCACAGTATTTGGTTAAAATACTGGTTTGTCTTTAAAAAAAAAAAAGGAAAGAAAAACAGTACACTAGATAAAATCTTATGATTTGAGGCTCTCCCTGTTGACAGAGGCCTGCCTGAAGAAAAATCTCTGCTGCCAGAAAGCGAGCAGGAAGGGAGCAGACTAGGCCTCTCTTGTCAAGATGTTCCAAAGCCTGGCATGTTCCTGACCGTGTCGAAGGCTTTCTCTCTGGAGCCTTCATCAAACAGAAGCCTGAAAGTGATGGAACAGTATTTCAGATAGCCTAGGACCAAGCTGTACACGGCTTATAGGTCACAACAACCAATACTTTGAACTGAGTTTTTAAAAATACGGGTAGCAACCGAAGGTGTTGTAGAAAAGACATTCTATGTTTCCTATAATTGCTCCTAGTTTCCAAAGCGGTTTGTAACAATTTGAGAAAATCAATGGATAAAAATAAGAAAACGGGTAAAATCCTTTACAAGTGTTCATTAAAAGGCAGGTCTGATGTATATAATGTTATCTGTCAGAAAAATGTCTAGATGAACAGATAAGTCTTCGACTGATGGCAGAAATGTCCAGCAATGAGAGCGCTGCCCAACTTCAAGGGGGAGGTCATTGCACAGAGTGGGGACCGCACGTAGGAAATCCCTTTGCCTCTCCTCAACCAAATGAGCCTCATAAGGTAAGCGGCGATAAGCCCTCCCAACAGAAAGACCAGGATGGTCTGGATGGGAGAAAGCAGTCTCCCAGCTAGACCTTATAAGGCCCTCATCGACCAAACCTAACACCTTCAGCATGACTCGGTGTCTAACTGGTAGCCAGGCAGCATGAAGAATGAATAATCTATTCTTATTGTAGTTTTAACTACTGGGCAGCAGGAAAGGCACTTGTGGGATTTTCTGCCCTGTGTGCCAAAATAACTTGGCTGGCTTTGGTTACTATGTACTTTGACTTGAGTGGGTGGGGGAGGCATCTACTGCTCTGTGTCAGGCAGCAAATTACTTCAGCCAGCCCTGCTTAACAACACCCTTGGAATTCCTGGCAATCAGTAGAAAAAAAAAAAAGATTCATCCAGTTTCTTGTGGCCTTTCATTTAATGCAGGTGATTTAATGGCAGGACTCAGAAACTTACTTTTTCTATATACTTAATCCTGCTACTCATTTTACTCTGCTTATTTCTGGGCACATTTCTTTAAAAGTAACTCGTTACTTGGGCAGAGAAGTCCTTCGGTTTGGTAAAAGAATGGGTGGAAAATTGAACTCAAAATGCCTCTAAGCACTGGAAAATGCTACTCATTGTGTCAAAAAATTAGCATAATTCCAATTTACTGCATTATTTTCAAAATACAACTTTGTGTTTTTTGTTTTTTATTTTTAAATAAATCATTAATTCCAAGCTTTGTTACATTATTTTTCTCATAGTCTTGGGATCTGAGGCAGGGAGCTACTCTACTAAGCTGCCGCAGGCCCTAACTATTGAGCTCTGTCATTCTATTCAAACACTGAAAAGAATAATCATACCACATAATCTCTTGATAATGATAGATATTTTATTTATTTATTAATTGGTCTTTTATACTGCACCCATTAGTGCAAGACACAATTCTGGCTGGTTAACAATTGATAAAAATCAAATAAAGTTTCAAACAGAAACAAAGATAAAAATAAAAGAACAAATCAACTCAATACATCAACATAACCTATAACAGAGTGGGCAGAACGGCAGGCATGTTCGCATGTGGTTGCCATCAAAGGCCTCTGTAAAGAGCAGCATCTTTAGAAACCTCTTAAAAGTAGGCAGGGAGGGGGCTGATCGCAGCCCGACCAGGAGCCAATTCCAAAGGGCTGGTGACACAGCCAAGAAGTCCTGACTTATAGCTTTCTTGGCCTCTCTTGGTATGGCAACCCGGAGAAGGATCTCCTGGGAGGATCTGGTGGCACAAGCCAGTGTTCCTGGGAACAGATGCTCTGACAAGTAATGGAGTCCCAAACCATGGAGGGCTTTATAGGTAAACACCAAAACCTTGACCTTGACCAGGGATGCCACCAGTAACCAGTGCAGATGGGCCAAGGCTGGGGAGATGTGGTCAAATTTGACTCACACCCATCACAAGTCTTCTGGCTGCATTCTAGACCTGCTGCAGTCTCCGGGCGTAAAGACTCACATAGAGAATGTTACAGTAGATAACCCTGCCTAATAGAAACCTATCAGTGCATCTAGTATTAAATGGTATCCCTAGGCCTCTGCAATGTCCTCAGTGCTCCGACAGGGCACACCACTGTGCAGGCACTTGCCCTAGCAACCCTGCTGTAGATGAGTTGAAGTTCCCATTGCAACACTCAAGCACCAGGATGGGAGACTGTAATGTTTGTTATAGAATCCACACAGAACTCTGCTGAACAAAATAAACATTCTATGACATTGCCATGTGAAGAGTTATAGGCAATGTTTGCAAGCTTGGCCACAGGCAGCATACATAGAGTTTTCTTTGCCACTGAGATTTTTGTGTGTGTGCGCTGGCCAATCTAATATATTTAGTGGTGGGCAGGAGGGATGTTCCTGGCGGCTTTTCAGTGAACCAAGATGTCAAAAAGACGTAACATATGCTTTATCCTGTTATTAGCAAGTCGGTAATACTACAAGTAGTGGGAAGCCATTTCTGTTCTCCAAGTGAGCTGGGACGCTGCAAAACCAGGATTTCCGCCCACATGGCACTTTCCTACAGAAAGCAGATCTCTTCAGACTCATCGTGCTCTAAGTGTAGGAGGAAGACAAAACTGGGAAAAGAGGTGGAGCTGGACTACAGTGCTCCCTTATCTGGTTAGGGTACACAGTTTGCTGAAGACCGAAAAGGGCTATACTTTGATTATCAGTGCATTGGTCCTTCAGGGGGCAGCACTATCATTATTAGTCCATCCATCACTAACCCTAACTCAGAGGTCCCAAACATGCGGCCCGGGGGCCATTTGCGGCCCGCTGGACAATGGTTTGTGGCCCCCACCTTGTCTCCCCACCCCGAAGCACCCATGCGTCCTCTGCTGTCAAGAGTAAAAAAAACAAAGCCTTGCCTCCCTCACTGGCTCTCTCTCAAGACAGTGCCTCTTGCACCCTCCATCCGGAACTGCAGCCTGCCAGCTAGCTCGCCAGAGCTCTCTCCCTTCTCCGCCTCTTTGTCCTGCTGCTGGTAGTGGTAGTGAAGAAGGAGCCGGAGGGGGTCGTGGCCGGCGATGAGGGCTCAGGCACCCCTCCTCCTCGGAGCCCCAGCCGGGCTAAGGAAACTCCTGGGTGGCTTCCTCGGGCTCCTGCTCCACTTGGTGGAAAATCTGATGCAGCCCAGCCTCACCCACACTCTGCCTCCAGCGGCCCCCAGGTAAATTGAGTTTGAGACCCCTGCGCCTAACTAGAACTTAGAACGTTACTTTTTAAAAGTGATTCATTCAGGCTACTCAATTACAGCAGTTGAAACGTTTCTTTTAAAAAAGCATGCTGCTTATATACCACCTCATAGCACTTAAAGCATTATCTGGGCAATTTACAAGGCAATTATCCAGGTTACACATTGCTCCCCCCATCCAACATGCTGGGTAATCATTTTACTGACCTCGGAAGGATGGAGGGTTGAGTGAACCTTGAGTTGGCTACTTGGGATTAAACCCGAGGTCATGAGCACAATTTTGGCTGCAGTACAACAGTTTAATTACTGTGCCACAAGACTCTAACCTGATTACTCATTAAAAGGGAGCTTCTTTATGTTACATATTGCACTGCTTGCTATTTTTGTAGGGAGGGCCCATTACTTTAAAATAAAAGATTAGGACTGCTAATAGAATGGCATAAAAGTTGGAAAATTCTTGTCAAACTGTTTCAGACATATGTCGTAAATTGCCCTTCAAAAGTAAGTGGTAGATCAACTAATAAGAAACATCATTCCTATTTATTGTGTTGCTCTGAATTATGTTGCTAATATATGTCCTATAGTGCCTAAAGCGCTATCTGGAAGATTTACAATTTAATTATGCAGGTCATACATTGCTCCTCTGAGCACGCTGGGTACTTAATTTCCCGACTTCAGAAGGATGGAAAGCTGAGTCAACCTTAAACTGGTTAAACGAGCCCAGGATTAAACTCAGGTTGTGAACAGTCTTCACTGCAGTACTGCAGTTTAACCACTGCACCATAACTTTGTTATGCTCCCACTAAAATAAAATTTAAAAAATTAAAAAGCAACTCATTTCTGGTAATTGCATGACATGTAACTTGTTATTTCCAAGCAATACTGGTAACCCTCAGGACATTAGAATTCGAGAGACAGAAAATGCCCTAGTTGTTATTGTTTCCTTTTTAATCCCAACACATGAGAAATGCTACATTAGAAGCATTTGTAATTACAGATTATTTGTAGCATTACAAGAGGGAAATAAAAATGGTACCACTGCTGCTCCTAGGTAAAATGGAACATGCAGACATGGCCAAAATATGTTGTTTTATATCTTTCAGGGTTGCAAACTGATTCCATTTTTGGGATGGAAGATTTCTCCCACAGACCTCCTTGCTTGGAACAGAACCAAACTGAGTAAATCTGTGAGGTTTACAGTCTTCCCATCTAAGTCTAATCAGCTGGAAATGAGGAGTAGGATTACCTCAGCATCAGCTGTGGGTCTTAGATGTCAGGAGAGAAACCCAGGAGTGGGAAATGAAAAGGAACATTGGTTATTATAAAAGCAAAGTCCTTGATCTCTACCTGTCAAAATATAGCTGCCTGAATGGAGATGTATCTTATATCCACTCATACTTGACATGTAGTTGGCAAGACGTAACCCCATATAAAAATGTTATCAGAACTACGAAGCCTTGCAGAAGAATAGCAGGTGATGCAGCAAAACCATAGATCAGAGGTCTCCAAACTTTTCACTGTGAGGGCCACATCATATATTTTACACATTTTCTAGGGCTGAAGGAGAGAAGGGGACCCAAGTGAGGGTCTTCCTTTTCCTATGCCCGGGCTGGATAAAAAGGCAAAGCAGTCCAGATGTGGCCCGTAGGTTGTAGTTTGGAGACCTCTGCCATAGATTGATTGGCTGGTTTGGCAGAGGGCTCTGTGGCAAAATAAACCATAGAAGTGCTTCAGCCATTGTCCTGATGGTGACTACTTTTGCCTTGGGGGTGTAGTGCATTGAAGAAGGCAGCTTTTACATGAGTCATGATTGGTTTCTGCCCACAAATCTAGATCACAGATCTGGCATCCAGGGCAAGCAGTGCAAAATAAACCCAAGAATCAACTTCCATGACATGAGAATAATACAAGAAGTAATTATAGCACTGAAGATTGTGCCAACATCTCTCTTCTTCCTCAGAGGAGCAGCAGCACTGTCAGAGCTACTAAATAAATAAATAAATAAATAAATAAATAAATAAATAAATAAATAAATAAATAAATAAATAAATAAATAAATAAATAAATAAATAAATAAATGTTAGACCAGAACTCTGTATGGCTACTGTCTTCTCTTTTCAGGCCAACGTTGGGTAGACCTGCCCCCTCTGCCTTAGCAGGGCCTGATATATGGACCACCTTTCCTTTCCTCCTCTCTGGTGGCGTAGCCAACTGCCTGTTTGGTGTTCTCAATCACCCCATACCCCTGGTCTACTATTTTCTTTTCCTATGGCCAGGCTATTGGGTATAACTTGTCCAGGTTCACCCAACCTGTTTTTTGTAACATGAGATTTAGTTATGCATGTAGGACTATAAGTCTGGGGAAAGGAGGGACCCTCTAAATGGGATCAGAGCTGCTGGGGACCAAAGAGAAAAGAGTTCCGTTGAGTTGACAGCATGTACAAGTTGCTCTTCAGAAGTTGTCCGATTGTCTTTTGTAGGAGGAATAGCGATTACATGCACACTGTTGGGGTTTTCACAATTCAAGGACTCTTAACTCCCAAGGTATGAGGGGGGCAACCCCTAAGCTGAATTATGGGACTGGCAACCCTCTAACTGGAAGGAAGTAGATCAGCCCCACACCATTCGTCCACTGCTTCTTTGAACCATTTAAAAGTGCCCCAATACATTGTGGATGTCACAAAGTCTGTCTCACAAAGGTGCATGGTAGAGTGAGTTCCAATGAAGGCTGACTCCATATAGAGTGTATAAGAGTTCACTCACCAAATGGAGATGACAGCCAAGAAATTAGAGGACTGAAACTTGGGAGGGCAGCTGTGAAGGAAACCAGAGAAGATGTGAGTCGAAGGATGTGTCCTTGAAGATCAAGGCCAAGATCATCCATATTATTATAGTTCAAAATACTATGTAGGGATATGAAAGCTAGATTGTGAAGAAAGTCAACCAAAAAATCAATTCATTTGAAATATGGTGCTGGAAAGAAAGGAAATCAAGCCTGAACACATTCTAGAAGCAAAAATGATAAAACTGAGTTTATTGTACTGTATGCACATCATTAAAAGGCAAAGCCAATAATGCTGGGAAAAGGAAGAAGGCAGCAGAAAGAGGAGAACCAAATAAGAGTTGGATTGACTCCATGAGAAAAGCAACAGACTTCAGTTTGTAAGAGCTGAGCAGGGTTGTTAATGACAAGACATTTCAGAGGTCACTAATTCATAGGGCCGCCATAAATCACAGACAACGTAATGGCTCATAACAACACTTAGAGATGGACACGGGCTGCCAAAATGGAGGTTCATCTTGGTTCATGGTTCACCGAAGTCCATGAACCATGAATTTACAAATTTTTCCTGAACACACCATAAATCTGGTTGTCAGTTTGTTTGGGATTTTTTTTTAGAAAGCCCAGTAGCTGTTTCAAAAATAATCCCAGCTGCCCCCGCCCCCACAACCTACCCCCTGCCCCTTTCCACTGCCCCCACTGCCTCCCTACCTTTTCCTGCCACAGTCTCCTCCTCCTCTGCCACCACTGCCTCCATCTTGAGATGCAGCCAACCCCTGCAGGCTGGTGGCCTCTGCGTATGCCCCTTCTTAGGTATTTTAGCAGCCAGTTGACTATTGACCGGCCTGTCTGTGCACATGCACTTGCCTCTTAGCTGAAAGACGGGCACATGCACAGATGCAGAGATAGCAGGCCCAATTCCTGGAAGAGACGTCAGGCTGCTGTCTCTCTAGATGACCACAGTGTCAGGACAGGGTAGGGAGGCAACTGGGGCAGTGGGAAGGGGGCAGGGGGCAGACCAGGGGGAAGAACCAGGAAGTTTGTTAAATCAGGAAAAAGTTTGTGGGTTCAGGAAAGTTCAGGTTCTCTGGTTCGGAACAACCTGAATCAACGAACCAGTGATTTTTTTTGCTCATTTTTGTATTTGTGCCCATCTCTAATCACACTACATATAATACTATATTATATTCACAACCATGTTGCCAAAACGATCACATTCCCTTGAACTCACATTGAAAAACTTAACTATGTAATCACGGTTCTTTTTAATCCATAGCCAACCAACAAGGTAATTTGGTGGCTTCTTCGTGAGGCGAATTAATCTTGGACGAGTGTAGCTAATCTGATCATGAGGACTGGGTGTGCGGATAATATGGGAGAGTTCCAGAGCAGCTAGCAGCCCTGACATGATGTGCCCTGAATGGGACCTCCTATACAATGAACCCTGTAACATATGCACATTTTAACACCCGATTAACACAAAGACAATACCTCGGCCTTGTCGCTGAACACAGAGGAATGATTCTGATGGTGGGAATTTCAGATTCGAAAGCGGCATTCTTTCAGATGTGAGGCAGCTCGATTAATGGACTGAGTACATAACACGACCATGAGAGATGGAAAGTTTCCCCTTTAAATATTCTCACTCTCGCTCCTTCCTTCTCTTTCCTCCTCCCTCTTTCATTCTTTCAGTCTCTTTCTAACAAGCGCACACATATACACATATTAATATACACATATACACTGGAAAGATACAAAAAAAAAGTTTGTTTCCTAACAAAAAGAAATGCAAAAGCGAATAATAAGGGGGGTGGTGGTGCTAGAAACGAAGTGCAATGAATGGGACTCTCTTTAATGGGTCAGTTTGAGCAGACTCTGATCCAATCAGAGTGCCCTCAGAAGAAGGGAATAAGACACCACCTCTCAGTATATAGATATATTTTACCTAGAAGTTACTGGGAAGGATCTCTGTAAATTAGAATCCACTTAATATCATGTTGTTGCTGTTGTTGTTGTTGCTGTTGTTAATTATGGTTTCCAAAGGCTCTGTGGGGGAAAAATGACTGCCCCCAAAGTGAGCAAAATGACCGGTCAGATAAAGCTAGGCAATATATTTATTTCCTTTTATTTTTATCTACATATTTACATTTCCACCCCATCCCATTAGTGTTGCCACTCTCTGGGCAGTTCACAATATACAATAAAATCATAGACTAAAGCACTAGCCTGTTAGAGCTACGAGTTAAGCTATTTGGTGTGAAGCTAACCTCCTTGCAATTTTCCATAATCGCCCACACAAATCCCCAAACAGAACAATCAGAAGTCATAACCATAGGGAATCTGGGTATTGTAGTAAAAAGAAAATTCCCCCATGCTCTGAGCTCCAGTGTAGTCAATGCCTTTGACTAGAAAAGTGCCCAGAGAAATATATCATGAGAAGATCAGACACAAAAGCATGAGGGAAATTGCCATCCATTGTTATTTGTTCTCAGAGTGCCATTCTTAACTGTCATTGAATAACTCTGAAGATCAGAGCTCCGTTCTTATTCTGCTGTGAATATCCCTCTATGAATTCATCTAAAATTATTCTGTACATGTTTTAAAAACCCTGTCATCCCATTCTTTTAACAGATGCAGAAACCAAGGCACATGTGATTAGCATATACTGTAGTATCGCTGTGAACATCTCTAGACCCCCATTTCCATATTCCTTTATTACTTCCATTTTATGAGAACTTTTCCAACAGCTGGTTCAGATCATACACGAGTTTCTCAGAAGATGTGTATCCAAAAATCCATTATCTGCATAATATAATCCACACTATACATACATATCTTTAAATGTTAATGCTTTAACAATGCACTCTTGTTCATAGCTACTCAAAAGGACCTCTGAGCTCAGTGGGGCTTTCTCCTAGGAAAATGCAGATTGCCATCCCATACAGGCTTCCCTGGATGAACGTGTGGGTTTAATTCTGAATAGACATATGTGGGTTGGCTTTATAAAATTAGTTTTCTATCTCCATCATCTTCTATAAAGGAAAAGCTGTTAGAAATGTGTGGCAATGCTTGTGAGATAATCACGCAGTCTATGGCCCACATATGGACCCCATACTGACTGACAGAGCCCCTGTAGCCCCATCACTGATTTGTTTTTGACAGATCACACCCCAAGAGGCCTATGAAGGGTGCACTTTTTCCCTACAACAAGGCATGCCCCTCAGTACCCTGTTTTAACTTTAAAAATAAAACAAATTTGGTTGTTGCTTTTCTGCTAGTGTTCTCTTTTGGTCACATAATGAGGACTGAGAAGCAAAGATTGTTCCTGCTAATTCTTCAAGACAAAAATAATAACAAAAAAGGAGTACAAGAAGAAGAACATCTCAGATGGTTTTCAGGCAGCACCACAACATTGTTTGGAGCTGCTGCATCCAAGTCAAAGTAGCCAAGATCAGGTCCAAACTTGAAGAAGAAGACTCTTCAAGGTTATCTGTTGCCGTATTCTGTCAAGTTATCTCCAAGGTATGGTGACTCTTGTGAATGAGTGACCTCCAGAATGCCCTGTCCTTAACAGTGATTTTCAGTGCTTGTAAAATCAAGGCTGTAGTTTCCTTGATGGAGTCAACCCATCTCATATTTTGTCTTCCTTTTCTGCTGCTGCCTTCAACTTTTCCTACCTTTATTGTCTTTCAATGTTGCCTACCCCAGCAATAAAACAATAAACCTTTATGCATAACAACACTGGCATATCCTTAATCAAGCAACATAACTAATTAAACTGGTGACCCTCTCCCAAACAATACAGCATCCAGGTCCTGGGAGGAGTGTTTGAAGAAAATGGTGGGTTGACTACCAAGACTGGAGTGCTTGTTTCTGGTACAGCCCCAAGCATCAATGGCAATACCAGGTCAGATCTGTCTATCCAACCCTGAACTGTCATCTTTGGTGGCAGCTGCTGCTGCTGCTGCTCTAGGGCAGAGATCGGAGAAATAGTTTTTTTTTCTTCTGTGTATAGGTCCCACAGTATAGGTCTCAAGGCAGCCAGCTGTTGCCTGAAAAAGCAATGTTTCCCATCCTTGAAGCAGACATCTTTCTTCCCCTCCTACCCGATCCTTTTAACTGATTGCTCTGGGTATCAAACCTGGGACCCTCTAGATGCAAAACACATGCCTTGCCACTGAGTTATCATGGCTCCAAGTCTCCATGGCAGAAACCCTGCCTCCTTAAGTTCCCAAAGCTTCCTTCCTGTTTGTGCCTGGCACTTTACAGTATTTTTGGATAGGAATGAGCAACAACCCCCCCCCCTTTCTTGCAAAATGATGCAATTTCCACTTAAAGGAAATTCTGGAGGAAGGAAGGTTACCCATAAACAAAACTCCCTTCAAGAAAGCAGTGCGGGTCATAAAGGGATGAATGTTTGCTTCCTCCCCTTCCGTGTTTGAGTGAGGCTGGGGC
Organism: Pogona vitticeps; assembly: GCF_051106095.1. Lineage (NCBI taxonomy): Eukaryota > Metazoa > Chordata > Lepidosauria > Squamata > Agamidae > Pogona > Pogona vitticeps. The sequence continues at coordinate 24,982,980 of NC_135783.1, read as the reverse complement.
AGTCTTCCTGTTCATAGAGTTATTCGCAGATCCGTTTCGCCGTCATCAAAATGTTTCCACACTTCCCAGTTCATCTCTCTCTTTCCTCCCCCCCCCTTCACATGCAGATGTATTCCATTTTCCTGTTACTGTGGAATTCAGGCCCCACCCCACCAACAGAGTTACATAAATGCTTTGAAAACTGCTGAGACACACGAGATGATGGCTTTGTGAGAATTTGAGCCAGAAGAGCAATAGCAAGCTATTAGTACTTTTGACACTTTCTTAAAGTCAGTGGAGAACCTCCACAGTATTTATTCAGAGAGGGTGGTCCATTAACCCAACCAAAGGTTGAGAGAGGAATGTGTTTGGAAGGAGGACGGCACCAAACTGGTACAGCACATGCTTCGTACATACAAAGGCCATGCCCTGGCATACCATGCTCAATTAATCTCCACTCCAGGTGTTAGGAAAGCAATTTTAGACCCCTCGCTTTAGTAGCTAGCGACAGGGAGATTCAAGACAAATCAGTATTTTATACTGGAAAGACATAGTAAGCCGGTATTGTGCTTTGTAACTGCTGAATAGGGTTAACAATCACTTTACTACAGCCAGTAAATATATAAGGGAGTGTGTTGTACTAGGATTCGGGAGACCTGATTTCAAACCCCTGCTGAAAAATCTGGGCAGAGGGAACGGTGGACAATTCATTCAAGTCTCTCCTCCCTCAAAAACCCAACTGCCAGAAGCAGCTTGACAACACATAAATTTATTTATTTATTTATTTATTTATTTATTTATTTATTTATTTATTTATTTATTTATTTATTTATTTATTTATATCCCGCCCATTTGGTCTGGTCGACCACATAAAAACAGTAGCCATTGGCCAAGAAATGAATATCTACTTCTTATAAACTGTGGAAGCTATCTGAGGATAATGCAAGAGAATGAACATCTCTAGATCTGGTTATCGGAGCTCCAGGCGCTCCCTTCTCTGCACACAAGTCTTGTATATAGATGTGAACACAATGAAACTAAATCCAGATGAAACAGAATTAGCTGGGGGTCTAGATCCAAGGTCCCCAACCCCTGGTCTGTGGCCCGGTGCCAGTCCATGGCCTGAGCCGGACCCGACCGTGGACACAGACTTCTGCCCCCTGCACGCACTTCTACACAAGCACTGTGGCACCCTGTGCGCATGCACACCCACATGAGCACCCCACTCCTTTGCACATGCGCCTGAGTGCCCATGCTCTTTTGTGCATGCACACAAGCACAGGGGGTGGCCCGCCTTCCCTAGCCCATCCACGGGTCTAAAAAGGTTGGGGACCTCTGGTCTAGATGGTATTACTTTCTCCTCTAAGGATCAGCTTCCGGAATATAGAAATTGACATAGAAACATAAGGAGCTGCCTTGTACTGAATTAAACCATTGGTCCATCTAACCAAGGATTGTCAACTCTACCTGGAGATGCTGAGAATTGAACCTGTGATCTTCTGCATGCAATGCCTATGCTCTAGCACTGATCTGTGCTAATTTGCATTGTTCCTATGGTGGTTGTGATCCAAATGATCTTTTATCAGAATTTCCTACCACAGAAAGCAGGTACTTTCCACCACCATCTCTGCAAATGTAACCTCCAGGCTTCCTTTGCACATGGTTCAGAAACTATAGCAAATGCGAATATGTCTTACTTGTCAATTAATGGATTTCCAATTAATATCAACTGTTGGACTAGAACTCAGAAAACCTGGGTTCAAATCCCCACTTGGCCATGGAAACCTATTATAAAACACACTTTGAACATCCTGCATACTTCAGAACTCCTATTAGGTTGCCATAGGTGATAAACAACTGCACAGCACATGACACACATGTATAGATGCACACTTATAAAGAGAGAGAGGATCCCCGTACTTCACTCCATGCATCTGAAAAGAAGTGGGCTGTGTGTGTCATGAAAACTCACAGTGCAATACATCTGGGAGCCTTAAAGGTGCCACATAGCTTTCTGTTATTCCGTCACATGTATTTCTAAGAGTGTCATCAGTTTCCCACCTCTAAACCCAACCTATTTTCTTTTCATGCAGATCTTTTAAACAGGCAGAGATCCATTCAACAACAGGACACTCAATCTGCTATGTGCCAAAATGCCATAATGGGATGTGATTTCCTGCCCATGTATCTTCCATGTGAATAAAGTATAGCTTCTCATCACACCTTTTCAGTATAGCAAGTACCATGGCTTACATGTAAAGCAGTGCCTCCCAACCTGGGGTCCCTGGATCCTCTTAGACTAAAACTCCCAAAAATCCTGACCAGCACAGCTTCTGGGAGTTTTAGTCCAAGAACATCTGTGGGCCCAAGGTTGGGAACCATTGCTATAGAGCAAGAAATTGAGGGCTTCATTCCAGAACCTGAGGATGAGCCTGGACTATGACAATAACTATAAATTAGTGAACCACTCAGTTATCAAAAGATGAGGAAATTTATCATCTGAAAACTCTGAATTTGATTGTCAGTCCTCCGTGGGGCCAATCTGCCAGAAAAGATTGTGTTTCTTCTGAAAACAAACATAATGCGAAATGTTATTAATATGGGCAGGTAGACATGAACTAGGTGGCTATACCTATCTGTGTCTTCTCAATATGAATCAACCGGTATTGTTACTAATTCTCTCCCTTCAAAATGTTATGATATTCACCATATAAAACAGAGGATCATATTTTGTGGCACACATTTCTGCCTGGCAAAGTAAGAATCAAAATTCTATGTTACATTCTAAGAAGATGGAGTTTACCGGTAAGTGCTGAAAGCATCTGATTGTTACAGCTCTAGCTTTGGACAAACTGCCATGGGTAGCAAAATAAATTGCTTTGTTTTGTGGGCTTCATTTACAAATCTGATTTCTTAGATACAACTTCTTTTTTGTGGAATCATTTGTCAAGACCACTAATGGGATTTCAGCTAGAATGACATACTACCTGTAACATATAATTTTACCTTGAAAGACAGATCTCCTGCCATAGATCTAGGTTTTCTCCTTATATTTTCTCAGTCTGCTGCCATGCTTCCAGTATCGCTCACTTTCTCACTCACAGCTAAACTTAACTCATTAACTAAATCTGAAATTCTAGCAAACAGTATGTCACACACACAAAAATTCACTTTGCCATGTCTCTGTACAGCACCAGAATTTGACAGTGTTCATTCTGAAGGCAAGACAAAGTAAACATCTTAAGGGGAAAGCCATTATTCTTTCTGGTTTCAGCTGAAGCAAATGGTCTGGGGGAATTTAACTTCAATCTCTTAGGTAAATAAAATCTAATTTAGTTTCTACTTTTTATCTTTTTCATCTTAGGGTTTTTTCCCCCTTCTCCAGAGAAATGTAAAAAGCTTTGTGCCTCCTGGCCTTAGGAAAGAAATGTGGCCTTTTATCCATACTACCTAAACATCAGGCAGTTTAATTCTCAGACACGCCTCGCTTTCTACAAACTTTCCTCAGCTTTGTGGCATTGGTTCTTTGTTGCATTAAGCAGATCTGCTGTTTGCCTTCCTTGGGCTTGAGATTCAGATTTCACCCCTCTAGCTAAGTTGTCCCATTTACAAATATTTAAAATATGACTTCTGTCAACTCCTGGGAGGCCAGGCAGGTTGTATACATACACACAAACCTCTAACGTGGGGGGTTTCTAAACCAGAACAGCTATTTTGAGGTTAAATCAAGTCAACTCAATCAGCAGTTCTATAAAAACGATGGAGCCCCAAAGACACATTCAAGTCAGCTATCTCAACTTCAGGATAAATATTTTGCCACTTTGAAAGAATTCAGAGGATATAATCCTCATTCCAGTCATCCATTAACCCAACACAAAGCAGCTGCGGGGGGGGGGGGGAAGAGAAATGTAAGATCTTTGCAAAATCATTACTTCTCTAACCACCACCAACTCCACACCCTAACCCTTTCCCCCAAATCAAGATGGCTTTTTGTTCTTGAAAGGCACAGAGCATCTGAAATTGGTTAGTCACTGAAATGTCCTGGGTTGCTGAGGCAGCAAAAACACAGCCCTGGATCTTTTCATTCAGGAGATGTGTGTGGTGTATTAATTAAGCAATCCACACCACATGGCTTATATCAGCTCTTTGCTTAATATCAGAGATGCTGGCATAGAACTCAAGACTAGACCAAGAGACCGGTTTTGTGAAGCCAGCACTTTATGGAGGCCTGTTTCCAAGCAAAGGCTTTCACAGCCGGGATCTAATGGTTATTGTGGGTTTTTCGGGCTCTTTGGCCATGTTCTGAAGGTTGGTCTTCCTAACGTTTTGCCACTCTCTGTGGCCGGCATCTTCAGAGGACAGGAGTAGCATTCTGTGCTCTAGTGCAGTTTGTTTGGGAGTTGAGTATTTATAGCTGTGGGATCAGCTTTTGTCCTTTTCAGGAGATGGGTGATTATGGTGAGCAGTGTGTTTTTGTTGTGGGTGTATTGTTGTAATAAGGAGATGAGATTATCTGTCACTGTCTGAGTGTCGTTAGCTAGTGTTTAGTGTGTAGTGATCCCCGGTCCTTGTGGCTGGGTAGAGTTCGTTGACCTTCTGCAGGCTGTATTTTTCAGTGCTGGGAGCCAAGCTTTGTTGAGTTTTAAATTTTCTCTTTTTTTGTTGAAGCTCTGCTGGTGTTTGTGGATTTCAATGGCTTCCCTGTGCAATTTAATGTAATGATTGCTGGTGTAGTCCAGTATTTCAGTATTTTGAAATTGAATTTCGTGTCCTGCTTGTTTTAGGGCACGTTCAGCTACTGCTGAAAATGGAGAAAAGTTTCCCCATGTGGAAAGAGATATCAAACCAGGAAAACAACACCACACTGAAGAAGAAAAACTGCCACCCACAAATAAAGTATTTCTGCTATGCATCAGATTTCCATAAACTGGCAGCATGTTTTCATTTCTTACATTGGCCAGATATTTTAGACATTTACCTCCATGGATATATCATAAAAGGTTAGGCAGCATATAGCCCATGGAGACACATGCTCCAGAGCCGATCTATGGCTATTTCTACAATAAATTTGGCTTTGGAAATACTTCAACACAATACTTTTTTTTTACCTAAAGCAAAGTGAATGGGGATGGCATACCTGTTTTAAAGATGCATCACATAGCTAAATATATCCACCAAACATGTTTTGCCACTAAAATTCACATCACAGTTGACATTAATCTCCTGTTCTCATATGTCATGCAGATTTATAAAGAGAGGCTGAAATTATAAAAGCATGTGATCATAAATCTGAAGTGGTACTGGTCATTCTGCAAGATGACCTTATGTGGGAGTCCAACAGGGAGAAGGGAGTCCTCCTAGATCTCTCAGCTGCTTTTGATACCATCAACCACAGTATCCTACTGGAACAACTGTCAGGATTAGGGATTGGATGCCTAGTTTAGTTTATCAATGGGTTTAGTTTAGTTTATCAGTGGGTTTGGTCCTTCCTTGATGGCCCTATCCAGAAAGTTCAGCTTGAAGAGGCTGTATCAGCCTCTATGTTATGGATTTCCTCAGGGCTCAATCATTTCTTCTGTTCTGTTTAGCATCTATGTAACGCACTAAGAAAGATCATCCAGAGATTTGTAATGTGTTGTCATCATTTGATGTTTGTTGCTGGTGTCAGCTGATGGGTGCCTTTCAGTTATACTGACCGTCTGATCGGGAGGTGAGTTTTTTATTCTTCCTTTTGTTTGGTTGTATGATAATCGTTTGTAAATCACCACTTTGCTAAGTTGGGCAGTCTAAGTTTAATAAATAAAATAAATATTATGTTGTGGCTTCTGAAACAGCTGCTGAAGAACCTATAGAGCCACTTCGTAACTGTTCTTCAGTCTATTGTCTCAGTCTCGATGTTACTGCAAGTCTTCATCAACCCAAAGAATATTTGTGGTACAGGGAAACCATTTTTGTTATTTAAGTAGTTATCCTTAGTCTCTTCAATTGTAGATGCATCATTTTGTAAATTAGGGATGGACACAAACCACCGGTTCATCTTTCAGACAAACAGGTGTTCGGTGGTTCCAACCCTGCCTTCTTCAGTGGGTGCCCACTCAGAGGCAGCATCTGGAGAAGGTGGGGCAGGGAAGCTGGGGTACTGCCTCTGAGGGGGCGCCAACTGGAGAAGGCAGGACTTGGAACCACCAAACACTTTTCCAGCCAATGAACGAACTGGCACGAACCACTGAATTGCTGATTCGTGCCCATGTCTATTTGTAAATTTCAGATAGCAACAATTTTTTCCCCTTGTGGTCACTGATCCAGCATCCCAAAACTGTGTTAATTTTGTTACCTAATAAAGAATCTCAAAATCGGTGCAGCATCCAAAATATGAACTGTGACAACAAAACGTCTCATGGTCTTACATGGAGGCACAGGCAGCATTCTAGCAGGACTAGAGCTTTATAATAAAACTGAGTTATGGAAAGTTCTGGGACTGAAGCCAAATTCAGACCAAATCTAAAGTTTTTTACAGGGGTGAAAGGGGTTTTACTAGCTAGTCTAAGTCTTCCGCAGAATGCCTGCTTTTTATACGTAAACATTTATGGAAACTAATGTTGGTGGCTCCAGTAAAATATCAAACTCTCACCCACGCTTTTTATTAGAGACAGGCCAAAGAAAGCCAGCTTTAATTTTTTTTAAAAAAAATTAGGCACGGAGAAATTTAAAAAACAACATAAACAATGTTAGCTCTTGCTCACAGAATTCCAGTCTGTCCATTTAAACCTTTCAATTGTTTTGATAACCTGATATTCATTTCAGTGTGGAAAAAAATGGCATGGTAAAATATTTCCACATGTTCTTCTGATGTACTTCTCCTAAGCCAGAAAATCAACATAAGGCTATGTCCATGTGACAGAATTGTCAACTGACCACAGAAAAACTTCTTGATTAACCATGGAATACAATTTTTAAAAGGAACCAGGAAGAAACCCATGAAGGGCAGTCATCATCCTGATGAAGGGATGTAATAAGCAAGGCCTCTCACGGAATACGAATGAATCCAAATAATTAATCACCACAGGCACAGATATTCAAAAGGGTTTTCCTCTGACACCACCCCTTAGTTAAGCTTAGACACAGGCTTTCAGTTCAAGTTTTTAATACAGCTTAATATTGTCTTTCTTTTTTAAAAACCTTATTAAATTCCTAGAGCACTGGTGCTTATACATTGATCATGGGGGAGTTAATGAATGCCAGTGAGCTGGAAAGGCTGCCCAGTCCAACCCAGATTTAAAGAAAAAGGCTCTTAAGGAGGGAGATGAGCATCCTTGAAATTGACAAGCTATGGCTAGCAACTGGAGAGCCAATTAAGGAGGCATACAATTTCCCTGATCTTACTCTTCCTCGCTAAAGCGAGACGCACTGTGTTGTTGTTGTTTAGTCGTTAAGTCGTGTCCGACTCTTCATGACCTCATGGACCAGAGCACGCCAGGCCCTCCTATCTTCCACTGCCTCCCAGAGTTGTGTCAAATTCATGTGGGTTGCTTCGATGACACTGCCCATCCATCTTGTCCTCTGTCATCCCCTTCTCCTCTTGCCTTCACAGTTTCCTAACATCAGGATCTTTTCCAGGGAGTCTTCTCTTCTCATCAGATGGCCAAAGTATTGGAGCCTCAGCTTCAGGATCTGTCCTTCCAGTGAGCACTCAGGCTTGATTTCCTTCAAAATGGATAGGTTTGTTCTCCTTGCAGTCCAGGGGACTCTCAAGAGTCTCCTCCAGCACCACAATTCAAAAGCATCAGTTCTTCAGCAGTCAGCCTTCTTTATGGTCCAGCTCTCACTTCCATACATCGCTACTGGAAAAACCATAGCTTTGTCTATGCGGACCTTTGTCGGAAGGTGATATCTCCACTTTTTAAGATGCTGTCTAGCTTTCTCATCGCTTTCCTCCCAAGAAGCAGGCGTCTTTTACTTTTGTGGCTCCTGTCACCATCTGCAGTGATCATGGAGCCCAAGAAAGTAAAATATGTCACTGCCTCCATATTTTCCCCTTCTATTTCCCAGGAGGTGATGGGATCAGTGGCCATGATCTTTATTTGTTTGTTTTTTTTTTAAGTTGAGTTTCAGGCCATTTTTTTGCACTCTCCTCTTTCACCCTCATTAAGAGGTTCTAATTCCTCCTCCTCACTTCCTGCCATCAGAGTGGTATCATCTGCATATCTGAGGTTGTTGATATTTCTTCCAGCGATCTTAATTCTGGCTTGGGATTCATCCAGTCCAGCCTTTCGCGTGATGTATTCTGCATATAATTTTAATAAGCAGGAAGACAATATACAGCCTTGTCATACTCCTTTCCCAATTTTGAACCAATCAGTTGTTCCATATTCAGTTCTAACTGTTGTTTCCTGTCCCACATATAGATTTCTCAGGAGATAGACAAGGTGGTCAGGCACTCCCATTTCTTTAAGAACTTGCCATAGTTTGTTTTGATCCGCGCAGTCAAAGGCTTTTGTGTAGTCAGTGAAGCAGATGTTTTTCTGCCTTTCCAGCTCATGTTAGCAATTTGGTCTCTAGTTCATCTGCCCCTTCGAAATCTAGCTTTTACTTCCTGGGAGTTCTTGAGCCACATATTGCTGAAGCCTGCCTTGTAGGATTTTGAGCATAACCTTGCTAGAGTGTGAAATGAATGCAATTGTACGGTAGTTGGAGCATTCTTTGGCACTGTTCTTCTTTGGGATTGGAACGTAGAGTGATCTTTTCCATTCCTTTGCCCACTGCTGAGTTTTCCAAACTTGCTGGCATATTGAATGTAGCACCTTAACAGTGTCATCTTTTAAGATTTTAAATAGTTCCACTGGAATGCCATCACCTCCATTGGCCTTGTTGTTAGCCATGCTTTCTAAGGCCCACTTGACTTCACTCTCTAGGATATCTGGCTCAAGGTCAACAACCACACTGTCTGTAGGAAACCACCTATCGTTCCCTTTTTTATGGGGAAAATGAGCTTGTTTTTAATAGGAACATGGACTTGGGGTTTGAGACATGGAGTCTGGCCAACATCCTTGGCTATTCACAGAAAATAAGCACTGAGTGATAACTATATGGGATTATTAACAGGTGTTACCTTTCCCACACTGGATATTTTCCTATATGCATTCCATGTTCATGATGGTCCTGATTTATTTAATTATATTTCTTCTTTTCATATTTATATCCTGATTTTTCTCTTTTGAGCTGAAAGTCATGTGCATGGCTCTCCTCCTCCCTACTTTAACCTCACAGGAAAACTGGGAGGTAGATGAAGAAGGAAAGAGTGCAGCTGACCCCCAGGTCAGCCAGTAGATTTGATGGCTAAGTGGGAATTTGAACCCGTGTCTCTTAAATCCTAGTCCAGCGCTCTAAACAGTGTGCCACAGTTGTTATTTTTAATACACATAGAACAACACAGCTGGAAGAGACCCTATGGATCTCCGAGTCCAGCCATCATCAAGGAGGCAGAGTGGGGAATAGAACCCCCAACCTCTGGCTCTGCAGACAGATATCTAAACCACAAAGCTATCCGGCAGTTAAAGTACATCTAAATGGCACCAGACGTATGTGGCCCATTTGCTGCTCCCTGTTGGCCTTTCCTTGGCTCAGAATCATCCAGCTATTCAATAACACCAGCGAGGAGTCAGCAAACCTTCTGCCATTTCCACAAACACTTCATTTTTAATATGGATTCCAGATTTGTCCTCTGGGTAAATGAGTCTTCTGATGCACAGGAGAGTTTAAGCAGAGTGGCTCCCTCCCTCCCTCCCTCCCTCTTTCTCTGTGGTAACTATGGAAGAGATGATCTGTCCCCCAGCCTGATGGCCTCATCAGAGGGAGAGGGCCTGTTGTAAACAAAAGACGGATGCCAGAGAATGAATTTGTCTGTTTGGAATAAGTAAAGGAAATACAAAGATCAGTTAGGTTAGAAAGTAAAAACACAGGGCAGGAAGGGATCAGAAAGTGTGTGTTGAGAGGGAGGGAAGAACCTATATTATGTTTCATTAGCTGTGAGCAAAATTTGGCATGGAAGAGAAACAATTTGTTCTCTCAGACAAAGACAGAAATATGTCAACACCAATGCCCAAACTTCCCCTTTTCTATCATTCTAAAGAAGAAAAAGTTCCTCTGGTGCATTTAAACTATTCAGTATACTTGCCACTATTAGCAACGTAAATATTATGTAGATAGATCATAGAAACTTTCTTTCTAGGTCTGTGAGATATTTGTTTTTCTGGCTGTTGATGTTGAATTTATATAGCACAGGAGCATAAAGTGTGAGTGAAGTGCTGCTGAGTTTTAAATTTTGGCTTTAAAAAGTCCGGCTGTGCAGCAGAAGTGCGGAAACTTACAGAGCAGAATTGGCTTCAAGTCTCCCCAGAGTAGACTACCCTGTTTGCTTCTCATCAACTGGTACTTACAGTCTCAGTAACTCACTTGACACATCGGTAAGAGACAGATTTAAAGGTTTCATTTACTCACAGTTGAATAAAGAAAAAACAGCATACTGTACAAAAATGATTGCTTAGAGCAACAGGTTTCTGAAGACTCACTGCTGACTGCTTCCACCAGACACTTCAGACTACATTCACATAACTGCACACACAAACTGCTAACTGTATAACTGCCAGCCGAGAGAGAAAAAGACTCTTGAGAGGCATAGCTCTCTTTGAAATCAGAAGCAGGTAAAACAAAACAAACAATTGGTAACTGCTGGATTGATTGATAGTCACCCCAGCCCAGAAAGGTCCTTCCCAGCCAAACCTACTAAAGGCAGCATACAAGGTTGAAATAACTCCAATAAGAAGTGGGGAGGAAATAGATGCACACCCCAAATCATGATTATTGATACAACAAAACACTATATCCACAGCTCCTTTTCTTTAAAATATTCTGAGTAGAGCCAAGCATACAGTGCTTTGAATGCTATGTCACAATTCTATTTATTTAGGAGACACTTTCAGCAAAATGTCTAAGCAATCACACAAAACTGGAAATTGTCTCTCAGATTTTTGCCCATATCACAACAGGAAGTAATTTTTTGGGTTTTTTAATCAGTAAGAAAATGGCACAGTTCCTGAGCTCGCCTATAGGAGACATGATTCTCACAGTCTCTCATCTTCAGAAAGAAATCAAGGTAGGGGAAGCTCTTTACGCCACACAGCAGTTTTGTATTTTGCTTTTGTGAGGGGGGGGGTGTTTGTTTTTTGAGCGAGACTTTTCTTCCCCCCCCCCTCGCAGTATCCTGAGAAATATCATTGAATTTCTCTGAGTTTTTGTGGTTTCCTTGAATTTTTTTTCTATAAGAAATGCCAAGCTGGGCAAAATAATTTAAAATTCCCGCGTGGAACAGCAATTGTCCTGTGCAGGATTCACCTGTAAAGAACAGGAGGTGTGCCAACCTGCACAGGATCACCAAAATTCCTGCACAGAATGGCATCCTCCCTGTCTGCTGTGCAAGATCAGTTCCTATGCAGAGTGGCATCTTTCCCATAATGACTCGATGGAAAGGGCATTAAGCTGCATAAAATGTGGCTGTTTCCTGTGCAGAGTGATGAGTGAAAAATAAAAAAATAAAAAGAGGGGAGGGAACAAGACTTCGGTTTTGATTTCGTGGGAAGCCAAACGCTTCTCTGCGCAGAGGAAAATCTCAGCAGCTAGTCTTGGCATCTTTACACTCAGAAAAATCAACAAGAACATGATATTTTGGGAGCACTTGTCACATCTGTAGCCTACAAGGAAGAAGGACGAGGGAGCTGTACAGCTTATGATCTTGTCTAACCAGGCTTTGAAAGCTTCCCAGTTGTAATAAGGTAATATTAAGAAGGGCAAAACAAAATCCATGAGATAACATGCACTCACCCTTCCCAACCACTTTTGTGTTCACCCAAATTTCCCCAGAGCAAGAGAAGTGGGGGAATGCTGCTTTTTTAAAACTCTCATCTTGGTGAATAAATATACAGGAGTGAGTTTTGGGTATTTTCTGACCCCATGGGAATTCCAGTGTATTGAGATTAGCAGTAAGGTTAAGTTTAATAGTTTAATTTAGTCCCTGATATCTGTTAACAGGGACATGGTGGCGCTGTGGGTTAAACCACAGAAGCCTCTGTGCTGCAAGGTCAGAAGTCCAGCAGCTGTAAGATCGAATCCACGGGACCGAGTGAGCTCCTGTCGATTGTCCCAGCTCCTGCCAACCTAGCTGTTCAAAAGCATGCAAATGCAAGTAGATAAATAGTTACCACCTTGGTGGGAAGGTAACGGCGTTCTGTGTCTAATTGCGCTGGCCGCATGACCACGGAAACTGTCTATGGACAAATGCTGGCTCTACGGCTTGGAAATGGGGATGGGCACCATGCCCTAGAGTCAGACACGACTGGACTAAATGTCAAGGCGGAACCTTAATCTAAAATCTACTAACAATCACAGTAATCAAAATGGTTTAGCAAAAAAAAAAAAAGAGGTACGGGTTGTCTCTAATTGTCACATTAATTGAACAAAAAACCCACCCCAATGGAAAAAGTTCACAAACATGATGGGACAGTTTTTGTCCCAGCTGTTTGCAGTGGTTCTCCCCTGACTTGCTTTGGGTTTTTTGTTTGTTTCCTTGCTTGCTTGCTTCAGTTTGTAGGTGTTAAGCCCCAGTTGTTTTCTGCCTGTAAAATGGGGCAGAGGGGTAAGAACTTTGCAGGGCCAGTAGACTGGGGAATGTCGCTTACAAGTGCCCAGAGGACAATGTTGCAGAATACCTTGCAGGTCAAAATTTTGTAAGAATTCTGCAACACAAATGACACTGAGGGACTAAGAGGTCCTACCCATGTGGCTGAAGGTTCAATTTGATATCGTACTACCAGATGTTTAGCAGTGTGACAGTAAAAGCTTTATTTCAAAAGTAAGTATTTCTGCTTCAAAACAAGACATACAGCAAAACATACTAATCAACTTCAAAACAAGCTGCATGTTCCTCATGTGTCTTGTTTTAAAGCACAAGTGCTTTTTTAAAAGTGGATGGTGTTTTGCCACTGTCATGCACTGAATTTTGGCAGTGTTATCGGGTTAAGGTTTCAGTCTCCAGTGTGTTGGCAAGCTGGTACTGTGTCCCCTACCCCTTGGAAGCTGCTCACCCCATAATATGTTGGGGAGAAGCATATGTAGAATACCTTTATATATCCTCTGAAATGTTTCATCCCATCCATTTTGCTATAATTAGGCTGGATCAAATTAGGACTGGAATAGAGATGCGGCTTACAAATAGCATGTAAACTTTTTAAAAAGACTGAATCAACATGTAAAGACTGATATGACTGATCACCCATGGCAATGAACAATAGGTTGCCACAGCTTTCTGTTTGTTCATTTTGTGAAACAGGATACTGATGCTGGATGACCTCTTGGTCTGATCCATCATGCTTTTTTTTGTTAACCCTTTTTTCTGAAGGAATCCCACCAAGCCAGCAATTCAGCAACACTATGTGTTTAGAAGAAGCAGCTCAGAAAGTGACCACAAGCACATGAAGAAGAGAAAACTAGCCAGAACAACTGGGTGGTCCTTTTTTACATAAACCATGGCCCAGCCAAGACTTCAACAGCATCCAGTATGATGGTACATCCATGCCAGCAGTAGCTGAAGTCCTCCAGTATCCTGGGAATACAGGCCTCTGCCCTTAGGGTTGTCATTAGTCTGCTAAATCATATAGAAGCCTTCTCGCTGCCAGCTGGAAGAGAGCAAGCTAAATGCTGGCAGAATGTGAGGATTCCATTGGACTGCGTTGGGTGCTCCAGTCAAATATGTCAATAAAATTTGATCTCAACACTGAATTGGAGCAGTTTTTCACAAGGATGAAGAGGGAAAGCTGAGTGGCAGAAGGGAACTCTTTTCTTTATGCAAAAGATACAGAAACTATTGACATGTAAGCTGTGCAGTTCTAGTAGGCATCCTTCAGTCTCAAGAGACTATGGTAACGTGCTCTGAGTAGAGGTCTTGGAACAGCATCTAGTGTGGCTGAGAAGGCCAATTCAAGAGTGACAATCCCTTCCATGCTGAAGACGAATACAATCTGTCCCCTGTCCAGCTCCCTGATTTGGCTGGTTTCAGGACTGCCTCTTTGCCTCAGCCTGCTGTACAAGGGTCTCTTCAAATTGGGAGAGGCCATGCTATACCGCCTGCCTCCAGGCTGAGTGCTGAGATGTCAAGGTTTCCCATCTGTTGAGATCCAAAGTTTCCCATCTGTTGAGATCCAAAGTTTCCCATCTGTGCAGTTCTACAATGTTCAAAATGACAAGGCTAGAAGGCTCTAAAGGGCAAGGTAGCCTGTAATTGGTGCAGACATCCAAAACAGATTGACCTGTTGAGAACAGAACTTGATTTGGGGGGGGGGCATAATATTTCCTAGAATTTCATGTTGTCTAGGGCAGTGGTTGCCAACCTTGGATCCTCAGACATTCTTGGACTAAAACTCCCAGAAGCCTTTGCCACTGTCTGTGCTAGCCAAGATTTCTGGAAGTTGTAGTCGAACAACATCTGGGGACCCAAGGTTGGGAACCACTGGTCTAAGGGACACTGAGAAATATGGTCTAAATCAGTACATTTTCTTTTCTTTTCTTTTTTCTTTTTTCTTTTTCTTTCTTTCTTTCTTTCTTTCTTTCTTTCTTTCTTTCTTTCTTTCTTTCTTTCTTTCTTTCTTTTGGGGGGTTGGGCTGTAACTCAGTAGTAGAGCACATACTTTGCATGCAGAAGGTCAAAGATTCAGCTTTTAGGATCAATGGATAGGGACAGGCCAGAATGCCACTTGAAACCCATGTCCCAATCAGTGTTGACCATTCCTCACCGTGCTTGTTTTTCAGATTTACCATTTTGGTTGCCACCCTCCAGATGCATCCCAACTTCTTGATATCCTTCTGAAACTGTGGTGCCCCCAGAATCGGACACAGTATTCTCGGTATGGTCTGACCAAACTAGATTAGTGTAATACTGTTGCTTCCATTAACTCTAGCACTATACTTCTGTTGATGCAACCCATTAACAGCCTTTCCCCCCTCCACTACATCATGCTGTTGATCCATGAGGAATGGTTGAAGGATCTGCATATGTTTATATTTGAGAACACTGAGGGAGATCTTCAAATATTTGAAGTGCTGTCACATAGAAGGTGGATCAGATTTGTTTTCTACAGTTCCAGAGAGCAGGATCAAAACCTAATTAAAGAAAAGCAGTTTTTGACTAATAGAACTTCTTGACAGTAAGAGCTGTTGAACAGTGGAATGAACTACCTGAGAAGATGATGAACTATCTTTGGACATGAGATTTCTAAATAGAAGTTGGATCACTATTTATCAGTTGTTCCATAGGTGCAGATTTTCTGCATCAGCAGGCGATTTGACTTGGTGATACTCAACTTTGCTTTGAGCTTTAGCGTTCTCTGATTCTATAGTATCTTGTTTCTTCCCAAAGTAGCTATTAGTCAGCATACTCTTCATCAAAGAAACAAAGAGGGAGGTAATATTAACATGTGGAATCATTCACAACTTTTGGAACCAATTTGATTTTGCTCTCAAGTGAAACGACGTGATAAACACATACTCTCTGTCTGTCTCAGTCTCCCTCCCTCTCTTGTTTAAATTGGTTGGGCCTCCACAGACAGATGAATTAACTTGTGGGACAGATTTGCTTTGGGGATTCTAGCTGAGTATTCCTTCCCCCGATTGTGATAAAATTAGACACTCGGCATTTCCATCCATTTACTCCGGTATCTCTCAGTATCATTTCTTCTACAGATACGAAAACTATACACATATACCTGCATTCACCTGGAGAGAAGAAACAGGTAAAGAAAGAGTCTGTTCTTTCTTCCCTTTCCAGCTCATTTGCTCCTCTAGGAACTCGCTGGACAATGTGTAACATACCATAACAAAAAGTGCATTTATTATGAAAACATTTGATGAGAGGAAGTAAGATGGTATCTATCTACATCTTGAGGATCACAGACATATACTGTTACTGACAAAAGCCCTGGATGACAGTCAAAAACCTACTCATCCCTCTCAAGAATACGGAAGTGCAGGGTTATGCCAGAAAGCAACAGTGATCAAAAGGCATAAACAATAGGGCCTTTTAGGATAATGATTACATTTCAATACTTCCATGAGTAGTTTAATTAAAGAAAATAAGCTGTGACTCTTAAAAGAAACTGTTAATAGTGGATTACTCCCAAGCTTTCTTAAGGTAGTTCAAATTTAGAGCTGCTCTTTGTTTAGTAATTGTGGCTGTTCCCACAACTTTCCACATTCTTATAAAATAAAATATCAAGCAGACCAACTTTAAAAAAAAAAGTAGTTTAAAGAATAGTTGGACTTCAACATGTATTTCTTATTCATACAACAAGGAGAATATTCAAGTAACAGGATATTTTTTGTTCCTCCAGGCCATAACATGGAGCTGAATTTTAGCAAATGGAAGGATATATCATCAATACAGAAAGCTACCTTTGCCTAAATATAATTGCTACTTTCAATTGGAGTAGACTTGCTCAATCAATAGTTGGCCCAAATCCTCTTGCCTAGTTACACTGCCATAACACAAAAGATACAACTTTCAAAAGAAAATTGCCTTAAAGTAAGAAATCACCATAGATATTATCTGTTGTAAAATGAGTTGTGTGACTCATCAAGCAACTGACAATGTCTATGGTGATTTCTTAACTTGGGGCCACACTCCACCCCCAAAGTTACACCATTTGTGCAGTTACTCAAGAGGATTTGTGTTGCTGAATGATACATCAAAACATACGTAAATTACGTTGATTCCATGGGTATTTTCTAGTTCAGATGGCAAGTAGCAAAAGACATGTACATAGATTTTCCCAATTATACTTTTATTAGGGGCTTGTCAGCCATGGAAGGCAGCACATCTAGGAGAAGGAAAACTCTGATTTCAAACCTCCACTGCCTTGTGGCTATATCCACTGATGGAAAAGGCTTCAGGATATAACCTCAAGGCAAAATCTGGAGCCAGAGTCCCATAGGTAGTTTGTGTCATTCTGTCAACTCTTATGACGTTGCTGGAACCAGTTGTATTGGCTCGTGCCTTTCCATTGGACTATTTCAGTGACATGGAGAGGGGGGATTTGCTGCTTGGGTAACAGCCTATCCTCCATATTATTCTACCCAGGCTTCGTGCTCTGGAGAGGACAGTCCATACAGAGCACGCTACCATAGTCTCTCGAGACTGAAGGATGCCTACACACACACTTTTATTAAAGGTGAAGGATAACTAAGATGGCACCCACCAACCTTGACCCAAGCAGCAGCCAATTCTGTGTCAGTTTGCGTGGCTATGTATACTCTTCCAGGAAAGACAGCCTTCTGTCTGAAGGGCTGCCTGATTAGAGTCTCCCTTTTGAAGGTACCCTCAGTTTGAAGGACTGCCTGGTCCAAGTTTGATTTAAAGGTGAAGGACCATGAGGAAGGAGAAGAGGGACTCTGAAGCTGCCTGTCAATACTGAGCACTTGAAAAGCAGACTCAGCAGGCACAAAGGTCACCAGGTCACTCTTCCCATCTTGAGTGAGACACATTGTCATTTTATTTGTTCATTTTTAATGTATAAGTTGCATTGGTACATATAAATTACAATATGTAAGTTCCTATTTTTTTAAACCTTTTTGTCACCCCTCTTTGAGGAGCCACACTGGCTGGAAGATTCTGGGAATTGTCTTCTTTAAAAGGTGGCTTCTGTGGCAACATGACCTTTTCCCAGCTTTGGGTGGTGTGCTAGTTGTGCCCGCCCCTTCCTTGGGAAAGCAGATCCCACGCCCAAGATCCATGCCTTCTCTGTCAACCCCAAATTGGAATAACTATAATGTGAGCTATCTGGGGCTGCCTCTGAAAAGTGTTCAGAAGCTCCAGCTATTTCCAAATGCAGCTGCCCAACTGTTTTGTGACAGTCACTTTCGAGATCATACGATGCTTGAACCAACTGGAAGGGGCTTCCGATTTACTTCTGAGCTCAAATTAAAGTGCTGGTTTTGACCTTTAATGTTCCCAAACCAACTTTTTCAAGTTCCATGCTGGGTTACCCTAAGTCAAATCATCCTCATCAAAATGCAATAGCCTCCTTTTCTGACTGTGTTACAGCAGCTCCACTGGCTGCTGATCCATTTCTGGGCACAATTCAAAGTGGTGTTTTGAACCTATAAATTCTGAACAGCTTGGGTTCAAGTTGTCTAAAGGACTATGTCTCCCACTATGAGCCTGCCCAGGTATTAAGATCATCAGGAGAGGTCTTTCTGTCTGTCTCATCATCCTCACAATTGTTTTTAGTTGGGGACACAGGAGAGGGCCTTCTCTGTTGCTACATCCACACTCTGGAACTCCCTCCCACAGGAGGCCAGGCTGGCCCCATCTTTGCTGTCCTTCTGCAAGCAGTCAAATACCTTTTGCTTCATGCAGGCTTTCCCTTAGTGATTGTCTGTTCGAGAGAGACTTTTAAATGTATTGTTGCAGCTTGTTGCTTTGAATCTGGTTCTGGTGTTGATTTTGTTTGCCATTTTTAGTGTGGTACTTGTTTGATTCTCTTTTAAATATTTGTATACTTACTGTTTTGAGATTTAAAATATCTTTTAATGATGCAAGCTGCCTTGGGTCCCCTTCTAAGGAGAAAGGCAGGATAAAAAATATTTAAAATGAATGAATCAATGAATACTGTAAATTTGAGGGGGGAAACAATTGCCCGCACAACTTTGATTTTTCAAGAGATGCTTCACATTAAGCCTAGAAATTTTCTCTCCTTCTGCATGTAACAACAACAACAAAATCGGCCCCACTTTTCCTTTTTTTAAAAAAATCTATGCAAAGCACTGCAGTTTGCAATCAGTAACTTCAGGGATGATGTTAAAACATTCATTCCTCTTATGTAAAAAAAAAAAAACCTTTGCCTTTTAAACAGCATGCTCCGAACAGATTTCCTTCTCAATAGCCCATCTCCTGCCAGTAAGTGACCCTCCATCTCTAATTGGGAGAACCAAATTCCCATTGATGTCTTATATACCTTTGTTACCTCAGTGGTAACTAGCTGGCGAAGGCCACATTTGCCATCCGAAGTCAATAAAAGAGAGGCTTTCATGTTCTTCAGGAGAATGATTTTTCAGTCAGACTCCAGCCGTGCTGGCCCTAATTCCCCCTGAACAACAAAGTTAAACTTGCATCTGTTTTTGAAGTGATTGGCAGGCTGTTCGGAGTTCCTCTAGAGCTTTGGCTAAGCTGTGCTAATATTCCACTATGCTTCATTTACTCTCATTCTGTCTTTTATAATCAGTCTTCCTTAAATCTTAAACCAATGCCTTGGTTGTTTGAAATGTCTTTCTTTATCCTATTATAGCTGACCTCAGATATCCTCTCAAGTTCCCTTTTTCCTGTGCCTCAGACATCACACCTATGGCCCAAATCTACACATGTATACTGAGACGTAAGTCCTGCTGTCTTCTGTGAGACTTTGTCTGTGATGGGATCCATAGGAATGAAGCCTTTGTTAATTATATCAACTAAACATTTCCATTGTGCACAGAGAGAGCTCCAGGAAGAAAATCTGCCTTTCACTTGCTGATGGCAATGCTTTATGTAAGTGCTGTGGGCCTGCATTACTTTGCTGGCGGACCTTTCTGCTCACTGGGAGCTCATTAGCGTGCTGGCCATTGTCACTTCATACTAGGTCAGTCCTACCACTTGGCAGAATTAGGCAGATACTTCCGGTGACAGGGTCTGGCAGTGGGAGGATAGAGGACAGAGATGTAGATGCCATGTAGCCTGAATTTCACCATGTCAGCCAGCTTGCTCTCCTTAGATATGGTGGGGGACTCTATTCCAATCCCACTGTTCAAGTAGGATCCAGGTATCCCTCTAGTTGGTCTCTGTTAGTGATGGTAAAGGTAAAGGTTCCCCTTGACAATTTTTGTCCAGTCGTGTTCGACTCTGGGGGGTGGTGCTCATCCCCGTTTCCAAGCCATAGAGCCAGCGTTTTGTCCAAAGACAATCTTCCGTGGTCACATGGCCAGTGTGATTTAGACACGGAACGCTGTTTACCTTCCCACCGAGATGGTACCTATTTATCTACTCGCATTTGCATGCTTTCGAACCGCTAAGTTGGTGGGAGCTGGGACAAGCGACGGGAGCTCACTCTGTCGCGTGGATTCAATCTTACGACTGCTTGGTCTTCTGACCCTGGAGCACAGGCTTCTGCAGTTTAGCCCACAGCAGCACCACGTCCCTTTTCTCTGTTAGTGAAGCTGGCAATAACACACTGTGGTCAGCTTGAGTCCCAGAACACTAGGAACTCTGGGTTCTCAACTATTGCATATAATAGCTTGTTGATTTGTCCTACCCATTTGTTATGGACATTACACAAAGAGCCATGAATATTTATTTTATTTATTTATTTATTTAATTTATACCCCACCTATCTGGTTGGTGAGGAACTGAAGATTTGAAGCAAGCCCCCAAGCCTACAAGCCAGAATCGAGTATTCCCATTTTTTTATGACAGCTTCTAGAATCCCACGGAAAATAATAAATATGACTTATGCAAAACGCCTTGTTGCTGAAAGAATTCTGGGATCTTACATCTTAGATTGTAAAGATTGTTAGAATTTTTTAATCAGATGGCCACAAAACTCCAGCCATACTCAGTAATTAGAAAGTGCGCATATTTATCCTGCCTCTTATCATACTGAACATGGAAATACTGTACGTCCGTCTGAAAAGGAAGAAGCTGCTGTAACCAGGTTGCCTTTCCACATGAGCCTCAGATTGTCTTCAGATGGTCACATTTTGGTGTTCAACGCCATGAGGGAGGGGCCAAGGCTAGCACACTCCACTCAATGTTAACTATATGAGTAAGACTTTTTTTTCCAATTTTATACCACACCATTATTGTAAGCCGCCCAGAGACCTCTGGGTAGTGTGGGTGGCATATAAATTGAATAAAATAAATAAATAAATAAATAAATAAATAAATAAATAAATAAATAAATAAATAAATAAATAAATAAATAATTGTGTGCCGTCAAGTCAATTCTAACTTATGGCAACCCTTCTCAGAGTTTCCTAGCCCTTCCTATTTTACTCCCTGTTTTAAATAAATGTTTGTTGTTGGTTTATGTAATGCTTTGTTAGGTGTTTGGTATGTCATAAAAGGACAGAAACTGTTGTTATGTTCATTTTTTGTTGTTATGTTTATTTTTTTACGATTGTGTTTTTCTTTTTACTGCTAGAGAGAATAAGCAAGTATGCTTGAGGGATTTTCTGCCTCCTGTGCCAAAGTTCCTTGGCTGGCTTTCAGTATCGTGCACACGGCCAAGTACCCTTGCCTTGGGAGGTAGGTGGGTGCACCATTTGGTACTTGGCTCAGAGCTTGATCCAACAGCAAGTAAAAACATATTTTAACTGCTTTTAATTCAGGTGTTCCATTAAAAATCTAAAGTTAATTTTTGACGTACACACGAAGCATGCATGCACGCACACACACAGTGGGTATGAGTTAATTTGAGTAGCAGGGAGTTTTTCTGGTCTTCTGCCAGAGGTCTGCTCATTGTAACACAAATGTGGAATCAATTCATTGAAATTGATTCCGCATGCGACTGCCTCTCAAGTTCATGTTCAAAATATGTCAGTGGAGGCCGTTGGTTAGCCGTTTGGCGCAGGTGCCCAGCCCCGCCAGTCAGCTGATCGGGGCTTTCAAAATCAGACTGCATTGTTTCCTCTTTTAAAAAAATTATTGCCGTCTGGTATAGAGCTATACCAGATAGTTATATATATATTTATAACTGTCTTCTTCTTAGCATCCAGTGGCTTCAAGCAGCAGGTCCACCAGCCACCTGACTAGAGCTTCCAAAATTAAGACAGTGAGTGGTGGAGAGGAAGCCAAGGTGTCGGTAGCAGAGAGGAGGCTGAGGGGATATTAGCCCTGGGGAGGCAGTGGTGACAGCCGTGGTGCTGTGGAGGCTGAGGTGGCGGCAGTGGTGGAGGGGAGGCCGAGGTGGTGACAGCAACAATAGATGGGAGGCCAGGGTGACAGCAGCAGCGTTAGTGTTGGTGGTGAGGACATGCATAACAACCGAAGCATTTTGAATTCAGCCTAAAGTCCACATGAGTTTAGCCCATTAAAAAAAAAAACGATCTCTCTACTGGTTTATTCTGACAGTGGGACCTGGGCCTTTGCTGGCAAAATATCTGGGGACTGCCATATCAAAAACAGCAGCCGATGCTCAGAATAGTTTTGAAGGGACTAAATATTTAGACTTTTTACGTTTTTTAAGCAGCCTTTCACCAAGCTTCATACCAATAGTTTTCTGTATTATCCTGTAGATAATCCTGCCATAAAATCAATTTTGACTTTTGGTAACTTTTTCAAAGGTTTTCAAAATATAGACTACTCAAAAGTAGTTTACATTTCATTTTTGTGGGGTTTTTGTTTTTGGGGGGTGTCCTGGGGCTGTGCAGCTTACCCAGGCTATGCAGACTGGCTCGTCTGCTGGAACACCCAGCGTGGAATTAAACTCCCAACCTCTGGCTCTGCATCCACATACCCAATTCACTGTGCTATCCAGCCAAACTATTTTTTCACATTTATATTTACATTTTTCCTTTTATTGTGGTGGCTCCACTCAATGTATAAACTGGTAGCTATCTTTTTTTAAAAAACAAAATCACAGTGGTATTCCATTCATGTATGAATTCGTAGAGGTCTTCTTTTAAAAATTATTCTGGCATCCCTGATATGCAGATAAATACACAGTTTTGCTTTTGAGTGACAGCAGATAGTATATCCTTATGCAAAGCTAAGGGGAAAACATCGCCACAGCTTTTGAAATACTAAACTGACATTCAAAGTTCTCTCCCTGCTGAAAGATTTAAATTATGTGTTTTGCTTCTACACCGATCAACAAGCCAATGCAAAAACACCAGGAATATGAAGTGGTGAGACCGAAGTCCAGAAACATGGAACACTTGGTGTTGAAATGGATATGTTGGAACTCATCCTCTGGAAGCCTCTAATGAAATGATCAGTGGTAATGTATGACTATTTTGTTTTGTTTTTTGAAACAGGAGGGCCACATTGCCTGACCTAATCCAGGAAGGACAAAGTGCAGCCACAGCTCTTCTCAGCACCTTGCGAGGAATCCCTATAGGTGACATCCTTTTAAATCAGGAGGTGAATGTCTGCAATACTTAGAAATCTTAGCCAACATAACTCATAGTGAAGGATGATGGGAGTAGCAATCCCACTGCCTCTGGTGGACCACAAGCTGCCCATTCCCATTTTAAACAGAGGTGCGGAAATCAGAAAGAAATGCTATGATGGGTCCCTTTTAATATCAGAATGGAGGTATTGTGTTGGTTCCTAAGAGGAAATACAAAATCCACAGGAGGTCAATACCTCTGTTAGTGCTGATTGCAGTTCCACAACAGGGCACAAACTCTTTATCAGGTAGATCTTCAAGAATGGAAATGCAGACGTTGACTGTATGTTCTAATTAAACTCAGTCCTAAGATGGGAAATGTCAGTTTGATGAGTTTTTAGCAGCCCTGACAGCTTCAAATTCCATTGTGCAATGCCTGCTGGAATGGCAAACAAAAAAATAAAAATAAAATAAAGGCAGGTTCCTCTCTCTGGAAATACAAGGCTGGTTTCAGTTCAGGGATCTGCCTTTTACCAAAGCAAGTTTCAGTCTATTTCTGACCTTCACAAAAAGTCAAAAAGTCCAGCTCATCCATATATACTTCAAGTAAAGTGCTGTGTGATGATTCAGATAGTAAAACCAAGGAAGGTGTCATGGATTTGGACTATAGTTGAACTAGTACTTTTCTATCTGAAGGGGTATCCCGAGTCAGCCCAGATCTGTGAAACTAATGATCATAGTGGAAACCATCTACTCCAAGTTCTTTCTATTTATCGTATAACAGTAGATCTAAGACTGAAGTAGAATGCAGGGTGGGATGGAGTGGGGGTACAGGGGTGGGAGGGATGTGGAGGGACCATAGCAGCAAACAGAATGTGATTGTACGTGAGAGCAGCCCCATGCTGATGCGATAATAAATTCAAATTTCTCATTTCTGTAGAAAGTTGACCACAGGCACTTCATCAATCAGTATTTTGATTTGTAATGTGTTCCATATGGCCCTCAGTCGTTACTTAATGGGGAACATCCCATCTGCCAACATCTGACTCCAAGCTCAGAATCGAGAGAGGGCTACTCAAGTTTCAACCACGTTTTCCCAGAAACTGAACACTCAGCAGCATATTCATTTTTTTTTCGAGACAACCACTGCTAATGAGAAACAGCCCTGTGCCTCACCAAGACAGTTACGGCTGTGAATATTTCATATTAACAGGGAGAGAGGGGGGAAAAAAATCTCAGGCTTCATTGAAATGACAAATATACGTGTCAAGCATACTGGCCTGCCAATAACATCCTCAGAAGACTTCTCCTGTCCTGTTCAAAGGTTTGTGCATCATTCACTGGGTAAAATCCAGTATTCTATTTTATTATGTATGGCTCTGTAATCACCAAGATTGGTGTTGACTTGATAATGATGAAAGTTATCATGAGATAACAAAATGTAGTGATGTAAAATTTTAGGATTTTCTGGGGCTCAGCCTTCCAACTTTAATTCGAACATCAACAGCAGCTAAACAGAAGTCCTAACTTTAAGAATCTAAGGTTCCTTCAGATGAGTTATTACACTACTATCTTTTCTGCCATTGGCTACTGAAGGCACGTGGGATTTACCAGGGTTCCCATTCAAACCTCATTGTAAAAACTCGCATCTCCACTCTTTAAGGATGCTGCTTCTTTGGAATAAATCTTGAAGAATTCATTTGAGAATTTATTTTTGAGAAATCCACCTCTCTGTTCCTTCCTTCCTTCCTTCCTCCTAACTGAGATCTTCTGTGACTATGAGGCTGTCTCCACAGACATCAAATTCACACTGGAAATGCCGTAAGATTAAACTCCATTCCTCCTCAGGAATGACAGATGATACTAAAAATAAACCATGTTTTCAGGAAGGATGACTAGGAACAGAAAAGTGGGGGGGTTGGGGGTTGGGGGAAGTATTGTACCCACCAGGACAAGAGGAACATTGCATGGATATGGCAGAAATAGTTACCAGAACATCAGTGCAGAACCCAGTACTTCAAAGAAAACAAATGCACCATCTGAATGTCACCCACAGACACAGCACGTTTATCTCACTGCAAAGATAGTCATCTGGATTTGGGGTGTATGGTTTCCAGGAGGGAAGAGCAAGAATTTCATTTTATTGTACTTTTTTGCTTTTGTGAAAAAAAGCATCAGAGTACAATTAATAAATGTAATTGATCATTTTTGCCCAATAACAGGCAACATCAAGAATATTTGGGACAGCTGGCATCGAGTCTTCTATACACTTTGGGCTTCTCTTTGACAATGACAGCACCTGCCCTTTGGCTCTTCCACTCCAGAAGCACCAACATGAGATGCTGGTGGTAGCAATCAACACAGCGGGCCATCCAAGACTATCCAGTTCATATAATGTGGAGTAGCAGATAGAAGGAACCTGTTTGAGGATCTTGTTGTGCACCTGTTAGGCCAAGGATGTTTCCATGTTTCATTAGGTGTATGTTTGTACATGCACTGAACTCAGACAACGTCAGTGTGGCCAGGGGTGCGGAGGGGAAACTGGCGAGAGAGCCAGCGGGACTGTGTACATGGACCTCTCATACCACGTGGAGCAAGTTAGTAGAATGCCAATGTTATGGCTCATGAGCCCTGGCAGCAACAACACAAGGCCTGAATTAGAAAGAAATCCCACTGCGCTGGTGGTGAGCCTTCCTCAGGCATCTGAAGCCGTGCAGGGCCTGGGGAAAGTCCCATGTGTCATACATGCTGCAGTTACAGCAGTGTAGGATGTGAACTGCAGCAGGAAAGGTGTTTTCAGGGACAGGATAACTTCCTCCAGCACAGGTTGAATATCTATTCCCTGAAATGTCTTTCAATTGAGCAGGAGTATCTCTGTTTGTCTGGATTAAATTTCAACCTGTTTGCCATCATCTAGTAGTTGATTACCAGCGCCAGTCATTTTGGAGCTTCTTTGGAGTTACTGGAAAGTAGTAGAGAGAGAGAGTCAGGTGTCCTGTGCATACCAGGGAATCCAAACGTGGAAACAACAGACAATCTCTCCCAGCAGCTTCATGCATCTGTTGATTAGTATGGAGGACAAGCCACAACCCTGAGGGAAACCACAGGCCAATGGCCAGGGCTTCAGAAAAGAGTCCCTTAGCACCCCTCCAAGAAAGACAAGACCTTACTGTTAA
This sequence comes from Pogona vitticeps, assembly GCF_051106095.1. Classification (NCBI taxonomy): domain Eukaryota; kingdom Metazoa; phylum Chordata; class Lepidosauria; order Squamata; family Agamidae; genus Pogona; species Pogona vitticeps. Next base: position 24,956,645 of record NC_135783.1, on the reverse strand, counting down.
AGAGTGCCTCCAAGTCTCACAATCTCAGAGAAACGGCTCAGGAAGATACCATAGTTGATGGCATCAAAAGCTGAGAGGTCCAGCAGAAACCAACATGTCCCATCCATTCTCAGGCATAAGTCATTGACTGGGGTGACCAAAGAATCTCCATCCTATGACCAGACTTGGAGCCAGCTTTAAACAGATCCAGGTTTTACCATTATTCTTGTTTCCACATTCATCTGGACCAGAAGAAGTTATAACCCCTCCTACACTTTGCCTGTGACATCATAATGAGCCTGATTGAGAACCTCCTCACACCTGAATCAAGAGGTTTCCATTTGTCTTCTTTATTTTAAAATTGGTGCAGTGTATATGCACTGCTCCAATAAACCTTTTTTTAAAAAAATCACTTCCTTAACCCCTCCGAGGAGTGAAAGAAGTTTTCAATTTACCCTGATGTGACTCTCTTCTTAAGCCACTTCACAATAGTGGAAAATTGACAGCAGGTCAGCGCAGACCAAATAAGGTTGCTTGAGATCTGTATGCCAGCTGGATGGAAGAGTTGCACCAAATGGCATACCGGACCTCCTAACGATCCTGTTTAGCCCACACCAGCCCACTCTAACCAAGCTATACAGCCAAGCTCTGAGTCAACAAGACAGCTTCTGCTGTTCCAGAACACAAACACTTTCCATCTGAACTATATTTTGGCTATTCATTCGCTTTTATGCCTCCAGAGAAGAGGACTCTTCTAAACAATGTGAATAAATCCATTGTCTTATAGTTAATAATAATAATGTGTCATCAAGTCGATTCTGACTTATGACAACCCTTTTCAGGGTTTTCCAGCTAGAGAATATTCAGAAGTGGTATACCATTCCCTTCTTCTGGAACTGTGCAGATCTCCCAAGGCTACACAGGCTGGCTCTACTCACAGAAGTCACAATGGGGAATTGAACTTTCAACCTCTGGCTCCACAGCCAAATACCTAAACCACTGAGCTATCCAAGCCAGCATATCTTATAGTTAAATCTACCAAAAAAAGAGCCCACATTCTTTATTAATATTAAACTTGGTGCACAGATGGGTATCTTTATTGGTATACTAGTACCATATTTTTCTGTGTATAAGATGTCCCGATGTAACCCCAAATTTACAAAATCTAAGCAGGGCTTGGCAAGTGGAGGGGGAAAGGGATCAAAGCAATCCCGTGGCTGCACAATTGCTTTGATCCATTTCCCCTCCTTTTGCTAAGCTCCATGGGGCTTAGCAAGTGGAGCAGAAAGCAGAGATCAAAGCGATCCTGCAGTCCTTTGATCCCTGCTTTCCCCCTCATTTTGGTGGGGAAAGCAGTGATCAAAGCTATCCTGCAGCCCTTTGATCCCTGCTTTCCCCCCTCATTTTGCTAAGCCCCATAGGACTTAGCAAGTGCAGGGGAAAGCAGCAATCAAAGCAATACTGCAGCCTTTTGATCCCTGTTTCCCCCCCCCCCATGGGGCTTAACAAGTGGAGGAGAAACCAATGATAAAAGCAATCCTGCAGCCTTTTGATCCCTGCTCTCCCCCATGGAGCTTAGCAAGTGGAGGGGAAAGCAGTGATCAAAGCGGACCTGCAGCCCTTTAATCCCTGCTTTTCCCCTCCACTTGCTAAGCCCCATGGTGCTTAGCAAGTGAGGGGAAAGCAGCAATCAAAGCACAGCAGGATCGCTTTGATCCCTTTCCCCCTCCACTTGTTTCCGTTGTCTCCTCATCTTACTTCTGTGTATAAGACAACCATCAATTTTTGTCTAAAGATTTTAGACAAAAGTATTGTCTTATACATGGAAAAATACGGTATATTTTAACACGTGTAGGACACCATGCTTATGAGAATGGAAAACACATTGTTGTGTTGTTGTTGCTGCTGCTGCTTTTCTAAATGTTTTGTTCCTAATAGGAGGGCCAGAATTGTTTTGCATGTATAATAAGATAATATTGTATGTGGAAAAATACCACTGTTAATGCAGGCAATCCATCATGGATTAGAGACAATGCCAAATAATCTGTGCCTTATGTAAAAAGTTATTGTTTGGACACCCCTTTCCCAGCATTTTCCTACTCCCGCATGATTTATGATGCTCATTACCTATTTGTTTGTAACCAAACTCTTTAAAAAAATCCAGAGGGAGCTTTTTTTAATTTAGTGAGTGTTTGTGACACGAATGGTAAACTGGTTTTTACTCACAAAAGCAATTCATCTAAGCACATTTTCCAGTGAATCAGAAAACATTATCGTGGAAAAAATCCTGTTCAAATGTGTGTGGTGCAAAGTTGTTACAGGAAGTGGCCAATTTATGCGGAGTTTAACATTAAAGAATAGCCCGTTAACAGTAAAACGGTATACATATTTACGGAGAAGTAAGCCACGCTGAGTTCAATGCAGCTGGCTTCCCAGTACTGTACAGAATGGCAGCCTAAAAGAGTATGGCAAGGATCAAAGTACCAACCAACTCAGCATCATTTACATACAATTTCAGCATCATATTACTGCCTTGTGTTTTGTAAAATTATCACTTGTTTTAAGCAACAGGTCAGAACTGGCCATGGGCAGCTAGGAATCCTAGGTCTGCAGGCAACAGATGAAGTCTTGCGGAATTGCTGGCATTTCTAGTTCTCCAGGCAGGGAAACAAAACTTAAGGCAAGTGGCACCGAACAAGGAAACAACTTCGGTTTGAGTATGCGTGGGCATCTGGTGGTGGAGCCAAAGGTTGGAAATGTGTCCTGGCAGAAGAGCCAGCCTGTGTGGCCTCAGGCAAGCTGCACAGTTCCAAGCTGCCCGGAGAAGAAGGGGATGGTAGACCACTTCATCTGAGCATATTTTCCCATGAATCAGAAAAAGTTCCTGTGAAAAAGACCCTGTTCAAATGCATGTGGTGCAAAATTGTTAAAGGAAGTGGACAACTTATGCTGTGCTTAACATTAAAGAATAACAGTAAATTTAACAGTAAATACTTCTGAGTATTCTGTACCTAGAAAACACTGACAACCATCAACATAAGTCAGAATTTACTTGCTAGCATTTAATCATCATTAAGACAGGTTCACACTGTAATTTTTCCAGTGGAGGGGATGCTAGAGTCAATAGGAAACATTAAGAAAAAAAATATGGCAGGGGAGGGGGAATCGTGGGGCAGGGTTATAGTCCCCAGAACTTGGGATTTTACCTGGCCCAGTTCAGAGTGCAGGGATCCATTTGCACATCCTATGTGCTACTAGTGCTCTCTAGTTCTGGGCCCATTCACCTTGATCCTCTGCATGCCCTGCTTCCATGGCCTATCCAGAAGCAGCCTTCTGCCCAATCCTTGTGCAGTTTCACCTCTGTTACATCACAAGAACCAACCCTTGTGACATTATAAGCTCTGCATGACCCAGTTCTTTGATTTTATAGAATGAGATGCTGCCGACCTAACACTCCAACATACAATGCGACAAATGTGCTGCAAAGTTAATTTGGAAATTACATATTGCAGGGGTTAAACTATCTACTGCTTGATAGATCAGGTTCATAGCAGAACCCATTCATACAATAACTCACAACAAGTTTTTCTGGTTCAGGGGTTAGGGTGGTGGTTAACAGACACTTAGGTGGCTGTTGCTGTGGGTTGAGAAGCACTGCACCCCAAGAAGTGGGAAACAACTTGGGGGGGACAGATTACGTTTTTCCATGGGGTGCACACTTTGGAGAGCCATACTGTGCCTACCCCTATCCAGGTGAAAAATAGCCATCTTCCTTTCCAGAGAATTGTTCCATAAGAATTGCTCTGCAAGTGTGGCTGAGAAGGACTGTTTCCAGAGCTAACCAAAGAGCATCATTTATTTTATTAGTTATTTACTACTTAAATTTGTATTCAGCTCTCATTAGTGCTCAGGCACTACTCTGGGAGGTTTACAGAAAGAAACAAAACAAGCCCAAAATTTAGTTACTAGCAGACCTCTATAAATTTAGCTGGATCTGTAATCTGTGGATCGAGATGTTGGCAGTTCAATTCCCCATTGTGCCTCATTAACAGGGGCTGGACTTGATTATCTACAGGGTCCCTTCCATCTCTGCAGTTCTAAGATAAGTAGTAGTATAATAATCAAGATTATATTATAGATCCAGCCAGATCTCAAATGGAAGATGTAAAAAAAATCAGCCTTCCTGTTGAGATCATATGAAGACATTCACAATGGTGGGAGAAATCATTATTGCTCTGAAATTAAAAATATGTCCTTGCTTATAGTGTTTGACCTAATGAGGCTGCATGCGATTCCCAGAGAAAATCCTGTGTCAGATGTTCAGAGAGTCACTCAGACACATGTGAGAGGGACGGGGAGGCAGAGTCGAGCACACAGCTGTTGGATCAATTCTTTGTGGTCATCGCTCGGAAATGCTCACATGGAGACATTTTGCTCATGGGAACTGTGAAAAGAAGCTTTATTTTGGGCTGCATTTTCAATTCACGAGGCCCAGTAACCTTCCAAGTGTCGAATCCTGGCAGGAAATTGTGGCAGAATGTGTCGTTCTATAATGAGAAAGAAAAAGAGGCAGAAAAAGAGATTGAAGAATAAATTTGAGAAACGTCTCACCAGCCCTCCGTCTGGAGCCTGTCTGCCCTTCCAGGTTCCTCAAAACATTAAAATTGGATGGGGTAGGTAGATTAGATAGATAGATAGATAGATAGATAGATAGATAGATAGATAGATAGATAGACAGACAGACAGACAGACAGACAGACAGACAGACAGACAGACAGACAGACAGACAGACAGACAGACAGACAGATAGATAGATAGATAGATAGATAGATAGATAGATAGACAGACAGACAGACAGACAGACAGACAGACAGACAGACAGACAGACAGACAGACAGACAGACAGACAGACAGACAGACAGACAGACAGACAGACAGACAGACAGACAGATAGATAGATAGATAGATAGATAGATAGATAGATAGATAGATAGATAGATAGATAGATAGATAGATAGATAGATAGATAGATAGATAGATAGATAGATAGATAGATAGAACTGGAAGAGACCCTATGTGTTCACTGGTGCCATTTCATGACACATCTCGTTGTACAAGAATGCATTGGAGTGCCTAAGATTTACTAGAATACCTAAGACAGAGAGAAGAAACAGTGGCTCAGCTACTCATTGGGAATGAGAAAATTATAACAGACAGCCAATAAAAGGCAGAAGTGCTCAATTCCTACTTTAGTTGGGTCTTTTCCCAAAAGGCAAATGTGAAGTAGAGTGGTTCCTCACTTGACGACGTTAATCCGTTCCAGCAAAATCGCTGTAGAGCGAGATCGTCATCAAGCAAAATAAAAAAGCCCATTGAAATGCATTGAAAACCGTTCAATGTGCTCCGATGGGCGAAATACCTGCTCCATAGGGTGGCCATTTTCGGGTGCCTGTAAAGTGAAGAATCCATCCCTAACACAGCGGGGAGCCATTCTGCACAGCGGGCGGCCATTTTGAAACCCAACGATCAGCTGTTTTCTTATCGTCATAAACCAAAAAATCGGTTCCCGAAGCAGGGAACCCATCATCGTGAAGCAGTTTTTTCCCATTGAAACATCGTTTTGCGATCACAAAAGTGATTGCAAAAACCTAATCGTCAAGTGGATTCGTCGTTTAACGAGGTAATCGTGAGATTTCTCACTTGTAAACCTTTTGGGCAAATCAAGTAATTCCCACATTTCATTGTGTACATTTACTATTTTGTTGACCTGAAGCCTCCCTTTGTCTATGTCAGCTCATGAATATATTTCACTAAGAGTTCATTGGGACCTACTCCCAGTCAGATCTACATTATATTAGATATATCCAAGGAAACGTCTTCAGCAGACTTTTTTCATTTTCTTTTCTTCTTCTTTCGCAAAATTTGCCCAGCCTGTAATTCCTGAACCTCCCATAGACCACATACTATTTGTGCCTTGGAATCTGCAGATTGATGGATCCCTCCAGATGCATTCAGGAAAAAAGCAACACAGATTTGAAAAATGTGTGCAGGAAAATGTGCTCACACACTTTAGTCAATGGGGGGTGCCTATATGTACAATTTAAAACATATGTATAATATGAAAAAAAATTAAGCAGAAAAGAGGATGGATTCTATCAAACAAACAAGCAAACAAATAGGGGTAAAAGTGAGAAAGGGAGGATACTGAGAAAGTCCACAGATGCAGGCACTATAGAAATACACATACCTAAATTGTACCGCAGTGTTAGTTTTCTCCTATTTTATTTCTATTGTGCTGTTCTTTTAAAAAGTGTCCATATTAGAGCCAATGTGATATAGTAGGTGGTCTACAAATCTCTTCTCGGTTGTGAAACGCTGCAGAGTTTTGAATTTTTGGTAAAACCTCTTTGTTCTGTGCAGTAAAATCACTGAGATCCACACGGAAGAATAGCTTCAAGTTCCCCTGATAGTCCACCCCTTTCTCATTAACTGGCATTTAAAGTCTCAGTAACTCACTCAAACATTTGTAGGAGACAGAATAAAAGTCTCTTTACTGACAGTTTCTTGAAATTACAGACTTCTGTGCCCTGCTTTCTTTACTGCACACATACTTAGCAACAAACTAAACTGATCCACAACAAACAAACAACTCACACCAACTGATTAAAAAGAAGGGGGAAACATTTGGCAGAGAGGCAAGATTCTTTTTGAAATCAAAGGCTGGAAGGAATGATTGATTAGTGCTGGACAGAGAGAGAGAGAGAGAGAACCATCCCAGCACAGAAACATCTCTCCCAATCATGGAAAGCATAGACAGTATGTGAGGTTTCAAACAAAACTCCAACAAAAACTCACACGGCCAGTTACACTCTCAGGCTGATGCCCCTCACAGGGACGTTGTGACAATAAAATGGGGAGGAAGCGGGCCAATAAACTTGGAATGGCAGGAGGCAAATGCAGCACAAACAATAAGAAATGATAGTTGCCTTTAACCAAATGCAATCTCATGCTGTCACCACATGAAAGGGGTAACTGCCCAAACATGCCATTCAAATCATTTCTTGGCAAAGTAAATGTGTGACTAATGAAATGGATGATAAAACCAGCCTAGTGCGAAATGGCCATTAGAAGGGGGTTCTATTTGGAGTCTGGCAAATCAGAAATGACACATTTTTAGCTTTATTTCCATGGGATGCCCCACATTTTAGTGGAATGCATTATACGACTGTAGCAGTAGTTTACAAGTGATGAGGCAAGGATTGGGGTGGGTGCAGTGGGGACTCCGCAGAATTGATAAGGGTGGCTGAGATGAATTGTGGGCTCTGTTCTCTGTTTTCCAAAGACCGTTTAGCTTTTGCCACACTGAAGACCTTTATTCGCTGCCTGTGGGAAAGTGGTGGGCGAAGGCTGCATTCTCAGTTACACTCCGCGCATGCAGATTTTAATTAGCTGGATTCAAAAACAAGGGCTGGATCGTGGCTTTTCCCTGTCTCTCTCGTCCTCTACTTTCCCCCGCCCCCAACAACCCTGATCGCTCTGCTCCGCAAGCTGCATAGACTAGCATTAATTTTTTTTTTAAAGGTCATCGCAGTTCAGGACAAAAGGTCATTTGTGACAGGAACTTTGTGTGAGGGGAACATCATGTTTATCATGGTGATAAAGAGAAGCTCTGTCTGGCCCAGTCGTCACAAGAGTTGCTTGATCAGGGAAATAAGGAAATGGGGAGATATGTGAATTCCTGGTTTGAGAATTATTAGACAGCAGCTTGGTGGATGTTAGCAAGGGAAGCTGTTACCCATTTTGTCCTGTTACTTGGGGTAACATCTACACCTCTTCTTCCAAGAAAGAGGGCAAGAACTGACAACATAAAAACCACACAGTATCTTGTGTGCTAGAATGCAACAGAGGTTGGCAACACTACTGTTTGGGATTATTGTACCCTGATCTGGGTTTCTGGCTCTTGTCAACTAAAAAAGCAACTGACTGTCCAGGCTCTGGGAGGCTGAGGTGCTGGGAGGAAGTAAATCACATCAGACAGTCAATGAAAATTATTACTTAAAAAATATACACAGTTTCCCTTATACTAACTGTTTTTATCTACAGCCAAGTTTTTCTGAGCTTTGATGGACCCATGAGTGAATGGTCTCCAACACAGCTCCCCATGGCATTCCGTTTGGGCATGAGCCCAGGCACACAACCTTCACCTCATTAATATGCAGCAATTTGTTACTAAGACTTACACCACTTCCCTTCTGCAAGTATATATATATATCATCAGTAGGATTCTGGAAATTGTTGTGATGATGGCGGTGATGGTGGGGATGCTGATAATATTTTATTACAGGCTTCCTGAATTTTCCTTCTTCCTGCACATGCTCAACATCCATTTCTCTTGGAAGATTCTCTATCACCTTTATTTCTAGGACTTAAATAATAGGGTGGCAAAAATTATAGTGTGATAAATGCCTCATTGACTGAGCATTGTCTCTCAATTACTATTGTCTATTACTATAGAAGAAAGTCACCCTCACAGATGTTCATGCTGTGCAAGGACAAGGGCATGGACCAGCAGTGACTGCTCCATAAGAGCTAGAGATGGGGGTATTCGTATTCGAATATCCCCATTCAGGTGGCAATAGCAAGAGTCCAGCCCCATGGGGCCAGATGGTCCACTTACCAATCCGCCGCTGCCAAAGGCACCACAATCCTTCCGATGACTCCAGAGCTCGCGATCGGCGGGCCACTCTTCGTCCTGGGAGGTTTGTCGTCCCGCCTCCTCCCAGGAGTGGCAAGCCAATCATGAGCTCCGGAGTCATTGGAAGGATTGTGGTGCCCGCGGCAACAGTGGATCGGTGAGTGGACCTTCCGTCCCCATGGGGCTGGACTCTCGTTATCACCACCTGTATGGGGATATTCATTTTTTTTATGAATACAAATACCCCCATCTCTAATAAGAGCAAATGGTACAGTGCTCCACCTCAGGCTCATGTTATCACTGGGTAGCCCAACCCTTCTCGCCTTCTTACCATGAAGAATGACAAGGGCTCACCTGTGCGCCTCTCCTGTGGAACTCTCAGCCTCACACACTCAGCCTTATAGTCCAGAGGAAGAAAATGAGAATAAAAGTGTGAGAGAGATGGGCAACATGGGATGGTTGGAGCAGGTCGTTGTGGGCTATATAGGTCCCCTTAAAGTCAGGTCGATATCCAGTATGCCATGCAGTGTGATCTTTGTGTCCACATGTCATGTTCACCTCAAACAACTCTATTTGGTCTGTATCCTGTGCAAAAGTAAAGAAAAGAGGGAAATCTCCCTTCTTGCCCCTCCTGTCCCCTTCTGCCTTCGGAAGGGAAATTTTAGTTTCTTTATTTTCTCTAAGAGGTACCGTGCATCAGCACTTTAAAAACCTATCTCTTCCCCCCCCCCCCTTATTCCCTCTGCTCCACATCATTAGAGGCTTATACAGACAGAAGAGCAAAGAAGGAAGTTTTTAATTTCCCAGTTACCCTATATCATTAAGTGGTTAAGCTGGCTGCATAAGCTACTATGATGTGGAGAAATTGAAATCTGCTGGGAAACTGAAACAGGACGTTCAATCCCAGTTATCACATATACTGTGAGAGCCTCGTGGCGCAGTGGTTAAAACGCTGTACTGCAGCTAAAACTGTGCTCACGACCTGGGGTTCAAATCCCAGGTAGCCGGCTCAAGGTTGACTCAGCCTTCCATCCTTCCGAGGTCGGTAAAATGAGTACCCAGCTTGCTGGGGGGGGGGCAATGTGTAGCCTGTATAATTAAAAATTGTAAACCGCCCAGAGAGTGCTTGTAGCGCTATGGGGTGGTATATAAGTCCAATAAATAAATAAATAAAATAAATATACTGGAAATGAACCAAAACAGGACAATCCCACCTGTACCTAAAAAGCAGTAGCCTCTGACAGGGACCCAGAAAGATGTGAGTGAGAATGGTCTGGAGATGTGCTGATTCATGCTGATACTTATGTTGTCTGATTGCTGGAGGGGAAAAAGTGAGCCAGCCTATCCCTTCAGCCACAATGGGCACCAGTTGTGACTGGAAGGGTCTATATGTTTTATATTAGAAGGCAAGCGATATGGAGCAGCCCCTTTCACATCACTAATGAAATCTGATATTTTTGCTTTCTCCCACATTCCTAAAAAAAAAAATCAAGTTGAAAAATGCCCTGTCACTGCTTCTTCTACAGATATAACTAAAGGACAGTTAAGTCATAATATTACACTACAATTAAATAATCTATCAAAATAAAGCAAGCACTGAATTAAAACAATTTAAAAAAACATTTGAAATCCTAACAATAGAAAAGGAGCATATATATGCTTTGGCTTTGTTATGAAGTGAGCTATATTTTATTATACCTTTTATAAGCATGATGCATGTTTACTTCCTTGTAAGTCCACACAGGATCACAGCCTAACAAATTTCTCAAATTTTGTATCTGACCTTAATATAGTAAATAGGAAAGCCAATTAGATTTGCATAAACCTGGGAGTCAGGAAAGTTTTATGGATCAGATCATACTTTTGCACTATTAAAGAGCAGGCCGGGTAGGTGGGGCTCATCAGCCATGGAAGGCAGCCCATCTAGGAAAAGGAAAACTCCGATTTCAAACCTCCACTGCCTTGTGGCTATATCCACTCATGGAAAAGGCTTCAGGAGTTAACCTCGAGGCAAAATCCGGAGCTGGAGTCCCGAAGGCAGCATGTGTCATTCTGCCAACTCCTGCGACATTGCTGGAACCAGTTGTATTGGCTCTCGCCTTTCCATTGGATCATTTTGGCAATGTGGAGAGCAGGGATCTGCTGCTTGGGTAACAGCCTATCCTCCATATTAGCTTACCCGGGCTTCATGCTCTGGAGAGGACACTCCTCGATTCAGAGCATGTTACCATAGTCTCTTGAGACTGAAGGATGCCTATGATAATAAGGTATAATAAGGTATAATAAGATATAGCTCACTTCATAATATCAGGGCAGAACAAACTTCAAACTTATGTTTATGCTTTAATGACCTTTTCACCATTAAGGGTAAGGTCACTGAGTCTCCTTTTCAGGAAAAAGGCAGCCTATAAATAAGACAAATAAGTAATAAGTAAAAGTGTCCCAAGACTCTGTTCTTGCTGCAACTAGGCCAATACAAGAGCAATTTGGAAATTTTTCCAGAGATAGCTGTGTTTAGGGGAAAGGCCATGTGAATCATCCCAATTTTAAAAACCACTTTAGATTTTGTCTCCAAATGCAAAATTCTAAAATCATTTTTTAGATTTTTCCATGGAATTTTCCACTAAATTTTCCATGGAAGTTAGTCATTTTTCAGCTGTGTGAATGTTCACAGGAGATGGTGAATAGGGCAAGAACTACCTTGCTGACCTGTAGAGCAGATGGTAAGGCTTCAGTCTGAAGAACTTCAGAAAACCGTATCTGTAAGGATAATGTCCTGCTGAAGTCCATTGGAAAACAGCCTAAGAAATTACTGGCTCTGTGTAGGGGGCTCAACAACGACTACTAATGTTAACAGAACTTTTTCCTAAGAATATATGCATATAGTTATGCCCTTACTGTTGAGAACATGCAATTTGTTTGTTTGTTTGTTTGTTTGTTTGTTTGTTTGTTTGTTTGTTTGTCTGATTGATTGATTGATTGATTGATTGATTGATTGATTGATTGATTGATTGATTGATTGATTGATTGATAGATAGATATCCTGCCCATCTGGTCTGTTCGACCACTCTGGGCGGCTTCCAATAAACAGATATACAATAAAAACAGATTTTTTTTATAAACAATCCATAAGAAATACAATACTAAAACAAATAATAAATAGAAAAAGAATAAAAGAATAAAGGAAAGTTAGGTGTTGACAGGAGGGAAGGCCTGAGTATACATCCATGTTTTAAGTTGTTTCTTAAAGGTGCCCAGTGTAGTGGCTGCATGAATCACCGGAGGAAGATTATTCCAGAGGCGAGGAGCCACCGCCAAGAAGGCCGGATTTCATGTCTTTTCCTTCCGGGCTTCCCTCGGCGTTAAGGCTCCTCAGCCTCACCTCCTGACTCGTGCGGGTGATCCGGATAGTTCTTGGTGGGAGCAGGCGTTCCGCCAGGTATCAAGGTCCTAAACCATTTAGGGCCTTATAGGTAAGCATTAAAACTTTGAAGTCAACGTTGCAACACCTTGTTCACATACATGATGGAAAATGGGTAGGGTGGAACCCTTTTCTTACTACCCATTTGAATATTTATGAACTGCTTGATAGCTCAGTGGTTTCAGTATCTGGCTGTGCATCCAGAGGTTGGGTGATCAGTTCTCCATTCTGCCTCCTTGACAGGGGGCTGGACTTGATGATCCATTGGGTCTTTTCCAGCTGTGCAATTCCAAGATATTTAAGACTGTGGATTTATATCATCATTAGACTTTGCTTCTCCATTTCTTGGAAAGGGGTTGTGCTTTCCTTTGAAATGTAACTGATGTATTTGCATTTAAATTGCTTGCACACAGCCATGATATGAGCTGTATCCAGACATTATGCCTAAGAAGAGCATGGACAGCTCAGATTGTGGTGGGAGCGAGAATGATCTTCCACCCTTACAACAGCCCTTTGAATGTTCAATATGTTTGCAAAAGAACTTGTAAGCACATTCCGCTGAAGGTACTGTAAACAATCAGAGCTGTGTGGTCCTTGCACAATACAAAAGCAAGGGCAGGCAACATCTTTCTTAGACCACTATTTCTAAAAAGAAATTATGAATTACAATCTATATTATTCTTCATCCGACTGGGCACTAATATATTGTCCAAAATATAGCTGGGTTGGATCGGTCCATATTGACAATTAAAGAGCAAGTCTTTTATACATTTAATGGCCTCTAATTGCCCTTTCAAGACCAAATCACGAGACACCTTACAAAACTGCACTGCTCCCAAGAAGTGCCATTCCTCCCCAGCTATTGTGAGGGTATCCAAGAGGGAAAGAAGCAACCTGACAGAAGTGACAGAAGACATCATAGTCCCTGCTACTCAGAAAATCCTAGGACTTTAACCCCATGAAGCCTGGATCTACTACAACACTGCTGATACCTGATGCCTACCTCAGGTATACCTCATGCCTACCTAATGAGAGGGCCAGTCTCGACATATACAAAGGAAATAGGTTAAGAATCAACATTCCCTCTAACATTTCTAAACCAAGGGCATGGCAAGAGTGAATCCTGATCTACTAGTAGATCTCTGGGTGATCTGCAGTGTGCCAGATGAGTCCTGAACAAATCTTGGGAATTCGGGAGCATTCCATTTCCTAAGATTTCCAGAATAAATCTTGAGAATCACAGAGTGAACCCCAAAGCCTAAGTCTCAGGGCTGCAATAGAAGACCTGACAACCCTACATGTTCCAAAACTTAATATAGAATTTCTTGGCAAAGTGTGAAATTTTGTGGCTTAAAAATCTCTAGCTATGCAGCAGAAAAAGTTCAGGGACCTACAGAAAAGGAGTGCCCCAGAGCACACCATCCCTTATAGCTTGTCTCATCAACTGGCACTTGCAGTCTCAATAACTCACTGTAAGACATTGTGAAGAAAAAGAATAAAAAAGTCCCATTTACTCACAGTTGTGAATAGATCAAAACACAGCATATTGAAGAAAAATAGTGACTGGTTACATGAACAGAACCTAGCTGACCAACCAGTTTCTTAACTAACTACATGACTGACTGACTGACTGACTGACTGACTGACTGACTGACTGACTCTAAGTGACTACATAGCTCTAACTGACCCCCTGACTAAAAAAGAGCGGGAAAAGAATTCTGAAGTAGAGAGGCAAAATTTGAGGCAGAGAGGGAACAATTGGTTGCTGTTGAATCGATTGACAGTCACTGCAGCCCAGAAAGGATGCCTCCTAGTCATAATATTCATGAAAATGTACAAAGACATTTTCACAAAGGCCACAAATCACACAACCTCTGGTGTCTGTATACGAATGCCAGGAGAATGGGAAACAAACAAGAAAAACTGGAAATTTTGATTCAGAGTAACTATGACTTGATAGGAATAACTGAACCTTGGTGGGATGACTCCCATGACTGGAATACAGCAATTGAGGGATATAAAGTGATCCAAAAGAACAGAGAGAATAAAAAGGGAGATGGACTGGCCCTTCCAAGAAATTCCTGGCTTGTGTGGCTGATAATTTTCTACTAAAAGTGGAGAAAGGAATTAGAGGATTTGCTGTCCTTGACTTGATTCTGAGCAACAGAGATGACTTGGTGGGGGAAATGGCAGTAAGGGGAACTCTAGGCGAGCTTGACTATGTCCTTCTAGAATTCTTGATTAGTAGCCACACACGTCTGCTGGATTTTTAAAAAAAACAATTTTGATAATCTCAGAACAAGGATAAGTAAGGTCCCATGACAGGAGATCCTAACAAGAAAAGGAGTCCAAGAAGGGTGGGAGCTTCTAAAAAAAAGAAATTCTAAAGGCACAACGACAAAAATTCCAACAAAAAAAGTGGGAGGTGGCAAAAAAAGGCCAATGCAGCTTCATAAAAAGCTCAGGGAGGACCTAAAAACAAAAAAAAGAAAAAAAATACATGTACAGGAAATGGAAATAAGGCCAGGCCACCAGGGATGAGCACAGACAAGGAGCAAAGAAATGCAGGGATGGCATTAGGAGGGCAAAAGCAGAGAATGAGCTGAGGTTAGCTAGGGACACTAAAAACAATAAAAAAGCATTATTCAGGTATGTGAGTAGCAAAAAATAAACAAAACACTTAGGGGCACCGCTCTGCAATGGAGATGGAAACATCATAACAGAGGACAAAGAAAAGGCGCTCAATTCCTATTTTAGTTCAGTCTTTTCCTATAAGACAGACTATGAACTTCCAAACAAATTGGAAGTACAAGTAGAGGGGGTGGAACAGGATTGCAGCTGGAGATTGATAAACAAATAGTTAAGGAATACCTTACCACCCTGAATACCTTACCACCCTGAATTAGTTCAAATCTTCAGGGCCAGATGAACTACATCTGAGAGTACTAAAGGAACTGGCCAAAGAATTCTCACAACCTCTATCCATTATTTTCTTGAAATCATGGGAAACAGGTGAGGTGCCAGAGGATTGGAAGAGGGCCAATATTGTCCCTATCTTCAAAAAGGGCAAAAAAGAAAAAGAAAAAAGGAACCTGAGAACTACAGGGCAGTCAGCCTGACATCAATCCCAGGCAAAATTCTGGAACAGATCATAAAGCAGGCATTGTGCAAGCATCTAGAAAACAATGCAATAATAACTAGAAGCCAAACTAATTTGACCTCATTTTTTGATCAGGTCACCTCCCTGATAGACAGAGGGAATTCTGTAGGAGTACTATATCTTTTGACAAAGTGCCTCAGGGTATCCTGATTAGCAAGCTATCTAGGTGTGGACTGGATAGATCCAGTGTCAGGTGGATACACAGTTGGCTACAGAATTGTACTCACAGGGTAATGATTAATGGGTCCTTCTCTAACTGGGACAAGGTCACAAATGGGGTACCCCAAGGCTCAGTCCTGGGCCTGGTGCTCTTCAATATTTTGATTAATGGATGTGGGAGTGCAGGGAATGCTTGACAAATGTGAAGATGACAGAAAATTGAGTGGAACAGCTAACACCCTAGAAGACAGAAACAAAATTCAAAATGACTTTGATAGGATGGAGCACTGGGCCAAAAGCAACAGAATGAAATTCAACAGGGATAAGTGCAATGTACTGCACCTCAGATTTATTTATTTATTTATTTATTTATTTATTTATTTATTTATTTATTTATTTATTTATTTATTTATTTATTTATTTATTTATTTATTTATTGAGCTTATATGCCGCCCATTTAGACACAGTCCGAGCAGCTCACAAAACACAGAATAAAAACAATTAATATGAAATAACAATTTCCAACATTTACACAGAGTAGATAAAGATAGAGAGAGAGAGAGAGAGAGAGAGAGAGTTATGAAACCACTTGCACAGTTACAAGATGGGGGATACCAGGCTCATTCAAACTACGAGCGAGAAGGATCTTGAAATTGTCACAGATCACAAGCTAAATATGAGCCAACAGTGTGATGTGGCTACAAAAAAGGCAAATGCTTTTTTAGGCTGGATTAATAGAAGTATAGTTTCCAAATCCCACAAGGTGCTAGTCCCCCTCTATTTAGCACTGGTTAGGCCTCACCTTGAGTATTGTGTCCAGTTCTGGACACCACACTTCAAGAAGGATGCTAACAAATTGGAACAAGTTCAGAGGAGGGTGACAAGGATGATCAGGGGGCTGGAAACCAAGCCTTATGGTGAAAAGCTGATAAAAATGGGCATGTTTAGCCTTGAGAAAAGAAGGCTGAGGGGTGATATGATAGCACTTTTCAAATATTTGAAAGGCTGTCATACAGAGGAGGGGCAAGATCTGTTCTCAATCATCCCAGAGTGCAGGACAAGTTAAAGGAAGCCAGATTTTGGTTGAATATCAGGAACAATGTCCAAACTGTTAGAGCAATACGACAGTGGGACCAGTTACTTCTGGAGCTGGTGAGTGCTATAACACTGAAGGCATTCAATAAAAACTTGGATAATCACCTGGCAGATAATATAGTCCTGCGTTAAGCAGGTGTTTTGATTTGATGGCCTTGTAGGCCCCTTCCAACTTCACTTTTCTATGATTCTATGATTTACATTTGGATTTCACATATACAGTATATGCATGCATTTCAGCTTCAAGCCTATGGCTGTTTTTGCATAAATAAACCCCAAGGAAAAGTCAGCTGAATTTTTAAATACAGATGTGTCAGATTGAACTGTGACTTGGGTACATCCTAAGAAGACTTTTGTCATGCCATCATCCTGCCCCATTCAAAAAAAAAACCTGGTAAAGTTACCCTTCCAAGCTCTGCTCATTTATACAATTTTCCTTGGGGGGAGAAGTTCAGACAATGACAACCTTACCTTATAATCCTAGGGTTTTTTCCCCCATCGCTTATTTTATCTTTAAAATTAAAAAAAACTCTTACTTTTCCTTTCTTATTACAGAAAGAGAGAGAAGTGTAAGAGCTGCACAATGTCTTTTGATTGGGAACCCTCCGTCTGGAAGTCTCCTTGGTTGGATTCAAAGATGTCTGGAACCATCTGAGGGACAAAGGAAAGAACAGCTTCTGGATCTTCAAGGACCAACAGAGTCTGTTTGTGTCATTTTATGCATGCAAAAGGAAGGTGAAAAGACACACAAAGGAAAAGAATTGCAGCGGGATTTCAAATGGTGCTACGTTTCAAGGTTCGTGTTGAGCTTCGTCAAGAGACTGCCAGATCACACTGGCAGCAGGTCCTCATTCCTCACAGCTTCAGTTTCTATTTGTTCCAGGTGGCAAATGTTCCGCCACTCATAATAAGTCATTCTTTGGCATAGGCTGAAGATGTTTGTTCACTTTCTCTCTGGGAACATTAAGCAACAGAGTACTTGGCCGGCTGTCTGTAACACAGATAGTGGAATGCTGACATCATTCTATCGGAGACCAGTAAAAGTATCCATCAAATGAGGGAAAGGCATATGGGAAACTTTTTTTTTTTTGACTGGTTTTAGCCAAGAAGTTCTGGGCAACAGCTGGTGATTTGTCACCTCTCTTTGCCTACTTCCATTCTTTCTTTCCTTGGACGGTAAGCAGATAAACAAGTCTGAGGCAAGAGAAAGTGTTTTTGTCATGAATGTACTGATGATCCCCTGAAGGATGGTGTAATAGGTAGAGCAACAGACTATGACTTGGAAGACCTGTGTTCGAATCCCTACACGGCCATGGAACTCACTGAGTGACAAGGGCCAGTCTTACTCGTTAAGCCTGTCATACCTCTCAGGGTTCTTGGGTGATAAAACAGAAAGGAGGGCGGCCATGTTTACTATCTGGAGATTGCGGGAGCCCAGGCGGGCAACAAATGCAACAGATTAAAGAATAGTGATTTCACTTCCAGGATGACAGGACTTTCAGGGAGGCTGAAAGCTCTATATCACAATCCCCTCCCAAACACATCCAATCTTTTTTGGAAGTGAAATGGGCAGTGACAGGCCTGGTTAGAATTTGTGGGAGATTCTCCTCCCAAATAACCAGGGATCTGACTTGGAAACCTGGAAAGCTGCTCCCAGTCAGTTTTGGCAATACTGAGACAGGTGAATAGTCTCACTCAGCATTCAGCAGCTTCCCACGTTCCTGCTTCCCTGGACTGATGAGTACAATCAAGGCCTCATTCCCCACTCCACGTGGTTCTTTATCATTAAATCAGGCTGGGGCTGGAAACCTCCTGGAAACAGAAGATATTAAAATGGAGGACTGGTAAAGCAAGGTACGTGGCGACCTAACAGCCCGACAAAAGGTTACAGGTCCCCCAGTCAGTTTTCTTCTGGCTCCACTTCCCACTAGGATTTTTGTGACGGACAGTTCAAAGGGAGAAAACAGCCAGAAAGATAGAGGTGCTGACTCACAGAAGTGCAGAATGGTGTGATATGATGGTCTGTCGCATCTTAACATTCTCACAGGAGCACCAAAGGCACTGCTTAGCAGGAAATCTCATTGAACACAACTGGAACTGGATCAATAAATAAGACACCCACCCCAAAAAACCCTCCTTCCTATAAATAAATAAATGAGCTTTGAGTGTAGTAATGAGCTCGGCTACTGAATGTGTATGGAAATTAAAATGATCCCTTTTAAAATAATCAGTCGGTCCTACCCTTACAAAGACCTTTGGGGTTTAGATTCTTTTTGAGCAGAGAAGTCCTTTTGCTTTCTATATTTGCTTGCTTGAGAGAGAGAGAGCAAAGGGCTGTTATGCAAAGAACCAAAGAAAACGAAGTGGGGTGTGTGTGTGTGTGTGTGTGTGTGTATGTGTGTGTGGAGCTACCAGAAGTTTCAAAGAGGATGCCATGGTGTTAGCCTTCTGTTTATGTGTTCCGAATAGGTGTATTTAAATGTAAATGCTACCCTTTCACCCTCCAAGGCATCCATTCTTAGAGTAGCAGAAAGAGAGCATTCATGCTATAATGTCTTTATGAGATCTCATACTTCATTTCTCGTGTGAACCAGGCCACTTATGGGTGCATTTCTGTAAGGGATATATATTTTTTTAAAAAAAACCTACTACAAAAAACAGCAGCAACATTGGCCTTGTTATTCAAGGTCACCGTTACACAGTCCATTTAGGACAACTGCAGTGTTTTGACTTTGGATGATTTGGGAGAGTTTTAGCTTCTAAAATGTTGGTAGGCTACAAAACGGCTTGAAGTTTGAGAGTTTAAGTCTGCCTCCCAAATATGTTTCTGAGTAAACGTGGAGTAACATCTAAAGAATTAAGAGTGTATGTTAGTGAAGTGGACCTCTATGAAGCCTGTAACCCACACTGTCCTCTTTTTCCTACCTCCATGCTCTCTTCTTGCTAAGCTCTTGCCAGGGCAGAGTGAACATTTTCTGCTTTCCCTTCTCCTGCAAACGTGAGACCTTTTGCATTACTTGAATGAACGTCACCAGTCCTTGTTTACCCCACTCTATGACATCACAAGGGTGCACGCTGCTCTGGGGTGTTGGTCCTCAAAACTCTGGGAACGGGTCAGCTGCTGACCGAACAACCCTAGCTTGAACACACGGTCTCCTACTCTTTGCAGTGTTCACTTGCATTCAAATGTGCACATTCTAAGTGAACATTTAAAATGTTGCCCTCTTAAATGCCTCTGCGGATGTCTGTCAGTGTGAAGATTTCACAGGGCAAATGGTGTCTGACTAAACAACAAACAACACAGATCCAAGGACCTCTTCCCACACAGTACACAGAACTATTAGAACCTGGAAGATTTTACTATGCATTGGGTCCAGAAAACAGCTTCCAGAGCTCTTTTCAAAACACTCAAATAACTTTGTTTGTTTGTTTGTTTGTTTGTTTGTTTGTTTGTTTCAGGCATTTATAGATCACTTGATGTAGCTCTGAGTACTATTCTAAGTAGTTTACATCAATACATAATCAACTCAAATGAACCAACGTAAACCAAAATGCATACCGACAAATAAACATATGTATGTTAAACTCAAACAGTCATGGCAGCATAGATAAACAAGGATGTATTTAAATGCTTCTTGAAAGAAAACAGTTTTAACATCCTCTTGAAAGATAGGAGGGTGGGGCTGATGGTGGGAGCCCATTCCACGGAGATGGGGCCACCACTGAGAAGGCACAATGTCTCATAACTGTCTTTTTTGCCTCCCTTGACCTGGACACCCACAGAAGCAAGGCCTGAGAGGAATGGGTGTGATAGGCCAATGTTCTCTGAGGCAAAGATGCTGCAACAAATAATGAAGTTCAAGACCACTGAGGGCTTTGTAAACTAGAATCAAAACTTTGAACCTGGCCTGGAATACAACAGGCAGCCAATGCAAACAAACCAGATATGGCAAAATGTGATCAAACGTGTTCACATCCAACACCAGTCTGGCCGTCACAATGTAAAAAAATTAAAATTGAGGCTGGGGTGGGGGTGGTGACACAGGAATAGTGGAAAGCCATATTTGGGCTTTCAACCCACAACTGGAAAGATAGCTCAGTGAGCAGGAGCATGTAACTGCAGAGCCACGAACCTCCAAACTGAGGTTCATGCCCATCTCTAGTTAAAATTCAAAAGTAAGTTGTGACTTGAGTAGTCCCATTGGATCAATGGAACCTACAAAGGAGCTGACTCACCAATTCCCCACTGATTCAATGGGCCTTCTCTACTTGCACCTTACTATTTATTGGATGGCAGCCACTGCCTTCCTCACAAAGGTTTTTACGAAATGTCTCAAATCCATAATGTTTTAGATACTATGGGAAATAATTTGGCCTTTTCTAAAGAGAATAGAGAAAGAAAGAGAGACAGAAAGAATATGAGAAAGAATGTGAAAAATAAGGGACAAGGCCTCTTTAAGAGCAACCACAGGCAAATTCTGTACCGTCATGCTTTTTCAATCTGTCTTTTTCTTTGCTTTCGCAATGTGTTTCAGCTGACATGCTATTCAAAACAGGGAACAATGCCAGAGTATCCTAACGGAGTTTAAAATATTTAACTCTTCCCCCCACCACCACCACCAGCAAGGAATGGGAAAAAAAGAGAAAGGTCCTGGGTTTTAAATGGATGATTTAAACTTAACTAAATTCATCTGGGAAATAGTTTGAAAAATAACTCTACTATATTGGTTATATCTATGATTGCCACAACTCTGAATTAAAGTAGCTTATTTATTGATTCATGCTGCTGGCAGCTTTTATTAGTAAAAGAAAAAGAAGAAAATAATGAAGCAGGGGGAAAAAATCCATGGCATAAGGTATCCTATGTCTTCGTTCTTTGTTCTCCTACCGCACAATAACAGTGTTTGTGCAAAGTCAAATTAGTGGGAAAAGCTCAGAATGCTGGCATTTATTAGTTGAACAGGCAGACTTTCTATATTAATTTTGCCACACTCCAGCAAATGCATGGTTAAATCAGAGGAATTGCTTCCGAATGGCCCCCTAAGCAGGAAAACAAATAGATTTTGTTGGTTTTGAAATAGCTTGAGTCAAAAGCAGAAGACAGAAAGCTAATCTGCTTTTTTTGTTGCTATTTTTTACCATCGCCTCCATAACTCAGAACGATGCTTGATTAGGGGTTTGCTAATAATTGTAGTCTAATAAGCCGGTGTAAACATGCAGTGAAGCAAAAAAACAATTTAAATATTTCTTTTTTTCTTACATTGAGATTAGAACCCTCCTTCCTTCCCTCTGCTTTCAAGGCACAGCAGCAAAATGCAAAAATAAACCCCAGGACTGAACATTTTCTGAATTCCCATCTGCTGCTCAATACACCAAATAAACTCTTTTTGCTTTTGTTGCTTTTCCCAGAATCTTGATTTGTGTTAAGCTGATAAAGAGGGGAAAAAAGAGGAAAAAAAGGAAGGGGTTTGAAAACTTTTACAAATGTCTGTGATCTTTTGAAATTAGGTGCACTACAGATGGTCTGCAACTTATCAGTGTACAGAACTGTAGCCAGGAAAGTTTTCCAAGTATTATATTAGAAAAGCAAGAGAGCAGATAGTGGGCAGGGAGCACTGAGCAACTGTTGTTGAGAGACGGGTCCTCCCCTCCCTCTCTCTCAGCACCATTCCTTGGCTGCTTCCCCACTCGCCCAATGAGAGGCCTCGGTCTCCCGGAGGCTAGACAATGGTTGCTTTGGTGAAGGAGGGAAGCCTTAGAACACCATGTAGATTTAGGACTGGATAGGAGAGTATTGTGTGGAGGCCATGCCCATTACTCATCCGCTGGCAAGGGGAACTCTCCTCCTTTTGTCTGGAAAGACAGTAAACTTTCAATGCCATTGGAAAACAGAAGGCCTTTCAGAGCGCCAGCCCGGCCATCGCAATCATGTGAAAATATTGTCAACAATTTCCCAGCCGCCACCGCCCTGCCTTTTCCAGCCATCTGAGAAAAGCTGAGCTGAGAATCGAAAGAAAAGAAAGAAAGAAAGAAAGAAAGAAAGAAAGAAAGAAAGAAAGAAAGAAAGAAAGAAAGAAAGAAAGAAAGAAAGAAAGAAAGAAAGAAAGAAAGAAAAGCAAGGAAGCCAGAGGAGTGGGATTGTGTTCTTCGATGACATGTATAGCTAGGGATTTGTTTTACAGTTTCACATTGATTCCATGCTGCTGAACAAGCAGGGCGCAACCCAAAAGCTCAGGGATAGGCAAAAACAAATATACTGAAAAATCAGTCACTGAAAACTGTGGTGTCCTACCTCTGAGATCAGTAACATTGTGTTTTGGGATACCAGTTGCTGGGGAATGATACCAGGGCTGTTGTCTCTACCCACTTATGCTTTTGGGGCTTTACTGTTGGCATCTGGTTGGCAGCTGCAGGAAGCAGGACAAGACAGGACTTTGGCATCTGATCCGGCAGGGCTCCCGTTATGTTCAGTGCTTGGAAGTAACTAGTTACATATAACAAATTGGTTGGAATTAGTTCCTTTCCCCAGGAACCAAGCTATAACCATCTGACATTATAGTTATAATGTAATGAAGAGTAACCTCACTCCTTTTGCACGGTATCTGTAGCTTTTATAGTTACAAAGTTTCACTAAATAGTGGAACCTCACACGGTCTGAGTGCTGACGCTTTACCATGTGCTGCAGCCTCAGTGCTGTTCTGTGAGTGTTGAGGCAACAATGTAGGCATGCGAAGAGTGGTTTTTTTGTACCACAGAACTGTTGCAGAGTTTTGAATTTCTAGTAGAATTCTTTGTTTGCTACAGAGTAGAAGTACAGAGATCTACAGAGGAGAATAGCTGCAAGTTCTCCAGATACTCCACCCCTTTCTCATTAACTGGCACTTACAGTCTCAATAATTCACTCTGATCCATTTGTAGGAGAAAAAACAATATTTTTTACATACAATTGCTTGAAAATAATGTCTTGTGAAAGAGGAGGAAAAGAACACACAGCATAGGGACATGGTTCTCTTTGAATTCAAAGGCTGGAAGAAACAGTTGGTTATTACTGGATAGACAGACAATCACTGCAGCTCAGAAAAGGAGCTAATATAAAACAGTTAATATAAAATTACATTCAGCCTTGCTGAATCATACCAAGAGTCCATCTAGTCCAGCCTCCTGTCAGCCATGAAGGAAATCTAAACCACTGAGCTTTCCAGCAGTTCTGGTAAGGCGAACCCTGCTTTGCTATCTAAATATAGAACAAAGAGCATTGTCCTCTCTGACAGACCAAGCAGCCATTGTCTTCTGTTGTTATGTCAATACAAGTTGTGAGGAAGGTGGCCTTATTGACAAGCTGGGCAGGGAGAAGCTCTCTGTGGGTGGTGTATGAGCTTTCTACTAATGGCCCACCACAAATCCAGAGTACTGAGTTACAAGTAACATATTTACCTTTATATAGGTTTCTTTTTTTCCAAAACAAGGGTTAACAAAGTTTGATTTCCCAAGTGATGTCACAGGTAGCTTTGATTTTACGACAATGGTGTAATGGTAACATATTTAGTTATTTTCAAAAGTTATTATTAGGATGCATTTTAAAGCATTTTGACAGAAATGTTTAAATTGTATGTCATTCTCTTAATTTTTTTAAAAGGTTTTTAAGGGAAGTAACTAAAAATAACAGAAAATAAAGACAAAAGCAGTGAGACGCTGAACAAGTAAGAAAACAAGTAACTTTTCCAACAGTGCTACACATAACAGTCAGTTGCTTTTGAAACACTGTAACTGGGTTGAATTACTTTTTAAAATGTAACTTTCCAAGCTCTCTAGCCACAGCATGGGAAAGACACTATGCTCTGCCCTATATGATAAAGGGAATTTCAAAAGCTCACAGTCCCAAATGACCAGTCCAGAACAGAGCTGTTAGTCATGCTCACTTTGTCCCTCACAGTGGAGCTGGTGAAACACTGGAGCATGACAGAACCACACTTGTGGAACCACCCATACGCCTGAGGAATATTGCCTGCTCCAGATGTCTGACGTGCAATTCCCACACTGTAAAGATAACAGGAGGGTTTGTATGACTGCCTGAGGTTTCAACAGTTGATGATGACATGAAATGATTCTGTTCCCCAAAAGCAACCTAAGAGTTAATTTGTCCTTAAGCAACCAGAAGTTTCAGTTCCAAAAATCAATTAAGACACAGAGCTAATTAACTGCTAGATAGCTCAGTGGCTTAGGCATCTGGCTGCAGAGCCAGAGGTTGGGAGCATGATTCCCCACTGTGCCTCCTTGACAGGGTCTGGGCTCAATGATCCACGGGCTTCTTTCCAGCTCTGCAGTTCCAAAATGATGACGTTGATATACCCAGAACTTTGGTTTCTGATGTACCTTGAATATGAAAATAAGCCCTAGTATGATTTTTCAGGATGCTCGTAATATAAGCCCTACCTCAAAATTAAGCCCTAGTTCAGTGAAACCCCGCCCTCCACCATTGTACAGCATTGTGCGGCAAACAGAAGATGACATGACTATAAAATAAAACATCCCCTGAAAATAAGCCCTAATGTGTTTTTTGGAGCAAACACCCTGTCTTATTTTTGGGGAAACACGGTATGTCCCAGCATTTTTATGTTCTGAATAACCAGGCAAAGTTTCCTCTATGTGTGTGCTTAGTCCTTAATTCATCCTAATTTCATCCTAAGGGCATTTCATGGGTCACATGCGCTTCCATCCATTTTTCCAATCTTGCCAGGATCTTCTCTGCCGTCTCTCACTGCTGAATCTGCCATTGTACCAGCAGTGACAGGGAACAAATCATTCCATTAGGAACAAGGTACCTTCTTTACAAACAGAATTTCACTTCTAGAAGAGTATTGAAGCAGCACTGGAACAACTGAGTAGAGGTGAGGGGTTTCTAGAAAGCCAATGCAGATCCCATCCTGTGGAAGATGGTCGCTCTCACCTTGGAGAACAGAATGGATGATACAAGCCGGCCACTGAGACAGGCATCCTTCTTAGGTCCACCACCCCCCAGGACTGGTCTGTCCCCCCCCCCCCAGGACTGAATTCTCATTTACTGCCTATTCACCAAAAAGTCCAAACTTGAGCTTCTTTCCTACAAAACCATGAATTTGTGAGAAAGCCATCAGCATGCTATTATCATCCATCTTCAGCTAGCCTTCTTCTAACTGGGGATAGTAATAAGTTTAGCACAGAACTTCTTGTGACCATGAAAGATGAGTTAATGGTGTAAAATTCCACATAAAGAAAGATTAATACAATCAACTGTTCAACAGTGAAGTGTAACTGATTCAAACAGGCCAGTATCAAGCTGGGAAGGAAAACTCAGGCTTTAAATTTGAGAAGCCATCACCAAAGCATTTTCTGCAGTCTGCGCTGCATATGGTGTTTCTTCCTTTCCCATCCCCCCTTAAATCATTTTTTCAAAAAAGAAAAGACACTGCAATAAATCAGTATTTTACAAGAACTGCAAAGGAAACCCTCTGCTAACCTTAAAAGCAAGAAATAGTTATACAAATACATGGTTATGGGAAGAGAAGGTTTAAAATGATCCTTATACTGCAGACAAATAATAATTCTCTTTGGTTTTACAGATTATGCCAGAAATCCATACCAACCACTTGAGCCAGGAAACTTGTGGCTAAATTGCTCTGCACAATAATAAAAAAAATCCATACCGTTAGAGACAATTTAGGTATCAATAATGTGCCTTAAATTGTTTGTGGACGGCATTTTACAACTGGAGTCTTCAAACAACTGTTTCTAAATCACAAAATTGATTTCATTGTTCTGCTTACATTTTAAAAATAATAATAAAAAAAGATTTAACCAAGATTATGTGGAAAATACCCAGAATAGCTGCGGAGGGCAGAATCTACAGCCGGAGTGAGGACATCTACCATCCCTCAGGAACGACTACAGAAGTGAAATCTGATACCAACACATGGCCAGCTGGTTTTACAAATCTTGCAGCCTTCATCCGGGGGAGACACTTTAACTACAGATGTTTAAGCCTCAAAAGGATGACTTTGGCCTTTTCTATGTCTCCCCACCCCCACCCAGCTCTGCAAGGCCCAGTCTGAAAAAAGGCCCCTGAAGGACTTGGAAGCTTTCCTGCTTTAGCTATTTTAGTGATTCAATCAAGGTACTACCCTTGATTTTGTTCATTGAGCACATGTTCCCCATTGGCACGCTTATCACAATACCGACGTTGGAAAGACATGCTGAAGGCATCCAAAACTGAGAAGGGATAAGACGATCCTTTAGGACCCAGAATTAGAGGCATCTTCAGCCTGCTGCTGTAGTCATTGTTCTTCAGAATAACTTCCCAGGTTCTGAACTTCTGGATCCCCTCAGCAAACCTCCACTCTGTTTTGCTGCCTGCGAGTAAGTCTGTTTATTCTGCTGTGCAGGGTGGTGTCACACCGTCCTCAATGGGTGAGGATGAGGTTAAAGTCCCCAGAGGAAGCTCCTGTGATCTTGGTGGACTCTGGATGCTCCCGGTTGCAAGAAGCCACGTCTGATGGGGAGAAACCTCCAGGCTCTGACTCCTTCCAGTCCACAAGAGTGAAAAAAAAAAGAAAAAGGCTCCAGCGAAGCCCATGGGGTCCTAGGCTCCAAAGGCACTTTCTTAATGAGCAGGGCTCTGTCAGGAATAAAGGGTTTCCTTATTAGCAAGCCTTCACTCCTATGGAAACCCAAGGCTCAATGGCTCATGCCTGAGTAGGGTTCTTGGCAGGTTCATCGTATAGCCTGCTTTACCAAGGATTCTGTGCTGGTAATGAACCATGTAACTCAGTTTCGGCTTTGTCCTCGCCAGAATCTGTTTCCTGGATTCTTTACGCTACCTTGCTATGAATGACCCAGATTGCTTCTTGTTTGTGTGAGCTTTTTTTGCTTGCCAGGCTCTTTATTTGTCTCTGCTGGCTGCTGATTTTGGACTCTTAAGCTTGGGATTTGGACCCTCCCCAACTAGAACAGAGATTGGCTGATAGGTTATGAGCTTGATCCGCTATTTTCCCAGACCCTGCTCTTGCTCGCCTTTTTTTACATTGTCACTCGATCACTGGTTCCCCAGACCTATGGGGATTGTCTGCATGGAAGAAAGACAGCTATGCACAATGTGGGTCAAGTGCTGCTTGAATTTACCTCCCGGTCATGAGGAATAAATCAGAAATTTCAAGATGTATTAGCAGACAGATTCTTTCTGTGTGACAGTAAACCTATGTAAGTGATGGGAGAGCATCTGCCCCAGTTTTACTGATTTCCTCTGCCTAGTGCATCAGGTACAAGCTCAGTTATATCCTATGAATAAGTTAGGGAGTATGTGACTGTGAACCCTGAAAATGGCAGGGTCCCTGCTTGTCTAAGAAGAGTGTCAGAGCTTCTCAATAAAGATGATGACATTCAAAGTAACATCATTATTACCCAGTGGCAAATAATGTAAAGATTGATAATAGTGTCACTTTCTCCCCTTATTTTCTTTGGATACATTTCTTCCCTGAGACTAAAAAAAATAACATGTAATGTAATGAGCAATGCAAACAAATTGCTTTGTTTAAAACAATAGAAATTATGGATCACTTCGGGGGTTATAAGTGGCTGGGTAACTCAGTGGGTCTGGGTATCTGGCTGCCGAGCCAGAGGTTGGCAGTTCAGTTGGGCACTGTGCCTCCTGCGAGTAGAACCAGCCCATGTGCAGTTTGTCCAAGGCCACACAAACTGTCGCTTTTCTCAGGAGGCACAGCGAGGAATGAAGCTCTCAGCCTCTGCACCCAGATACCAGCTGCTTTTGACTTATGGTAGCTCTTAAAACAGTTTTCAACATACATGGGATATTTAAGGAGTGGTTTATTATTGCATAATAATTTATAATCGAGGGACATGGTGGCGCTGCGGGCTAAACCGCAGAAGCCTGTGCTGCAGGGTCAGAAGACCAGCAGTCGTAAGATCGAATCCAGGCAATGGAGTGAGCGCCCGTCGCTTGTCCCAGCTCCCGCCAACCTAGCGGTTCGAAAGCATGCAAATGCAAGTAGATAGAGACCACCTCGGTGGGAAGGTAACAGCGTTCCGTGTCTAAGTCGCACTGGCCATGTGACCACGGGAGATTGTCTTTGGACAGAACGCTGGCTCTGTGGCTTGGAAACGGGGATGAACACCGCCCCCTAGAGTCGAACACGACTGGACAAAAAAAATTGTCAAGGGGAACCTTTACCTTTACCTTTATTATTGCAACCTCTAGTAAGTTTTCCTGGTAGAGTGGGAATTTGAACCTATGTCTCCCACATCTGAGTCTGATACTCTGTCCGCTACATCACAATGGCTCCTCAATAATAACAGGAACAATGGGAAAATTCACAACATGTACTGGGGAGGTAATGGGGGAAAACAGAGTTGTCATTTTCATTAAGGGCATCAAGACTTCCCTATGTTAATCCCATTAGCATGGGGATGTCTTGATGCCCTGAATGAAAATAATGAGGCATGCTGTATTTAGAACAGTCAGTGGGTTTCAACAAATAGGTAGTGAGGTGGGATTGGGCATCTTGGTTGTTCTTCATTTTTTTGTAACCAAATTAACAGTTTTGGACACCTGCCTTTCAAGTTACTTCTCCCTAGATAGTGTTCCCTTTTCCAGGGAAATGGTTTGTTCTTTCTTCTTATTAGTTTGCAGTGTATGGGTGGCTATGATGGTGCCTCCATGTTAGCCTTCAGCACTTATGCATGCATGCATTAATTAGCATCTTCTATAGTCAAGTCCAGGTACTGTCCTCTTTTATTCTAATTGGTTTCTTTGAACAATAAATGAGAAGTTTTTTCCTTTTACCTGACCATAAACATTCCAGGTTATTACCCCTAAGTAGTCTACTGCAGTGGTCCTCAACCTTGGGCCTCCAGATGTTCTTGGACTTCAACTCCCAGAAATCCTGGCCAGAAGAGGTGGTGGTGTAGGCTTCTGGGAGTTGTAGTCCAAGAACATCTGGAGGCCCAAGGTTGGGGACCACTGGTCTACTGTACACTGCAAATGTAATTCCAAATCCCTACATGCAGAGGATCAATACCAAGACAATGATTGACAGAACAGAACCATGGAGGAACAAGAGAAATGTAACGTTTTGCTTAGGTTGAACCCTGACATTGAACAGTGATGAAATGGATTTTTACAAAAGTTGTCAGGAATTGGGAAATCTGACAATTTCACTTTCCCCTCCTTTCAGTTCTTCCATAACTTCATGTTCTTTCTCGCTCAAATGTGATGTGTGAATTTTGGCAAGTATTTCCAAAACAGCGCTGGAATAAAAACTTTACCCAAACATGATTGCTTTCAACAACATACTCCAACAGACTCTGGAAGGGGAGCACTGAACAGAGAGGTGGAGCTTTCTTTGAATTCAGAAGCAGGAGGAAACTATTTTTTAATGCTGGATATATTGCCAGCTGGGGCAGAGGAACTAGAGACCAAATTGCTAATATGCGCTGGATTATGGAGAAAGCCAGAGAGTTCCACAAAAACATCTACTTCTGCTTCATTGGCTACGCAAAAGCCTTTGACTGTGTGGACCACAGTAAACTATGGCAAGTCCTTAAAGAAATGGGAGTGCCTCACCACCTTATCTATCTCCAGAGAAATCTATATGTGGGACAGGACGCAACAGTTAGAACTGGATATAGAACAACTGATTGGTTCAAAATTGGGAAGGGAGTATGACAAGGCTGTATATTGTCCCCCTGCTTATTTAACATATGCAGAATACATCATGCAAAAGGCTGGACTGGAGGAATTCCAAGCCGGAATTAAGATTGCTGAAAGAAATATCAACGACCTCAGATATGCAGACGATACCACTCTGATGCCAGAAAGTGAGAAGGAATTAAAGAACCTCGTAATGAGGGTGAAAGAGGACAGTGCAAAAAATGGTCTGAAGCTCAACATCAAAAAAACTAAGATCATGGCCATTGGCCCCATCACTTCCTGGCAAATAGAAGGGGAAGATATGGAGGCAGTGAGAGATTTTACTTTCCTGGGCTCCATGATCACTACAGATGGAGACAGCAGCCACGAAATTAAAAGATGCCTGCTTCTTGGGAAGAAAGTGATGACAAACCTAGACAACAACATCTTAAAAAGCAGAGACATCACCTTGCCAACAAAGGACCGCATAGTCAAAGCTATGGTTTTTTCAGTACTGATATATGGAAGTGAGAGCTGGATCATAAAGAAGGCTGATGACTGAAGAATTAATGCTTTTGAATTGTGGTGCTGGAGGAGAGTCTTGAGAGTCCCCTGGACTGCAAAGAGATCAAACCTATCCATTTTGAAGGAAATCAATCCTGAGTGCTCACTGGAAGGACAGATCCTGAAGCTGAGGCTCCAATGCTTTGGCCATCTCATGAGAAGAGAAGACTCCCTGGAAAAGACCTTGATGTTGGGAAAGTGTGAAGGCAAGAGGAAAAGGGGACGACAGAGGACGAGATGGCTGGACAGTGTCATCAGAGCTACCAACATGAATTTGATCAAACTCTGGGAGGCTGTGGAAGACAGGAGGGCCTGGCATGCTCTGGTCCATGGGGTCATGAAGAGTCAGACATGACTAAACAACAAGAACGTATTGCCAGCTACCTCAGCCCAGAAAGATTCCTTCCCACCATACTTTCTCCAGACAGCATGCAAGGTTGTAAAAAAACAAAATCCAACATTTTCCCCCTCTCAAGGGAAAAAATTATATTCTGAATATGAAGAAATCAGTGATTTTTGTGAATTCTTATTTTTTAAAAAAATGAAATGAAATCTCCCCCCTCCCTGAACCTTTGGGGGGGGGGACCAAAAGGAAAGGCACCCAGAAGGGCTCATTGAGAACTGAGCAAGCTTAATGCCCATGGGAGACAGAACATCAACTGCCAATTTTGTAGTAGACCTCATTTCTAATGTTTAGTTCTCCACTGAAGCTATGGAAGCCTACATTTTTAACCTGAGGTCGTAATGCTCCTTGCTCCGAATCTGTATAACATTTCTCCCCTTGATTCAAAAATGTAAGCTAAGTCCAAACACAGCTGCCAAATAGAATCAGCAACAAAGCCCCCCCCAACCGCCAAAAGCCCTCAGCAGGAGGGAGAAGGCGGAAATACGCTGTATTTTTAAAGGCTTTTGCCACAGACTTTTAAGGGCTAGAGGAGGAAAGTAATATTCCTTTAGAGTTTTTTTCTTCTTCTTCTTCTTCCCTGTGGCAAGTATTACCTCACATTCAAATTCAGCTCTCTCTCCCCCACTATTTATGAGGTGGTGAGAAAAAAATACAGCTCCTTCTCATCTGTCAGCCTGCAAAGAGGAGAGAGAGGGAAGGGATGCTAAACACATGGTAAAACTCTGGCATCTCTGGACAGCTGTAGGTGGTGGTGGGGAGAAGCAGAACATTTCATTACACACTTTTAATGCCCGTGGTATCACTTTTGGTCAGTTCACAAGGGTCGCCAAAGCCAGTGAGAAAGTCATTTGTATTATCGAACGACCAACTTCTGGGATGTTTTCCATAACTTGCTGCTAAAAGAATTTCAGCAGACTGAACAATTTTTTTTTGGCGGTGGGGGGTGGTGGCATTTGACACAAATTATTGCATTCTGGAACATTGGCCTTTTCCCTTCAATTGCATACGGAATGGTTTTAAAAAAATAAGTCCTCACTGCAAACATCTCTCATGCTCTGTTACCTGAATGACTATTTTAAAACAACAGGTAATGGGGTAGAACCACACATGAATAAGCTGCCTTTTGCCTTCATTATGGGTGGAGGGAGGGCCCATATATTTAGGGAGATTATTAGGGAATTTTGGTGGGTAAGGGAAGAAAAAAGGGAAAGGCTGGCATCCTCAGCCCTGCTGTTCTAGCCTTCCATTTCAAAGGACGGTGGAGAACAAGCAGAAATAGCTCCCTAAGGAGAACATAATTTAACAGAACTGCACATAGTGTGGAATTTCACCCTCAACATCATGGAGGATACTTTATTTCTTTATTACAATATTGCCTATAGCTTGCCTTTCTGCACCAAGCAGAAAGTAGACTCTTTTTTGCAGCAGAAAGCAGCACAGAAGCAGTGTGGTACAATGTTGGGAGACAGGGATGTCTCATGTCTGGGTTTTCAGCTTCAACATTTTTGCCTTCAAAGATAGCTCAAGTTTGATTTGATTTAAAACCCACTTGTTTGTCTTTCTGGCAGTCCAAGGTATCTGCAAAGCTCTCTCCCAGGACCACATTTCAAATGAATCATTTGTTTTCCTCCTGTTCACTTTATTTTACTGTCCAACTTTCACACCCATACAAGGTAATCAGAAAGACAAGAGTGTGATCTTGGTCAAGTGATGAAAGAACCCAATGCTGAAGAGGTGATCTTATTAATATCCATCTTCTTCAAGGAAGGCAGCTGCTGTGCTTTTAAAAAAAAAACTTTTTCAATAGGCTAGATTCCTAATCTTTTCCGTTTTCCTTTCTTCTTGCTTCCTTTCTTCCATCATTATGAACTAGAAATATTCTTTTCATTCAGTAAAACCTGAGCTGAAATTTCATGGAAAGAGATTGTCTTCTTTTTTTTTTCCTTTCACCCGCTTGGACTGTTAAATAAATACACTTTGTCCCAGATAATATTCTTCAAAATCATCACCACCACCATGATCATTTTGCCACCAAAGATATCCTGGAGAATGACTGGAGGCCATTTTCATTCCCACTGTGTTGTCTTGTTTTCCAAGAAGCCCTATGGAATTAACCGAAGCCTTTATTCTTTCTGTTTCTTTCTTTCTTTGTTTTATATGCCATCTTTCTTCCAATAAGGGGACCCAAGGCAGCTCACAATGTTTAAAAGAAATAGAGTTAAAAACATAGTAAGTTACACATTAAAAACAATTAAATTCTATGCTAACTAAAATACAATTGAATAATTAAAAGCAAATGAACATTAAAAACTATCTGACTCTGTGAAGGCATTCAGGGATTCAATTGTTGACTGTTAAAAATCTGCCCTGAAGAGTCTTTATCTGTTGGTAGAAGGATAAAAGGAAGGGGCCACCTTGATCTCCGGAGGGAGAGCAATCTAGAACCTGGGAGCTGCCACAGACAAGGCCCTCTCGCGTGTCCCCATCAGCTGTGCCTGCGCTGGCAATGAGACTGATAGGAGAACCTCCTCTGATGATCTTAAACACCGAGAAGGCTCATATGGGGAGATATGGCCCATCAGATAACCTGGACCCAAGCTATATAGGGCTTTATAGATAATGATCAGCACTTTAAATTGTGCCCAGAAACGGACTGGTAACCAGCACAGCTGTAGTAACAGGGACATTATGTGCTCCCTGTAACTGACACCAGTCAGTAGCCTAGCTGCTGTATTTTGCACCAGCTGAAGTTTCCAAACCATCTTCAAAGGCAGCTCCATGTGTTTGTTTGTTTGTTTAAGTCCAGATTGTGTTACAGTAATTCAAGCAGCATGTAACTTGTTGTTGTTGTTTAGTCATTAAGACATGTCCAACACTTTGTGACCCCATGGACCAAAGCACACCAGGCCCTCCTGTCTTCCACTGCCTCCCGGAGTTGGGTCAAATTCGTGTTGGTAGATTTAATGACACTGTCCAACCATCTCATCCTTTATCGTCCCCTTCTCCTCTTGCCTTCACACTTTCCTAACCTCAGGGTCTTTTCTGGGGAGCCTTCTCTTCTCATCAGATGGCCAAAGTATTGGAGCCTCAGCTTCAGGATCTGTCCTTCCAGTGAGCACTCAGGCTTGATTTCCTGGAATTAGATGGGAAGGACAGATAGAATTTGGTGTCATTCGCATACTGGTGACATCAGACCCCAAAACCCGGGACAACCTCTCCCAGTGGTTTCATGTAGATATTAAAAAGCATGGGGGGCAAAGCAGAACCCTGAATAATGTCACAGACAAATGGCCAGAGCATTGAGCAGGAGTCCCTCAGCACCACCTTCTGAGTTGTTCTTTCCAGGAGGATCAAAGCCATTATAAAACAGTGCCTCCAGGTCTCATCCCAGAGAGATGGCCCAGAAGAATACCATGGTCAATTGTATAGAAAGCTGCTGAGAGGTCCAGCAGAACCAACAGGGATACAGTATATACGACCCCTGTCCAGTTCCTGGCGCAGGTCATCTACCAAGGCAACCAAAACTGTCTCTGCCCCATAACCACGCCTGAAACGAAGGAGTCATTTACCACTCCCTGTACCCACTTGGCCATTCCCCCTCTGGCTGCTTTTATGAGCCAGGAAGGGCAAGGATCCAGCACACATGTGGTGGCATTCACCTTCCCAAGAATCCTGCGCACATCATCAGGTTACCTCTGATGTTTCTATGAGAACTAAACTTCTGACATTATCCAAACAGATAAATGTTATATGTTGATTATATTTAAATTCCTCCTTTATTCCAAAAGGGTTAGAGTGGCATCTTTCTATTTCATCCTCTGTGAAGTCCATGAGGTAGTTTAGATGGAAACAGTGTGTCTGGCCAAAGGTTACCCTGTGACATTCATGGCTGAGGAGGGATTAGAACCTGCATCACCCAAGTCAAATCTGATTCTCTGATACAGAGGCACTCATACTGCAAACTAAGAGTATTCATTAGTGTAATGATGGAGAAATACTCTTGTATAAATGTTAAATTGCAATTAATCTTCATTTTTCTTATCTTTTTAATTGTAAATGCAAATATTAAAATTAACAGAATTTTTAAAAGATTAATATCTATATTCCCTGCATAAACATACTATTAGATATTGTAAATAAGGTTTTCCTTGTCTCTTTTAATTTTTGATTTGTTCTTTTCCCTCATCATTATTATTAGCTTGAAGTTGATTTAGATAGGAAGGTTGAATTACTATATATTTTTTTAAAAAAAAAAAACTTCACTAGCTTATTTCCTAGCTAGACAAACTATGTAGGAGCAAAACCCCGAACAAGTAAGTGGAACATTGTCCAAAAACCAAGGCCCTAACCCTGCACAACATCTTATGCTTAAAATTTCACATTGACAGTAATTGTGTCCCAAAATTTTTTTTAGGGGGGAGTCAGTTGTGAGTTCCATTGATGTACATGCATTACACACAACTCTTCGTAGTTTTGGTTTTATGATGATGGAAAATTATAAGAGAGGAAACAGAATTTGTCAGTGACACTCCCCAGCATCTGCTTTACAATAATTTTTTTACTTTCTCTAAAGCCTTTAAAATCAAATCTCATCATTGCAAAATTTCACAGCTGAGAGCAGAAGGGCCTTTAAAATCATTTGCTTATGTTGCTCCCCCCCCCCTCCCTCCCATTTTATCTATAGTGGCTCAAGAAAGTTAAAACATGTCTTCATCACCTTTTTTCCCCACTACAGAGATATTCAACAAGACAGGTTGGTAGACCAACCATGCAAACTCACATGGTCATTGAAGGTTCATGTCCTCCTCTTTGAGCCTTCAATGGTCACTCAGATAATCATCACTACGGTTCCCCCTTTTTTCTCGAATGGCAAAGTGTTGTTTGCATAACTATGCTGTAAACCCTCTAGAGAGTGCTATAGCACTGTGGGGCAGTATATAAGTAAAAAAGCAACAGCAATCCATGAATAGGACATGCTTCAATGCCACATCTCAGAGTCAAACTAGAAGTTAAGCAGAATGTGTGTCCCCTAGGATAAACCTGTTTTCCTTTCACGGATTTCTTCAGAGATACATGTTTCAGTAATCAGACTTGTAAATGAAGCCCATATTTACCCTTCAATGACCAATTGCAAATCTTGGCACACTAAATGCAAGTTATATGGTTGAAGAAAAGCATGTCATATGACAGAGGTCTCTCATTGCCTGAGGATGCATCTCTTCTAAAAACATGGTAAATACGTCATCTAGTTTGATCCTCAGGACTCTTCTAGAAGTGATACTTCTCTGTAGAAATAAACTAGCTTCCAGATCGGAACGGAAAAACATGGGAAGGCATGGATTTTTATTTGGAAATACTAAGACCCTAATCTTTTCTAGATAGCAAGGAATACACCAGTAACATCAACGATAAAACATATATTTCTGAGCACAAATGTTGGATCTGGAAGACCTGTTAGCCCCAGTGCCAGTGTGCCAGTGCGAGCTACCTCCAGGGGCATCCAGATCAGAGAATCCGGGCGCTCCTTTTTTGCATGAGGATAATCAGTCCAAGCACAGATGTTTGGTCGGCAACCAACTACAGGTAGGGAATGTCTATGGACTTGTGCCAGCCCAAATAATTCTTCTGTTTGTACAATACTGCAGAACATGGCCAAAATTAAAACGACAACACTGAGAATCAAGGTGGCAAACATCACAAATGCCTCGCTTACCACGGCCCTGCCAGACAAATCTAGGAAGAAGGGTGACATGTCTTGTGGGAATTCAACTGTGTTTATCCCTGTTTATCCCTCTTTAAATCACTTAATCCTATAAGGAATTCATGCAGTCTTCTTCTAGTTTATATTTTCAACACTCTTAAAGGATGGGTTTATAATTAGAAACAATGTGACATATCAGACTACTCAGCCAGCCACTTTAATTGGAAAAGTCCCTGTGGCACACTGCATGCCGCCTCAATTTATTTTTTCATTTTGCAGCAATACGAGCTCTCAGCTGAAAACTTTCTTTCAGCAATGGCTTTGACAGTGGAGACTTCTTAGGACTGGGATTTCATACCATTCTCTTCTCATTATCAGAGACTTCAGCAGAGCAGTCCTGTTTCTAAATTATGTTTGCTAATGCTCTCGGCTTTCTTGCATGGAGGCAGCCAGCTCGTTTACACAAGTTGTCCATTCTGAAATATGCAATTTATTTAGCCGGACAGAACTGATAAAAATCAACTGCCTGTTTCCCAGTTAATAGAAAGCACACAAAGAGAAGATGGTTCTGCCAACGTATCTTGTTTATTCAAGAAAGAGAGAGAGAGAGGGAGGGACAGAGGGAAAGAAAGAAAGAAAGAAAGAAAGAAAGAAAGAAAGAAAGAAAGAAAGAAAGAAAGAAAGAAAGAAAGAAAGAAAGAAAGAAAGAAAGAAAGAAAGAAAGAAAGAAAGAAAGAAAGAAAGAAAGAAATTATGAGAAATTAGAAAGGAGCTCATCATTTCTATTATTTTAATGTTGAAGAATTAGCTCTTGAGGGAAGAGCTTGCCTTCAAAAGTGTTTTGCATGGCTGACCAATTAGCTAATATATATTGCATAGCTGAATGCACAGGATGCTTTTCAGCTTGATAGTTAAAAAGATGGTCTTTCCTAATTTAAAGAAATGGTTCAAAAGATGTTTCTTTCACTTGACTTTTTCCATTTTTCAGGAATTATGAAGAATTCTGTGACACCTTAAAGACTACGCCCAGTATACATTTGGGGGGTCATCATGTACAGAATTAAAGTTGTAGAAGTTGCTGTGACTATTTGCAATGTGCCAGTTGTTTGACAGAAAGATCAGGCCACAGCGCTGGGGCTGCTTCCATACCTTTAGTTCTGTGTCAGGATGATACTGGCCTAAGGATGAAATTCAACATTGATCAGGTGATGTTTAACTTGTGTACAACCACTTCCTGCATTGTTCCTCCATCTGACAGCACCCTGGTGTTCCCCAAAGAAATTGCTCCAGAGAGTTCCAGACACCCTACAGAAGAAAATGAGGGACCACTCTCCTTCCTGTTGCTCTGACAGAAGCTATTCCATCAGTGAAATAAGTTCATTGCAAGCTAACACATTTGTTATGGCAAAAGTAGAGTCTACTAGTCCAGGAAACTATGGCAAAAATAAATGTGTTTTCTCTGCTGTAGCAGCCCAAACCACTGTTCCTCCAAATATCACTTTGATTAAAGTCCATCTTCTATCTTTGAGGACAGATGTCTAAAGGCTGAAGATGATACTTACCCTTTGGTTCTAACAGGACCTAACAACTCCAAGTTCAGAAATCCCTATGCCACTCTGATCATTATTTTCAGGGTTTTTCTTTTTTAAAAAAATGCTTAATAAAAATTGTTGTTGTTTAGTCATTAATTCGTGTCCAACTCTTCATGACCCCATGGACCAGAGCACGCCAGGCCCTCCTGTCTTCCACTGTCTCCCGGAGTTGGGTCAAATTCATGTTGGTAGCTTCGGTGACACTGTCGAACCATCTTGTCCTCTGTCGTCCCCTTCTCCTCTTGCCTTCACAAATTGGAATGGCAAAAAAGAATTATTATTTATGCATAACTGTTAGTCCTGCAAAGTTCAATTGGCTTTCAAAAACTGTTGGATTAAAATGGTGCTCTTCACAGGCAGATTTGAATATAGTTTTCTAACATGGTTATAAAAAGTAATGATGACAAGCTGTATCTTGGAAGAAGGAACACCTTTTGCTATACAAATGAAAGCCACAAGAGCCATCCTATAAAAACAAAGGCATCATGGTCTTCCCTTTAGAACAATGGTTCCCAACCTTAGGCTCCCAGATGTTCTTGCACTGAAACTCCCAGAAACTTTCATCACTAGCTGTACTGGCTGAGATTTCTGGGAGTTGTAGTCCAAGAACATCTGGTGATCTAAGATTGGGAAGCTTTAGAATCTTTATTATATTCTCATGTAGATGGGCTTGTGTAATCAGCTAAATGATGAATGGACTCAATTCCAAAATATATGTTGTGTTCGTTGTCGTTTTGTAAAATTGCAATCTTAGGATCCGTCTAACGAAACACAAGCATGGGAGTGGGGGCCATTGCAATGTGCAACCACGACACAAGGTGAGATTTAACCTTTTCCTTCCATGCTATTTTTCCCACCAAAAGTCCTGCTGAAGGTGCCAATTTCCCCCAAAAGCTTTATGCAAAAAAAATAGCACCTTTTCAGGGATAAACAACATTAATGGGGTGATTTTTCAATGGGCAAATAGCTCGGGTTAATTCTTTCCCCATCCTAACACACACTTACCTGTAGAGATAAGCACAAATCTTGGTTCATAAGTGTTCCCTTCCCCCACCTCCCTGGCTGGATTCCCCACTTCCCAGCTGGCACATGCTCCTCTCCTCCTTTTCAGCTTTTTGACCAGTTCTCTGGCAGGAGTGTGAACTTCCCTGCCCTGCCTCTTTGGCTGATTGCCCACTTAGACAAGGAGGCAGGACAGACAACCCCATGCTCCTGCTGTTGACTGGTCAAACAGCTAAAGAAGAGTAGGAGAGATTGTTCCAACTACTGAGTGGATCATTGACCAAGGAGGCAAGGGAAGAAAATGCATACAAACCAGCATGAACGTCCAAACCATGTGCTGTTTAAGAAACGTAATGTGACTGAAACTTCAATTCTCAGTGATTTCACAGCTGAAATAAAATTTGGATCTAGATTCCAGATGTCGCACAATGAGGTTGTAGAATTCTGAGGTGGCAAACTAGATCATGCCAGTTCTAGACTTTATATGCCGGTTTGATCTTTGAAATATTGTCACCAACTATTAAAAAGTTCACTCTCTATTATGCTAGTCTTCTGCTTCCAGGAACTTTTTTAAACATAGGGAGCCTTCATAAATGTGACTTCCTCACTTTCAGTTTAAAACAGCACAGCACTTTCGACGACCTGAGAATTTTGTAACCTCAGAACCATCTTCTTCTTTGCTCGTATCAGAAGCACTACCGTACAATCAATAAATATATCAGATATTTTTTGCCCTGTAACCATCTGATTCTGCTGCAATCAGATGGTTACAGGGCATAGACCAAGTCTCAAACCATGGGCAATCTGGTCCACAGTTCTTAACAGCACAATTTTCTACATTAGGGATGGGCAACCTCCAGAGGTCCAGGGCCTATTCATACTCATCCCTATAGCTTAGGGGGCTTCATCTACTCCCACAACCCCTATCCACACTCAGATTGTCTTTCAGATGAGCAAATGTATGTTGTTGCCTGAGGCAAAAAGTGATCCAATTGCTATATCCAAACCCCCTGTAACTAAATAACTGGCAATTTCCTGCCTTTTAATAGTGTTCTCAACCCTCTTTTTAGACATAGTCCTAAATTTGACATCAAACTAGTGCCTGCCTACTAGCATGATGAAACTCCTCCCCTCCCCCCCCCAAGCAGCCTTCTGCAATGCCAGAGCTGTAACTAGGTTGGAGCAACTGAGCCTTTGATCCAGCGCTCCAGCTTGCCGCCTTGCACCCATGCACACCACTTCCTGTTGGTGTGCAGACAGAAAGACACAACAGGTGGGTGCAGCATAGAACCAATACTGCTTCTTTGCACTCCGATTCAGATGATCCTCCCCATAACTCTCCTTGCCTACGCCGGTCTTACATGATCTGGGCTTAATCCATGGGGCCAAAAATCCCTAGGTGCCAACATGGCTACTTACAGCTTTATGCACTGCCCTCAACTGGCTTTAAAGGGTTTCCCCAGGACTCAGAAGCAGGTTCTGTGACTGCACTGAGAATGCAGAAAGATTAAGAATAACCGGGGATAGCTCAATTACCCCCAGTAGACAACTTCCTCAGACACTGGTCATAGCAGGCCTCGTGCTCCTCAGGCCCCCGACTGCCGATATACGTGCAGAGACGCATACACACTGAAAGAACAGACATAGCAAAACAAATGAACTTCATCTTGAGGACTGATGTATCCACTGGGATTTTGGTTATTGTGGCATGTGTAATACTTTCCCCCCCTCACACACAACACTGAACTCTTATCGACTTCTCCCTTTTCCTTTTGACAGCCAGTCTCAACCCAGGAACTGGACGGTCAGGATGGCTATGTTTGTATTGCTTAGAGCAACCCCCAGCCTTGGCGAACAGCCACCCTCTGAAGAAACTTTGCCACACCCCAAGTGCAGCGAAACACAGTGCTTTCCCTTGTTTGAATTATTTGCGCTCCTATTTCCTCTCTGATGCTGCATCAGCATTCAGCGACACCAATGAACAATATTTCCAAAATGTGTGCTTTCCTCCCTCTCCATCTGAATCCAAAACGTCCCGGGAGGACTGAATGTCACATTTTGGTCTTTCACAAACGTATGTGTTTTATTAGTTCCCAGACAGCTGCTTCTCTCTTTGAATATTATAAACCCCAGAGCCAGCCTTGAAAGGAGTCTTTTTTTGGTTGTTGCTGTTCTTTTCTTCTTCTTTTGATCCGGTAAACCTACAAGCTAGTTAACAGAGGCATAAAAGTTAAAGCTCAAGAAATGTGAACAGAGCAACTATTGGTCATGTGTGCTTTCCTCCAAAAGAAAAGAATTAGCTTGAAACCTGTAACTAGGGGTGATCTTTGGGGGGGGGGGGAAGTGGCAGTTAATTTATCCCTGTGTTTCAGGCCATTTGCCATTGTCCATCTGTTCCCCAAATATCTCTGGCCACTTCTAAACAGAACACGGAGCTCATTCAAAACAAAATTGGCAGACGTACTACATAGCCATACTGAAGGCTTTCTTCATTCCTGAAAAAAATTAAAGAACAAGCAAATAAAAAAAGGAAGGAAAAAGTTGAGCAGGTATATAGTATAAAAGAAACAATCTCAACAGAAGGTCTCAAAATTAACATTGCTTGGATGATAAGCAAAAATATGAACATGCCCCATTACTCCTTCGACTTATTTTGAATGAGTTCTAATAGGTGTCAATTCCCAAGTCCCCAAATTTCATCTCCATTCATTGTCTGAGGTAGTAATTTTGTTTTGTAAATTTCACAAATAGGAGGAAACAAAGATCTTCCCCGGTTCTCTCAAATCTAAGTATACCAAACATAACCTTTTTAAATTTCTGCTTGGCAAACTCAATCAGCATAATCATTCAGCCTAGCAAACAATCCAGAGGGTCTTCCACCAAATTTGGTTTAACACTTGGCTTCTGCTGAAACCATTGTCTCACTAGCAGTTCATGGTCCAAGTAGAGACCACTGATCTTGTCTCACAAGAGTGGATGGCAGTCCCACCACCCTTTGTCCCCTGTGCTTATGTATACAGTAATGCCAGCATGAAAATGATTCCCCATGGACAAAAATTAAATCTTAGGGTGACCCGGCCTTCAGCTGCTACCTCAAGATATTAATGAATCTTTGTCGTTCCTTTTGCAGTCATGATGGGGAGGAGAATGTGAGGACTGTGAATGCATTCTGGCTCCCCTTGGTCAATAATGGCACCCTGTTGGCTGAACCTTCCACTCCAGAAACACCACTGGATTGCTTATAATAGCGATGGCGAACCTATGGCACGCATGCCACAGCTGGCATGCGAAGCCCTTTCTTCTGGCACACGGCAAACCTTTTGAAGTGGCTGCAGCTGGGATTCCCTCTTTCTCTTCCTGTTCTGGGTCCTTTAACTTCCTCTCTGTCCCCATGATTCCCCCTTTAACTTCCTGTCCGTCCTCATGATTCCCCCTTTAACTTCCTCTCCCTCCCGATGATCCCCCCTGAAACTGCCACTTCCTGTTCCGGTTCTGGTCTTCCGGGTGGCATGGCAGCCACTGGTTTCTTCCCCACCCCCTCATTTTGGACACTCGAACTGAAAAAGGTTTGCCTCCACTGGCTTATAACATGAACAAAGGAGATAGCCATGATCAAACCATGCTGCCAAGTCACGTATTTTCCTCTGAGTTCACAGCAATTCTCAGAAAGCTTATGAGGTGTGTCTGTGGAAAATATAGAAT
This sequence comes from Pogona vitticeps, assembly GCF_051106095.1. Classification (NCBI taxonomy): domain Eukaryota; kingdom Metazoa; phylum Chordata; class Lepidosauria; order Squamata; family Agamidae; genus Pogona; species Pogona vitticeps. The sequence continues at coordinate 24,913,491 of NC_135783.1, read as the reverse complement.
TGTACAAACACTGTAATGCTCCAGCCAAGTTCTCTGCGTGGTATCGCACCTTTTAACACCTGCAACGGCACTTAAGAGATGGGAAAAAATAGGCAGAGCACCGCTAACAACTTTAGCTGACCGTGATGCTGGGCAGTTGTACGTGATCTGTTAAATCTATGCAGCTATAGAAATGGACTGTTTGTTTCTGAAAATTCTCAAAGCATCTGACAACAGGATCTTTTAGGTAATTATTTTGCCTGGCATTGTACACTAAGCCATGTTTAGAGCAGGAGTGAGAAACAAGTGAGGCTCACTTCAGACCTCTGGCAAGAGCTGTGTGGCAAGGATTAAGGGAAGTGAGAGAAAAGAGAATGACAGAAAGAGGGATACAAGTTTGGCTCTTTCCCAATTAGAAATAGCTTCAGTCCCACTGCCCACTGGCATGGGCACACACAGCCATCTGATTACCCAACAGAGGATGAGGTCCTGGCTATTGCCGCGATTTACTCCTGGCACTCGGGGTGTCCCGCTCTAAAAAAGATTAGGCTGTTCACAAGTAAGTCAGGTATAGGCAACTTCAGTGGGTCCAGAGGCAGGAATTTGAACCCTAGTTTTTTGGTGTCGTGCAAATGACTAAAAATACCAGAAAACATATAACAGTGATACCAGAAATAGCTGAAAGTCCACTTCCACCTGAAAAATTGGGAAATTTGGGGCTAGTGGTATAAGGTGGACCTGCAGCCTATTTAATAGATGAAGAGCTACTCCTGGAGACTTCCAAAAGTAACAATTCACCTTCCCGCGCCCTCCAGAAAAAAGAGGCCAAGATGAGGAGAAGCATGTGGCCCTTGATCAGCCCTGCTCTAAACCATGGTTTGATGTTACAAGGATAAGCCATAACAAGGCTTGAGTTTGAATTTTCCTCCTGCTCCTTCTAACTTGGATTTGAATACAAAGAAATGTCTACTCCTCTTTTTAGATTAGCCACCATTTAATGTTGTATTCATATTCTAAGTCATGGCCCATTTTAATTATGGTTTGTTGAAACAGGGTAACATCAAAACCTATGGACTGAGATGACCTCATTTCAACAAACTATTTTTAGAATTAACCTCGGTTTATCTCACTTCAAATCTTCCAAACTGGAAGTGAAAGATTCACTTTCAGTCCTGACTACTGGCGTATTTACATGTCATGTATTACAGAATGCTACTCAGGAACAGAAGTGACCAGAAGTACTTAAAATTACACACAAACACAAATGTTTTTCCTCCAGGAAAGTTGACTTAAGGCATCCTTATGTAGCCTCGTATGTTGTCATACAGTTTCCATCATCTCTGGTCATCAGGTTTCCTATGAGAGTTTTCATCTGTCATTTTGGAGAACACCAGGCTGGAAAGACCTAATTTACAGTATGTCTAATTTTCAGATATAGATCAGCCAATAACGGAACTAGCTATGTGTAGCACAACTCAAACTGAATTATCCATTCAGTCATATCCAGCTCTTGGCAATGTCAATGAATCAACTCTCTCCATGATTTCTGTTTTATATTTTGACCAGTGTCTGCTTTGATTACATCCAACCAACTGCTTTGATTACATCCAACCAATGGTGTCCTCATCGTCTTTTACCACTGACCATTCTGAGCATGACATCTTTCTCCAATGATGTTGATCGCATGACATGGCCAAATTAACTAAGTTGAAGTGTTGTTATTTTGCTTTCCAGTAGCATGTCCAGTTTTATGCACTTCAGCACTTTATTCTTTATCTTTCCAGTCCATGGAATGCACAAGAGCCTCCTCTAACAGCATAGCTCAAAAGAATCAATTTTTCTTCTATCCTTCTTCTTTATCATCCAACTTTCACAGCCATATGTAGTTATGGGGAACACAATGGTGTAAACTAATCTGTACTGGGGTGTCAGGCTGACATCTTTACTTTTCCATATTTGATTCATACTCATCATTGCTGTGCGATCTAGCACGATTCAATGTTTTATTTCTTGGCTGTGATCACTGTTTTGATTGACCAGTGAACCTAAAAAGATGAATTCTTCCAAACATTCAGCCTCCTCCCCACCAATTACTATTTTGATGTTTCAATTCTTTGCGGTTGTCATGATCTTTTTAATATTCAAAAATATTTTAATATTTGTAGCACACAGGGGAGCTATTTATGAATTTGCTTTTTCATCCAGGTATGAATGCACATACAGATGGTGTGCCCTTTTACCTCCTCATTGCGTCAGAAGGAACATTTTTACATTTTATTTTTCAGTGAATTCACTGGATTCCCGAGACCACTAGTTACATTTCAGCCCAGTTTAAATACATGAGACAGCTTAGTCATGATAAACTACAGTTACTATGTCCCAATCTCAGAAGGCTTTTTGATCCAGTACGTGCTTCCATAAACAGAAGGAGAAGAGAGTGGAACTTCTCTTGGACCAATCATCTTTCACACTGTTTTGAGGGATTCTCCCAACCCTTATGGAGCAGATTGGAAAGAAAGATAGAAAGAAAGATATACTGTATCCACAACTTCTCTTGCCTTGCTTTTTTGCTTCATAGAACAACATGTGCTATCAAGTCAATTCTGATTTATGGCTTGAGGAGAGACATTTCCTGCTTTGAACTATAAAGAAAGAAGTGTTGCATCCCCTCTTTTTTTTAACCCTGCTTTTCATTATACTTTGCACAGGGGTTGAGTGTAGGAGGGAAGGGAAAAGGGGAGGAGGAGAAAAGAGGTCTTGGACCTCTCTATTGTACTGTCAATGTATCACTTTTGTTATTTTTTTTAAAAAAAGGGAAAGGGGGGAGCTGATTGCCCCAAAAACAGTAGAGAAAATGAATCAATACAAAATTAAGAGCAATGTTAGCAGTTCAGATAGGAAGAAATGAATCAGTATAGTGAAAAACAATGAGAACGTTCAGATTAATATATATATCACATGACTGCAAAAATAGATGTATCCATACAACAGAGTTATGGAAAGAATCTATAAAACTCAGGTTCTTTTGGCAGGTGTGATTAGGCCCTTATGTTTTCACTGAAAAAGTAATAATGCCCTCAACTATTACATTGTTTACAAAAAAAGTTACTATACTCTTGTTACCCTCAAAAGTAATATATCTCAGGAAATGCAATTACTGTAGTTCAAAGCTTCATGGCAAATTCCAACTTGCAGGATTCATAAGTTGTCCGTATTTGGTAATGAGAAAAATAAGAAAGATTTTTGGTTGGGCTCATAAGAGCCAGAGGTTGAGAGTTTGACCCTCTACTGTACCTCCTTGACAGGGGCTGGACTTCATGATCCATAGGGTCCCTTCCAGCTCGGCAGATCTAAGATGATGATTATGATCATGATTAAAGGGATAAACAATGAATTCTGGTTCAATGCCCATCCATACTCAAAACTCAGTTTATTGTTTTTTTTTAAAAAAAGATAAACATTAAATTCAATGTTTATTCTAAACACTTTGTGGGTTTTGCACATTTTCATTTCCTTCTCTTTTTCTTTCCTCCTTCACGTGGAGGACTGAGGAGGGAAGGAGTATAGCTTGGCTCCAGAACAGCTACTACTTGCCAAAAATGGCAATATTAATCATTCACTGGAAAAGAAAAAAAGAAGTTTAGCAGCTCTGCCCATTTCCAACGTCTCCGTGGCAAAATAAAACAAACAATGGTCTGTGCAGACGGATATGATTCTCCGTAATCAATGCTGAAGGAGAAAGGGGTTCTAGAGAACCGGCACATCCTCCAGCTTGTGAGATCCAGGGAGGGAAGCTACAGGCAACTGAAAATCAGGTAATGCAGAATCTGTGTCATAGACAAGTGTAAACATCTTGCGTATGTGTCATATGTGCCAGGATGGCTATACCTCATTTCCTGAATCAAACATCCCTCTCCTTGAGGAACCATCTTTCTGCAAATGACACTTTTCTACACTTCATTTCACGCCTTCCTTAAACAGCTGTCCCACTGTCGACTTGGCAGGGATGGCAAGAGCGAAGCCAACAGGGGTGACATTAACAAACCTGGAGTGGAATGAAGGATGGCAAAGTGAAGTAAACGTGCACTTTGACAAGATGACAGCTCATTACCCCATCTCAGCAGTAACCGAAGCAGGCAGCGCCCAAAAACAACTGCAGAAAACAAAGGCGGCAACTTAAAAACAGCCAACGAAGAGAAAAAGACGCAGCCTTTCAATCGCAGTTAGTAACTGACCTGAACAGCAGCAATGATAATGCAGCGGGCAGAGGAACATGATGTAGCCTCTTTCCAAGTCATACAAGGATCCTCACAATTGGCCCACCAGATTATAGGATGTGAAAAGCTTTCATTCTTAATTTTGTTGTGTACCTCGAAACCCCATCCTTCCATCAGATTTTTTTTCTTTCTGCACTGAAAGCTATACATATTTTCTGCACATTTTGTGCATTTCCTTATGCATTTTACCGGTTGCATGCATTTCCTTATATTTTTTACAAAATTCTGACTCAAGACGACCCTTTTCAGAGTCTTCCAAGTAGAGTACTCAGAAGTACTTTATCCTTCTTTTCTTCTGGGGGCATCCTGAGGCTGTGCAGCTTGCTCAAGGACATAGGGATTGGCTGTACTCATAGGAGGCACAGTGAGAAATCGAACTCTCAACCTCTGACCCCAAAGCCAGTAACTGACTCACTAAGTTATCCAGCCAGCCATTCACATGTCTGTACCTTTTTTCAGTGGTAAGTATTCCATCCATACAAAATATGTACATAGTTTTTGTACACATTGCTTCTCAAAAATGCCCTACTAGCCTCAGAAACATGCAAATTCTTAAAGCAAGATACATTTCTACTCATGAGTCTAACAAATTACTTTTGCCTAAATTACTTTTGTCAAGACTGTTATGATCTTAATCTTAGAACTGCAGAGCTGGATCATTGTGTCCAAGCCCCTGTCAAAGAAGCACAGTGCGGAAATCAAACTCCCAACCTCTGCTTCCATAGCCAGATCCTTAAACCACTGAGATAGCCAGCATTTGAATCCAATTAAATTCTTGTCCGTCCCCATTACCAGCGTACATGTCCCAGGTAGCCTGAACCTGTGCTATGCAATAGTGGCTTCTACTCTGCTGGGCGTGTATATTCTAGATCACATACCCATTTTCCCTGAAAATAAGACCTAACCTGAAAATATGTCCTAGTATGATTTTTCAGGATGCTCGTAATATAAGCCCTACCCCAAAAATAAGGCCAAGTTAAGTGAAACCTCGCCTTCCACCATTGTGCAGCAACCAGAAGAAGATGACATGGCTGTATTTGAATAAATATAGATTGTTGTACATGAAAAAAAAAATAAAACATCCCCTGAAAATAAGCCCAAGTGAGTTTTTGGGAGCAAAAATTAATATAAAACCCTGTCTTGTTTTCGGGGAAACAGGTTAGCTTGGATGGGTTCAAGAGGCATTTTTCTGCCACAGATCTTCCATAGGTCAGTGTCCCCTCTCCCCTCAACATACAGAGAGAAAGCGAGAACAGTGATTCACTTGTTGTTTTTAATTGAAAAAAATGGGGTCTGGTGGACGGTAGACTGAAAGTGACCACAAGAACTGTACTTTGCCCACTTTTGTTCTAAATTATTGTTCTAAATTTACACAATACATTGAATGGCGGTGGAGGAACCTACAGAGAAACGTAGTGTTTATCTTCTCTTTGGTGTGGCACTGATGGATGAGAGCTCATGAATACCTCCAGATTCTTTGGTCTACATTAGGGATGCTGAAGGAGTTTCAGTCTTGGCCGTTTGATTCCAATGTGAATGGGTTCTGATTGGTGCCCTCCATCCACCCCAAAGAAAAGCTGCTATCTGTCAGCTTTCACACTGACACCATTGCCAGCTTAAACACACGTCAGAATATGCTTAGAAATCATTGTTTTGAAAGAAAACACATTGTGGGATGATGATTTTGAAAAGAAGTTCATTTTAGGAATACACATTTCGAAGGAAGTTTCCATGACTTTTTTTAAAATCTCACATTAACGTGGACATGGGACAAAACCCGTTTCTGATCAAAGACTTATGAAAGATCCACCCATTCCTATTTTGAAATGTTCTCTGTAAAACAGGTGGTGTTTAGGTACAGACAAAAAAAATGAAAGTGTATCTGGGCACCCTGTATGAATAACACAGTGATTCTTCCACTGAATCCAATTCCTACCTACAAATACGGAGAAGGAAGTCAAATATAGTGGACTGGCAAATAAATATTAAAAATAGATAAGTCCTATGATAGGAAGGCAGGATGTGTGTGTGTGTGTGTGTGTGTGTGTGTGTGTGTGTGTGTGTGTGTGTGTATGCATATGTATATATGTATATATGTATATATGTATATATGTGTGTGTATGTATGTATATATATATATATATATATATATATATATATATATATGTATATATATATGTGTGTGTATATATATGTATGTATGTATGTATGTATATGTATATATGTATATGTATATGTATATGTATATGTATATGTATATGTATATGTATATGTATGTAGATGAATATACATGTTTTTAGTATTTTCAGATTGATTTTATGCCTCCTAATTTAAATTAAAAAGTTTCTTACTTTTGCTGGTCAATGACCATAATAAAACATCATCATCGTTGTTGTTGTTGTTGTTATTGTTGTTGTTTATTTATTTATTTATTTATTTATTTTATATTGTTTATTTTATTTATTTATTTATTTATTGGACTTATATACCGCCCCATAGCGCTACAAGCACTCTCCGGCGGTTTACAATTTTTTTTTTAATTATACAGGCTACACATTGTTGATGATGATGATGATGATGATGCTGTTGTTGTTGTTATAAATAAATGTAAATAAGCAATAATAGATGTTTGGGCCGTCCCTTCTCCCCTCGCATTATCAGCATTCTTCGAGAAAGATTTGCCCCTGAAGTTTCCAAAAGGTACTGGAAACAAATATCAAAAATGGGATGCCTTATTTTGATGGACCGTTTTCTCTGGCCTCATGGTGGAAATCTGATCAATCCTGTGTTTCTGTGATGCTATCCTACTACCCACATGGATATAGTTCTATTATGGCCCTGGCTTTTCCAAGGAATCCTGGTGATTGATATTTGGATGCTGAGATTTAGTATTTTAAGGGAAGTTATCATTACTATTTTTAATTAAATAACTTTAAAGAGTTTTCATTTTTGTTGTTGTCACGTGCTGCCAAATCACCTATGTCTAACGGTAACCCTATGAATGAGCAATCTCCAAATGTCCTGTCCTCAAGTGCCCTGCTCAGCTCTTATAAACTCAAGCCAATGGCTTCCTTCATGGAGTCAATCCATCTCATATTTGGTCTTCCTCTTTTCCTGTTGCCTTCCATCTTTCCCAGCATTATTGTCTTTCCCAGAGAACCTTGCCTTCTCGTGATGTGCTTGTTGGGATATGTCAAGATCTATAATCCAGTCACTATGGGATTAATGTGTTTATCTTAAGTGGACCTCACCTGGTAGTATGACCTAGTTTAGAGCCAAGAGTTCTGTCTCTCTCCTCTGTAAGGCTCTACAAAAGGGGTTAATTGTTTTTGCCAGAGATTCTCACACTGATGCAAACTGACAGACAGACAAAGAAAGGTAGAAACTCTGTGTGCTTGCCCGAGCCATGAGCTTTACCTGAGCTGCCGTCGTCCTACTTGCTTACTATTTTGTTATGTTTTTCTTATGTAATTTTAGTAATTTGTTGTTTTACTAGGAATGACCTGTTTACCCTTCCCTAAGAGACTTAGATACAGTATCACATTTCGAGCAAATCATTTTTTTTCCTTTTAGCTTTCTTAACTGTCCAGCTTTCACACCCACACCTGGTGACTAGAAATAAAATGATGTGGATGATCTTGGTCTTAATCGCCAGTGACACTTCATAATCTTTTCTAATTCCTTCATTGCTGCTAAGTCAGTCTCCTTCTGATTTCTTGGCTGCAGTCTCCATTTGGGTTGATGATTGAACCAAGGTATACCAAATCTTTCGCTACTTCAATTTTGTTATTTTCAACATTAAAGTTGTATCGTTTTTCTGTAGTCATGATTTTTGTCTTCTTAACATTCAACTGCAGTCCTGCTTTGGCATTTTCTTCTGAAATTATTTGGCAGACTCCAGTAACTAATGGATATTTGCAATATGATTTTCAGATCCTCTTCCTTTTTGGGATCCAGCTTGAGCACCAGGCATTTCTCAGTTCTTATATGACAAAAGCCTTTGTTGCAGCACCTTAAGCATCCATTTGCTTGCATGAGAAAATAAAGCAATGATCCTATAATTACTGAACTCCTTGGCATCTCCTTTCTTCGGTATTCGACTGTATTACTGAACGTTGCCAGTCTGTGGGCCATTGTTCTGTTTTCTAAATTTGTTCCTATATTCTTCTTAGGATTTTGACAGATTCAGTTTCTGCAACTTAAAATAGTTCTATCAATATTTCATCTACCCGTGGTTTTTAATTTCTTCCTAGTATTTTCAGAACAGCTTTCTAGAATTGCAGGTTCTTCATCATGGGATTCATCTCTGAAGGAGTCTGTCATCCTTTCATCTCTTCTGTATAAGACTTCAGTATACTATTGGCATCTTCTCTTTATTTTCTTCTGGTCAGATAGTATGCTTCCCTGCTAGTAATTCAGCATTCTTAATCTAGGCTTGTTTCCCTTTGATTTCTTTGATCTTCTGGAAGAGATCTCTTGCTTTTCCACTATTGTCGTCCCTTCACTTCTGTGCGCATCAGCCATTTTATGTCCTTTTGGCTTTAATTTAATTGTGTCATTGGTGACAGAGCTATTCATAGTTCTCTTTTGTTCTTCCACAGTAGCAGATTTAGTGCTTTCTGACATGGTGCCTGGTCTTCTAACGGCTTTGCTCTCAGCTTTACTGACATCCTCAAACCACTTCACTATGCGCTGTGTTCATTCAAGAAGGGGATTTTAATTTTAATTACAGTGGTGCCTCACAAGACGATATTAATTCGTTCCGCGAAAAACGCTATCTTGCGAAAACATCATCTTGCAAAACGCGGTTCCCCATTGGAATGCATTGAAATCCAATTAATGCATTCGAATGGAAAAATCGTCATCTTGCAAAAATCGTCCATCATCTTGTGAAACACAGTTCCCCATTGGAATGCACTGAAATCTATTTAATGCGTTCCAGTGGGGGGGAAATCGTTGTCTTGCCAAAATCGTCCATAGGAAACCATCGTCTTGCGAAGCTCAACAGCAATCGCAAAAACTAATCGCCTTGCGGATTAATCATCCCGTGAGGCAATCGTCTTGTGAGGCACCACTGTACATTTTTATTATATAGTTGAACTTAATTCCATTTTCATGCTCTTGATTTTACTGAATTGTAATATTCAGTTGTTTTAAACTGTCCTGTCAGCTACCCTGGATACCAATTCTAGCCAAAAAAAGAAAAAGAAAAAAAGACAGCATATAAATAAAATAAAACAAAATAAAGCAAAACATGGTGTGTGTGGAATGACTGTTAACCAAGTTTAAATATGTGGTGTAACTAGAACCTTAAATGTGGGGAAAGAGTGACATCCAATCCCTTCTCAGCCATGAAACTCACTGTGTTGCTATCTTACTGAAATGCTCAAGAATGTTAATTGCCAGCTCTGACAGGCAATCGCAGCCCAACCAGCCCGAACTTTCAAAATTAGAGAAGACAGAAATAATCAATTCAGCTTGCTCACATTTCAATAAAATACTCTAAAATGAAACTGCTACTCTGTAGAAAGGCTGAGTGGGAAATCAGAAGATATGTGGATTTCTTGTCTAATAATAATGCCTAGAAGACTGTCCCTATTTCGAAGTTGCAAAATTATCCTCCTCACCTCGCAAGGGAGTGAGGTATTTTGTTGCAGCCTCAACAGAAAAGGGGGAAAAGGGGGTGGGGATTAAGTAAAATTGCACAAAAGAGATAATGCTTTAATAATGCAACATGTGCAAAATGTTGATGGTTGTTGCTTTGTTGCATTGATTTTCAAGAATCAAATACGTAAGGAAGAATGTTTGCATCTTTTAAAACAACCATCCAGTTCTTCTGTGCTTGCTGTGTGCATACACGTTTTGCCCCTCAAAGTGAAAAGAAACTAGTTTTGTACAAAGGCAGTTCATGCAAATAATGGGGTTTGGAGATCCTGGCAAATAAAAATACTACTCATCTTACTCTTGTCTGAAAGTGAGAAATCTCTCAAAGTCTGAATATTCCATACTGAGGTCCAATCAAGACAGCCTAAATTGATTAGAAGGACTAATTTAGGATTCATGTCTTCCCTAAGGATAAACTGGGCAAAAGAGAATTGTGCAAAATTATTATCAGAATTGCAGAGCTAGAGAGGACTCTATGAACCATTCAGTCCAACCTCTGTAAAGGAGGCAAAGTGGGGAATCAAAGTCCCAACCTCTGGCTCCACAGCCAGATGCTTAAACCCCTGAGCTTTCCAGCAGTTATTTGACATTTAAAAAAAACAGTGCTTGGAAATTTCACAAGCTTCCAGAACCATATCTAGGATTCTGGGAGCAACAGTTCAGAAAAGTAACTTTGCCAAGTTTGGAAGATAGGTTCCCTTGTTCTAAGATTAAGACTGAGCTTGTAAAGCTTTTTTTTTTGGGGGGGGGGGGGAATCCTGGATTTTCCAGTTCTGGAATTTGTAGTTCAAAAAAGTAACTTTCCCAAACTCTAATGAACTAGAATAGAAAAGGATATCCCATAGAGGAGACACTGAGAGGAAACAGACAAGTGGATTGTTACTATTAGCCAAGCCTGTGCCATATCTCTGCCCTTTGAAGTGCACTGCTATGAACTAAAGTTCTTCTACACAGCTTCTAAACTGTCAGGAAGCGGTGTGATCAATTACTTTGGTGTGCATCTGAGTCTACTCTTATTATCTCTCTCCTTGGCATTGATTCTGCATGCAGTTGTTACAACTTGCTGCCAAAATAACATGGAAACCATTACCGACCTCGGAAATATAGTTTGAGATGCCGGTGCCTCGTGATACATATAGCTCACTTTGTGCTTTTTCTGACACTGTGATGACATGGCAGAAAGGAAACCACGCCACCTTTCAGCCAGTGTCAGGGAGTGAATGTGTCACATGACAGTTGACAAAGAAAAGGGGAGAGGTGCCTTTGGTGGGTGAGAAGTTGTAAAACTAAAGAAGGAGTGATGAGGGAAGTGGTGGATGGACTACAAATTCTAGAACAGGAGATTCTGGAAAGGCTATGAGGTAAGATGTGGTAGGAACCAAAATGGGACCCACCTGTCTGTTTTCTATCAGTGTGTGCTCTATGGGCTACCCGTTTCTATCCCAATTCATTAGTTTGGGAAAGTAGCTTTTTTTGGACTACAAATTACTGAACTGGAAAGGCTATGAGGTAAGTTGTGGTAGGAACCAAAATAAATTGTTGTACAGCAAGAAGTAGTGTTAATATGTCTTGCTTTCCCCATCTACAGAAGTATTTATTATTCAAGCATGACTCAAAACTGAAAATCTTAACTGAAGTTATGAAGTTTCACATGTAGCTGCCTTTGGTATGGACAGTTTTTTGAAACTCAGTATTAGGCCTTGGTATGGAAGGGAAACTGCCTCTGGAATGCATATAAATCTCTCAGTGAGACCAACAGACTTCCAGTTGGTGGTGCGTATAATGTGTTCCCCTAATACTGAAACTTTCCTGCAATCATACAATATCTAACTGGCTAGTATAATACTGTCTGTCTGTGTATCTTGGGGTGAAATCACACAATTTTGTTCACGGCTACTGCTTCTGAAATTCTCAACATGTTTGCTTTTCCAAAATATACAGTAGCATACATGTACACATTCAAGACAGCACAATGGGAAGATGATGTTTCTAGACCATATTGCAATAACTCCTTGGTAGGACGTAGCTCTGTACCCTATGGAAATGATAGCCAAAAAAAAAAAAAAAAAAAAAAAAAACACTTATTAAGTTAACATAAAACAAATGTACCTATTTTTTTTCCATCATACTACACTTCTGCTCTACAGACAGTGGATCTAGAGATTCTGCACTAGACAATTCCATTGCCCACCAATTTACATGGAAACCATGCAAAATTCCATGTGTTTAAATCTATTTATTTAAATTGCACATTTGAGACATTCTTGTTTGACATGATCTTTTTCATCACCAGAAACAAACACAATAGTCTCATTCACAGATGGTGCTTGCGCATTTCACCAAAACACCACCATTTTGAATTTTTTGTAAAATGACTAGTGTATTTTAAAGGATAATGTTATATTTAAACATTGGCCAGAATTTTGTTGGATAGTTATCTTGGTGTAAGTGTAATAACATAAATTACAGTAGCAGACTGTGGATTAATGGATTGCTGACAAATCCCTTGTTGCATACCAAGGCACATGACTAGTGCACAATGGAGGAGACAAACAGTGACTTATTAACTAGTACAATTCACCACTGAAATGAATGTTATTCTATTTACATCTGTGTTCTGGTCCTTATGTTTTTTAGATTGTTGTTAGTTTGTTTTATATATATATATATATATATATATATATATATATATATATATATATATATATATATTGCTTGAAGGCTAATTGCTTTGGAACCAGCAAACTATCCAAACAGCAGTAAAAACTCAAAATTAAATGAAAACACAAAGTGGGACTTCTGGCCATAAACACTGGTTATCCTTAATCAGCATCAGCCTAAAAGGAACATAAAATCACACATCTGACTATATGGAGGCAAGCAAGCGATGGACTGCACGTCACAAACACTGGGAAATATGTTTGGCCACAGAATGAACAATTTCATCAGAAGGGCTCTAAACTGAATTGGAAGGGAGAGGGAGATGTAAGCTTAGGGTAATAATAGATGAAGACTTATGCACAATAAGAGGAACAGACGAAGATAATAATCTTCATAAAAACCTATGAAGGAAAGCAGGCCACAAAACACACAGTCTCCTGTGCCTATATGTGAATGCCAGGAATATGGGAAACAAACAAGGATAATTTGAAATATTGGTTCAGGAGGGTAAATATGGCTCAATACAGATAACTGAAACATGGTGGAATGATATCCATAACTGAAACACAGGATAAACATTGTTTGAGAAGAATAGCAAGAGTAGAAAGGGAGATGGTGCTGCAGTATGTGTCAAATACATATCCTTGCCAGAAGTACAGGAGGGTGAACATGATTGCCCCATTGACAGCATCTGGATTAATATAATTGAGGAGAAACAGAAATGTAATGTAGCTGTTGGAGTCTATTACTGACCACCCAATCAAAGAGAAGATGTCGATGAAACCTCTGAAAAATAGATTGCAAACATTCCAGAGAGGTATGATGTAGAAGTAATGGGAGATTTCGATTATTTTGATATCTGTTGGGAGCCAATAAAACCCTTCCAAGAAATTCCTAGCTTGTGTTGCTGATTATTTTATCCTACAAAAGGTGGCAGAAGAAATCAGAAGATTAGCTATCCTTTACTTGATTATAACCAAGTGGAGGAAGTGGCAGTGAGGGGACTCTGGGGGGAAACGATCATGCTCTACTCAAGTTCTTGATTTCAGAGAAAACAAATGCAGAGTGTAACTGCATATGTATGCTGGATTTTAAGAAAACCAATTTTAATAAACTGAGGACAATGGTAAGTAAGGGAAAACATCTTAACTGTTCGAATAATGGAGTCAATCGCCTCAGGAGGGGGTGAGTGCGCTAATGCTGGAGGCGCTCAAGGGAAAACTGGACAACTATCTGCTAGATCTACTTTGACTTAGATTCTTGTACTGAGCAGGGGGTTGGACTCAATGGCCTTATAGGCCCTTTCCAATGCAATTATTTTATGATTCTACGAATTTGTTTCCTTCTCTTCCTTTGAAGGTTTATGATTTAATATTGAGTTTTAGTTTGGCTTTTTCTTTCATTTTCTTTTTTGGTTTTGATTGTGTTTTCAACATACTGTTGTTTTTCTATCTATATATGCAAGTGCTTGATCTATTTTATGAGTCCCCTTGGTGTCCCCCAAGGCAGGTTATAAATAGAAGGAAGGAAGGAAAGGTCTCAGTCTCCTTTATGTAACAGGAGGATGTTAATGACTTTCTTTGCTCCCTGTGCTATATTATTAAATGATGCATCTACCTCTTTGCCCACTTCAAAAGAAATCAGAAAACAGGTTTTTTTCCCTAGAGGATAAAGATCCAAAATGTTTTTTTCCCAGAGATCAGAGTTTATACACATATTTTATAAGTAATTTGCAGAACAGAAAATACTGCATTGTGAAAACACTGGAATTCCATGTTTCTTTTATTAGAATCTTAATTTGCCAAGTGTTTAGACTAAACCACTTTTATCATAAAAAGTAGGGGATAAAAGACACTACATAGCAATCTTTTTAAATTTTGAGAAATTGTTATTATGTGAGTTAAGACTTCAGATTTCCAATAACCAATTTCTGGGATGCTTTCTTTTTTTCCTTCCTGTCTTCTGAAGATTTTTGCAATCCCCAAGGAATGTGGCCAGGCATGGGATAATTCATTGACCATACCTCCTGGCTCTACCTTCCTTCCAAATGATATTTCCGGAATGGAAAGTTAGAAGGTCCAGTGTATGACAAGTTTGTAACCCTAGCTCCTCCCTCAGCTGTAATTCTCTAATGCCAGAGTGGACCAGGGTGGAATAGTAAGATCTGCCCTGCGTATCATCTTTAAATGTGGAGTGTGAAACAGTTGGAAGGCCTGTTTTTAAAAGTGTAACCTGAAACACTGGAAACCAGAACTCACAGGGCGGCTTAGCAACAACATCAACAATATAGAGATAGTTTATGACATGTGATCACCAGAGCAGAAACAAGGTTGCTTAAATATAGATGCAGTAGGTATTAGAATATTTCTGAGAAGTACACATCAAGCCTGAGACAGATGCTGCTAATAAGTCGAGAGCTTTACATATTTATTTTTACTTTGAAATGCCCAGCTATATTTATCTGAAAGATTTACCGCTGCATTCTTGACATATAGGTATGCTAGTCACTTTCCGCTGTCTAGACGGAACAATATATAAAACCGGGGAAGATAAGAGCTTTGAAAGGGGAGGCCAGGAGTGTGAGAGTGAAAATGAAGAACTTCATGACTCTTCCTCAACAGCAGGGCCATGGGTGATGTGATCATCCTACAATTTGATTTATAGTATCTTTCTCTTTTAAGGTATATGGGTGACTCCGATAATTGTGGACGGCCATGCTGTGGGTCAGGACTTTGGCGTTGTGCTGTTCACCTTTTACTCTCCTTTTTTTTCCCCTGCCACCATCAATTCCTTTTAAACGCAACCCAACAATTCAGTTCAGGAGGCTTAAAGAACTCCTAAGGGAAGGAGAGTACTGAGAATGCACTAAACAACAAAATCCTAACACAGTCTTACTAAGAGAGCAGCTAAAGTTAATGGAGTTGCCTATGGTCAATCTTTGCCTCAGGTTTTGGGGTTCTTCCTCCAAGCATTAGACTTTGGTCCCAAAGTTTCAGGGAACAAAATGCTGGTGGTCTGACAATTCTTAACCAGGTTGGGCGTTCACCCTAGCATACTGCAGATCACACTGCAATCCACCAAAAGATCCAAATGTATTCTTTCACTTTGTGTAAAGCAGTTGTATCTTACTGTTCCTACTATGTGTTTTAGCCTTCATCCTACAAATTACAGTGGTGCCTCACTAGACAGTTACCCCCCATGACATTTTTTTCGCTAGACTTTGACTTTTTGCAATCGCTATAGCAATTCTCAAAACAGTGATTCCTATGGGGGAATCTCGCTGGACAATGTTTGGTCCCTGCTTCGCAAACCAATTTTCGCTAGACAACAATCTTGACAGCTTCCTCCGTGCTCGCAAAATGGGTGTTTTCAGGTCCTAAGCTTCACAACACAGCTATTTAAACACTTGATTGGCGGTTCGCAAAGTGGCTTTCCTATGGGCGATCTTCGCTAGACAACAATGATTCTTTCCCATTGGAATGCATTAAACAGGTTTCAATGCATTCCAATGGTGAAATGCTTTTCGCTAGACGATGATTTTGCTAAACAGCGATTTCAGTGGAACGGATTATCATTGTCTAGCGAGGCACCACTGTACTGCCAATAGGCTATTGGAGGCGACCCTTAGTAGGGCTACTCATTTAAATTCAACACTCTGTGTCCACATTTTATTTCTATCAGAGGCCATTATTTAAGGCCA
Organism: Pogona vitticeps; assembly: GCF_051106095.1. NCBI lineage: Eukaryota > Metazoa > Chordata > Lepidosauria > Squamata > Agamidae > Pogona > Pogona vitticeps. The sequence goes on along the minus strand of NC_135783.1, from coordinate 24,897,210 downwards.
TTTTCCAATTGTTGCTGAAGTCTGCCCCCTATATCATTGTAAAAGCATGCCCAATATTACAAGGACACCCTCTAGATTTTACCTATGTAGAGCCATCAAAAAAAAAAAAACCCAAGCTTAATGTATCTTCCATGTGGAAGCTGTTCAAAATATTCGAAGATGTTTTTTATATCTGCCCTCAATCATGTCTTATCCAAGTTTGACATATTCGGTTTCCTCAACTATTCCTCACAGGATTTTGTCTCTAAACTCTTACCATCTTAGTTGCCATCACCAGGACACATTTTAGTTTCTGGATATAATTCTTAAACTGAAATGTCCAAAACTGGACATAATATTACAGCAGAGGTCTGACCAAAGCAGATTACTGTGATGCTGTTTATATCCCTTGTCCTGGACAACAATGGCCGAAATCTTGTTGCTTAGCATAGTACATCACAACTAGAGCAGCCCACCAAACCAATGGACCTTACAAAGGAGCTGACATAGAAAATTCCCATAGATTAAATGGGTTTACTCTAGTTGCAACAGGCCTTCAGCCTATCTATCTATTGATGTAGCCTCTAATTGTACTGGATTTTGTTTTGCATATATTTTTAATTTCTGCCAGCATATCACAGTATTGACTCATGTTTAACTTGTGGTCTATGAAGATGTCAAGATCTTTTCCACACATGCTGCTGCAAAGCCAGGTGTGCGTCCTATATGTGTCCCTCTGATTTTTCCTGCCTAAATATAGAACTTCACATTTTTCCTTATTCAAATTTATTTTATTTTGTTTTGGCTCCCAGGCAGTTCTGCCATCTGTTAAGGCCTTCTTGAATCCTGATTCTGCCCTCTGATACCCTCTCCATTCAATGCCATCCATATATTTGATGGGCATCCAACTCCATGCCTTCATCCAAGATGTTGAACAACACCAAACCAAGGACAGAAGCATGCAGTACTTCACTTGCCATTTCTCTCCAGGATAATGAGGAACCATTGAAAATCATTCCTTAGGTGACTTTTTCAACCCATAACAGCAATAGCATCATCTAGCTCACATTTTACAAACTTGTCCACAAGCAGATCATAGGAACTCTTGTCAAAAGCCTTGTTGAAATCAAGATACTGTACACTACATCCACATGATTCCCCCAATTTCCCCCAATTATCAGGCATGACTTGTTTCTGAGAAAACCCATGATGCATCTTACTAGTTTCCATATTCTTTTCTAAGTGCAAGATTTTTAAATTACCTGTTTTAGAACTTTGTCTACTAATCAGTTTCAAGCTGACTGCTTGATAGTTGCCCTAATACTTTTTCTCTGTCTAGGAGATACAGTCTGGGAGAAAGGAAGCCGAAACTATTTTCCCAGATCCAAAGGTCCAGGAAGATTATACCAAGTTCTTTCCAAGGAAAGATTTTAACATGCCTACCTGCACTCTGGCGTTGTACACCTCCGGGAGGGCTATACCAAGCCCTTCTCTTTTAACACAAAACATTCAAATTGGCCTACATTTTCTTCATTAGGGAAAAGCTTCAAACCTGGACACTTTACCAAGGCACTTCATTACTTTTCTGAGACACTCTTCTGGCAAAGCACAAAACACTTTCCAGAATGCCTACCCTCTGACGGAGAGATGCAACATGAGCAATACATGGATCTGTGTCACCTACACTGCCTGCCTCTGCATAAAAGTGCATATTGTAGTGAAGAGAGCAAGCCAAGACTATAATAATGACAGAAGGGGTAATGCCAAAGTGGATAGCCCTTATGGGAACATCACTGTCCGTGGGGTAGACAGAAAGATGGCTCAGATCCATTTTCTATTCTCTTCACCTAACTGGTGCCAACCATTAACTCAGATCTTGGCTCACACTCACCAGAACAGTTCAGTTTACTTTTCTATTCATCTCTGTGTGCCATGATTCTCTCCTGGGTTAACTTTGGCATAGATCTGGTCTATTCATGTTTGCATCTCTTGAATAATTACTCTACCATATATATTCGTACAGTCCAGCTCTCCAGCATCTGGGCAAGCTGACTGCTGTTTTCCAGGCAGAATTCAAGTTGCTGCTTTTGATCTAAAAGACCATTAATAGCTTGGCCTCCATTCTCATTTCTATCCCGTCTTGGATTCTAAGACCACCCATATTTATCATCTATGATCTGTGAATTTCCTCCCCTCCCCCACCAACAGTGATGAGGAATTTGTAGCCCACCAGATGTTGGGCAGCAATTCCCACCATCAGTTGCCATTGGCTATGTTGACTTGGGTTGAGTTGAGTCGCAGTCCAGCAGCATCTGGAAAGCCACACATTCCTCCATCCATGCCCTAGAGAACTGCCAGCTAGGCATATTCAGAGAACTTATAATTTTCTTAGTAAGATCAGCAGAATTTCAATTAGTATAGCCTCGGAAATGTTGTTACGCGCCCGCTGGAGGTGGTCTACTGAAGTGTGGGAAATTGATTTCTGGGAAGAAAATATCTACTGAGGTGAAAGTATTTAGTTTACCCAAATTTCAACAATAATCATTCCCATTTTTATATATTTGCACATTTTTAAGGACAATAAAAATGTGCAAGAAACTAGAGACAGAGTTCTGTCTTCATTTTGTAACTTTGACTAGATTGCCTTGATCTAACAGAGACTGAAGGACTGATGTTACTACACACAACAATGCAGATGGCTCAAAACTATCTCTATCTCTATCTCTCTCTCTCTCTCTCTCTCTCTCTCTCTCTCTCTCTCTCTCTGTCTATCTGTCTATCTATCTATCTATCTATCTATCTATCTATCTATCTATCTATCTATCTATCTATCTATCTATCCCTGTTTCTCCCCCCCCCCCTTTTCAGACTTGTGCTTTGGATCTGGGGATCTTGGCTGGGAGAATTTGAGACATGGAGTCCAAGAGAGTAACTTTCCCAGGCTGTGCAATAACTTCAGTATTATATGTCCCTGGAAGTAGAGTGGAGAAATCTTCACTAAATATATGACACCATGTGTCAGTGACTCAGTTACACTCTTCCAGATCACATTGAAGCCACTCTTCATTCTCCCTATCATGGCAAGAGGTCAAATACACTGACTTGGAAACATTCTTGATTTGATTCAGTCATGCTCTAGTGTGTTGGTTAAAACAAATATGAGTGGTGATCAGTTTCAAATGTTTATATTCAATAATTCTTCCACATACTTACAAAATAGAGAAGGAATACTGCATTAAGGATTATGGGGCCTTTAATAAAAGCCTTGAGCACAGTAATTAAAGCCCAGTTAAGAAGCAAGACTCCTTGTGTGCATGTTTTTGGAGTATCTCTTTAACAAAAACCAAAGAACTGAAGCATAATTACTTTTAAAGTAATTTTCCCAATTCAGAGCACCAAGGAGTTGGAATACTAGTTACCCTTAAATATACTGCAGTCTCAGCACACATCTATGCATAAACAAAGATATGTAAATACAATCAGTTTTAATGTCTCACACCTATTACTTCAAAATTAAAATTGTGTGCATCTGTTCTCAATGTTCCATGTTTATGAGTCTATTGAGAAACTTAAATCAACAAACACTAAATATACAATCATGTGTCTTCATCCATTTCAATTACGTCACTCAAAGCATTTCCATTCTCCCAATGGCTGAAATCCTGTTACATAAGTTACACCACATAAGGCTGATGACATCAGCAGCAATTGTGATTTTTCAGAAATTAAATATTTCCAGCTTACCCTCTTAAGGTCCTGAGGCTGTTGTGTAATAGCTTCCATCATCAGGAAGCCACTGGGAACCACAAGGCAGGAGGGAGGATGTTTTTAATTCCCCAAAATCACTGCCACCAGGATGACTTCATTGTCAGTCTTAGACATTGTAAGTTATGGCAACAAAATTTCATTTGAGTATTTGCCCCATGGTTTTCATCTTTATCACCTCTTGATTAATACATGTTTTCTTATTCTTCTTTTTAGAATAAAATCAATATTTCTGAAAATAGGACCTCTCTCTTTTTTTTCTTAAATGCACTGTACCTTGTAGCTCATGATGAAATGAAAACTCAGAAAAGACATGGGATTTGATAAGAGACAAGTCCTGAGGTCAGTAGTTCAGCCCTCAGTGGAGATCTCGTTCTGTTTGCACCATTGCTGTAGTTGGTAAAGAACAGAACAGATATCTTTCATCTGGAGCATCTATTGTTTTTATTCCACCTTTCCTCCAAAGAAGTTAGCATCCAGAGTCCTGGAAGTTAGATCAGGCTTCAGGACAGTTACTGGTCTAATGGCTGTTGTGGGTTTTTCGGGCTTGGCCATGTTCTGAAAGTGGTTCTTCCTAACGTTTCACCAGTCTCTGTGGCCGGCATCTTCAGAGGACAGCAAACTGTGCTCTGGGTAGGCTTGAGAGTGGGTGGAGTATTTATGGCTGTGAGAAGGCTAGTTTGTGAGATAGGCTATTGTCCTGATCAGGAGATGGTTGATTAGTGTGTTTTGTTGTGGCTGTATTGTTTTGATAAGGAGGGGAGATTATCTGTCCCTGTGGTTGATGGGTGTCATTAGCTGTTTTTTTGTGTGCAGTAATCCCTTGACCTTGTGGCTGGGTGGAGTTCCTTGACCTTTTGCACTCTGTGTTTTCGAGAGCTGGGAGCCAGGCTTTGTTGGGTTTCAGACATTCCTCCTTCCGGTTGAAGTTTCGTTGATGCTTGTGGATTTCAGGACAATAGCCTATCTCACAAACTAGCCTTCTCACAGCCATAAATACTCCACCCACTCTCAAGCCTACCCAGAGCACAGTGTGCTGTCCTCTGAAGGTGCCGGCCACAGAGACTGGCGAAACGTTAGGAAGAACCACTTTCAGAACATGGCCAAGAAGCCCGAAAAACCCACAACAACCATTAGATCCCAGCCATGAAAGCCTTCGCGAATACAGTTACTGGTCTGTTTGAGTGTGATCTTGGATCTGAACCTGCTAGCCTTTGTTCAATCTTCACACCATGTTTATGGCTCAGGAACATTAGACATTAAAATGGAGAATAGGCTGCTGTAAGGCAGAAGCAAAGGAAAAAAAAACAAGGATTGTCACTTTTAGCAAAAAAAAAGGCTGTCAAAGAACTGCAAATGAACATAACTAGTAGCTAGACATCATCACCATTGTGATGTGCTGTCAAATCAATTCTGACTTACCCTTTTCACGGTTTTCCAGGTACAAAAGATCAGACGTGGTTTTCCATTCCCTTCTTCTGGGGGTACTCTGGGACTGTGTAGCTTGCCCAAGGCCACACAGGCTGATTCTACTTCATAGCAAGCATAATGGGGAATTGAACTCCCAGCCGCCAGTGTCTAAATCACTAAGTTATCCGGCCGGATAGCTTTTCTAGGCAATTTTGAGTAGTAGGTATCTACACAGTGTATCTATTTACCTATTTTACTTTGGCCTAGTTTTATTTCCATTGCCATTCCTTTCCTGCTCAGCTGCTTGACAGCTGTGCTGCCATGCTGCATAAGGTTTCATCTTGTCACTCGTTTAACTTAGCATCTCTATGGGAATGGTCGTTGGGTATATGGGGTCAAGGTACCATCAACATGCGAATGACATCCAGCTCACTTCTACTTTCTGTAAGAAGAATGTGCTGAGAATTTTTCTTCGTGACAATTCACCAAGAGTTGCAAAACATTTAGATTCAAAATCATTACAAAATGTACATATGGAAGAAAGGTTGTCTGGCAGATTCAGCAATTCAGACTCGAGACATCACATCTCTGAAAACACTGGCTTTCAGTCTTTGTATATTCAGGAATGTTGGTGCTAAATTAATTATAAACTCCCTTGCATTTTTTTCTCCAATCGTCTCCTGATGTTTAATACCTATACAACAGGCAGGCACAGCTGGTCCTCTCTATGATAGGGCTAGCTGTTCTTGCTCAATTTGGCCAGTGCAGATGAGTGACAATTTCCATTCAGTTTGGTTTAAATAAACATGGAAATGTCTTCATATTTTGTTTTTTGCTTTAAATCTTGTCTTTTAATGATGTACAATGCCTTGGGTCCTTTTAAGGAGAAAGGCGGGATAAAAATACATTTCTTTAATTAATTAAATATCTGAGGTAGAAAGAAGGCAAGATATATTTTTTTAATCTGGCTGACAGGAAGACTGCCACATTATTCCAACTCTACCTAAGTCAGTATTGGGATGGAGGCTGGCCCTACATTGAAAATAATCCTGACAAGATATGGAGGTAAAGTAGAGTGATAGCTCATGGGTCTAGAAATTAGGATGTTGGCCTGCTCTGAGGTAGTAGCCCTCTTTCCCATTCATGACACTGCAACTCTCCTCTGGAATGAAAAAAATATAGTATGTTGGATATTCGGCATTGATCTTGTCAGAGTAGACCCACTGAGAGCCATGGAATTTCAGTTAGTTTGAATCCAACCCAATAATAATACATTAAGAACTGGATATTTTGATATAGGGTGGGACAGAGATAACAAACAAACAAACCCAAACCATTTGCTGTTTTCTCATGACACCAAACACTTGCCATCTAAAAGTAGCCACCTCATTGGTATTGCTCACCCTGATAAAAACAATGCTTCAGAAGCAGGAAGCACATACATATCTGAGACACACATAAATGTTAGAGTTTTAGATAGAATAAGGGTGCAATTTCACAGTGAGGAAAAAACAGGTCCACTCACATTCACTCACTGTGAAGTCACACCAGGGAATTCAGATTTGCCCAGGTCTCTCCACATTAAATGACCAGACAGAGGGAAAGATAAAGCATTGTTTACAGCTTGTTTGCAACTCTATTTATAGCCCACCAGGTGGCATGGTTAAAAGAGAACTGCCTAACAAGCGGAAATCATTTCATTAGCTTTGTCAAAGTGATTTTAAAAAAAACAAGAGGCTTTGCTCTTACCTGTTTAAAAAAATGGAGGGGGGAAGAAAAATCTTGATGATGGGCTTTGCTTGCCATTCCCTGTGTGCTGATTTCCTTCTCTCTGTTTAAAAGGAGGGGTTTGCTCATCATTAGTTGTTTTAAAGAAAAAAGAAAAAGACAAATCTTGCTAACAGATCTTGCTCACCATTCCCTGAGTGCATGTTGGCACAGTGGATTTCCTGCATCATTTTAAGTGATCACATTCCTGAACTGATGTGAATGGACCCTTTTTTAAAAATAGAAACCCAAGTGATGAAAAACTAAGGATTTGGGGTTGGGTGTGGACTCTGGGCTGATTTGCACTTCATTTTATATCATCTAATAAAAAAAATGTGAATCAACCAGTCCCAAACCCGTAATATTTCCCATACTTTTTCTGGTGTGATTGCAGCCTCAACCTCTATTATGCTCCACTGGGAGGTGCAGCAGGCTTTCATTTCAATATCATGGCTTAAATGGGCAGAAAGCTATGTTCTGTGAATACTTGGAGTTTTAGATGGGTGGACAAAACTGCTAACAAATGCAAGAAACAGAAAATCATCTTTGTTTTTCTTGTTGTTGATGATGTGTACAAAAGCTAGCACCCTTGAAGTCACTTTCTAGAGTCTGAACCAGAAATGTTAACTCACCTGGGGTTGTAGTGAGGTAGTGTAGAAAGGAGATGCTTCATTCTAAATCATCCCTGACTCTGTAATAGATTATATTTAAACATACTTTACTCAGAGCACTTTTTAATACATGATGGATTTGAAGAAGACTTACTAAATTTCTCATTCTCATCAGTTTAGGTTGTTGCAAGAGATAAGACACTTTGACAAGGAATTTCCAGGACTCTCCTCCAGGGCAAGAGTTAGCTAAAGAGTTGTTTTTCCCCCATCAGGTTTTTCACAAAAGTGTCTCTGTGGAAGTCTGTGCAAAGCTAGTGTCCTTTCTCTTCAAGAAGCAAAACACACACACTTGCACAGCAATCACAGAAACACCGCTTAACAAGGCAAAGACAAGCCATCCAAATGCATCTAAATTTCCATTCAGCAAGGCAGCAGCTACTGACATTTTAAACCACGGAAGAGTGAGACATAGGCATAGTTTTTATATAGAGAAGATGAATCATGAGATAATCACAGATAAGATTTTCAGGTCCACTGTGTTTGTATTCCCAGTTGGGTGATTACAAGGCTCAGTGACCCCACTGACAAGTGAAATTAGAAACATGGATTTTCTGAGCACTCACTCTTGGCCAATAAAAGGCACCCAATTTGGTTTAAGAATGTTTAATGCCAAAATTCTAAAATGAAAAGTGCCATTACTGCATTCACATCCTTACAGTCCAGATTTTGATCTTTCAAACAATACATGGCCTGGAGATTAAGCACTGGTACGCTGTCATTTGGTTTATACCAACATAAGCCATCTTCAGAGTGCAAATAGCTGAATGTTGGATCTTTATATATGCTCTTTAGCCATGCTGTCTCATTTGGTTTCCAGTTTAAGACTTTGACTGTTTTCGTCCGGGATCCCAATAGGCCAGGTCCTGGTTATCACATGTCTTATCTCACTTGACAGCTAAGCATGACCCAGCATGACAGCTGGCATCATCAATGTCCAGAGCCAAGAATGGAGTTGAGAGGAGGGGAAACGAGGCCTCTTTGGCAGCTGGCCCACATCTCTGAAACTCTCCTTCCCTCCCTCCATCAATCTCTCCCTCTCTCTTTCTCTCCTTCTCCCAAGCCTCTGACTAAAAATGGAGAGTTTCGTGTTTTTCCACATAAGATGAAAACCTTTCTGTTTGCAGTCTCTTCTTCCTTTCACAAACACTTCCTTACTTTTCCCTTAAGGGACAGAAAATAAACAACAAAGAGAAGAAAAAGGATTTCTCGTCTCTTTACCACCCACCCACTCACCTACCATGTAAACAAATCCAGAAATGCATTCGTAACCTTAGAGCAAAGATACCATGGTGATTCAACAGGCAGGGAAAGCAGGCCTCTTAGTAAAACAAAACAGAAAAATGTTTGCCATAAAAACAAAAGGTTTCAAAATCAAGATGCCCAAACCTTTGGGATGTCCTGCCTGCCTTCAGACAGCATACGGTAGTTTTTTGTTCAGTTGTTTTCATGTTGCTATAGTCATTCTGGGGGAAGTCTGTTCTTAGGTGTGTATTGGACAATCTTACCTGTCATTTATTTTAGTCCGGGAAACCTCCTGGCCTACGAAAAATGCTTGAAGCCATTAGGGTACTCAAAAACAAGATGGAAAAGTATAAACTGCCCTGGGGTGGGGACGTTTGATGTAAAAATGAAAATTCCCTACATCTTACTTTTAATGTAAATAAGACAAACATGTCTTGAACAACCAACATGGCCACCTCAGTCATTTAATTGGGCTTCTATTGGAATCTCAGCCTTCACAGATGCCCAGCAATGCAAATCTACAGTGCTGATTGCTGAAAGGGTATATTATGATATGCCCTGTTATTTATAAATTATAGATCTACCCTCTTATTAAAAAAGCAGTCAACCCCTTTAAGCACTGCTGACTGCTTAAGGGTATATGATAAAGTGTATGGAACCACTTCGGGGCAGGGAAAGAGGAATGCCAAGGACAATTCCCTTTCTTGTTTATTATGCTTCTGTCTCATCTGAAAGCAATCTTGTAGCTCCCCACAAAGTTAGATGCACCAGAGAAGTTTTGGATGAAAGATAGAGAGCAGGAAACACAAGTCAATTGCACATGCCCTGTTTTCCCTCCACTTATCATCTTGTCCAAACAAAATGGCTCATGATCTGTGGTATGTGTTTCTTGAAGCCCTGTTGGGAGGGCGCTTTGGGGTTTACAGCTAATGCTTTTGAGTTGTACCAGAAGTTTGAGTTGTACCACAGGAGGTCAGAGCAAACCCTCACACACTGACATCTGTAGCATTGCTCTTTAATCAGGAACAGAGGTGTGTGAATTCCAAACCACCTAATGTTTTCTGAAGACTGTGAGGCAATTCTATTTAAATATAACTGAATAAAAGTAGGATGCCCTGGGCAAAGACATGAAGGAAGAGAATCTGTGCAGGGAGCCGATTTTCAGCAGTATCATGTGGCCTTCGGCCACATTAGAAGCAATGGGGCAGCCATCTTTGTTCAGTATTTTTTCTTTGTTTTCTGCCATAATCAAGTGTATATTGTCCTGAAATTCTGGCAGGAAAAAGGGTGATATAATAAACGTCTTAAATGAATTTAAAAAAGCCCACAAAGCCATTTCCTCCACCCCAATACTCTATAACACCCGTAATAGTTCAACATCTTTATCAATCCTCTTCAAGTCACAGAAAAGTAGCAAACTAAGAGTAGTGACAGCAGCCTCCATTTGCCATGCCTGGTGCCGAATGGCCCAGAGGGAGAAGGCAAGGAAACAGAAAGAACCAGGAGGGAGAAAGAGGAGAGGCAAAATGATGTGAAGGTTTATTTAATATTTAAAAAGAAAGAATGGTCAAACTAGAACTGACTTCCATGTCTGTAGGATATACTAGCCAGTGAAAAGCTGTCCTTCTCTGTCTAAGAAGGAAACAAACAGGGAATAATCTGACAGAAAGACAGGGGAAGGAAATGAACCTGGGAGTAGCATCAATCTAGAAAATATAAGAAGGAAATAATACACATCTGTCTATCTCTGGTTCAGGTTACTTGCTACATGATTCATTGTGACTCTATTCTGACAAAAAGGAGGAGGAGAGAGGGAGAATGGCTACAGAGCAGTGGTTTTCAACCCTGGGTAACTGAGGTGTTCTTGGGCTGCAACTCCCAGAAATCACGGCTGGTGGTGAAAGCTTCTGGGAACTGCAATCCAAGAACAACTTGGTTATCCATAGTGCTCCAGAGGAAGCGCATCTTGCTTAATGGAATCTCAAAACCTGCATCCAACACTGCTTCTAAAGACTATCATACCCATGTGTCATATCAAGACAGCATTCTGTTCAGTGACTAGACCAGACTTATGGAATTCCTTCCCTCTGATGTAGAAGTTACGGTGCTGGATTGCCTAATTAGGTGCTACCAAGCATTCTTCCAGTACATGACCAGAGGAAAGCTTATCACTATTGCTGCTTTTCTTGCATAGAAAGTGATGCATTTGCAGAAGAGGAAGATCATACAGTGTGTATATATATATGAAGCAGAGGATCACCTATCTCTGCCCTTCCATTGTTGGTTTCCATACATGGAAAGAAAAGTTTTTGCTCATACGGTGGCTTCCCACATGAACTGGTATATAGTATATATGTTTAGAGCAAGGTGAATAACGCCGTTGGAAACAGAGATCCTAATACCCACTGAGCCATGAAACTCACCAGGAATCCTAGGTTGGTCAGTTATTTATTTATTTATTTATTTATTTATTTATTTATTTGATTTATACCCCGCCCATCTGGCCTAAAATGTTAGTCTCTCTCTCTCTCTGTGTGTGTGTCTCTGTCTCTGTCTCTGTCTCTGTCTCTGTCTCTGTCTCTGTCTCTGTCTCTCTCTCTCTCTCTCTCTCTCACACACACACACACACACACACACACACACACACACACACACACACACACACACACACACACACACACACACACACACACACACACACACACACATATTCTCAGCTTGACTAGCTCACAGGACTGTTCTGTCGATTCACTGGGGAAGAGAAGAGTTTTGTATGACACTTCGAGTTCAAATCAGGAGAGGCAAGACATAAAGGTGACTAACAAATAAGTAAAAAAAAAATAAATGCAGTATCTTTAAGATACTGTAAGATAAGATACATGTTAATGACTTTTAGTTCAATGGGGATGCCAATATTTAAAGGGTCTAAATATTTAACTGAATAATACGATGATTAACCTGGAAACAAATAGAAAAGATTGCGTCTAATTCTACACCTACTAGTCCTTGTTGGAAGGAAGTGAGGTACAAACAGGCCCATCTAGGAAAGAAATGCCGAAAAGGGAGGGCTGTGGGAAGTGGAGCAATACGACAGAGAGTTTGGTTTATTAATCTGTGATGAAAACCAGGCTCCTGTTGTTGCCGGCACTGAGGGCGGGGCGGGGTGGGGGGGATGGCAAAGGGAAGATATAGCCCTGACTGTTGAATGCTTGGCTCAGATTTAAAAGCAGAAAGAAAGCAGCTGAGTGCAACGCTCCTGACTGCGTCCTTTTTGTGCGTTCCTGGTTGCCAGCATTCACAAAGAGCGTGTTATGTAATGAACCCCTACCAGGAATCCAAGTTCAAAAACATTTCATGAAGTCTCCTGCTGTGCTTGCCTAAATAATTGTTTCAGATAATGAAAAGCCTGTATCAGCAGATTTCAGCTGCCTCGGTGCTCGGCAAGCAACAGCGCAGTTCTGTCTTCCTCTCTGTCCTATCTGTAGGTTACAATCTGGACTCATTCCTGGAGGGAAAAGTCGTTCTCCTGAGACATTCTGCTGGCTCTATTTTGTGGCAAAAGGAAGCCTAGATAATATCCAGGTGTATCCTCTCTTTAGGTCTTCCACTTGCTGGCTGGAAACTTTCCCACCCATTGTGCATTGTATATGGGAAAGCATCCACTTTTTTCCCCACCACAGCTCAGAAAAGTAACTTTTCCAAGCACTGCGGGCGGGTGTTCTGTTTTTCAGTTTTTGTGTGCAGATCTCAAGCCACATTGAGCCACACTTATTTACTACTTTCCACTGTTTTAGATGCAAGACCTGTTGCAGGTTTTTGAATTTCTAGTAAAATTATCTTTTTTATACAAAGTAGAAGTACAGAGATCCACAAAGGAGAATAGCTTTAAGTTCCCCAGTGTCCAGCTATTTCTCATTAACTGGCACCTACCATCCCTATAACTCACTCTGAAGCATTTGGAGAATAATTTAAAATGTTTCTTTACTTACTGTAAGGTTGCTTGAAATTACAGACTTGTAGATACTGCTTTTTATGGCACACATAGTAACAACCAACTGAACAGATCAACAGCAGACAAACAACTGTCACCAACCGACAAAGAGAGGGATAGAACACTCAGCAGAGAGGCTGGACTCTCTTTGAATTGAAGGGCTGGAAGGAAAGATTGGTTAGTGCTGGATAGAAAATCATCCCAGCTCATAAAGTCCCTCTCAGTCACTCAAATTACAGACAGCACGTGAGGTTGTAAATAAAATTCCAACAGGACTTATCTTTGCCTTATTTTTAATTTTCTTATTGAGCATGCTCTTCATATGTTCCTTCATGCTTTTTTCTTTCTCCTTAATACTCCCACTCTTTGATTCCATTGTTCTCTTTTTAAAAAAACTACCCTAATCCTAAACATAGCCTGTCCTTGTTGTCTTAAGTAACAGATAAGACAAGATGGCAGCTTTCAGATACAGAAGCTGATGAGACAACAGTCGCTGAATTTCACTTCAAACTAGCATTTCCACCATACTTGAGGGCAGGAAGCTACTTTTAGGGTTCCAAAATGAAGTCCACGACACACATAACTCTGTCTATCAGCATCCTTTTGCTGCTATCTACCCCTCTACGTCTTTTGCTTGAGGATGCCATCCCATTCTGCCTCATAGTGATGTCAGCCCCTCTCCTAAAGAATGACAGTGGAAATTGCTATGGTACCATAAGCGTGTGTGGCTGTGACATGATGCTTTTTAAAATCAACAGACTAGTCTTTCAACCAGGCTGCCGAAATACAAAATAATGTATAGCCTTCTGCAAGATATTTTACAGACTGCAATATCAGCCACCCATGTCAGTCTCCTAGACAATCTAGATATTAATGTATTCGCGAAGGCTTTCACGGCCGGGATCTAATGGTTGTTGTGGGTTTTTCAGGCTCTTTGGCCGTGTTCTGAAGGTTGTTCTTCCTGACGTCTCACCAGTCTCTGTGGCCGGCATCTTCAGAGGATAGCACTCTGTGCTCTGGTGTAGTTTGCTTGGGAGTGGAGTATTTATGGCTGTGAGATAGGCTTTTGTCCTATTCAGGAGATGGGTGATTAGTGTGTCTTGTTGTGGGTGTATTGTGTGTGATAAGGAGGAGAGATTATCTGTCACTGTAATTGATTGGTGTCATTAACTGGTCTTTTGTGTGCAGTGATCCCCTGTCCCAGCTATATAATTCTTTCATGTTCTCGGGGCCAGTGCCAGACCTATTGCTCTTGATGCTTCCTCATGCCAATCTGCCAGACCTTTGCTGGAAGAACTTCTGGCAGATCCCTGGCCTCCGGTGCCAGCTCCCTGAAACGCTGGATCTGTTGGCGTGAAAGAGCATCAGCTATCCTGTTATCGATACCTGGAACGTGACGGGTGTGCACCCTAACATTAAATTGCGGTGCCCATAATGTGAACACCCTAACTAATTCCATAACCCTTTCTGAACGTGACGTCAAGTTGTTGACGATATATACCACTGCTTGATTATCACACCAAAAGCGGACTACCGTATTAACCCACTTCTTTGCCCAGATCCACTATTGGGAAGAATTCTAAAAATGTTAAGCCTCTCGTTATACCTTCCTAATGCCATTCCTCAGGCCAGGTCCCAGCACACCACCTACCACGTAAATAAATTCCGAACCCCTGTGCACCTGCTGCATCCGAATTTACTTGGACATCTGCCTTTAAACTGAGTTCAGATCTCCAAAATGAAACCCCATTAAATTGATCTAGAAACTGCTCCCAAACTATCAGGTCTTTGCGAATACCCATTGTGATTCTAGTTTTGTGCAGTGGTCTCCTTAACCCTGATGTGGCGCTGCAAAGTCGCCTTACGAAGGCTCTCCCTGGAGCTACTACTTTACATGCAAAATTCAAGTGCCCCACTACTTCCTGCAATTCCTTCAGCATCACATTCCTCTTTCCCCTTAAATTGCGTATAATGTTCCTAATGTTTACCAATTTGTCTTGTGGCAGCTTTGAAGTCTGGTGTATTGTGTCTAATTCAATCCCCAGGAAAGCAAGGGACGTTGTTGGCCCCTCTGTTTTTTCTTCAGCTAATGGTAACCCCAATTCCATAGCCAGTTCATGAAATTTATCCAAAATCATTTGGCATTTTCCAGAATTTGCTCTTCCACAGAAGAGAAAATCATCCAAATAGTGAGCTGTAGAATTACAGCCCACTCTCTGCCGAATCCACCATTCAATGAAGGTACTAAACCTTTCGAAAGCTGAACACGAAATTGAGCACCCCATGGGAAGGGCCCTATCAATATAATATTGCCCTTGAAATTGAAAACCCAACAGATTAAAGTCTGACGGGTGAACAGGTAAGATACTGAAAGCTGATTTCACATCAGCCTTCGCAAGCTCAGTGCCAACTCCACAAGACCTAATCATTTTTACTGCCTCATCAAATGAGGTTATCTTACTGAACAGAGTTCTCCAGGAATAGCATCATTTACAGACTTCCCCTCTGGGAATGATAAATGATGTATTAGCCTAAATTCACCAGGGGCTTTTTTAGGAACAATCCCCAATGGTGAAACCCTTAGGCTATCTATGGGCGGCTCCCGAAAGGGTCCCAGGACCCTACCTTCTCTAACTTCCTTACCGATCTTTCCCAATACTATATCCTCCATGCCCTTTATCAACTTAAGGTTCTTTGCCATAAATGCCCTCCTAACGCCTAAAGCTGGTATTTGAAATCCATATTTGAAACCAAGATGCAGATATTCCCTTTTCCAGTATCTCCATTCTAATTGGTGTAGGCCCCCTTTCCAGGAGCACCACCCCTCCTTCTGGCTTTTTGTTAGGTCCACTTGGCTTGTTCTGCAGCTGAACCCCAGTTCTGAAACAGTTAATCTTTGAGTGTTTTCCCCACAGGTGAGACATTCGTGCTTAAACCTGCATGGGGACTTTGCACAGGAACCTCTATTATTGAATTCATAGCAAGGCAGCCGGGTTTGAACCACCTGCCCCGCCCACTGGTGGGTCCCGGTGTTCCCTGTGAACTTTACATTCAGATGCCCACTGTCAAATCTATCACCTAGATTAGTTTTAGCGGGTATCATATGTTGTAATCAAAGCCCAGGGTGTGGTTCATCTCAACGCAACTCTGGCCTGATTGCGCTCCTCATTCTGAACGCTTCATCATATCTAAGCCAAGCCTGGCCTTCAAATTCAGCCCTCGCTCTGCACATTATGTGAAAGTATTGGAATAGGGCTGAAGCCATCCAGGGTTGCGTTTTAACCAGTACACCTGCATATATGGTGAATCCGGTAACCCAATTAGTCCAATTTCTATCAGGCCTCTTTAGCCTGTATTTCTCTTTCAGTTTTTCATCGTCCTTATCTATCTCCTTGACCTCAACCTTCTGGTTAAGGAGCTCATAAAAATCAATGTATTTAATCTTCAAATCTTTTCCTTCAACGCCGGGGTCAGATGATCACCCAATGGCATGCTATAGTCCATATAAGGAAGAGCCACTATCGGAACTGTATTGTAACCTGTATCAGGTACTAAAGGGTGTTGTTTAGCTCCCGTATTCTTTTCCTCATTGGCTGGTCCTGTTCTACTTGGATTTACATAGGGAATACCCATCCAAACCACTGCGGGCTCATTGGGGCCAAAAACCACCGGGCCATGCCATATAAGGGTTGGGTGATGCATATGGCTGTTATTTTTATTTTATTTATTTTTTATTGTATTTATACCCTGCCTATCTAGTCATTTCGACCACTCCAGGCAGCTGTTACATGGCCCCAACCCATGGCCAAGAGGCTGGTTGACCTTGTGTGTTGTGCGTAGCTACATACTCACCATACAGCCCTTGATGTTCCTGGAGCCTCCAATGCCCCTTGCAAACTCATAGAAGGTTCATCATAGGGCTCATGCCCATATGATGTACCCTCTGCCACCTCCTGACCATCTGTTGCTTCCATCCTTCTGCTTTTTCGCCCTCCAGGCCGCTTTGCCGCTGCTCCTTCGTCCACAGTTTGTCTTTCCACCTCCTGACCCTCCTCAGATTCAAGGGCATTAAAACGTCTCATGAGATCTTGTGTGATTGCCCTCATTTCTGCCCTGCACCATCCATTAGTGTCTCTGGCAGAGCGACGAGGTGTAACCTCGTGCTCTATAGATGCCTGCCTATCCAACCATTTAGCTTCCAAATCTGCCACTTTGGCCTGCAAATCCCTCAGCATAACCCATGATTCCTCATCAGGGGATGACTGAGGGGGGGGGACACCTGGGGAACAACATGTCTCTTCACAGGGGCTTTACCGTTCTTATTTCCAGCTCCTTTCTTGGGTGGCATTTTAACCTAATGCCCAGATGTCCTTCTGTTTTACTTCGGTGAGTGCCCAATGCTTTGACAAATCCCCAAGTGCTACCCCAACCAAATTGCCTCCCCTCTTCAATATAAGTAATTTAAAACTTTAATAAAAAATCATTAGGGCCAATTAAAGGCCATAAAGATTGGTGGATTCATAAAAAGATTTAAAAGTTTTAATTTTTAATTTTTTTTAAATTGATATCCAATGAACGTATATTAATTCTTACCAACCAATTTCTAACCATTAATTGGTTCCCTACACCCTATACTGCTCCTATTTTGTTGTTAGGTTTTCCTAAATTTTTTTAATTTTAAATTTAAAAAAAAAAAAACCGCTAATATGAAACCCTGATTTGGCTTCCCCACCCCTTAACTCCTATCCCTTAATAAAATACTATCTTATTTTCCCCCCTTTTTCCTCTCACTTTTTTAAATTGAATATCCTCCCACGTGTATTTAGCCCACAAAATGGTGGACGGAGCTATACAGAGCGGGCATGCTGGCACACAAAATGGCACCCGCTCAAAACAACCACCCCTTGTTCGGCTGTAAAAACAGTAAGATCTCTACCAGAACAGGGAGGTAGAGAGCTAATAACCAAAGGGATCGGGGGGGGGTGTAGGAAAAAAACACCAGCCAGTCCCTCTACTTCTTAATGTTCCTGAGCCAGCGGCACTTCTAACAACCCCACACTAACTCCCCCGGCTATCCCCGAAACCACGGCAGAAGGAGCGGGAATCCCAGAAAAAGAATGCCCTCTTTTCAGCCCATTCCCCTTCTTTTTTAAAAAAAAAATTGCCGCGAGGAAAGGAAGGCTCTGTTGCTGACTCTCGGCACGCTGCCTCGCTCACCCTCCTTGCTCCCCTAATGCCTCCCAAAACCAATCAACTCTGCGTGCAATTTAGCCTCCCTTCAGTCTAGCCTCCCATGCATCCTGAACAAATGAATAAAGAACAGAGGGGGAGCTCAAGGCTACCCCCCTTCAAACCGGTCTCCAAAGCCTCCAAGCAGCCAGCCAAATCCGTCTGTCTGTTCTCCATGCCAAAAGCGAAAGAGGGCAAGCAATGGGCCGGCGCTTCTTTATATCACCTCCAGCCCATACCCAGGTCACGTGGCCCACTTCCTTACCTCTTCCGGGGCCAGGAGAGCAAAGCCACTGTGCAGTTCAAGGGCGCGATCGCACCCCTCCTGCACGCGAAAGTTATGAATACACAGTGGAAGTGAAGAACAGATTTAAGGAACTAGATTTGGTGGACAGAGTGCTTGAAGAACTTTGGATGGAGGCTCGTAACATTGTACAGGAGGCAGCAACAAAAACTATCCCAAAGAAAAGGAAATGCAAGAAAGCAAAGTGGCTGTCCAATGAGGCCTTAGAAATAGCAGAGAGGAGAAGGGAAACAAAATGCAAGGGAGATAGGGAAAGTTACAGAAAATTGAATGCAGACTTCCAAAGAATAGCAAGGAGAGACAAGAGGGCCTTCTTAAATGAACAATGTAAAGAAGTAGAGGAAAATAATAGAAAAGGAAAAACCAGAGATCTGTTCAGGAAAATTGGAGATATGAAAGGAACATTTTGTACAAAGATGGACATGATAAAGGAAAAAATGGTAGGGACCTAACAGAAGCAGAAGGCATCAATAAGAGGTGGCAAGAATACACAGAGGAATTATACCAGAAAGTTTTGGATACCCCGGACAACCCAGATAGTGTGGTTGATGAGCTTGAGCCAGACATCCTGGAGAGTGAAGTCAAGTGGGCCTTAAACAGCATGGCTAACAACAAGGCCAGTGGAGGTGATGGCATTCCAGTGGAACTATTTAAAACTTTAAAAGATAACATTGTTAAGGTGCTACACTCAATATGCCAGCAAGTTTGGAAAACTCAATAGTGGCCAGAGGATTGGAAAAGATCAGTCTACACCCCAATCCTAAAGAAGGGCAGTGCTAAAGAATGCTCCAACTACTGTACAATTGCACTCATTTCACACCCTAGCAAGGTTATGCTCAAAATCCTACAAGGTAGGCTTCATCAGTATGGACTGAGAACTCCCAGAAGTACAAGCTGGTTTTCGAAGGGGCAGAGGAACTAGAGAACAAATTGCTAACATGCACTGGATTATGGAGAAAGCCAGAGAGTCCCCAAAAAATCTACTTCTGCTTCATTGACTACGCAAAAGCCTTTGACTGTGTGGACCACAGCAAACTATGGCAAGTTCTTAAAGAAATGGTAGTGCCTGACCACCTTACCTATCTCCTGAGAAATCTATATGTGGGACAGGAAGCAACAGTTAGAACTGATTGGTTCAAAATTGGGAAAGGAGTACGACAAGGCTGCTTATCTAACTCATATGCAGAATACATCATGCAAAAGGCCGGACTGGAGGAGTCCCAAATCAGAATTAAGATTGCCAAAAGAAATACCAACAACTTCCAATATGCAGATGATACCACTATGATGGCAGAAAGTGAGGAGGAATTAAAGAACCTCTTAGTGAGGGTGAAAGAGGAGAGTGAAAAAAATGGTCTGAAGCTCAACATAAAAATAGAAGGGGGAGATATGGAGGCAGTGACAGATCACTGCAAATGGTGACAGCAGCCACAAAATTAAAAGACCCCTGCTTCTTGGGAGGAAAGGGATGACAAACCTAGACAGCATCTTAAAAAGCAGAGACATCACCTTGCCAACAAAGGTCCGCATAGTCAAAGCTATAGTTTTTCCAGTAGTGATGTATGGAAGTGACAGCTGGACCATAAAGAAGGCTGACGACTGAAGAATTGATACTTTTGAACTGTGGTGCTGGAGGAGGCTCTTGAGAGTCCCCTGGACTGCAAGGAGAACAAACCTATCCATTTTGAAGGAAATCAATCCTGAGTGATCACTGGAAGGACAGATCCTGAAGCTGAGGCTCCAATACTTTGGCCATCTCATGAGGAGGGAAGACCCTCTGAAAAAACCCTTATGTTGGGAAAGTATGAAGGCAAGAAGAGAAGGGGACGACAGAGGATGAGATGGTTGGGCAGTGTCATCGAAGCAACCAACATGAATTTAACATAACTCCAGGAGGCAGTGGTGGATAGGAGGGCCTGGCGTGCTCTGGTCCATGGGGTCATGAAGAGTCAGACACGAGTGAACGACTGAATGAACAAACGTACGAAATATCCATTTCAGCTGTACATGTATATATAAAATCACTGGATGATCGTTTTCACCAACAACTATAAAACTGCTTTGTATCCATAACTTTGAAGTGGCAGGAGATTATGGTAAAGGGAAGTAAATAAATTTGTCTCTCCATAATAATGAGTGAATGGCAGAACAGGCATTTGCCTCCTTAAGCTAAGTTGCATGCCATTACCGTACATTTCTTTTGAAGCTTCTGAAGACGTGCAGATGGATGATAGGTGAATGGATGGATATCGTAACCGTTCTTGTTTCTTTGCAACATGGACTGGAAAATGCTTCATTGCACAATAAAAATAAATGAAAAACATGATGTGTGTGTCAGGCTGTTCCTTCATCGAGAAAGCATTATGAATGAAATATGTAAGGAAAACAGCTGGATAGATATGGATAGCAATCTCTGGGAAATTTTTATGGCTTGAGGTCACTGCATATCTTAGAATCAGCAATGGGAACTTTTTTACTGCCACAAGCTTATATGAATGCATATGTTTTCATCTTCCACCAGACTGCAGTCGGGATGATTCATTCGTCGTGCTTGTGCACCATTCACATTAAGCTCACTAAAGAGGGGGGAGAAGCCTTTTGTACCATACTGTGACAAAAGGATATTTTAAAAAAAAAAGGCATCTATTTCTCCTAAAATCCCTAACTCTGTGGGATTATAGCTCACTAATAAATAGCATTCTTTAGAAAAGGGGTGGGAAAAGTACTGCACTGCTTTACAACAATTTTTGGTGGTCTAGGCCAGCCCCAGGTTTGGCCATCAGGCCCAGCTCAGCTTTAGAAAGTTCCTGACTCAATTTTTAAAAAAAAAACATTTGAGGTAGGCCTTTGTTTGCAGTTATAGAGGGCCATTGTCTGTCACTGTAGAAAAAGCTGGCAAGGCTTATAGTTGAAAGGTCTCAGGTGAATTTTTATTTGAGATGAGAACAGTGGCAGTTGCCTCTCCTTTTTCTTCATCTATTAGTCTACACAGAATAGGCTAATGCCATAAGAGTGACCACTAATGCACAAAAAGAGTGCAAGCTTTACAGTTCTGCAGCGCCTGTAAATAACACGTTGGTTTTGGAATGTTCATGTTTTATTAGTTCGCATTAATTAATTTTCCTCAAATAGGGGGAGATGGCAGCAATCTAAGTTCTTCAAAATAAGAGCAACGAGTCTGTCATTTATTCAACATCAATAGTCATTCCTCTGTTACTCTGTATGCTCCTGTGTGCACAGTCCTCAATCCTGCAAAGAGGTACTCATACACCTCAAACAAGGTTGACTATAGAGTCCTAAACGGCTTTGGTCCAAGCAATTTCAAGGACTGTGTCTCCCTTTATGAGCCTGCATCTCAGTCCCACCTCCTTCTCAGCTGTGCTTGGTAGGGACACAGGAGAGGGCCTCCTCTGTTGCTGCACCTGGACTTTGGAACTCCCTCCCACCGGAGGCCAGGTTGGCCCCATTTTTGCTGTCTTTCCACAAGGACAGCAAGCCTCAGGCAAACTTTCTCTCAATGACCGGCTGCCTGAGTTTGCATTTTTAGATGGATTCTTTTGCCTTACTGCTCTGAAAGTGTTTTTGGCATTGCTTTTGTTTACCATTTTTAGGGTGTTGTTGCTTGATCCTTTTTAGTATTTGTATACTTACTGTTTTTAGCTTTAAAATGGTCTTTTAAGGATGTGAACTGCCATAAGTCCTTTTTAAGGAGAAAGATGAAAGAAGTACACTTCCAAATATACTTCTTTTGCAAGACACCAAAGAAGTTATCTCTGAACGTACTGTACAGACTAAAGTTCAACAGGCCCCCAGTCTTACCCCTCTACACAGGTCACAGCAGTCCATTTCCTACCATACCCACCGCATCCATCGTATGTTCACGCCATTGAAAACGACTAGCTCCCAGGCTCCGGTGGATCATTTACTTTAAGAAACACTTTCAAAGCTTTACATTTGGAGCAAAAATAGCCTCTGGCCTCAAGCAAATGGATAAATTGCACGGACTCTATCCGAAACAACTTCAGAATTTTTTCAAAGAGGTGATTTTTTGTATTGCATTAATCTTGTCACAACAAGAACACTTTTAAAGACCAACACGCTTATTAAAATATAAAGTTGAAGTTTGTTTTCTCCTGAAGTTATTAAGTGAGCCATGATACAATTTGTTAGGCTATGATTCTGTGTATATTAAATAGTGAGTAAACACACCCAAAGCTACTGGTTCTTCTGGTTTCGCTGGATGTTCTTTTCTTCTCTGGTATTTTAAATTGTTTTAATTCAATGCTCATTTTAATACAATACATTTAAATGGATTTTATATTGCAATGTACAGCCTTCTCTTTTTTAGATAAAGAGCACCCTCAAAAAAAATACAGCTCGACGCAAATTGTTCATGAAGTCCTTAGACACTGTTTCCAAATGGAAGAGAATTTGGATGAGTAACCACTATTGTAATATGGAATGGAATAAAGAAATGTAAAATATTGCTATTAATAATAAATTAACATGTGAATTGAAAATTAGAAAAGGAATATTGGAAGTAAATCATTTTACAGATATATGGAATGTATTTTTAGAATATGTGTTTGGGAAAGGGAAAGGTCATTATATTTTTGAAGAGAAATGGAGTACATGAATTAGAAAGATTAAAAAAAAAGGTTGTATGCCAAGGTTGGATGGGTGCACTGGATGTAACATGTGTTTTGTGTTACGTTTTAAATTTGTTTTTTATTCTTTCTTTCTACTTTTGTAATATTTTGCAATGTTTAGTTTACAAAATCTAATTAAAAAAGCAATATTGTTTCTTTACATAAATTTTTTAGGTGCAGTGACCATGGCTTAATCTAGTTCCCAGAATCCCTACACCAGTATAACCTTTGGATGAAGCATTCTGGGAAATACAGTTAAAAAAACCAAGAGCACTTCCAAGATATTTATAGGACAGGATATGAAGATTTAAAGTAACACAGATGCAGGGTTTCATTGCGGTAGTACCCACTGGGGTACCCAATCATCTGCCTCCTTTTATTTGGGAGGCTTCTGATGCTTGCCACAACCAAGCCCATTTGTCCAAACATTTCTTAAGAATGAACACTAGCTCTGCAATCTTATGTTTTGCTATATAAATTGTATTGTTTACGATGTTTGTATTTGGAGACTGGATGCAGGTTGAATGCATATTTGAGCTTACTTTGGAATTTTCTTTTTGACGACTAAGTGGTCTAGAAATGTTTTACATAAGTGCAATAACTGGATGCAGAAAACCCAGATTTTCTCATTTATAGTAGTCCAAGCCAGACCTGCGAGAAGCTAGCTTTTTAAAGACATCTCCCAGAATCTCCGAGCTGACATAGATAGTGGAGATTGTAGTGTATTCCCAGAGTTGTAGTTTAAAAAGAGTAACTTTTAACAGCTTTGGCCTACATGCTTTCAAGAGCGGCTTAGTTACGCTCAGAGAAGCAAAGAAACACAGTTCAAGGAACACTGTTCACAGTCTGATGTCAAGGAACCATTTTTTTTAATTACCAAAAATTATTTATTTAACAATAAATGTTCCGGAGCAATTCGTGCAACATGGTATTTGATTCGTAATTTCAGAATTTATTCTGTGGCTCAGTCATTACAAATCTGTACTTGGGCAATAGGCCTGCTTTTACTCTCTACCATGTGCTCTCTCTGACCCTCTCCCGCTCTCCTTCTTTTAATTGCAACGAGGACCTGATTCAGTGCTTTAAAACCGTGCTCTGCAATGCATAATTAATCTGGGTTCATAGAGATCTTTGACAAAAGACCTCATTCAATCGTTAGCTCCTTCCCCAGCCCCCCATTCACTGAGATATTGTTATTTCTAAAAACTTCTGCCAGCTGGGCTGGAGGGAAATTTCAGCACTGTGGGAGAATTGGACAAACTGTAGGCCTCCGAGGGATTTAGCCTAACTAGATGACTAAATTGGATTAGAAAGTATGGCTGGGAAGGAATGGTGGGGCAGAGGGAGCCCCCTTTTAAAGGCTAAGGAACTTCGTGGATGGGTGGGGCGAGCAAGAGCAGGGAGACTCCTAAGAGGAGGATGAACAGGCAGTCGAAAAATCCTGAAAAGTTAGAAAAGAATGTGCATTAAGTCAGAGGAAAGCAATAAATTGCATCATGGCAGAAAATTGCAGACAAGCAATCTAGGAGAGGGTGCTGTTGAGTTTACTCCTAGACCTCCAGAAATATGAACTTGGATTTTACATGCAGAACATAGCCAAACCTCTATGGCTGTTGATACCACTAGTGATGCTAGACTTTGTGGTGGATTCTGGGAGCCTAATCCCCAAAAGAAATGTTTCCATACTTCCAGTCTCTTTGTGAGGCGATGCAGGGTGTCCAGCAAGCTGTCCAGTCCCAGCACATAAGCATCAGGCAGCCGGGAGGAGAGTAAGTTTTCTCAGGATCAGACTGATGCAGCTGAAGGAGTGGCCGCCCCTAATGAGAAACAGCTGGAAGAGGGAGTGTTAATGAGAATAAAAAGGCAGGACCAGGAAGGCAGAGGGTCCTTTCCTATCTTCAAAGAAAAGGCTGTGGAAGAGGAGGATGCTGGAAGCTGTCTACACAGCTTTTCCTAAAAGGGGTGTTTCCTAGACCTAAGCTGTTCTTCCTACTTTCAAGGGCCTGTACTCTGGGGAACTCCAGTGAAGTTAACTGGATCTCCAAGCTGATAAGTGGCACCCAATCCTATGAAATTTGTGGGGGGAGGCAGGGTGAACTGACACTATACCACTAATGAAAGCTATTTTGAGTCAATAAGTGAACTGGAGCCTACGAAACTATTGCTAGGGGATCCCATCCTCACTGGTGCCACAGGACCTCTTTGGGTGACCACACATCCTCTGATAGGTACAAAAAGACCTCCCATTTGAAGAGGTGCCCAGTACAAGAATGATTTAAAGTAGAGATGGGGGTATTTGTATATGAATATCCCTCCACAGATGCAGATAATGATCCCTTCCTATCACTCTGGAATTTGCGACGGATTAGCCACTCCTGGCAGAAGGCAGGATGACGAGCCTCTCTGCCAGGTTGAAGAGTGGCTAATCCATCGTGAGCTCCAGAGCGATAGGAAGGGAGCACGGAGCCCATGGCAGCAGCAGACATGTGAGTGGTCGGTCTGTCCCCGGGCAGCTGGACCCTTGTTATCTGCACCTGTGGGGGAATATTCAGATTTGTATACTCCTGTCTCTAATTTAAAGATAAAGCGCAATCAAGAATAGATTGATGTTTCCAGTTCATCTACATCAGCCCCTGATTATTGCTATGACTCTTCTCTACTAAAATAAAATGCATTGTGGCTTTAAAAAAAATATTTTCTTTTAAATCTAATTTTGAATATGTACCTATACAGTAGCAATATTTTATGCAAATCAGTGGTATCGTTTGTCCTTTTTAAATCTTTCCTGTATCAGAGCGTTGCACAATTTAAAAGTGTGGATGGCTAACCATGAGCCACAGTGAACATCTGGGAAAAAATGAACCAATTTGAGCTTTGCTTTTCAGCTTCGCGCCTGGGGTGAGGGGAACCTACCACTTCTGCCCTCTATGCTGCCCGCCAGCCCTCTTCCTGCTGCCCCATCACCTCCCTACCTGGTCCTGCCACTGCTGCAGCTTCCTCTTCTGCTGCCGCCAGCACCGCCACCACCAGCATCTTCAGAGACATACACCAGGAGCTGAGCTGGCTGTGTCTGCACATACGCCTTTCTATCAGCTAATAGGCAGGCACTAGAGATGGGGGTGTTTGTATACGAATATCCCCGCACAGGTGGCAATAACCAGGGTCCAGCCCCTTGGGGCCAGACGGTCCACTCACCGATCCACCACTGCCACGGACACCGCGATTCTTCCAATGGCTCTGCAGATAGCAATCTCCGAGCCACTCTTCAGCCTTGCAGCAAGGTTTGTCCTCCCGCCTCCTGCCAGGAGTGGCTAGCCAATCGCGATCTGAGAAGCCATTGGAAGAATCACGTCATTTGTAGCAGCAGCAAATCAATGAGTGGACCATCTGTCCCTATGGGGCTGGGCTCTCGTTATAGCCACCTGTGCAAGGGACAGTCATATTTGTATACGAATACCCCCCCCCATCTCTAGCAGTGGCATACACAGAGACAACAGGTCTGGATCCTGGAAGGGAAGCCGGGCTGTTATCTCTAAAGATGGCAGAGGAGGGTGAGGCAGAGGGAGGTGAAGGGGGTGGGAGGGTGGTCATCCATTTTGCCTAAGCAAAAAAAAAACCAGTAAGCAAAAAAAGAAAAGTTCAGTGCTTCATTTTATTTCAGCAAAATGTGTTGCACAAATGAACCCGCCCAGTTTGTGGTGTTTTTTTCTGGTTAGTCATTTGGTTTGTGCCCATAACTAGTTTGAATCCCCTCTTGGCCATGGAAAAATATCTTACATACTTTGAAACTCCTATTAGAGCGATGGCACACACAACACAACAGAGTATATGTCCTCCATCACTTACTGTTAGATGGAGCCAACTCCATTACAGAATTAGATCTGTAACTAGGCAGACTTTTGCCTTTTTGAATGCTGGAAGAGAAAGAGGACTTTAAAAGGGATATTCTAAAGTATATCCCATTTTCAATTGTCTTTTTTTTTTACAGTACTGACACAGCACTTAATGAAAGCATACCCAGATATTCCACAAGAGGCATGTCTCTGGTTCAGAAATCCACCCTGCAGAGAGCCCTAATGCAAAGCATATTGCCACATTTGCTGCAAGGCATAGAGCGCTGTGAGCTTCAACATCGGAATGCCATCCCCCACCTCAAGTCCACCGGCCATATGGTTCTAATCGAGACTTATGAAGTGTGCTGGGACTTGGGGGTGGTGGTGAAGGGGAAGCATACCAAGGCTTGAATCTAAGAAAGGAAGTTTGTTGGGAGTTTTTTGAACAGCTCTAAATTGGGCATCCGAAACAGAAGATGCTGCCTAATAAAATAGGAAAATTAAGACAAGGCCCTCAACTCAGCTGTAACGTTTAATTGTGCATATAGAAGAACTTTGGGACTTAGAAATTCTGGGTTTGGTGTTTTGATTTAATGCCTCTTTTAATCATGTTGAAACCTGCCTCTATATAAGAAAAATCTGTACTCCAGTCAAGCATAAAGGAATGGTTGGGCGGGAGGAATGGAAGTTAGAAGCCTACACAGGTACCAGCAAGTTGGATATGGAATGCAAGCATTTTTAATAGGCACTTCTTTGTTTCTTTATAAATGTCGTTCTTCTTGAGTTGGCTTGCATGATGACAATATTATAACCAAGTGTTTACTCATACATGTGCTTAGGGGCCTTGGTCTAATCCATGCCACTTAGTGGCCAGAATCCTATCGGTTAGATCCACCAGCAATTCGGCACAAAATAACAAATACCTATGCTGGCTCCTTAGCTTGTGATTAGAGATAGGCATGAACCACAGTTTAGTAGTTCAGGCCCTGGTGTATTGTGCAGGTATTGTCCAGGATTCTTCACACACCCCCGCTCCTCCCACAGATACTTACGCAGAGGAGGAGGAAGGGCAGGGAAGCTTAGGATGCTGCTTCTGAGTGGGTACCTGCAGGGGGAGGTAGGGTGGGGAATCTGGGTGCCAGTGTAACACGTATTGGCCCAAACCCTGCCGAACTGTGGCGCTTTGTTCTGTGCTTAGTCATTGGAAGGCAGCTGTTCATTGGCCAATGGAAACTAAGTTGAATTTTAGATACTAATGCTACCTCTGAAATAGTAGCATACACATCAGTATGCTCCACCCGAATGTCTCTCGTGGAAGGAAGGCTTTTGACAGCAGGGAGCGGGTGCATCTTCTAGGTGAAGGTTCCCACTGGCTGGGAACCTTGTTTCATAGAAACCTGGGTGGGAGTGGGCTTAGAGCAGAGTCTTGGGAAGCGTGGAGGTCTTGCATGGGTCTGCCCTATATTCTCACAAGACTACAGTGGCTCACAAGATTCAAGCAAGCCTTTGAAGACCCTGCTTAAAGAAGGCCAAACCTTTTGGTTAGCTGCCTATGCTTGAGCTTACTGGTCCTTTGTGGACCTTTCTGAGGGCACTGCCAAACACCAGCCTCTGGGTTCTTCCCATTTACCTTCCAAACTCTGTATCTGTATGTTCAGCAATAAAGCTGTGGCTCTATATTCTCCCATATCCTGCATCCGGCTCATCTTTCTCTAAGCAATTCAGATTGTTGCCCTACCTATACTGTGCCACTTTGCAGACCTTTCTAATAATTATGTGCTGTCAAGTCAATTCTGGCATATGGCAGCCCATTCCAGATAGAAAGTATTCAGAAGTGATTTACCATTTCCTTCTTCTGGGGGTGCCCTGGGATAAAATAGGGAGCCTTCTTAGTATTGGGCAATGGAAGGAAGGAAGCTAGGATGACCCCCTCTCTACTGTCCATCTGTCAACAGGAAAACATATTTCTATTTAGAAAGGCCTTTGGATAATGATTGACTGAGGGCAGAGGGCCTTTTAATGGAAGGTGAGTATTGTGCTGCTTTCCAGGTCTTTTTCAATTATGTTACTTCATTGCTGTTTTGATCTAACTTATTTTTAAACCCATGTTTGTCCTTTGAGTGACCAACCACAAAACACAACACACTAAATGCAAGATAAATAGGTAGAGACAACTGTGATGAATAGACATCTTCTACCACTTGAGGGAGCACATCTTCTAAAAATGTGTTTAAATGTCTTGTGTATTTCGACCTGGCATGGGTCTAGCCCATTGATTAGTGATAATAAAGGAAAGTGCTCTGGAGCTTGTGAAAGACATCATTCTTTCCAGCAGGCACAGGAATCCCCCAAAAGATTTATTCTCTGGCACCACGTGTACTAATCTAGACCAATGACTGCGCTGGTTGGGGAACATGGGAGTTGTTGTCGAACAAATCTGGATGGCAGTGAACTGGGGACATCTGACTGAAGTTTTGACAAGCAAAGATAATCTGCACTTACCTTACTGTGACCACAGGAAATAGTCTTCAAAGCTGAAAAGTAAAACAAAATCTGCTCAGCTAATTTTCCAATTGCATCAATACCCCCATTATAAATTTCCTTCCTTCACACACTGTGTGTTCAATCCTTTGAGAGCTAATGATATTCTGCAGCTGGGACAGCATAAGTTCCCCCCCCTCCCCTTCCCTCAGTGTTCTGAGTTACGTTCTTCTAAAAGAAAATTCTCCATGGCAACGGACCAAAGGGGCTTGTCTCTTTAGTGTGTGAAACGGGAGCAGATACAAACATGACACCATATTTCATCCCCGTCATCTTCCTTCACTTCTGCATTCCTGCTGGTAAATTATGGGGTGTCACCAACCATTCAAAGGTGACAAGGAGTAGTTGTTTATTTTTTAAAAAAGAAAAGAAAAGAAAAATTAACTGTTTCAAAACATTCCAAGAAGCTGAAATATGTTAAGAACACAGACACATTTTGAGTATTCTTTCATTCTCCTGCTGGCTCTCTCTATCTCCCTGATTGAGAGAGTAGTCTCTCTCTAAGCATTATATATTTCAATAAAATAGATTGGCAGGTGATTCTTGATCAATATGATCAAGCACCCATAAAACAGATGAGAAACACATGTACCTTAGTTACATTTAACTTACGCCATGCAAGTAGCACACAGTAAGCCAGGAAGATATCTACTTAATCTGCTGATTTAGCAAAGCCAGTGCTTTTCAACACCTGGAAAGGGTCCACTGGCCACCATCAGACAGCTTGAATGGTAACAGAAAAGTAAGATCTCTTTGCTCCCATCACCTTTACAGAGTAAGCTCAATGAAGATTTCTCAGCTGTGTTCAACTCTGCTCCTCACAGTTTTGTTTTAGTCAACTGTGCGCTAGTTGTATATTGCAGATAACACCCCATTAGAAGCTGTAATCACATCAGTGTTCCAATGATGTGGTGCTGCTTATAATGCATAGGTTGATCCTCAGCAGGTTCTTTATGTCACCAAGGTGCCATTACTGATCTGCAATTGAAAAAGAACACATGACAGGCCCCATTCTAAGCAGAGATCACAGGTTCAGTTAAAAGTATAGGAAACTCCACAGGACAATGTCCACATAATGTCTACACAACTATCACAACATAGATACAGAGCAACTATTTCCAAACAACTACCTACCATCAAATTAGCACCAATATATGGTGACCTTATGAATGCGTGATCTCCAAAATGTCCTGTCCTCCAGAGCTCTGCTCAACAATTGCAAACCCAAGGATGTGGGTCACCTGATGGAGTCCATCCATCTCATATTTGTCTTCCTCTTTTATTTCTGCCTTCAAATTTTCCCAGCATTATTGTCTTTTTCCAATGAATCTTGCCTTGTCATGATGTGGTCAGAGTAAGAGACCTCAGTTTTGTCGTTTTTGCCTTCAGAGATAGATCAGAATTGTTTTGATCTAGGACATGCATATTTCTGGCAGTCCAGGACATGCACAAATTTTGTTTGGATGTAAAAGCTGGCATTCTTATTGTTTTTATTTATATTTGCATGGCACCTCAGTAATGATCTTGACAGACGAGTTGTCTATTTTGAGACTGCAAGTCCATGCCCAGTTAAAAGCTGAAGAACCATAACAAGAAATGAGAGCAGCAGGAACCTTGAAATTGCCCAGCAAAAATTTGCTCCTGGACAATCACCTTGGTTGCCTGTGCATATTCCTTCCCACTTTGGTGACACATATTCTCTCTAATGCCTGTCTTATTTAAATTATAATGGGTTGGGCTCATATTGAGCCATTTTCGGAGCACATGCACCAAAAACAATGGGACAATCAAGTCACAACTGACTTAAACTCCACTGATTTTAGTGTCTCTGCTATAAGGATGATTAAGAGCCCAACTATACACTACAGATTACAGGAAGGGCTGATTGTAAACAGATATTCACAGCAGGAGCTTTTCTCGCCTCCCTTTCAAATCAGCTTGCTTTATTTTATCACTGGCCAGTAAGCATGGTCTTTTATTTATATGTCTGATTTCTCAAACATGAACTCTGGAACACTACAATGATTTCAGCTGTAATGGCAGATTATCTGCAAGGTTCGAAGTTCCCAACCAAGCCATATGTATCGGCATTTTTAAAAAATAGCCCATGCCAAATTTTATGTAAATCTTTTTCACTGATACCTTTCCAGTTTTTGGCAATGCATAAGTGACTTCATGTGTCAACCAGCACATGATGGGAGCAGCTTCCGCTGAAGAGTTCTTGTTGACCTGAGTAGACACCACTGGGCTACATAGCCTAGGCTAGGTTAAGACAGCTTCCTATATTCTTCAAAGTAGAAGGTCAAAATCTAAATAGGCAACTGGGAACAGTCCAGGTGGAATCAATGTATACACTGGAAGAGGGTTGTATTATTATAAGAAATAATTTTCAGTGTAATAGTATGAGCTCAAACTATGTTGAAACAGGTCCAAACATTTCTGTAAGGACTTTGGTCAGCCAGAAGTGAAACAGCAGTGGGAGGTCTATGTTTCCCCCTCATTGGAACTGTTTTAACACAAGGGGGTACATGTATACACACACACACACACACACACACAAACAATTCCCCTAGAATCTGTTTCTAATGTGTGTGCATGTTTGCACATAAAACTATGCTTATGTATACATGCGTGTGTGTGCACATGTACTGTATAATTATTTTTGGAATGACACCTCCCTGAGTATTCCAAACAGTGGAGCCAGTACCAATGCTGGCAGGAGAATTTGGGGAGTTGTCCCCCGAAATTACTTTCCCCAGATCTGACACCAACCTACACACACACGTCATATTCAGATATTGAAATTAAGCACATTAGGCAGGGAACACCCTGTCTACCATCCGTCTGTTGTCTTTCTCCATATGTGAGGAGCAAGAATCTAGAGAGAAGAACCTCCCCCTTATATGAAAGTTCTTCCATGAAATCAGTAACCCTGAAAGAAATCAAGGGTCCTGAGCACGAAAAAAGAGCCTCCACATGTAGCGAAGGCACTCCCCCTCATGCTATTGCTCTCCACACATGGTGAGTAAGGATAGGAGCAGAACTATCATGCTCCTCTCCTCACACATTTATTTTAATCCCACTTTTTAAAAAACGACTGAATGGGGCTGCAGAGTTTAATGCACCTGTGAGCAATTTTCTCATCCTGGAGTGTGCTTTTGCCTATTTTTTTTCTCAACTACCTTGGGTATTAACTGCTTCTTCCTGTTCTTCATTTACAGGCCTGAGGAGCTGCTTGATTACAGAAGAATCAAGATGGAGAGATTGAGAGAGATTGGAAAAGATATTATTTCTTTGTTTCTTTTGTAGACACAAAGTATGGAACCACTCTCCATGGGGAGTATCAATTACGTACTATTTTGTGAAAGATAAGTCCAATAACTTAAGGGTGGACAACCTCAGCAATAACCAAAGGTGGACAACCTAAACAGGCTTAGGGGGGGTCTGATTTTTGGACAGTATCAGATCCAGGGATTATCTTGATGGGAGATGTTTGTTTATTTCTGGGGGGGGGGGTGTTAAGTAGGAAGTACTCAGACATGTCTGAAGATTATAGTTCATTAAAGTTCACACTAAAATAAAATTGTTAGTTTTAAAGGTGCCAGAAGACATTTGTTTTTATTTTGTTCTGGTTAAATGTGTCTATAGTTGGTGAGCATATATCAATTGAACTTTGTTTCTGGATATCCCTAATTCTTGATATTTTGATACTGCAGGTTTGAAGTCTGTTGTGCTTGTTTTCACTATAAATGTGTTGTTCTAGGAAAGGGTTAAGCAAAAGTAAGTTCTCCCTACTTTTGGAACTGACTTAACATTGGTAACACAAGATGGTCATGAATATGGGACACAAATGCTATTGCAGTTATTCTTGTTCTTCCCTCCCGTTCCAAGCTCTGACATGTTTTCTTCCATGTGTGCTACTTGGATTTCACTGAAAGGGGAGGTCTGCAGAGACTGATGGACTGAGGCCTTGATCTTTAGAAAGAATCCAAGAAATAGTCCTTCAAGCACACACAAAGGAAAAGGGAACAATACACACACGTTTTTCTCATCCCCCGCTGAAAAAGAGAAACCCCACTTTAAAAACTATTAATCATGGTGACTATTGACTCCTCCATAAAAGCAAAAAGACCAGGGCTTCTTTCTGGCAGCAACAACATTAAAAACACGTACACACATATTTCGCTTAAGCCTGCAATCCTATATGTATTTGTCTAGGAGTGAGACCTCTGAGCCACTATTTTTTCCAAAGACAACAAAAATCTAAGCTGAGAAAAGTTTCTTTTAATGGCTACAATTCTCAGAATTCTCCAGCCAGCTTGGAAGAGATGGAATATGTTAGAAGAAAGGGTGGAGGAGAAGGAAGTGGAGGAGGAAAAACAAAATGAAACATTTTGTGAAACCTTTAAGATGAATTAATGTGTGAGATGAATAGTGGATCTGGGGTGAATATTTTTTTTAGTGAAAGCTTGAAGCTGGGCAGCCCAGGTACAGTTTGCATCATGATTTAAGGCAGAAGTGAGCAATGTGTGGCCCTCCACATGTTGGACTTCAAATATAGTCAGCCTCAGCTGGCACGTCTGGAAGCACATACCTGTCCTAGTTTCTTGTCTAACTCCCTTTTATTGTAATTTGAACCCTCTGAGTCTTCTCTCAAATGTCTCTTCTTGAAGCTAAATACACGCATACCTCCCTCAATTCCATAGAATTTTGTCTCTGGCCTCCTGTGGCATTTTTTCCAACTTTTAATGGACATGTCAGTGATCCCCAACCTTGGGCCTCCAGATGTTCTTGAACTACAACTCCCAGAAGCCTTCATCACCACCTCTTCTGGCCAGGATTTCTGGGAGTTGAAGTCCAAGAACATCTGGAGGCCCAAGGTTGGGTACCACTGTTCTAGATGGTGACTATCCCTCTTAAGTGTTGGAGTATGCAGATCAATTGTGTCCCAGTATGCAGTGGGTGATCCTGCCAGTCACTCAGTTCTACCCTGCTATTGGGACACTATTGTGCATTGATCACTTCCTGCCCCTCCTCTTTCTTATGTGCCTTCTTCCTTGAAGAAGGGCCCTTTTCCAAGATGAGCACTTGCCTGAGCACATGGTCTCTCTCCATCCACACTTGCATCCATGCCATCCAGCTTTTAGGGGGTGGTTTACCCAGTTTAGAAACATTCATCAAAGCTAAAGAAATATAAGAAATGCCTGGAATATGTAACCTTCTTTCTTTTTCACTCAAATGCTATATTTTGACCTTTACTACTGGAATACTAAAGTCTGTCATTAATAAACCTTTTCTAAAATTATTACAAGTTAACTTAATGTTTTTGACTTAATTTAGCTCATTGAAGATAATTGGTCAGAACACACGATGATCTCTAGCATTAAGCTGGTACCCAAAAACCAATTTAAGCACTGCCTTCTGATCCTAAAGTGTGGGTCATAGAGAGGTGGATACTTTTGCTGTGAGAGTATCACATTCATTGGCAGGAGCCCTAGAACTTTGCTCTACCAGTGGTCGAGCAAAGTAGAGCCATCTTTACCATTAGCAGAATGAAGCAGCTGCCCGAGACAATTGATACAGGGTGTCATGAAAGGACAGTAAATTATGACTGATTCCATTGGTTGATTTTAGATTTTTACTATTAGGATGGGGAAGGAGTGCTTGTGACATTTTCTGCCGCAGAGATCCAAACAATGTCAGGCCTTAGATACTATGTGTTTTTATTTGTTGAGGAGCAGGGGAAGCCCACAGTCCAACCAGGGAAGGTGAGGCACTGTAGGATGAGACAACCACATGCAACTGATGCTGAAGAAGCGCAGTTGTTTTTCCACTTCAGGCAGCAAAATGTCTTTGGCTAACCCTGGAGCTTTTCCATTCACATAGTCTCAGATGCAGCTCCTAGTATCTCCAGCTAAAATGTGTCTGTCTGGTGCAAGGCATTGCCTGCCTGAGATCTGAGAGATCCATTGCCAGTTGGAGTAGAGGCAGCCAACCTGGTGCTCTCCAGATGTTCTAGACTACAGCTTCCATAATCCCTCACCATTAGCCACCCTAGGTAGGATAAAAGAGAATTGTAGTTCAGATATTTGTAAGGGGATGTGGTGGCGCTGCGGGCTAAACCGCAGAAGTCTGTGCTGCAGGGTCAGAAGACCAAGCAGTCGTAAGATCGAATCCACGCAATGGAGTGAGCGCCCGTCGCTTGTCCCAGCTCCCGCCAACCTAGCAGTTCGAAAGCATGCAAATGCAAGTAGATAAATAGGGACCACCTCGGTGGGAAGGTAACAGCGTTCCGTGTCTAAGTCGCACTGGCCATGTGACCACGGAAGATTGTCTTCGGACAAAACGCTGGCTCTATGGCTTGGAAACGGGGATGAGCACCGCCCCCTAGGGTCGAACACGACTGGACAAAAATTGTCAAGGGGAACCTTTACCTTTACCTTTACAGGCTCCCCAACCCTGGAGCAGCGAGTACTAGACCAGGAGTACTTAATTCTTCTGATTCACTCTGAAGTAGCTTTGCATACTCCTCACTTATTCAGCTGTTTGGAGGCCCCTCCACATTTGCTTAAACCATAGCATCCTTGCACATTCTTCATAGTCTCACCACTAACTGGCCTCAGTCAAGGAGACGTGCATGATAACAAGATGGAGGGGCAGGAAGCCAAGCCTAACATTATATCCCTAAATTCCATCCCATGAGCATAGCAGTGTTATCTATATCTTAGCCAGATGTACAGTACATTGATCTAAAAAGCCGGCTTCTTCTGCCTCAGAGAAAGAAGACTCTCTGCTGGAAAGCTCAGGAGGGAAAGATATTCCCAAAATATTCAGAGTCATAAAACATGTAGGGCTTTCAATCCATACTCAAACTCGCAATTTACAACATTTTCATTATTTGGGAAATTTTCTGATAGCTAAATTAACTGCTAAGATAACAGACAGGCCACTCATCTCCTTTGTGCATGGGTGTGTTTCAGTTTGGAGCATTACAAAACTAGCCTTCTGACTTATTAAATGATTATGATGATTATGAGATGTGGAGTGGGTGGATGAGAATCCAACCAACATAGCGTCTATGTTGTTAGGCTTTGAAAACTATTGTAAATGAAAACTGAGATATTCTTTCCATCGTTTTTAGGGGGATTTCTGCAGGGTTTTTTTCCTGGCTTTAGTTACATTGATCCATCAGTTTTGGTTAGGTCTTATCAAGTTACTTCTTATGACGAGCTTCTTAATGAGTGGCTTTCAAAATTTCCTATCATTAACAGCCTTGCTCACCTCTTGCGAACTGAAGCCTCTGGCCGCCTTTATTGTTTCAATCCATCTCTTTTCCTCCTGCCTTCAACTTTTTTCCAGCATTATTATCTTTTCTAATAAGTCTTCTCATTAGGTGCCAAAAGTAGAAAAGCTTCAGTCTGTCAGGAGGCAATTCAAATAAAGTCAGAAAGCCTAAGGAACACCTTAGGAGAAGAATTCCTGTGTGCCCCAGCCATACAGAGGAAGCAGAAAGGGTTGGCAGAGTACAATGTCCTTATTGGAGAAGCCCAAGCTCTTCCGCTGCCTGAAGTAAGAAACAAAGTCCCAACATCATGCAGAAATCTCCCAACTCCTCCCAAAGAGTCCTCCAGAAAAGAAAGAAATGAGGATGCTACCCATCCTCTGTCCTAACAGAGATTATAAGAGCATATTGTGGTACTTCCTGGATTCATTGCTCAGAGTCTCTGAAGAGAGAGGAAGGAAGGAAGGAAGGAAGGAAGGAAGGAAGGAAGGAAGGAAGGAAGGAAGGAAGGAAGGAAGGAAGGAAGGAAGGAAGGAAGGAAGGAAGGAAGGAAGGAAGGAAGGAAGGAAGGAAGGAAGGAAGGGAGGGAGGGAGGGAGGGAGGGAGGGAGGAAGGAAGGAAGGAAGGAAGGAAGGAAGGAAGGAAGGAAGGAAGGAAGGAAGGAAGGAAGGAAGGAAGGAAGATGCCCTGAAAGTAGCATTTCCCATCCCACCCACCCTCCACTACAAACAGTAATGATGCAATGTAGCA
Source organism: Pogona vitticeps (assembly GCF_051106095.1). Lineage (NCBI taxonomy): Eukaryota > Metazoa > Chordata > Lepidosauria > Squamata > Agamidae > Pogona > Pogona vitticeps. The sequence goes on along the minus strand of NC_135783.1, from coordinate 24,859,797 downwards.
ATAGTATCTGCCCAAGAAAAAGAAGGAGGATATTCCAGTGCAATAACAACTGTGATACAGGAGCCTCACCTCAAGGGAAGAGGAGGGAAAGAAGAATGTTTTGACCACCACTAAAGATGGCTTACACACAAACATTCAAAATGCCTGGCTGTGGAAGATCTCAGAGCCAGAGCCCACCGGAACAGTGATACAAGCAATTCCCTCAGATGCTCCTCCTAATCCTAAAACAGCACTGTCACTTTGTCTATTTATCCACACCTCCTCATGACTTTTCACCAGCATGGGATATGAATAAATATGGAGAACATAGTATGAGTAATCCATGAGTCTGAGGAAGTAGATTTGAGCCACAAAAACACATCCTTACATAAACCAGCCTTTAAAGTGCTGCAATATTTTGCTTTCTCTCCCCCCACTTTTTCCTCTTGAATGTTGTCAACCACAAAAGAAGCAACATTAAACCTTAATAAGATTAATTTGTGATGTAATGTTGTTATACCTTCATTATTAAGAAAAGAAATCTCTGTAATTTCTTAATTTCCACACTGTGAGAAGGCCCCTAACAAGATGCATAAGGGCAAACATGTTTTGAAGCTGAAAAATATAAAGCTTCCATTCAGTTATGAACATTAAAGACTTACAAAAAAAAAACAAGCATAGAACTGAAAAAATATCTTATTACCAGAAAGCCATAGGGAAATATCTACAAGGGAATATTTGATATGTGTGTGTACAAACCCCAAGTCAATGAATTTAAGATCATATTCCCAGCATAGATCCTCCAGTTCCAGTTATCCATTTTTTGACTACACAAGATGTTAAAATAATTCAGGCAGCAATACAATACGTGTCAGGTTCTGTTTATCTAGCTACTCATTTTAACAGTCATAGAATTGCCTCCATAATAGATTGCAAATCAAGCTCTTTCTCTTTTCTTTAGCATGGTGCTGGATTACAGCTTGGTTGTAAATCTATACTAGTTTCTGCTCCAAACATGTCATCTGGAGTTCTAAGCTATTGTTAAGGAATTCCTGGTTTCTTGCATCAGCTCGAATGAATGAATGCAGTGACAAGTCTTCCTGCACAAGGCCAGCCTTTCTCCCCACCCCCAAACAGCTTAAACTGCTTTACCTCTTTCCCCAGAAATAGCTCAATAAAAAACAGCTTCTCTGCTTCTTCCCCCACCCCAAAAAAGAGGCAGTTGCTAGACTGCAGTGACAGAGAGCATGTTGCTCTTTTAAACAGCGTCAGATTATAACTGGTCAACTCTAGTCAGCATAGTCAATCAGCAAAGGATCCTGGTGGCGCAGTCTGGATGGCCAGATGTTCCCCATCTCTGCTCTAAAGAATATTTGCAGATCGCTGCTTTCAGATAGCTCCTACAAATGCACGGCCTTGAACATACCAGAGAAGCTGTTTTGAACACCCCAAAGAAACAGAGGGGAGGAATGAGCCACTTAAACCTCTTTCCACACACATCCCCTGCAAACCAAGACAGACCTATAACATTGTTTCATGCCATTCAATACTTCAGGGGTAGGCAAATCTCCAAAATTTTGGACTTTAGATCTCAATCTGTCACTGCCTGCATGGCCAACTCTCAAGGCTCATGGGAGATGATCTCCAGCCTGTCTGCAGGGCATCCCAGTATTTTAGACAAAAGTTTTTCGTGGCAGTCCTTGGTGATGTCAGCATAGGAACCTCCGGCCTTTTGTGTTGATAGTACATACCATATTGCTACAGCTTCATATGGAATGTAACTTTCTTTTTACCACATTACAGAGCAGGCAACATATAGCATGTTAAATTGGGCGCCTGCCATTCCTGGCCCATTGCTGCCATACTGAAGGATTTCAAGCTGTATTTGTTCTATCACCCAGAAAGCACCAGTTTGTCCCCGTGGTCCTGCAATATCTACCCTTGCCATTCAGTCTCTCGAGCAAAGAGCTTTCCTATTGGCTGCTGTGGGATTTTTTTAACAAGAGGTGTCAAAAAGTGAAGCTGGGACTTTCTGCGTGCAAATAGTGTGTTGTACCACTGAACCCTCCCAAATCAACAGTTAAATCAAATTGGTTGACAGAGTGGCCTTCAGAGCTTTATCCCTCTTGCTGGGCATGCTGATGGAATTAAGGAGGGCAGTTACCCATCCACTCCCTCTTTGGATGCCAAATAGTAAATAATTGTATGCTTTCAAGTCAATTCTAAGTTACAGTGACCCTGCCCAGGATTTTCCAGGTAGAGAATACACAAAAGTGGATTACCACTCCCTTCTCCTGAGGACACTCGGGGACTGTGCAGCTTGCCCAAGGCTACACAAACTCCCAACCTCTGACTCCACAGACAGGTACCTAAACTATTAAGCTATCCAAGCAGCTTATTTTGGTGCTATGCTTCCCAAATTTATTAGCACTTTGTATGATGATCAATGAGAATATAGTTAAGGACAGTAGGCTCCAATAAGTTATCATCTCTCATCCAAATCTGAGTCCCAACAGTCCTGCTTAAAAGCAGGGCCAGGGAAGGTTACTTTTTAACAGTTACTAAAACTCCCGGAATATCCCAGTATGGTCAGATGCGATGCTGGCTGGGGAAATGGTAATTTTTTTCTGGATTTTTTCCCTCTTTCTCTTCCCATTTCTACTTAAAAGCATGGATGACAATGCAAGTCAATCACCCTGACTCTCTGCCCATTTTCAAGCAAGCTCATAGGTTATCAACTGTGTTAAGAAGCTCTCAGAATAAGAATGCCTAAACTGAAGAAAATAAGATATATTTAAAAGAAAAAGAAAAGAAAGCAAGCCCTCCAAATCTGTCATTTAGAGCACCTTTAAAAATTGTTTGAAAGATTGAAGCCCCTGATGAGAATATATTAGTGAAACTATTGTGTAAAGACCTATTTATGACCTATTTGAGGTGATCTCAGCTGCCTTTTTCTACCCTTTCTTTTTCTCCTTTTATTTTATCAAGAGCTTATTCTTCCTAAAGGTCTTGAGTCCTATCCAAAGCCCAGAATTTATTCTGATACTATGAACTTTAATAATGAATAACAAATTTTCATCTAGGGGATGTAGACTGAAAAGGGGATAAGAATATTATTCTTTGAAATAAACAGCCATTCTGTGAATTGAGGGACGTTTGGCAGGCTTGCCTAGAGTTTTCTCAAACCAAGTGCAAAAGCAGGCTTTGACTGAACACACTGTGCAAGTATCACAGGATAAAATGAAATGTAAACAGCCTCCAAGATGAAATGCTGTTCCCAACTGGGAAGAGTTGGTTTGTGTTTTAATGAGATGGTGCAGTTGTTAAAAAGAAAACTTTGGAAATGTGCGCCGCATCCAATAAACACACATTTCAGCTCCCCATATGGATGTGCAAGACACGTTTGCTACTAATTTCATATGGCCCACAGTCTGATAAGATTAGTGTCTGCACACAGGGTGAATGCAGTCTGAACAGTATTCTCCTCTGTGACCAAACAAATACACTTTAAAAGCCCACTTAATTTGTTCTTGTAACTAGTTGTTCAGAAAGAAGCTCTCTTACTTCCAAACTCAGACATCATAATCATCATCATATGCCATCAAGTCAATTGTGACTTATGGTGACTCTTTTCAGGTTTTTCCAGGTAGACAATACTCAGGAATGGTTTACGATTCTCTTCTTCTGGGGACATCCTGGGACTGTGCAGGTTGATCAAGGCCACACAGGTTGGCTCTATTCATAGGAGACATAGTGGGAAATCAAACTCCCAACCTCCTCCTTTGCAGCCAAATACCTAAACCTCCAACTTTGCAGCCAAATAGCTATCCAGCCAGCTATTCACCGTCATCATAGAACTGCAATGATGGATCATTGAGTTCAAACTTTGTCAAGGAGGAACAATGGAGAATCAAACTCTGGACCTTTGGCTCTTCAGCCAGATGCCGAAGCTACTGAGGTTTTTTGTTTGTTTGTTTGTTTTTACTACAGTGGGGTCTTGACTTGAGAACTTAATCTGTATTGGAAGGCGGTTCTCAAGTCAAAAAGTCTGTAAGTCAAGTCTCCATTGACCTACAGTGCATTGAAAACCGATTAATCCCGTAACAGGCCGTTTTTGTTCCATTTTGGTTTTTTTCTGGTCTGTAAGTCAAATCTCAGTCTGCAAGTCAAACCTAAATTTTGCGGCCAGAGAAGTCTGTAACTCAAAAAGTCTGTAAGTCAAGCCGTCTGTAAGTCAAGGGTCCACTTGTATAGCTCTCAGCCAACATGATCAATGGCCATGTCATCTTGGGGACAAAGGAACTATAATTCAAAACAGTAAATATTCCAAGCTGTACATAATGTTGATAGAATAGAAAATGATAAGTCCTACAATAGAAGTCTAAAACATAACTCCATCAGCAGAAAACCAATGAGGTCAATGAAAGAAAATAGAATAAGTAACTCCTCTTCAGCTTTCTTTCCAGTCCTTCCTCACCAAACCAGTCATACAAACTTGGGAATCCATGCTTGTGCTTTTTCTTTTGGAAAAGAAAATCCCAGTAAGAGGAAAGAATCACAGAATGGCAAAGTTTAGCCCTTAAATGCAAATATATGTACATGGACATATTTTGCACAGTTTGTCCATAGCCCCTCTTATTGCAGAAAGGGGGTCACAATGTATCAGCTTCATCATCATCATCATCCTCTTAGGACTGCAGATCTGGAAGAGATCCTATGGATCATCAAGTCCAGTTCCTATCAAGAAGACACAGCAGGGAATCGAATTTCCAACCTCTAACTTTGTAGCCAGACGCCAAAACCACTAAATTATCCAGCAGTTCACTAAGTGGGTAAAGGGGTTTATTCACTAAGAAGATCAAGAAAAGATGTGGATACAAGTGCTGCCTTTGGTTTGATTTTTGCAATGTGTACTCTTTTTCCTCCTCCACCACCACCATGCCAAACACATAGATCTGTGGTTTTGCTGGGAACCAGCCCTGAGCTACATGAATCCCAAGGCTGCAAGTGGGTAAGGGGGAAAATGTTTTTAAAACCATCTTTTCCTTTCTTGGTGAACTCCATGGAGATCTTGCAAAAAGTGTCTGGATTGTTTGCTATACTTTACGAGCCACCAGATGCATTCTGCTTTTATAGTAAGAAGCGTCCAGAATCTTTCTCTCTCTTTCTCTCTCTCCTCTGATTCTCATTTTCTTTTTGAATGCTGTTGTGTCCAAAGATGTCTGACACTGAACTTTTTTTGGGGAGGGGAGGGATTTCAGTGCCAAAAAAAATCCCTTCTCTTTTCCCACTCTAGCCAACCTGCTTACCTCTACCAAGAGCCATCATGTTTGAAATGATAACCCTACATATTAGGCAAGCTGTCAACACCCAAAGGCCCAACATTTCTTTGCTATTGTTTATAGATCGTCAATGAACAGGACGATTTGCAGAGGAAACTAAGCCACAAAGTCTAGTCTTGCCCCATTTTTTGAATGAACCAAGATTTGCACTAGATGGGATCCATTCACTGTTATGCAAGAAAGGGCTGGGCAAACACTAAGGCAGTTCCACAACACAGAATTGTACCCGCTGGAACATAATGAAAGAGATGAACTCCAGAGTGGACTTTGTAGCAGGCTCTGCAGTCTACTCTGGAAACGCAGAAGAACACCTGTTTGATCTTTTTGTACACGCTGGTCTTGAGCTAGTATTACAAGGAAATACCACGGCCCAGGGATCTTTCTGTATCACTGTAAGAGAATAGTTCAAATGCTCCAACCCTATAACCGGGGGGGGGGGGGAGTAGGAATGGCAAAGTCACTCAGGAGAGATGAAGCAGAGAGCAGCACCTTCGAGCACCACAGGAACACCATCTCTTTCCCACTCTGGGCAACGATATTGAGACTTTATTTATTTATTTATTTAAAATGTTTTTATCCCACCTTTCTCCTTAAAAAGAACCCAAGGTGGCTTACATCATTAGAAAACAATGTTTAAAAGCTAAAAACTGTGCAAATATTTAAAAAAGAATTAAACAAGTATTATATTAAAAGCGGCAAATAAAGTCAGTACTAAAACACACTTAAAACAACAGAGCACAACAATCTGTTTTTTTAAAAAAAACAATTATTAAGGGAAATGTATTCTCGAAGGCTTTCATGGCCAAGATCCTAATGGTTGTTGTAGGTTTTTCAGGCTGTTTGGCCATCTCCCGAAGGTTTTTCTTCCTAACGTTTCACCAGTCTCTGTGGCTGGCATCTTTAGAGGACAGGAGTTAGAACTCTCTCTGTGTTCTGGTGTAATGTGTGGGATTATTGAGTATTTGTAGCTGTGGGATAAGCTTTTTGTCCTTTTCAGAAGATTGGGTGATTATGGTTATCAGGGTATTATTTATGGGTGTTGTTAACTAGTCTTTTGTGTGCAGTGATCATTGGTCCTTGTGACTGGGTAGAGTTTGTTGACCTTTTTGCAGGCTGTATTTTTCAGTGCTGGGAGCCAGGCTTTGTTGAGTTTTAGACGGTCATCTTTTTTGTTGAAGCTCTGCTGATGTTTGTGGATTTCATTAGCTTCACTGTGTAATCTAACATAATGACTGCTAGTGTTGTCCAGTAGTTCTGTGCTTTCAAATAGGATTTTGTGTCTAGCTTGTTTCCGCTACTGCTGATTTTTTTCGGTTGTTTTAGTCTGCAATGTTTTTCATGTACTTTGATTCTGGTGTGGATGTCTGCATCTAAATTAGTTGTGCTTGCTGGGAAGAAACTAGTAGAGCAATGGAACCAGGGCTCCCTGGCACATTCTGAGTAACAGGGACTACACTACCATCTGCTGCACTTCTCAAGATTCCCTGCTCCCTTTGAGCTTCCCTGTAATCCTTACAATGGCTGTGATTGAAATGCATTTCCCACTGCAAACAATCTGCATTTTAATTCACAATTTTCACAGGTAGTGATGAATAGGAATTCTAAGCCAATAACCTGGTAAAACACCTGCTCCTTATTTGTTGATATGTACTGATCCAGCTACCTGGGGCTCCCCTTATAGGAGTGCTGATTATGGGAACAATCATAAGGGGGACATGCACTTTCAAATTTAAACGTCACCCAGTCACTACTTTAGACTAGAAGGTAGAAGCCATAGCAAGAGAGAGCTTTGTTACACTCTTTGTTACACTCTTGTTTAAGCAAATCTAAAGGATTTTTATATTTGTTGTTTTAAAGCAGGACTCAAAAGGGGCCTGCACATAATCTTGAAATAATCTGGGAGGACATCTCATATGCTACCAACATCCAATGGAGCCACAAGAAGTAGTCTGTGTGTTTTGTTTTGTTTTTGACAAGCTGGTCACAGCACACATAACCAAGATATATGAAACAGAATTCTAAATCAGTCTAAAGAAGTTCCTAGCATACTCTAGATATAGAACAATGCTTTAGCCTGCTATAAACCTCCACTGAAGTCCAGGGACTAATAATGTTGCCACTGACTGGTCAGACCAAGCACAATTAGAGTACTTCCAAAATGATCTCAACTCCACAGAGTCCTGCTCCAGAATGCTTTTATCACTCCTTTCCCAGATTCTGGCTGTGTCGGAATCATTCTCAGGAACAGACTGAACTTCAAAACTAGATTTGCATCCCAACCAAAAGTCCACAAAAAACACAGTTTTCTGCCAAGAATGCCTGAACTTGGCTGCAAACACTCAGACGTGTTTTGCCCTCAAGCTAGAACCTATTTCGTACCTTCTCTTCTAACAATTCAGATTTCTGGGATTCACAATCACAGAGTTAATTCATATTTCTTTCTCTCTCTCTCTCTCTCTTTTTTTTTTTTGTACAGAACGCACATTTTAACAAAGCTGCCCTTATTGCTTTGCACAGATTTTAAGAGCCAGGATGGAGGGCTGTTGAAGGAAAAATCCATTTTCCATTTGCATGTGGCATCCTCAGGGGAAAACATGACACCCATGTCAGCAGTGGTCAGGGGCCGCATCACAGTTTCCTGCAGCTGTCACTGCAAGAACAGACTCATCCTGTAGGTTAGCTGGGCAACTGTCTTGTCTGGGAGGTCTAGAGAGAGGGGCTTTCTCACGCAGTATATTTTCAGCTCACGCAGCAGACACTTCAGGCATCTCTGCCATCTCAACAGTGTCAGCACAACCGACTTCCTATACAGCTTCTGCTCTGCCATCTGTAAAAAGGTCAACTGCTTTGTTCATCTCCAACGCAACAGACAGGCTAATTTTGGCACTGAGTCAGAGAGTGCACTCTGGATTTCTTTCCAGACTTCTCGGATGTCCATGTTGTCATGCTATGACTACAAAGGGCATGGCCATCCATGCCATGGCAAATGGATTTTGAGGAAAGTCACCTCTGAGGACAATGGATGCTGTTTGGGATGTGGGGGAGGCGGAGTGTAACAGGCTTCTTGCAACACTTGTACTCGTTCCATTGGGTGACACTGCAAAATTATTTCAACACCAGGAACAGAAAATCCCACAAGTTCCTCTCCCTGGCTGTAAAATGCAACAATTAGTTCTGCTGCCTAAAATAGCTACTTCACTTTGCCCAGTGGTAGGACCGGCCCCAGTCATTGCCATGCCAGACTTCTCTAAAATGGCTGCTGGTTGGATGCTACGGTAACTCTGATGGACTTATTTGGTTCAGTCCAATGGGTGAAGAAATTTTAGGGAGGGACTGTGATTCAGATTTTGGTTGAGAAAGAGCAGGAACGCTGGAGCAGCAGGAGCTTCTCAGTTCCCATGGAGAATTATAACACCCTTACCACCTGTGTTTAGGTGGTAGAATGTCGATATGTTTGTGCAGGAGGGGCACTGCAAGGGTGAATAGATGTAGTGATCTTATATGTTTTCATTTATATTTGTATTTTATTTTAATACTTTGAAGACTGTTAACTTAGAACTGTTTCCTTTAGGTTATGGATCTCCTACTTTGGTTGATAAATATATCTGGGACTTTATTTTTATTTGGCTTCAATGAGACATTTGCATTCTTCTTGTTTCTTCACACAACTCCTGCTCTAGTGCTGGGGGAGGAGAGCTGAGGTGTACATGTTGTGTTTATATCACTGTTGTTATTTTGCTTTATATATATATATATATGTAGCCCCATAGAACCAGAGAGTGTTCCACTACCTCTCCTTGTGTGCCAGCCAAAGCCCATGTTCTTCAACTGCCAAAATATTAAGCAACTGGCCACCATTTTTTAATGTTTGAAAGTGAAATAGTACTGAATTGACAAGACATTATATGTATTTGAATCAGTGCTGCATCAATGCAGCACTATAGCACCAAGTTTTGATGAAAAGTATTTTAACAACCGTTCTACAAATTATGTTAAACAATGAGAAAAAATGTTTTCAAGAGTTGTAGTCCTGACCAGTGCGAGCTGAAAGCAGGCAGAAGGACTGAAGTTGAGCCTCACATTAAGGTGCACTCTGCATGCCATCGATTCTGCCACTGGAGCACACTCAACAACTGTCCCAAAGGACTGATACAGGCAATCACACAAGCCAAGAATCAAGACAAAACAATGCAAGCAGAAAAAATAAGCAAAAAACACAAGACTTGTTGGCTGAATATAGCCATACCTAATGGCAAAACACCAGATCTATTCACAGTTAGTGCAAATGCAATATAGTTGACAGAATAATTATTGAAAGGACCAGTGAGGAACACACCCTAAGCACCTGGATAAATATCCATCTAGTCATTCACTTAATTGGGATGTATTTCAAACCCCTGGGATTGTCTCCAAACTTGGATTGACAGACACTTGCAAAGTCTTAGTTTGTATGTGCTATAACTTCTTCACTTTCTGTTCCCATTTCCCAAAACCACTTTTCTCTTAACAGGGGTCTCCAAACTACGGCCCATGGGCCATATCCAGCCCGCCTTGCTGTTTTATCTGGCCCGTTCTCTTCAGCCCATGCATGTGTGGTGAAGGGGGGGGGGAAGTGGGGTGGTGTGTGCACAGGGGGGTGCAGGCGGGGTGTGTGCGTGCATTTGCACATACGTGGACACACACATTGCTGTTCCTTCAGCCCTCAAAGATGTTTTTAAAACCCAGTGTGGCCCTCAGGGTCAAAAGTTTGGAGACCCTTGTCTTAAAAGAAAGTCATTGAAAAACTGCTTCATGTCCCTGTTTGAAATGTGCTTCTTTTCCCCCTCTCAAACAACCCAAAAAAGCAGGGCCTGGGAAGTTTCTGTACTTCACAGAAGAGAGGGAGAGAGAAAACAAACGAATACATAAAACACAACATTCTGAGTGCTTAGAGGTCACTTAGAAGCAAGGGAATTTCCTTGACACTTTCCATTGTGCAAACAATGACTGGCTCTCTGACAGCACAGAGAAGTCAAAAGCAAACTCCAGACAATAGCTAGGGTTGAACCAATGTCCCTGCTACCCACACAACAGAAAATGACACAAGGACACAAACATGTACACAACAAGGTGTCTGAACTTTTTTTTCCTGGGCAGTTTGGGAAGCTTCCAGAAAAAGCTGCTACCAAATTAGTTCTAGTCTTGTGCCTTTTCTCCAAAAGGTCCTTAAATTAAAAACAAGCAAACCAAGCCTGCAGCTCTTCCTTGTTCCCCTTTCAGTCACTCAACTATGCAACACATGCTACTCAAAAGTATCAGATGTTAGTGTTTTGTTTTGTTTCAGATTTTCCTGTATGCCCTATAACAGCACTAATTTTTTTAAAAAATGGTAAAATGTATCTCCTCAAACTTGATGTCCATGAGTATGTCTTTGTTACATAGTCTTCACCCCACCTTTTAGTCCTCCAATGCTCCTCATTACCTGTATATTTCAGATTACCTCACTATAACAGCATGTTGGAAGTTGCATAATTTTCCAAAGTCTGAAAGACATTCTCAGCTTTAAGATCTTCTGGGGAGTCCCTTCTCTTGGTTCAACCACCTTCCCATGCTTGCCTGGTAAGAACACAATAGAGCAGTGGTCCCCAACCTTGGGCCTCCAGATGTTCTTGGACTTCAACTTCCAGAAATCCTGGCCAGGTGGTGGTGAAGATTTCTGGGAGTTGTAGTCCAAGAACATCTGGAGGCCCAAGGTTGGGGACCACTGCAATAGAGGGCCTTCTCAGTGGCTGCTCCCAGGCTTTGACATGCACTGCCCCTAGAAGCTAGTTGCCCCCCTCCCTCTTGTCCTTCCATCATCAGCCAAAGACCTTCATCTTCAGGCAAGCCATTAAGAGTAAGGTTCTTCAATTCAATAATTGATAAGAATATTGCAGAATTCATCTGGATTTGCCTTCACACAGGTCTGTTTGTAGGGAGGAGGGGCTTCTTTTGGGCTCCTCGCCTTGGTAGGTCCCCGGTGTCGATAGGCTACAGGCTTCATCCACTTCCATTTATTGTTTTCCTTGTTATGGCTATAGGTGGAGAGACTTTTAACATCTAAGAAGGAAGTTAACAATTATGATAGTGGCATTTTTCCAGGTATTACAACACTCTGACCAAGTCCTCAGATCCAAGTGTCCACACATTCAATATCATCTGGAATCTGTTAAAATAGAAATCTCTTTTGTTTATTAGTCCAAAACAGATTGCGCTACTTGAATAAACATTCTCTCAACTGTTCTGTTCCACTGTGGAAAATTATATGGCATTTTCAAATGACGCTAAGAAGAGCTTTGCTGGTTCAGGCCAAAAATCTACCTAGTCCAATGTTTTCTTCATTCTACGGTCAGTCCAGTGGCTAGCATTGGTTGCCAGCACCCGGGGCAAGGCAAGTATAGCGCCCTCTTGAGGTCGTCTTGGGAAGAGGCAGGGGAGGGGACTCGGTGCTGGCAGAAACTTCTCCCTCCATTGCCCCCTACTCGTGGCTCACCCACCTGTTTTTTTTTACTCCAGGGGAGAGAGGTCAGTTTGCTCCAGTCTGCCCTTTGCCCTCCAGGCCACCTCTCAAAGGAAGCGGGTCCGCTTGGCCATCACCAAACCCCACTGCTGGCGCAATGAGGCAGCCACAGCCAAAAGAAGGGAGGGGAAGGCAGGTGTGTCATGCTGTACACTCTGCCATGCCAGATGCCTCTGTGGCAGGGCTGAAATTTTGCACCTCTTAAGAATTTTGTGCCCAAGGCAACCACCCCCGTGGCCCAGCCCACACTATCACACTGGGTCGATCAGTCACCTATGGGGAACACAACAATAGTATATGAGGGTGTACCAGTACGGGCACAATTCTTCTTTCGTTCCCTGCCAAGTAATCCTAATGCTATTAGTACTGTTGTTTTATTGTTCTATGGTATCAAGACACCTCTGACTTACAGCAACCCTATGAAAGAGTGACTTCCAAAATGTCCTGTCATTAACAAACCTGCTCAGTTCATGCAAGCTCAAGGCTGTGGGATCCACCCAGATCATATTTAATCTTCCTCCTGCTGCTGCCTTCAACTTTTCCTAGCAGGTAACTCTGATACTCGTAGCCATTACCAGCTCTAGCATCCTTAAATTTATATACAGTAATACCCTTTTAAAGATGTCTAAGTTGGCAAACATCAATATATCTGGTGGCAGTAAATTCCACTTCCTTTTATTTGTTGCGAACTCATTATTCAGCATCAGTGAATGGACTCCATTTCTTGTTTTACAAGAGAGAAAGAAAATCTCTCCCTCTATTTTCTTCATCATTGGCCCCACAGCGACCCTTCTGCGTCTGCATCAATTTCACTGTTCCAATGTTCTAGGTTTGCCTTGACTTGGTTACTCTTGATGGATGTATCATCAGGGCTTTGGCTTCTCAGCGTTTAAGATCATCAGAGGAGACCCTCCTCTCGGTCCTATTGCCAGCAAAGGCACAGCTGACGGGCACACAAGAGAAGGCCTCCTCTGTGGCAGGTCCCAGATGGTGGAAAGGCCAGGCTGGCCCACTCCCTATTATCCTTCTGCTGACAGCTGAAGACCTAACTTTTCAGGAAGGATTTTAACAATTGTCATTGATTCCTGAATGTCTTTTTGAAGTTAAGACGGGTTTTTAATGTTTACTTGCTTTTAATTATTCAATTGTATTTTAATTAGCATAGTTTCATTTTTTTAAAAAAAATATTTAACTTATTATGTTAAAAATTCTATTGTTTTCCATATTCTGAGCCACTTCAGATCCCTTTATCGGGAGAATTTTATCAAGGAAGCTTTAAGCTCACTTACCGATGAAATTTGTCACTGTTTCTTTAATAGACATTTTCCAACAAATTTGCTTAACGGACACTTCCTTAGTGCCAGCAAATGAGTATGTGGAAGTACATTTTCAATGCCAGAGGGACAGGAAAATGGAAAGCTATGAATTGTCTGAAGGCAAATGATGTTAGGATGCCAAGCTTCTTGGTGAGAGTCTTTCGCCTGTAGCAGGAAGATTGGCTTGGTGCCATTTATATTTTGCTTCCAATACTGTAAAGAAATCAAAATTGTATAAGCACAATAACTCATTCCAGTGTTCCCCTTTCTCTGCCTCTCATCCAATGGCAGTTCAAGCTAGTAGTGGTATCTCTGGAACTTTTCATTGCTCGAGATAATAGAAACATGTAATTTCATCTCAAAATATGATACTTTACAAAAAGAAGTGATTAAAAACATTTTGCCTTCTGTTTTTAGGCGACTCTGCTGCCTTTCATCCTGCCATTCACAAATGTGCTCCATTCACGAATTCGCTCCCTGCATCAGAACTCTCTGGCCTCTGTTTGATCCTTGTAATGGCTTCTGGCATATGTTTTCCAAGGTTAGCATTGCCCTTAATACCATATTGCAGAGAGAGAAAGAGAGGGGAAGCAAGAAGTACTATTAAATGGTTTGCATTTCTACAATCAGTCACATTTAAACAGCAGAATAGAAGTCCCAATGATGAGTTTTGCCATCAATGCATAGTGCTGTGAAAACAGGAGAACTTACATTTCCATAGAAGGCAACTGATTGCCTTACTAAGGCCATGAGAAATGGAACTTGTTATTCTAACCTCTGCATTAAATGACTATCCTGGCTTAGGTGGAAAGAAAGGACATTTCATGGTCAAAAAGGCTTTGCCTCCAGAGATGAGATGGATTGAGCGTGTCATTGTCAGTAGTCCTAGAAACCAGTGACAAAAAAAAGGATGACAACGGGGGACAGGGAGGAGACCTCAAAGCAATTGCTAGTGGGTTCTGCTCTTTTTCTCATATCACTATTATAGTGTAACGAAAAAAAAGTGTTATGTTATCCATTAATAAGGGTGTGCATCAGATTCAGACAAATCCCCAATTATTAATTAAATGAGCCTAGTTTGGACTGATTTGCATGAAGTTCAGATGGACATGGAAATACTAGATTTGGTTCTGGAGCAAAGCAAAGCAAATTCAGAAATTAGCTTGTGTCTGGAGTGGAACATGAATTAAATGGGACACAAATTTCTCCTTCCTTCCTTCCTTGCTTGCTTGTTTATAATCCTCTTTGGAAAGGGGTCATCTCTGGTGGATAACTGATGTCTGCAACACAGAAAACCTTTTAGAAACCTAGGGCCTCTCCCAAAATGAAAAGTAACGACAAACACAAGAGTTTGCGATCTTTCAAAATCAAATGTTATTTCATACCCCAAAGAGTGCTATTTGCTTCAGTTTGTAAAATTGTGACTCTGCCAATGTAGATACAGTCCATAACCATTATACCCTATTCCACAGTCATACTAGCAATGCAATTAATTAAGGACTGAAGGTGGTTAAGGGAGTTGGGGATAGAGCTGAGAGTTTCACATGGATGGGAAGATATCTGGCAGGAATGTGTGGTAATTGTGTCAGCAGAGTGTAGCAGATTAATTCAATGAGCTCCTAGCTATAAATTAAGTGGGGTCCCACATCACACTCATGTGAAGTAAAAGGAAAATGTTTCTTATTTGTATTTGTATTGAAATATATTTTATTATGTTTTTATTTGAAGACATTCATTCAGGATAAATAGGGTGCAACCCAGAATCAAGTACAGACAGCCTTAGAGCTGCTTCTATGTGTATGTGAGTCTGCTGAAAGCCAGCACGGAATGTCCCTGACAGGGGGCCATCCATTGCAGACAAAGGAGACCAAAACAATTTGGTGGAATATACCTAGTGGAAAGTCACCTAAGGATAAGAATTTATAAGTGATCACTTAGCAACCAAGAAAGGCCAAGATTCCAAATTCTAGTTGGCTATCTATCTATACCCATTATGGTATAGTGGGTAGAATGACAGACTAGTTCTCAGGGGGGCTTGGTTTGATTCTCTGCTCAGCCAGGAAAGCTCACTGAGGGAGTGGAACTGATAAAAGCACCCCTTAAATGTCTCACTTACCTTGAAATCCCTGTTGGGATTGCTGTACGTCCATTCCAACTTCATGGCTCATAACTAACTGTGTATTTAACATCCTACGAGATTATTATTTTTTTCAACAATCTGGACACTGGGGCTATCCACTGAGAAACCACAAGATATAAATCTGGTACATAAATTGCTCAGAGGCCAGGTCTACCTAGCTTAGTTCTCTAAGCCTCACTGCTGGCACTGCAACACATACCAAAATTGGTACAGCTGTTCTGTGGCACAAGTTATGAATGCATATACTTCCCCACCCTGGAAAAAGATTATGCAGATACCAACATCTGCATGTATATTGGTCAGACTGGGGCAAAAGCAGAAACCCTTAAATGTATCTGTCAAAAGTTGGCTGGAGTCATCCATTCACAAGAGCTACAGTGTCTGCAGATACAATCTAGCTCTT
Source organism: Pogona vitticeps (assembly GCF_051106095.1). Lineage (NCBI taxonomy): Eukaryota > Metazoa > Chordata > Lepidosauria > Squamata > Agamidae > Pogona > Pogona vitticeps. The sequence continues at coordinate 24,844,079 of NC_135783.1, read as the reverse complement.
TAAAAAAAATAAGTCCCTGGGCATTTGTTAATTCCATTTGTTAAGGCCATTTCTGCCTTTAACCCATCAAGAACACAAACCATCCAACCTCAGCTTGCCATAGTGGGGTACTGACTAACCCCCCCCCCCAGCAGAAAGCATTTTGTTCTAAAATGTCTTGTCCTTCAGCCAAAAAACAGACCAAAATAACATGCCATTTCCTCCATTAAAATCTGACTGGGAATAAAGTTGATCTGGTAGAGGAAGTCTAGTGTGCTTTGAAAGTCTAGCTTCATATTATGTCACCTGTTTCCCAAAACTTTATTCCTCCATGGGAGTAGCAGTTAATTTTGCACTACGACAGCAACAAAAGTGATCAGGATACAAAGAGATGCGAAACACACAATCTATAAAAAGCTTCCAGGAAAAGCTATGAAAACAATGTTACGTAAAACATGAACTCCCGAGGGCTGCTCAGCATTTTCAAAACCTCATCATTAAGAAAGTGAGAACAATGTTCTCACCCAGAAAAGTAAGGTTATGGTGGATAAATATGAGGTTTAAAGCTCACTAATACCAACTCATAGGACACAGCGGTTGCTGTCACACGAGCATTGAATGATGACTCCCCTTATACCACCAGCTATACTATTGGTGCAGTAATCTGATTTCTCAGGCGGAAACCATTTTTAAACATACGCACAGACTTTTGACACAATATACAGTAATCATCACAAACTATATTTGTCCAGAGTCCACATACAGTAGGTCTACGAAATAGAATGGAAAACTTGAACGGACTACTAAGCATCAGAGGGAAAATTGAGGTAGTTTAGGAAATTAACAGAATGAAAACAAAACTGTGGAGCAGATCAGGCAAAACTCAAGGGAAAATATAATAATGTTTAAAATTTATGAAAAATAAAATATAAGACAAAAACCCATTCCATCTCAGCCCTATCTATCTATCTATCTATCTATCTATCTATCTATCTATCTATCTATCTATCTATCTATCTATCTATCTATCTATCTATCTATCTATCTATCTATCTATCTACCTACCTACCTACCTACCTACCTACCTACCTACCTACCTACCTACCTACCTACCTTCCTTCCTTCCTACCTACCTACCTACCTACCTACCTACCTACCTACCTACCTACCTACCTACCTACCTACCTACCTACCTACCTACCTAAAGTGGACCCTTGATTTACAGACGGCTCCACTTACAGACTTTTCCAGTTACAGACTTCTATGGCTGCAAAATTTAGGTTAGACTTGCAGCTGGAGAATCGACCTACAGACCAGAAAAAAAAACCCAAAATGGAACAAAAACAGCCAGTTACGGATTAATCGGTTTTCAGTGCATTGTAGGTCAATGGAGTCTCGACCTACAGACTTTTCAACCTGCAGCCACCATTCCAATACAGATTAATTCAGTAAGTAGAAGGTCCACTGTATGTATGTATGTATGTATGTATGTATGTATGTATGTAGGTAGGTAGGTAGGTAGGTAGGTAGGTAGGTAGGTAGGTAGGTAGGTAGGTAGGTAGGTAGGTAGGTAGGTAGGTAGGTAGGTACCTACCTACCTACCTACCTACCTACCTACCTACCTACCTACCTACCTACCTACCTACCTACCTACCTACCTACCTACCTACCTACCTACCTACCTACCTACCTACCTACCTATCGGTGTGAAGAACCCCTCCTCCCAGGGATTGGGGACCACAAACAATACTCCTATGTCTTTTATCATACAGAAGAAGACCTGGAATCAGTAATCAACCACCTAACAAACAGTTGTCATGAACTATTTACACCAAATCTCCACTACACAGTATTCCCCACTGTGAGTGTGATCACACAGGAGAAAAAAATGTGAATAGAGTTGTTTTTGGCTGCCCACAATATTATTAATTTTTGATTTACTCCGTTTTTAAAAAGAATTATTATTATTTTTGCTTCTTCCTCATATAGCCCATAAACTTGTTTAATATTATTGTTTTATTTGTTGGAAAACAACAACAAAATGTGCTCAGTTTGAATCTTCGCTTTAGACCATTTCCTACCAACCTATCACTAAGGAAACCTAGATTCAGTTGCCCCTTCAGCTATGAAACCTGGGTAACCCTGGGGCATTTACATGCCCTCCATCTGACCTGCCTCTGAGAAAGCTTGTAAGGAGAAACAGGAGAAGAGGCAAGCCACATACACTGCCTTCAGCTCATGGGAGGAAAGGTAGGGTATATATGTAAGAAGCAAACGGATAAATAATTTAAAACGGTTTCCACTGCTTCCAGTCTGGGAATGCACAAATTTCAAGCCTTCTAGAATTATTTTCTCTTCTCATTTCTCTCTCCTTTTTGAATATCAACCTAATAACCTATGTTGGCCACAACTGTATCGATCTCCCCACATATACACTTTCCTGGCCAAATAACTATCTCTGCTTCCACCATATTCCATCTCTGCATTCAATGTAGATAAAGCTGAATTCAGGAAATGGAATGTTGGCCCATCTTTTAACACATTAATTCTTCATCAATGTTTCCTCCTTTTGGAGCTCCATGGAACTAATGCAGGAATGCATGACTTAATTTCTTCTAAAATAAACAACCCCAATTTTATTTTTATTTTTCCATGTGGTTATTCCCAATCAGAATTACAATGTGTGCTTGAAAGGTATGAACTGTGGAGAGCGGCCTGTGCCAGCAAACAAATTAGCCCATATTTCTACCTCAAATAGCTGAATCAGGAGCCATTGTTCTCTCTCTTGAACTAACAAGAACTATTTGTTGTAACACAAGATGAGCAAGAGATTCTGTTCTGCCTGACAGAACTTTCTATGTTCCCCTGTCACTGATTTAATATTGCTGTCTTTTAAACAGTCACATATTTTACAATAAGCCAGAAGGGTAAGTACGTGAATTTGGGGGGGGGGGCTGGCTGCATAAATTGTCTTGACAGCATTATAAGGCTGCTTCTTACAGGGAAAGAAGCCTTAATAGCTTCAAAAATATTGACTGAAATCCTGTTGCTTAGTGTTGTGAGTTGCACTCCATAGGCATCCTTCAGTCTCGAGAGACTATGGTAACATGCTCTGAATCGAGGAGTGTCCTCTCCAGAGCATGAAGCCTGGGTAGAGTAATATGGAGGATAGGCTGTTACCCAAGCAGCAGATCCCCCCTCTCCACGTTGCTGAAATAGTCCAATGGAAAGGCAAGACCCAATACAACTGGTTCCAGCAACGTCGCAGGAGTTGGCAGAACAACACGAACTGCCTTTGGGACTCCAGCTCCGGATTTTGCCTCGAAGCCTTTTCCATCAGTGGATATCCAACTGGATCAGTGGGGATCTGCTGAGTCAACTTCTCCACCGATTTAATAGTCCTACTGCAATTAGCATAAGAAGCTGCAACCAGAGTAGACCCATTTGAATCTATGGAGTTTATGGAGAACTTGATGTACCCAGATAGGGCTGTGAATGTCAGAAGTCCCATTATTATGTTGTCATGGCCTTCATGGTTGTCACGCGGACAACTGCTTCCTTTAATCATTATTATTATTCAGCGGCGAATTTCATTTTGACAACACTGAACAAAATATATATATTCATCATTTACTTAATAATAATAATAACAACTGTGTACCATCCAATTTTTAGCTCACAAATTTGAGCTAAAAACTCAAGCTGATACAGAAACACATCCTCATCTAGACAAAATTCCTCATGATAGTGTGGCTAGGCTTGAGCCCTCCCCTGTATTTTAAATACAATTATGGTGCCCTGGAATTCTAAAATTGAAAACATATCCCAGAAAACAGAACAGCTAGCCCCATTCTGGCTGGTCCTCACTGCCTGGCTCTGGCATTTCAAGAAAAGGAGTAAGTGGTGGCGCTGTGGGCTAAACTGCAGAAGCCTGTGCTGCAGGGTCAGAAGACCAAGCAGTCGTAAGATCGAATCCACGCGACGGAGTGAGCGCCCGTCGCTTGTCCCAGCTCCCGCCAACCTAGCGGTTCGAAAACATGCAAATGCAAGTAGATCAATAGGGACCACCTTGGTGGGAAGGTAACAGCGTTCCGTGTCTAAGTCGCACTGGCCATGTGACCACGGAAGATTGTCTTCGGACAAAACGCTGGCTCTATGGCTTAGAAACGGGGATGAGCACCGCCCCCTAGAGTCGAACACGACTGGACAAAAATTGTCAAGGGGAACCTTTACCTTTACCTTTTTAGGTGCAACCTACGCTGTCAGATCGAGTGTAGTATATATTTGAGATATATATTGTGTTACCCCATGTGGCAAAGCACTGGGAAAGAAAAGAAGAGGAAAGACCTGGGCTTCCCAGAGCTCACTCATCAGCTACCAACACTTTCCTTCCGAAACAGTAGGAAGTCTAATGCCTGTGAGTTTCATGATGAGCACTTCTGACTCGCCGTGCAGGAGGGTGGGAAGCACCCAGCCCACCTAGTTGCTACGTGCACATTCTCATCTCACTCTTATCAGCTGTTTCTGCTTACAGGTCACGGGATAGGATCTACCCTGAGGTGTGTGCAGAGCAAGAGGCAAACTGAGAAACAGGCCGCTAATGCCCCTTATCCACTGAGTTTGAGTTTGCTCAAGGACTTCAGAATGGTCACTGTTCCCTGCCAGGATTAAATAGTGGCAATTAGTTGGCATGGCTCTCCCGCTCTCCAGTCCTCTTCCTGTTTTTCTTCCCTTCTAGCGTTACTGTTCATTGCAATGGCAGCTTCTTTCTGGCAGCCAGCTACCCCTGCCTGGACTTTAATGAATAACCCTCATTTTTTTTTTGTTTTGCACAACACTGTCAAGACATGCTTTTCAGCTCTCCTTAACTCCTGATAATGCTCGGATACTTCCAATCCTGTCAAAACAACAGCTGCTGCTCCTTCTCCCTGTTAAGCTCACAAAACTCCCCAGGGTTGCCTTTCAGAGGGCTTAAGCTCTGAGAATCTATAGCTATCTCGGTGGAAATTCCTCAGGTTTCTGTGGTTTATTTACTATGACACAAACCAAGGTCTTTCATTTTCAGGTGAAAGTCTCATTTCAGTAAGAATCCCCTGATATGTCAATAATGGGACCCTAAACAATGAATATTAGATCAGACCTGAACACAGGGAGGGGGTTTCAGTGTGTCAGACAAGCTGAGATTGATAACATCACATGTTTTAACTCCATTAAGATTCTAGACACCTCGCATGATCATCCAAGGCAGAATGCTTGACACTGAGATATCATAACAAGACATGCCTACCCTCTTCAGGATTAATAGTTGCATCAACAAAAAAGAATTAATTGTACCAATTGGATTAGCAGTGGAAACATTCATGAACAGCAGTAACTGAGCAGCAGTAGCATTCGACAGTAGCACTGGCAGAGCCGCCTAGAGTGGTCGAAATGACTAGATAGGCGGGATATAAATACAATCAATCAATCAATCAATCAATCAATCAGTCTTGCATAGACAACAGCAGTGACCCTTAGTATGTACAGAAAAAGGCAACGGTGTTTATACCTGTGGCTGTTTATACTTTGAAAACCCTATAAAACAATCCAGAATGAAAAAAAAGAGATAATGCTGGAAGATGAGACTCTCAGGTTAGAATTAGCTACTAGGGAACAGCAAAGTTTTAAGTACAAATTAAGTACAAATTGGCTAATCCAGAAAGTGGATTAAAGCTAAAAGAATGTCTGGTTGCTGATGTGAACAGAACAAGTAGGAAAGTCTATAGCGCGCACAACACACATAACTGAAACATGGAATGTCAGAAATATGAATCAAAGGAAAGTCAAAATCATAAAATAAGAAACAAATGTTTACATTTTGCAATGCTTGGGATGATTGAAATGAAGTGGACTGAAATAGAACATTTTCAATCAGATACTTACAGAGTGTTTTACTCTGAAAATCATGCACTCAGAAGAAAAAGTGTGACTCTAATAGCGAGGGAAGAAATAACACAAACAGCTGGGAGCAATAATGTAAACACTGTCCTTATAATGTCAATTAGACCTCACAGCTAGCCTATCAACAAAATCATCTTTTAGGACATTGTTTCAACTATAGATGCCAAAGAAAAAAGGAAAAATAAAATATTGAAAGTTTTTATGTCCAGGAGGAAACAGATTAGTCACCAAAATTGGATGTATTTATAATCATTGGGAACTAGAATGCAAATGTAGGATTACAGCAGAACCAACTATTGCTGGAATATTTGGACTAAGTATTAGGCATGAAAGCAGGACAGTGACTCACAGAGATCTGTGAAACCAACAATTTGTTTATTTCAAATATTAGCTTCTGAGAATGAAGCAGATGATTGTACACTTAAATGTCAATGATTGGCCAATACATAAATCAAGCAGACTATATAATTAGAAAAAGAATATGAAGAGGTTCTCTTCTCTCTGCAAAAAGAAGGCCAGGAGTAGTGCATGTCACCAATTGCTAATATCAAAAAGCTGAGGAAGGACATGAAATAAATTTCAAAACTATAATTTAACGAACATTCCCAAAGAATTTAAATTCCATATGAAGAAGACCAACCAGTCCAGCCTTTCACATGAAGTAGAATATAGCAACCAATATATATATAATGTCTGTATGTGTGTGTGTGTGTGTATACACACATATATACTGTACACACATATATAAATCTAGCCTGAATTAGTTTTTATTATCACTGATATTTCTTGAATACATTTTTCTTTTCTGCGAGAAATGTATACATATGTGTGTGTGTGTGTGTGTGTGTGTGTGTGTGTGTGTGTGTGTGTGTGTGTGTGTGTGTGTGTGTGTGTGTGTGTGTGTGTGTGTGTGTAGAAAAGAAAAATGTATTCAAGAAATATCAGTGATAATAAAAACTAATTCAGGCTAGATTTTACAATCACATTAAAAAGTAAACAGCAGCATACAGAATTCAGTTGAAGTCAATTCATTTTTTTAAAGGCTGAGTAGGAGAAAAAGAAAAAGAAATTAACCTGAATTATAGCAATGATGGCACCAGCTGGATCTTCTTAGAAGAAAACTCCACAAATTGAAAATATATTCTTCCAGCCTACCTGCCTCACTTACAATTAGAAGGGAAACCCATAGATAGATATTAGCAAACAATGTTAGTACATTTATGGCAGGTACATACAGTATCTTCATCCTGCAAAGGCAGCATGAGAAATCTGTGCTTCATATGGGAAGAGGCAATGCTGGTATTCCAAATCACACCAGCGTTGCCCTGAGATGTTTTCATGAGAGGAGTCATGGTATGGCCATGTCCTACATGGTCTAAGTCTTCTGCAGTCCCTTTTCATCATAGGAAGAAATCACATGGCAGTGGCTCCCATGCCTTGAATACAAAATGGTAGCAAACCCTATATGATCTAGGGATTCTAGATAAATTAATATTACCTGTTATTACGGTAGTTTTCCTCTAGATAACACAATTCGTTCAAAATTCCGTGTCTGAACAATATAAAACTTGTCAATGAAGCCTCTGTTTAATGCCTGAGTACCAATCACAAGACAAAAGCAATCTAATTTGCAACATGGAAAATAAGGCAACCTTCTGCTGCAATTGATATCTGTTACCTCTTAAGGGAGCTTTTTTTCTATGGTGTTCTAATAACAGTATCATCTACCTCCAGTGTGATGAATGAGCCCAGGTGAATAAAAGTACCAAAGAAATCTCTTATATGTTTTGAACCATGGGTGAATTTTAGTATACGAATGATACCAAAGCGCACCTTGCAAATACGGCATATACAGTGGTGCCTCGCTTAACGAGCGCACCATTTAACGATGAATCCGCATAGCGATGTCGCTTTTGCGATTGCAAAAGCGATCGCATAGCGATGTTTAGATAGGCAAAAACTCGCATTGCGATGAGCGGTAAGCGTTTCGCTTACCGATCTTCGCATTGCGATGTTTTTACAACAGCTGATCCAAAATGGCCACTGAGTGCCCAAAATGGCCACCGCAAGTGTTTTCGCGCCCTGCCCTTGCTTACCGAGGGCGCGAAAATGGCGGTGCTATGGAGGAACTTCGCTGAATGGTGAGTTTGGGCCCCATAGTTTAATGTGTTCCTATAGGGTTTTTTGATCCATTTAGCGATGTTTTTGCATAGCGACGATTAATTCGGAACGGATTAACGTCGCTATGTGGGGCACCACTGTATTTGCAACATTTTTTTACATGCCTGTGTATCACAACGTCATGCATCACAACAGATTATCTTACAAGCAGTTACTGTCATGTGTTTTTCATTCATATACTGGTGAGATCAACGTGGAGCTGCACATCTGAGGTACAAGGTGGCATTGGCAGCAAAATCATTTTGCCTGCTTGGATCCAGACTTTTAAATTGATTGGTTTCATTCTCAAAGCATAAGTGAAGGATTAAAGGAAACTCATGCTAAACGTGTGTCAACAGTGGGCATTTTCATTTCTTTCTCTAAGCAAAGAATTTCCATACGTAGGCCTGACTTTGCACAGAGATGGTGGTTCTCAAACACACTCAACTTTTTGTTTATTTATGCTAGCTGTGCAGATTGGGCAGGTGGAGAGAGAGATGCATAACAAATCTTGTTTGAATTATGAATATATTACCATTTTGGTGCCTTAGAGTTAGGAAAAGATTCGTGGCAGGGACTGACTAACACAGATATATAAGGAATTCAATATTTGTGAATTCCAATAGGAACTGACCTGAACCAGACCCTACACATTTGCCTCCTGACTAATGTGTGATTGGAATGTAAATATCCATCAAATGCCACATTTATCCAGATGCTGGAATTCAGTTCTCAGGTTTTTATATGGAAAAAAACCTCTCTCAAAATGCATTCAAATGTAAATATTATGAGAGGAAATATGTCTAGAAGTGCATATTTTGAAAGGAAATACATCTAGAAATGCATATTTTGAGAGAAAATATATTTTAAAACACATATTTAAATGGCTTTTCATTATAGTTTTTTTAAAAAATCATAGATTAAAATAGAAATGAGATGGAAAGTACTTATGAATAAACACATTAAGAATGATCCAGTCTGGAAACAGACTGATCTGCCCATCTCCACAAGCCAATTCTGAGTTTGGAAAACATCATCCTGTCAAGCTGTGGTGAATATTTCCACCAGTCTTCAGTGATGTGTCTGAAGTCTTGATAAATCATCAATCAGAGCTGTGAGCAATGTTGAAAGATAATTATGATGCAGTGGCTTTAGTTGTACATTATTTTTTACATACAAGTTTTAATTTTATTTCTTTACTAGCTAAAATCCTACTGGCATCTGTGCAAAATCTATGTTAACTTTTCATGGCTAATGGTAGCTAATTGATGAGGTATCGAGGTGTATCTCAATTTTTTTATGACCAGACACACCACCAAGATGAGCTCCAGCATCTCATCAGTAAGCAACAATGAACTGCAGCAAGTCACACAGATCTTCCATGAACATCTATAGGATTCTGGCCACTGAATTTCAAACAGTCTGTACCTTCAATATTTTATGAATGTGTAAATTTTCCAAAACATTGTACAGGGAAACGTATGGTTTTTTCTCATGCCTATTGGTTGGGGCGGGGGATCAAGGTTCCATCTTGACCTTCAACATCATCTCCATAAAACTACTGGGCAGAATCAACAGAAGATATGGGCTGGTGAGTTGATCAGCGTGCAAAGAACAGTCAGCTCTATAGTTCTTGTACTAGCCAAGTAGCAGAAACCCTGTACCCTGTGTTTTATTAGCAGCAATTTTGATGTGGATAAGGGGAAATAGTCTTGCAACTTAAACCAGACAAGATGGGATTGTTGTGGGTCGGGGAATCTGCAGTTGCTTCTTGAAGCTAGCTAGTTGTTCTTTTCTTGTTACCCAGATGGTTTGTTTATAACTCTAAATGGTTGCCTGAAATTTCCGTAGTAGGAGGTAATGACTAGAAATGGTTGGAAATACAGTGGTGCCTCGCTTAACGATTTTAATTGGTTCCAAAAAATTCATCACTATGGGAAAACATCACTAAGCGAAACGCGTTTTCCCATAGAGATGCATTGAAAACCGGATAATCCGTTCCAATGGGAACAGATTGCCATCCTTAAGCGAAAATCGCCATAGGAAACATCGCTAAGTGAAACGCGGTTCCCCCATTGGAATGCACTGAAACCTTTTCAATGCATTTCAATGGGGGAGAAAAAAAATCACCAAAAATTCAAAAAGAGTCAGAACGAAGCCAAATTTGGTTAACAAAGGGTTTATTAAGTGCACTAACGATTTTAAGCACTCTAAATCCTTTTAAAACAATTTAACCCCTTTTAAAAATAGCGAAAATGGAGCTGTCAAAAACATCACTAAGCGAAACAAGGGGACCTAAACTGTCATCGCTAATCGAAGCAAGGTCCCGAACATCGCTATGCAAAATTCCCCCATTGGAAACATCGCTAAATGGAGCGCAATATCGCTCCTAAAACCTCATCGCTAAATGAATACATCGTTAAATGAGGCAATCACTAAGCAAGGCACCACTGTAACTTGATTGTGTTTGAATGAGAAAATCACCAAAGCTTGGAAAGCAGACATATCACATGTGCCATAACCCAATTCTGGTTTAAAGTATGTCTGTATGGAAAGCATGCACTGTAATTTCACATGTATTAATATGCCTATCCCATACGTCCATATACCTATGCATCCACATTCTTGAAGATAAGGGCAAGAGTTTAGGTCCCAAAAATAAAATCCGTACAACTCATATAATTCACTATTTGTTTCAGCTTTATTGCTGCTGATTTCCCGAAATTTCATATTAGGTGCACTAATGCAAACCGCAAACATGCAAGCTGCAAAACAGACCTAGTTAAAAATACCAATCTTGCCTTTGGCTCCAAGCAACCCTGACTCATCTTTAAGTTCTCATCTGTTTCTCATACTGCACAAGCATGTACATTTCAATTTCCTCAATCCATTTCAGGAAGCAACAATGGCTATATGGCTGACCACAATGGATGGCCCGTAAACAAATGAAATTCAGGAACAGAAATAGGATTTTTGCAAATATAGTGGAGGCCCCAGTGAAGTTTAGTCAGAGGTCATCTTAAATATGGATCAACAGTGAAAAGTATAGTGAGAATAAGTATGTTTCATCTAACTATCCAATTTAATTTCACTCTTTTTTTGCTTTTTGTCTCTTACTCTATCAGTTTTATGCACAGATTAGGAACAGGGATGTAACAAACTCCAAAGGAATCCCAATGCCCACAAAGACAGCTACTCTGGTGATGGATTTGTGATTTCCAAGGGTTTCCTGTCTTTTAGTGTGGTATACTTTTTAGTCTTTTTGTTTGACTCTTTTTAGTTACTGTTTTTAGCTTTAAATAATGTCTTCTGATGATATAAGCCACCTTGGGTCCTTCTTACGGAGATAGGCAGAGTAAAAATATTTAAAATCAAATATTAAATAAAGAAGAGGAAGTCATGTTCAGTCTTACGAACAATAGTCCTGTGCCACTCCACTTACATACAATCACACACCTCAAGTAAAGTCCAGCATTTCTTCCATTTATCTTGCCCATATGTCCAATGCTCTCACAGTAGAGTTTTACTGAATAAATTATACTAGGGCCTATCTCCATTAGGTACTGTGAAATATCTTGAATGAAGATACAGAGTTATATCTTATGTTACAGTGTGGACTCTTCTTGCTCATTTATTGAATAAAATCAACAAAAGGCAAGGCCCAAAGATCATGAAAATTAAATTCGGAAAGAAGGGGTCTAATCACTAGGTAAAGGTAAAGTTTCCCCTTGACATTTAGTCTAGTCATGTCCGACTATAGGGGACAGTGCTCATCCCCGTTTTCCAAGCCGTAGAGCCAGCATTTGCCCATAGACAGTTTCCGTGGTCACGTGGCCAGCGCAACTAGACACGGAATGCTGTTACCTCCCCACCATTGTGGTACCTATTTATCTACTCGCATTTGTACATGCTTTCGAATGGCTAGGTTGGCAGGAGCTGGGACAAGTGACAGGAGCTCACTCCGTTGCGTGGATTTGATCTTAGGACTGTTGGTCTTCCAACCTTGCAGCACAGAGGCTTCTGCGGTTTAACCCGCAGCGCTACCACATCCCTTTTTTTCTAGCTCAGGTTCAATTTGGGTACAGTTTGGTTTGAATCCAATCTCAGCAACCACACGTGTTTTGAATAAGAGCAATCCCTCCCACCCCCTTTTAAAAGCTGTTCCACTCCTTTCTAGCATAGCGCTAAAGCTACAGTTTATTTTGTCGTGATTCAGAGCACTCCTGATTATCGTGTTCTACAGTTCGTGCAGTTCGAGAAAGATAGATAGTTCATTCAGTCATGTGGTACACTCTGTTGTTTCCTTTCTTTCTTTCATTACAAAAAGATACAAAATATCCCAGTTGTATGTGGGAGATAGAAGGTATACAAGCAATGCTTTCTAAATCAATAAGTCTGTTCATTATTTAATTACTTCCATGCAAGACTGCATCAGAGGGGAAGAAGTGTTCCTTTTTTCAGATGATAGCTTACCAAAAACAAAGTTTCCCCTGCAGTCTATTTACATACTACTTAAATAAGCCAATTTATTAGCAGAGTATAACAGGTTTATGGATGGACACTTGTATTCATTAAATAAAACAGAATATATCTGAAGACTAAGGAAGCAGCCTAGCATGGGGTAGAGGTTAGAGTAATTGAACTAGAACTAGTGGTTCTTATATGCTGTCAGGTCATTACCAACATATTGCAAACACAGTAGTTTTTTGTTTGTTTGTTTGTTTTTTGAGTTATATGAGAATGGTTAGGGGTGGTATCATTGCCAGGTCTCCCAGGGAGTTTCCATGGCCATATGCAGATTTGAATGGGTTCAAGCCAATTCTCACCTAATACTGTAGTGAGTTATATGCTGGCCTAATCACACACACAATATTTATTTACAGAACATAGAAAAATTACTTTTATGAACTGTAGCTCCCAGAATATATAGGGCTGTGGTGGCTGGGAGATTCTGGGTGTAGTAATAATCATAATTTTTTAAAAAAAAAATCCCAAAACTCTTTGCCACCCAATAAAGATTTACAATTAATTTCATCATGCATCTCACCCACATCCTCAGTGTAAAAAAAAGCATAGCACTTAGACCTAAATGAATGAATACTCTTTATCTAGATAGTCCTGAAAGTCAGAAAATCCATGTCAGAAGTGACAGGGCACTATTATTAAGAGATAGAGCGAACATGGATGGCAGTCTGTCGGAATACCAAAGGGGGCAGTAGAGTTTCCTCGCAGCCCATCTGTGTGAAAAAGCAACAGAAGGCTGAAGAAAACCTGTTCGGAGAGGCAATTTGGGCCAGTTTATGTGAATCCTGGGGCAGAACAAAATTCTAGCATAATATGTATGGATTCAACTTCAGTTTCTTCTGTAAAATGGCACTACTAGTGCCTTTCAAAGCTTTGTGGTAATAAATAAAAGTATACTTTTGGGGGGGGGGGGTTGAAAGCAGATACCTTGGACTACCAAAAAGGCAAAAAAGGGGGGTCCTAGATCAAATCAATCCTGAACATTCTCTGAAGGCAAAAATGATGAAACAGAAGTAGTCATACTTTGGGCGCATCATGAGAAGGCAAGATTCACTTGGGATGGGGAGGGGAGCAGTAATACTAGGAAAAGTTGCAGTAGGAGAAGAGGAAGATCAAATATGAGATGGATTTGTTCCATAAAGGAAGCCACAGTGTTACATTTACAAGAGCTGAGCAGGGCTGTTGAGGACAGGATATTTTGGAGGTCGCTCATTCATAGGGTCGCCTCGGAGGCAACTTGATGGCAGATAACAACAACAAAAATAAACTGTTTGTGGGTAAATCTCTTGCACCCCTTCTGTCAGACAAACATTCAACATGTGATTTCCAAAGAGGTAGCCACATTAATCCATTTCAGCATGCTGACAAGGAAAAAAAAAAAGCTGTGTGTGGGGAAATATTGTGGCACCTTGAATACTTTTGTGAGTCAGAAACCACACAGAAACAAAACTATTAATCTTTAAGATGCCACAGTATTTTGTTCCTTCCTCCCTCCCTCCCCCTCCCCGCTTCCCCCCCCCCACATTCAAACAGTGAGGCTCCTGCCTCCCATAACTGCAGTGCCAGGAAATAAAGGCTCAACGTGTGGAACTGCTCTTAGTTGGACAGCTGCTAAAAGCAAAAGAAGCCTACTTGGGGGGGGGGGGAGTGGCCTTCTGGTTCTATCCGGGATAAAAAATGGACTCACACAGAAACACAAAAAACAAAAATAAATATAGCATGTAGAGCTATCATTTCTCAAGCTTCTCCTTTATCAAAAGAACCTTGTTTCTATTTCTTCTTCGCTTCTCTCTGTCTCTCTGTCTCTCTCTTATTCAGTCATTTCTTTCCATCTCTCACCCTCCACCATTAACTTTCCAGTGGTTACACTAGAGTCCAGCATCCATTTTAAAAGCTCATTGAAAAGGGCAAACATGTGTATTACAGCTTGCTGCATGGCAGACAGTTGTTTCCAAATACAATTATGACTTGCTTACACTCTCTGCAGCTTTAATTAAAAGGAAAGGAAGAGACGATAGGGACTGGGAGAAGAGCAAATATCCTTTACAATAAATACATCTAAAAAAGGAGAGAAAAGTTCACTCTGTCATGCTACACCGAGGAAACACTATAGCCACCTTTAAACTTTAGAGCTTTATTAGTGCCTTTTGTCAGCATTGCAGGGTCCTTTTCTTTCTTTTTTTTAAAAACAAAAAAACCCTTCTTTTCCTTTTTTTTTCAAATGGTGTCTGTGAATTCATCTCAAAACAGGAAATTAACACCCAGCTGTGAAGCAGTAAAGCTTCAGAGGAAGTAGCACACGGGTCCATGAGGCCTCGCTGGACCACGGCTCTGAAACATAACATCATAAAAGTAACACTTCCAAAATGGAACCTCCTCTCTCTCTCTCTCTCTCTCTCTCTCTCTCTCTCTCTCTCTCTCTCTGTCAGATGCAGGAATGATCTGAAGCAACTGAGGCTGAAATAAGGCTTCAGTAGTAAAGGCTGTGGCAAAGAGCAGAGAAGGTTTTGTGCGCCAGTTTGTGTTGCTAAGCACTGTAGTAATAATGTTCGAAGTTGTGAGCACTAGGTTGATTTGAGCATGAGACTTGCTAGGCTTCAGCGGTTATAGGCCATCCAGGAAAATCACTCTGCTTGGCCTTAAAGACCTTCCCCCATAATCTCAGAAATGTGAAAATGTGGGGTTATGGCAAATCTTGGAAACACTGCTCTTTTTTTTTGGACAACAGTTCTTCTGAACATGTGCCAATGAGTATGGCTAGGTGTGGAGCTCTCGGAACTATCGTTCAAAAAATTAAAGCTGAGAGTTATGGTAATGAAATGGTGGTTAAGACATTCTTAAAGGCAACTGACATATTGCAAGGGTTAAATCCCAGCACTGAAAACATCCTCTGAAGCAAAACTTTGAGAAAATCCAGCTGAAATCAAGTCCTCATAACTGAACTCTCATAACGTAAACATCAGGTAACTTTAGTCAAAAATCTCTTTTGCTGAAGTATTTATGGGCTGCTAAAATATGAAGGAGAGAAAAGAAAAGAAAGAGAAAAACAGTCAGTGGCAAATTATTCTGCCAATATTTTGAAGAGAAAAGAATCATGTTTTCCGTAGGATTTTTATGATAACTGATACAGAACTCCAGTCAGATGTTACCTAGCAAAGTACAGGATTTAATTCATAGTAGGATTTTCTTTTTCTTCAGAGCTCATATCAAGTTTTCAATGAAGCTTGTTTGTCTTTAAAGGTAAGGGTTTCTTTCCATCAGGCAAGGTGTAATGGTTTTCTACAATAACCCTTTCCCACATGATGAAATCATCAGATCAGTACAGTAAATTTTTTCTCCCACTTCAACTGTGGTTGTTGTTTTTAATATGAAACTGGGAATTCTGCACGAATCCCACACACACACATACTTGCCAGACTTGATGAAAGCCCAACCAGAGGTGGGAAAAGTGACTTCTTTGGCCCATAATGTCTGGCCACACTAACTGGGATAATAAGACCCATAGGCCAGTGGTTTCCAACCTTGGGTCCCTAGACATTCCTGAACTGCAACTCCCAAAAGCACTAACTATGCTGACAAGGGCTTCTTCAGGTTACAGTCTAAGAACATCTGGGGACCCATGGTTTTGAACCACTGCTGTAGTCCGAAGCAGTAACTTTTGTCACTTCCAGATCCAGTAGGGTTCTTATAACATCCAAGCCTGTATGGAAGCTGGTCAACAGAAAAATATAACTGCTGGGTGAATGTGAATTGAAGCCTCAAAATACAAGAAGAATTAGGTGAGGAAGCAGTTCAGCAGACCCTACAAAGAGGGAACATATCAGGAAACCTAGTAGTCTTCCCTCCTGGTAGCACAAAGTCACTTGCACCATTCCTTCCAGCCTACCAGTTGTCATCTCCACCACAAGATGTGACATAAAAACAGGTTATATTTCTTGGTTTCCCTCTATGATTTTCAATCTGGCATCCATCTTGGAACCGAACCCAAAAGTACAGGTCTGGAACATGGTAGTTCCAACTTTTCTGAAGAAATACTTCTAAACATATACTAATTGATAACTAGACAGACATTGTAGATCTGGCCACTGAAAGCTTAGCTTAGGCATCCTTCAGTCTCGAAAGACTATGGTAACGTGCTCTGTATGGAGGACTTGGAACAGCGTCTAGTGTGGCTGAGGAGGCCGATTCGAGAGTGACAATCCCTTCCACACTGAAGACAAATCCAATCTGTCCCCTGTACAGTTCTCTGATTTTCCTGTTTTCGTGACTGCTTCTTTGTCTCAGCCTGCTGGACAAGGGTCTCTTCCAATTGGGAGAGGCCGTGATGCAACGCCTGCCTCCAGGCTGAACACTCAGTCACTGGAAGAGAAATACCATTATTTTATCATTCAGTGGCACCACATTTTACTCATAAGTTAGGTTGACGCCTTTCAGCTGCAATCAAAAGCACACATAAAGTGCAGGTTCAGGATGCCGGGAGGCCTTCACACAAGTTATATTCAGGGTGTTCTCTTCACTGAGTGTGTTCTGCTCTTCCTCCTCTTCTTGTTGATGTTACACTTGCTCCTGCCTTTCCTGCTGGTCCCATTCCATACCAGTCCACGCAAGAAGATAACAAAGTATGCAGAAAAATTACTACTCCTTCTCTTCATTCCTCTCTCTTATCACGCCTTGCTTGCTCATAGAGGTCACATAAGCAAGCAATGGCAGTAAGGGGGAGTAGGAGCAGCAGTACCAGGAGGCACCAGGATGTGCATTAGGATCCTTTCTGTGATACTGTATCAGCCTTGGCGTATGCCCAGCAGTACCAACCCTTGATGTGGGCCTCCTACATGGAACAGAGAGCAAGTTCCATGGAGCTTAATGAGATGTACATCTGACATAACATGGAAATAAGGTCAAGGAAGACATTGCTTTGAACAGACATGCCTTGTCAACTTTTTGTTTTTGTTTTTATTTATTTTTTATTTATTTTTATTTATTTTTGTATTTTTAAAAATGGTAATCCTATTTAGTGCTTTTTAGTGCAGTTTAGTGCATTCACAATGAGTGGTGGTTCTTAGTCCAAGCTCAGCTTCTATAATTTCGTAAGGACGAAATACTTTGCACTTAAAGCCGTCAGGGGCCTCCCATCAGCTGAACTAAGAACTTGAGCTGATGCTGCTATTTCTGTGTCTGTAACAAAGGTAACAACTGCACAAGCTGTTAAGCAGAATAATTTAGTGTTCCGTCTAGACCTGATAGTCTAGGCTGTTTCTGACACCACATAAAATGTACAGGACACCTTCCCTCCCACAAAACTTACATTCACCAGGCAGTTTTGACCAAAAATAGTACTCCAGGGCAGATCAAGTCACAAAACCCCAACAAATCCTGTCAAGCTACTAGCCGTGTTCTCAAAAGGGAGATTTTTAAATCTAGTGTGGTATGTATAAGAATTGTCTAAGTGGGTTAAACCACAAAACTTTTACTGCCATATAATGGGTCATGTAGGACTTTCTGAAAACACTTGTGTATAGGTATTAATAGCTGCCTTGGGAAACTCCCTTGTATTAATAGAATGGGTTGTAACAGTCTATACCCTGCCTTTTCTCTGTGGGAGTAATTAAAATATTCTGCTTGGATTATTTGGTCTGAGTGTGGTGGCTAAAGATGTTGGTAAGTGGGAAAGTCTAATAAAAAAAATAAGATGAATATAGAACAGTGGCATTTACAAATGCTGCTCTGGTGCTGAAAGGCTAGCCTGTAGCAACATGCTCATTGATATCAAATTGGTAACAGAGGCCCTGGAAGATCGAGGGCAGAGTACCAAATAACTCCTCCTTGCATTTCTGCATAGTTTCTGCGTGCTTGCATTTTGCTGAGATCATTCTTATCAACTGTGGTTTTTTTTAAAAAAAAATCTGTGGATATTTGTACAGTTAACTCTGTGACTCCGGTTGAAAACTGTATACTGTACATTCATATGGGATCAGAAGTCAGAATGCCTCTTTGAAGAGATGCTTAGCATTTTAAAGCAGGTCTGTGCAAGTTGGGACCAAAACAGCAAACCAAATGGAAGTTTCCCAGCTGTATTTTATGGCTTGCTTGACCATCCCTGTTTTTGTACATATAAGGGAGGCGGGAACAGTCTTACTGTGCCTGTTAGTGGCCTGCACTAAGCTTGATACGTCACAGTATGGGCTGACTTGTTTTGCCGACGGGCCATAGCGTTAAGGTGCTTTTGATGGTGTTCTTTGTCCAATGATGCCCTCATTCAAATCCTGGTGGAAGTACCTGCTGGCATTTTCATTTCCCTGAGTGCAACTCTGTATGGACAGGGCCAGCTCTACCATGAGGCAAACAAAGGCAGCCATTTCAGGTGGCAGATAGTAAGGGGAGGAGTGGCAGCACGGGGTTAGAAGATAGAGCTGTGTGGGAAACATGATTTTCTTTGTGGCCCAACTGCACAATTTAGAAAAGTTATTTTATGAACCACGACCTCCAGAATGTCCCAGCTCACATGCTATTTGGTGAATTATGGGAGTTGTAGTCCAAAAAAAGTGACTTCTCCAAGGTGGTTTCCTGCCCTCAGTGCCATCACCAGTATCAAAATAAGATGAAACTGAATGCTGAGTCAATATCTGGACACAGAATGAGGAAGACCATTTCATCCTTTGCCTAAGATTGCAGGTTAACTTGAGCCAATTCTGACTCCAAAGAATCTGAGGGAATTCAAGAAGGAGTCCAAGCGGCCAGTGTTGGAAAATTGAGGCCTAGGGCGCATGCTTATGGTGGAAGCTGTCTGAGGATGCCAGGTGTTCCATTTGGAAGAGATGACCCCATCCTGAATTCTTTAATGCAGAAGGGATCCTGCCCCTCTATATGCAAAGGCCCCAGCTTAATGGCACTTTACAGAAGATGATACAAGGTTCTGCAATTTTTTCTATGAGAGTAAAGGTGAAAACTAATGAAATGTGTAAATGGTAGGTAAATATAACTCTTATCTGCTCAAAGTTTTTGCAAACTATGGACAGGTTTACAGTGTGACGTCTAGAGTAGCTGGAATTACACCACAGATAGATCAATGTTCTGGTTTTGCCGGAAGTCTCCTTTCATTGCACACCTAGCCAAGGTGTGCTTTAGGTCTTTGAGTACAAAATTGTTGACCTTTTTGAAACAGCTGTTGACACATCTTGTTGCTCACCAAAAAAAAGACAAAACTATGCCCCAAAAAAGGTGTTTCACAAGACAGAGCAAATATTTGAGCCATGTAATATTCCACCTTTACCTTCAGGAATGGCTTATGAAATGAAGGGGAGAGACAACTTCCAAAATGAAGTGTGGTTTTTGGAACAAACAGATTATAAAATGAATGAGAAGGGAATCACCCCCACATTTCGGAACATTCCTCCCACCTTGCTCTGGTCACAGGTGACCTGCGTCCAACATTAAGTGGGCCATAACTATAAAAGTAACTGAAAAGTGACAAGACTGTGAAGCGTTAGGTTCCAAACATAGAACTAAGATTAAGATGGTTGCCTAATATATAATATAGGTATATTTTAGTTACTGAAAAAAGAATTAATTATAAGTAACAACAGTTTGGCAGCTAGCTAAATACAAGGTCTGCTAATCATACTGGAACTTAAGTCAAGAGACTAACACATAAAGGAAGTACAGTACTTCTTCACACAGCCTCTAGGTAAACAATGGAATTTGCTGCCAGCATCTGTGATGAAGACCAAGTAAGGCTACTACTACCTCTAGTAGAGCAGGCAAGATTTCCTTGACTGTAATTGTGGAAACAGGATATTACCCTCATTTCTTACTTGTGGGCTTTAGATGGAGAGATGCTACTGTAAGAAATACAGTACAGGCCTTTGATCAGAACTTTGATCAAAGGACAGGCCTTTGATCAGAACTAATGAAGTCTACTCATGCTCTTAGGTTCATTACTACACATGTTATAGGAATCCTCCAGAATGACATTACAAGGATATCCAGCAATGTGCTATTGATTATTGCCATAAGCCAATTGTTCCCAAAAATTGGACCCTCAAATGTACTTGAACTATAACTTCCCAAAACCACAAGCTGCACTACCAGGGCTACTAAGATTTGTGGCCCAAGAAGAACATCTGGGGCTTCAGGCTTTTTCAGCCACTGCCATAAACCATTCAGCCCTTGATCATTTAAGCCATGTTTCGGGACAAAAAACAAGCAAGCAACCAAACCTTACCAAATTGATGGAGGTGTTTTCAAGTGGTTGAATATGTTCAGCAAACACAGCCTTCCCTTCCAGCCAAGCTCAAATTATAAATTAAAGCCTGTTATTTTGTGTGGTTTTTTTTTTTAAATTAGGCTATTAAGAAGCAAAACAGCTGCTTAGGGAGTACTATGGAGAAAACATGAAGCGCTTGTAAAGATTAGCCAAAAAATGTTATCTGTTTTGCTGAGTTTCTGAGATAGATATTCACCAATTAGGTAAAACTGAACTCCCCAAGAAATTGCATGCCAGGAAATCTCTTGTCAGTAACATTCTTGATGGTTCCCAGGGTTTAATCAAACAAAACATTTGACTGTTTTTAAAGTGTGTGTGTTTTTAGATTGCTTGATTGCTTGTTGATACTATCTGCTGCCTAGTACCTGGTACCAGAAGAAAACACAGAATTGTCCTCTGTGTGAGTCATCGTGGTGGTTTAAATGGAATATCTACTCTGCCCCATCTAATGACACTATTTGTAGAGATAAGAGCTAGCATCCTGTCACCTAATACACAACAGAAGGAAAATTATGTAGGTGTTCTCTCTGCTCCAGCAGACTCCCTTTTACATCACCAGCTGTGGGGCCAATCTCAGAACCAGTGCAAGCACTGGCATATATGAAGAATCTACTGCAATGGTGTACATCCTTATGCAATTTCCCTGCTACCTATTTAGGCAACAGGATACCAGCCAAAGGGGGAGGGGATACTGACTTTATCAAGGTCAGCTAAACACCTTTTGCCATCTAAGACAAAGGATGGCATGAAGGTCTTTACATAATACAAACGCCAATCTGACCAACTCTTAATTCAACACGTGTTCCATTACACCTGAGGGTTGCTACTCACACCATCTCCCCTTACAACTGCTGTCTGAGTTGCCTTACTATGACTACTATGACTGAAGAGCCTCGTGGCGCAGTGGTTAAACTGCTGTACTGCAGCCAAAACTGTGCTCACAACCTGGGGTTCAATCCCAGGTAGCTGGCTCAAAGTTGACTCAGCCTTCTATCCTTCCGAGGTCGGTAAAATGAATACCCAGCTCGCTGGAGGGGCAATGTGTAGCCTGCATAATTAACTTGTAAACCGCCCAGAGTGCTTGAAGCGCTATGGAGCGGTATATAAGCAGCACACTTTGCTTTGCTTTAGTGGCTGGGCTAGCCCTGTACCTGGC
Source organism: Pogona vitticeps (assembly GCF_051106095.1). Classification (NCBI taxonomy): domain Eukaryota; kingdom Metazoa; phylum Chordata; class Lepidosauria; order Squamata; family Agamidae; genus Pogona; species Pogona vitticeps. The sequence continues at coordinate 24,822,057 of NC_135783.1, read as the reverse complement.
TTATATAGGTAGGCCCCTCCTAATTTGTGGATAGGGTAGGTCTACTTTACTGGCCACAAAATCTGCTAGGAGCCTTGCCCCTTTACTTCAAAAAGCTCCAGTTTAGATTCAATTCATTTGTTTATATTTTATTATAAAGAATGTACTGAACAAATGCAGAGGTGGGAATACCTCCAGTTCTGGCCTGGAACAATGTTAGATTTCTTATTAATTTCTTCCCGTGTGCCTCAGTTGCACCAGGTCCTGGCTTTGAAACAACATTCCCTAGTGGCTATTATAGATCTTCCTAGCACTGGCATACACACGTGGGAAGGGTATTTCTTGCTGGATGGACTGGGTTCTCCTGATACCATCTGTCCACATGCATCCAGGATTACTCCCTGGTATATCACTACTAACTCAAGGCTGGCCACAAAACTATTTGAACTCTTCCTATCAAATTTATAAGGGGGGGGGGAAAGGCTCCCTCCATTATCACATCCCATATGTGATTTGCTTTCATCAGAGATGTTGTTCTGGAGTGTTTTCTTTTGCTTTTAAAAATGGGTCTATTGATATAAACATAACAGAAAGGAGATTGCCATCACTTGATGTTACAGAGGAGGACAAGGACACTTCTTACTGGTATACTGTTTAAATCAGGGGTTCCCAAACATGGGCCCTTAGATGTTTTTGGACTACAATTCCCTTAAGCCTTCACCACTAGCTGTGCTGGCAAGGGTTTGTGGGAGTTATAGTCCAAGACCATCTGGGGACCCAAGGTTGGGAAGCGCTGCTCTAAACCATAAAGTTTAAATGGTTCCAGGAAGGATATGAATGGACTTCTCCAATAATGGTACAATAATATCCTGAATATTCTACACTCTCTCTCCCCCCCCCAAAAAAATAGCCTATTGCCAAAAAAAAAAATCCTTCTGATTTATTCTATAAGAAAAAAACGTGCTCATATCAATATGAAGTAAGCAGAATGTTGATACTATGACAACGGCTTCCAAGAGGCTATGTTCTGAGAAACTCTAGAACTTGAACTGCTTAAGAGTTAAACGGTGGCACCATGTCATGGTGATATACACAGAAAGCACCAAACAAAGGAGAACAAAACCAACACAATCTTAGCCCAGAAAACTAACAAGCTAAGTGACTTCCCTCTGTGGTTTGACACATCTAGGGAGCTGATAAGAATACTATTCACTCATGGCTTTGATGCTTATCAGGGCAGCCCATGTTTGTACATCAGAAGGTCACCTGTACAATGTGTACTTGTACCAAAAATAGCCAGAAGGCCCAAATGATACATATCCACAGGTCTGTGGTTTTTAGCAGAAAAATTAAAAGCTGAAAAGCTGTGGCAAGCGATTCAAGGAAGAGGAAGTGAGAAAGAAAAGATAATAAAAGCAAAATTTTAAAATCGTTTGCAGTCATTCACATTTGGGAAGGAGACTTCTAGAGATCATAGTGTCTTCTATTTGCTGCCTTCTTATCTTCTGCCTTTTCTATTAACAGAGAAAATCCACTGAGGACATATTCACAACAGCAGAAGTAGGCAACCTCTGAGGGGCAGGAGTGGGCCTTTTTGGACTATCCAGGGCCCTCATAACCAAGTTTCAAGGGTATTTTGTCCGAAAATGGTAAATCACACTCTCAGAAGCCCCCCTGAAGGGGCATGATTGGTGTGTGTGTGTGTGTGTGTGTGTGTGTCTGTGTCTGTGTCTGTGTCTGTGTGTCTGTGTCTGTGTCTGTGTCTGTGTCTGTGTGTTTTTATGGTTTTCTTGAAAGGTCTTTTAAGGCTTATGACAGACATGGAGACCCCAATATGTAATTCTGGAGCAGAAAGAAAGAAAGAAAGAAAGAAAGAAAGAAAGAAAGAAAGAAAGAAAGAAAGAAAGAAAGAAAAAGGAAGGAAGGAAGGAAGGAAGGAAGGAAGGAAGGAAGGAAGGAAGGAAGGAAGGAAGGAAGGAAGGAAGGAAGGAAGGAAGGAAGGAAGGAAGGAAGGAAGGAAGGAAGGAAGGAAGGAAGGAAGGAAGGAAGGAAAGAAAGAAAGAAAGAAAGAAAGAAAGAAAGAAAGAAAGAAAGAAAGAAAGAAAGAAAGAAAGAAAGAAAGAAAGAAAGAAAGAAAGAAAGAAAATTAGGAGTGGGTGCCTGCACAAAAGGCCAGACATGTCCCATAGGGCTCACAGTGCCTAACTCTGTTCTAGAAGCCTCATCAAGGAAAGGAAGAGAAAGCTTCTGTTGCCCTCATGCATTTCATAGTGTGTCTGGGAAGCTGAAAAGAATAAGTCTCCATTCCTGGCACTGGAAATTTGACCCTGCCTGTTCTAAGGCTTTTTTGCTCACTTTCCTTCTTGTTGCTTTTTCTGCTCCCAGTGAAGCAATAGTACTGAATCTGTGGGCATTTCTGGATTCCTAGCTTCTCCATGGGGCAGGAAGCAGAAGAATCTCATAAGCACCTTTCTCCATCCTTAGCAGGAAAAACTGAATAACAACAAATAAAATACCTATTGGATTTTTTTTGCCACCTTCCCGCCCCCCCACCCCATTGGACATTCAAGATGGCACACACAATCCATTCAAACAACACAACAGATGCAGTTGAAACACCATGAGCTATAATATTAAAAAAAAAAACAATTAAACACATAACAGTATTAAAAACCACAATTAAAAATGTGCTTAAAACTTTTTTCACTTGGTCTGCCTTCATCTAGTCTATGACTGACATAGAATAGCTTCCTTGGGATCAGATAGAAAAGAGAGATGCAGAGAGAGAGACTGGGCAACCTCTTCCAGTGTTTTCACAATATTTAAACCCTGGGGAACTCCACAAGCCAATGGCCAGAGAGTCCCCCAGTATCACCTTCTGAGCTCAGCCCTCCAAGAAGCATCGGAACAACCCTAAAATAGTGCCTCCAAGACTCCTTCCAGATAGGCAAACCAGAAGGACACCACGGTCAATGGTATCAAAAGCTGCCAAGAGATCCAGCAGAACCAACAAAGCCACACTCCCCCATTTCCTCTAGATCTACCCAGGCCTGAAACCAAACTGAAAGCTATCTGGACAATCTGTTTTGTCCAGGAACCCTTCGAAATGAGAAGCCACAACCCACTCCAATACCTTGGCCATAAATGAAATGTTGGAAACTGGCCAATAATTATCCAACACTTCCTACTTCAGGTATACTGGTATCTTGCCTTGCTCCAATAATTCTGTATAAATTACAAAAATCATGTTATTTTGCATTTGTACTTCCAAATCAGTGTGTGCAATTTTATGTAAGTCATTGCCCTTTTTTCCCCTACTTTCTAGTAATGTGTAAGTGTCTATATGTGGTCTGTGTCATTAGCTCACCATCAGCCTCTGTGGAGGAAGTGCAGCAGCCACAGTCACCACCTTGAACCTTGGCCACTCCACTTTGTGACTAAACCTGAGCCCTAGGAATTAATCAACTTCCTAACTGTTAGAGCAGTAGGACAGTGGAACCAGTTAGCTCGGGAGTTAGTGAGTGCTCCAACACTGGAGGCATTCAAGAAAAACTTAGATAATCATCTGGCAGATATGCTTTGATTGTATTCCTGCATTGAGCAGGGGGCTGGACTTGATGGCCTTGTAGGCCTCTTCCAACTTCACTTTTCTATGATTCTATGATTTGCGTCCTTCCTAAATCTCACGGGGTCATTAAAGCCAAGGTCCAGGAATTAGGTCTGAAACACACTACACATCCTTGCCAAGCACTTTCTCAAATCTGGAAGCAGTTCAGATCTTTTTCATTCCATACACACCCAAACCAGATTCATCTAAAAAGTATATGTCTCAGCTCTCAGCCATGGGTGATTCATGGGTTCAAGGAGGAGGAGTGCCTCATCCCACTATTTCGTGGTGGGGCACCCCCGTTCTTGAACCTTGGCCACTCCATTCTGTGACTAAGCCTGGGCCCCAGTAATTAATTAACTCAATATTAAGCTGATTGATCTAAATGTCGAATTACGTTTATAGCAGTTATGAAGACTGTAGCATCCAAAAAAGTATGGAACAGTTCCCACTGTTTTCTCACCCTCCTTTTACCCAGCCAGACACCAGCTTTTCATCAGCCTCTCTAGGCAAAGATTCAGCAAAGTACTAAGCAGACCCAGGCACAACCATTCACAGAAAAGGAAGTGAGGGGTGGGGTGGAGAGAGGGACAAGCATTTCACAGTAAGGGTTTGTTACCCGTCACTTTTGAGGTCTAGCCAAGTAAATGCCTGGGCCAGATGAAGATAAACCAGAGGCAATGTAAATATAGAGTGGATTAAAATATAGGTCATTCCATTTCAGGCAACAATGTGGATGCTTTCCTGGAACCGCTTGTGTCATAGATTGGCCTTGTAGCCAGTTGGGCGGCAGAGAAATTGAACAAATAATTAAATAAATTAAATAGGTTTCTATACTTTTGCAGCAGTCCGTTTCTGTGGGTTGGGATTCTAGAGCGAGAGCTATCCAAGCATGTGCTTTCCAGTTTTGCATTTCTCACGTACAGCCTTGGCCTAGAAAGCGATGATGAAACATTCATATCACTTCATGACTATTCTGGATATTATTTTGTCATGTTTAAATGAATGCACCACAGAGGCCAAACTCAAAAGTTTTATGCATCTCTATATCCATTTGGAAAGTGAGCACCATTCCTGATGCTTAGGATTGCCAGTAGCGCTCTGTTCCCTATGTTTCAGGGCCAAAACCTGTGATGGCCTTTTGCAGTGTCATTAGAGGGCCATTGTGATATCATGAATGGGTCCATGCAACATCATAGAGACAGGACAGATAAAAGCTGGGAGAGGAGCAATGTGATTTCTCAGCCAGCAGATTCTGACAACTAGAGAATATGACAAACCCATAATATTTTTTTCAATGACCAGACAGGGAGCAAAAAAAAAAAAAAAAAAAAAAATGCCCGGCAGCTACAGCAGTTGCTGCTATTGCACATATCCCATGTGCATTACCTACAGAACAAGACACCTGGCAATTTTTTTCTAAGTCTTATGCTGCTGCTAAGACTTGTAGAAGGCCAACAGGAAGACAAATCCCACCCACCCACTCCCAGCCCTGCACCATTGCAACTAGAACCTAACAAGAAAGGACAACTCAGTGGCTTAGGCTTCTGGCTGGAAGCCAGAGGTTGAAAGTTCAATTCCCACTCTGCCTCCTTCACTGGACTTGATGATCCAAAGGGTTCCTTCCAGCATGGCAGTTCTCAGATTATTGTTATTATATATGTGTTCTGATACTGATGTAATACTACATAATTATGAGGACTGTAAATCTGTCTCTACCAGATAAAATTTGGGAAGGAAAAAAGTCAATATACTTTGAGTTTAATTTACTTTTCTCTCTCTTTTTTGGATATGGAAACCTCCCTTCATGTCTCCTTCCCCCAAAAAAGCCCCCTCAGTGACGAGCCCCCATCTCAAGCCCAAAGAAACGCCCCCACAGGTCCTGCCCATCGCATCCCCGGTTCTCCTCTCTCACCTTCTTGCCCCTCTTGCCTTTCTACTCCATGACTCAGGTTGGGCCCAGAATCATCTCCCTGCCCAGATACCCTCTCTGCACTGCCTTTGTCACACCCGGAAGAGTAGGAGACTCTGAGGGAGCAAAAGTCACCATACCATTGCAGCAACAACTTTTCAGTTCTGCCGCCATATTGTGTGCCAGCATTCGCAGCATGCACTGCATGCTGGCCTCATTGAGGCTTCTTTGTGCTGGGTTAACTCTCAAGTCCAAAGGGCTGACATCAGTCCTCCAAAGTTGGACGCAAGAGAAGCAGAGAAAAATGAGTGTGAGTGGCTGTTGTGGAGGGAGTAAGAGTGATCCGAAAGTCCTCCCAACGGGTACAGAAAGAACTAAGAACTCTAGGTTGCCTGCAATTCCAGTTCAGATTAAAATTACCTATCTGGGAGACAAGAGGATTAAAATGAAACAACATTGTGCATATCATATTTAGTATAATAAATATAAATATAATTGCAGCTAAAAATAACTGTTGCAACCCTCCAGAAAACACTTTGTGACGCTTTTGATGGGGAACGTGTTGCTTTAGACAGTGGACTACAGGACAGCCTTCAAAAAGAGCAATTGTTAGTTATAATTTCTGCTTATTTCTCAACTTTGCATCTTTTGCAATTCAGCACTAACACAGAAAGCATGTGATCTGAATAAGCGTGGGGGCAATAGGCAGATAGACAGTTGTCTTTTTTTAACTGCACATGGAGATGACAACTTTTAGGCTTCCTTCCTTTTTTTTTTCTCTGAGATCACTTTCCTGCTGTTTCCTGCTTATTAATGAGACAGAGGCAGTTCTGGAAACGTGTAAGCCAGCTGTAAGAGCTTCTGCAACCAAACTGAGTGATCTTTCGCCCCCAGCCCTATCCTTAAACATATTTCTTAATGTACAGCCTGTGTTCTTTGTTCCCTAGTGCCAATCTGCAAAGAATTTACTAATTCTATTCAGTCATAGTTAAACCTTGAAAGGGGTTGCCATAAATCAGACTGGACTTGATGGGGCATCATCATCATCATCATCATTAAATCATGAGCTCTTCACCAGGCCACTGCACTCTGCCAGTAAGTATGAAACAATTCCAAGAGTTGGATCAATGGGGTACTGTTTATTTTTCTACACAGATGAAAATATCTTGAGTATCTCTGCGCCTTGGGCTTTGAACAGACTATTGAAGCATTCCCAAACACTACCTTTGAAATGCGCAGTCACATCAACTTCCTCATGAACCCATTTCATATTAAAATGATCATTGGAATTCATGGCTTTGCTGTGAACTGAGACAATATTCACTCCAAGTTCTTGCCCATAAGAAAAGCTGTTAAGTGAGCTGATTTGACCCTGCCAACATCTTGCGCAAACTCCTTCTACTTGCCAAGACTTCCATCATAAAGTGATTGAAGTGTCCCTAATGCTACTCATGTCAACCCAGATGCATATAGCACTGAAACATTCTCTCAAAGACAGCTTGACCTCAAGTCCACAGGTGCAGGTTTTCTTCCAGTTATCAATCAAGATCTGAGGCAGCAAAGTTGGCTTGATACCATCCCAACAAGAGTAGTGCTGCAGGGGAGGCCAATGGCTGCTTCCCTCAGGAAGAAAAAAAAAAAAGACCCACTGCCAAACAACTCATAGTCTAGTATTATCAGCACAGCAAAAGAAAAGAAAAGAAAAGAGGCGCGGCAACCAACATGGACCTTCAAAACACGCACACACTCTCTTTCTGATTAAGCTGTTGTAACTGTAGTGACTATTTATTCGCGAAGGCTTTCACGGCCGGGATCTAATGGTTGTTCTGGGTTTTTCAGGCTCTTTGGCCGTGTTCTGAAGGTTGTTCTTCCTCACGTTTCACCAGTCTCTGTGGCCGGCATCTTCAGAGGACAGCAACACTGCTGAGCTCTTGGCACTGCTCTAATAGGATTTTAGCCATTATCAATTTATTCCAGGCTAATTTCCTCTAATAGGATTTTAGCCATTATCAATTTATTCCAGGCTAATTTCAATTTAATTTGCACCTTAAAATGATCTATACAGTATCTGGGATATGTATTTTATTTTTATTGATTATACCATATTTATATCCTGCTTTTCCTCCAATGAGTTCAAGGTAGCATAAATGTCTATCTTCTTGTCCACTGTACCTCCACAGGAAGTCTATGAACTAGGTCAGGCTGAGAGAATATGACTAGCTCACGTTTGCCCAATAAGCTTCATGGCAGTATGGGGATTTGAACCCAGATCTCCCAAATCCTAGTCCAACACTGCATGAGTAGGACCCAACTTTAGGTCCTCAAGTGTTCTCGGACTAAAACTCCTAGAAGCCTTCACCAGTAGCTGTGCTGGCCAGGATTTCTGGAAGTTGTAATAGAAGAACATCTGGAGATTCAAAGTTGGGAACCACAGGACTGCACCATGGTGGGTCTCTTCTGGATGCTTCATGCATTAAGATCTTCTGGTCGTTTTTTTCCTGAGGGCTACAATGGTGTTATTTTCAGTTCAGAAAAGGCTGTTTTCAGTAGCAGCCTCAGTACATTTAGACTCTCCTCCTAAAATATCTTTCAGTTGTGCTGCATTACTACTTATCAATGTTTTTTTTAAAAGGTTTTAATAATTTTCATGGTTGAACCTTTTTTTTAATCATTGAATGACTCCTGTCAAAAAAAGGAAAATAGGTTGTTTTAATAGTGGCTCTTTTAATGTTAATGCTTTTTTTAAATCGTTTTTATTTTTGTAAACTTCTTCTTCTTGCTTTGATGATTGCTCTTGGTGGAACAGTGACCTCCCCACGGGCAGCACAATCCTCTGAAGCATTCATTCACTTGGGTAGGGGAAGAGGATGATTTCTACCATGGCCCTGAATTAGTTAATGCCTGAAATCATGCTTTGAACAGGTATTGTGAAGCCACAGTCAACATTTCTAGGTATTCATTAGGTCTCGGTTTTCTCAGAAATTCTCAAGCCTGCACAAAATGCACAGGGAACTTGATCTTTGTTTCATCTGCATAAGGAAATTGCCTAGTCTCAGGTTTCATTGTGAGCTCCGCACTGCAGCTCTCATAACAATCCTTCCTGATTTATACCATCTTTCCTTCAGGCTTCAATATGCCTTCTAATTCTTGTGAGAGAGGAACTTTATTACGATTTATGGCTTTTGCCCATTAGCATGCCCTAGAGTAGGAATATTGATTGCTCTGCACCTCCAATTATAACTTGGCCAGGTTAAATAATGTTAACTGATGGACTTAGAAGATATAAGTACAATAATTCTCATGTCATTGGCAAAGTTCCCATAATCATGCTTTACCCTGTTCTTTTTTTTTCTTCTCTCTCAAATAACAAAACAACCATCAACAAAGTTCTATGTGCAGTTATGTCTCCATGAATAGTCATTTATTACTGCATTTTTCGCACCATAAGACGCACTTTCCCCCCACAAAATGGGGGTGGAAAGTCTGTGTGTCTTATGGAGCGAAGAAAACAGATTATATTTCCTGTTTTCTTCTCCTAAAAAATTGGTGCATCTTATAGAAAGGTGCATCTTATGGAGCGAAAAATACGGTATATTCTGCACAGTGTGTTTCTATCATTTTTGATACCTGTCAGACAGATGGAAACTCGGGGGGGGGAGGGGAAGCAGTTTTGTTTTGTTTATAGTGGTGTTTTTCACCTTGATGCACTTCAATGACATCAATATTAATTATATGAAGAGGGTAAGATGGACTCTGAAGCCACCACATATTGGCAATATGCTCATCCTCCCCCAATTTGGTAAGCCAAGTCTAAGACAATGACAACATTTTCTGTTGAATTTTCCTGTTGACTACCACAGAATGAAAGGATAATACTGTATAACACTAAAGGATAGGCCCAAGCCTTGCCTGAGTTGGCCAGAATTTTAGGCACATGTGCCTCAGAGAAGAAGACGGCTATCACACGTTGGAAAAGAGATTCAGAAGATATGAGTAAAAGAGTAGAAGAGAAGCCTTGCTAGAAATAATAATCATTACTCTTCTGTATAATAATATTTTCGCCAATATTTTTGTATTATTAAGTCTACAAGCTATCAGCTCAAAAGTTGCTTTTGTCCTTCCTGGATATGAATTACATCTGCTCTGTTTTTCCTTCATATATTGCCTGTTAAGTCTTAATCAACTTCTGCATGCCAGTTTAAATGTGTTTGCTCTTTCTGCTAGTGATTGATAACCATCATCATTATAATTGAACTGCATCATCACAAGAAGGAGAGGAGAATGAAAGAGAGAGTGAATAAGTTGTTGCAGGTAAATGTTCTGTTGCCAAATTCTCCAGAAAGGAAGGGAAACGAAGAAAAGAGGTTCTGGTTACTTCTTGATATGTTTTGTTGCATTGTGTTGTATTGTGCTGTTCTGGGCTGTGTTGGTGAAGTCCCCACAGAGCAAACATGTTGGAGAAGGGGTTCTGATTGTATGTTCCTAGATGTGATGGACAAGTGATTTTTGACACCCATGCATTCTATTTTATACATGACAGTCCTTTTTTGACAGAAGAGATTCCTCTGTGATGGGATATTTTATATTTCTTGGAAATTATATCCATTATTTCGTAGATATCTATAAATTAGCCTATGCAAATTAATGCACATCTGCGTGTCTGCTTTTCTCCTCAATTTTGATGATGCATTTCCTCTTTCTCAGCAATGTCTAAAAAGCCATCCTATGGAACACAGCTTGCCATCTCAGCAGGGATCAGCATATATACCCCTCTTTCTCCAAATGAAGCCAATTGTGCCTTTTTCAGAATATTGATTTTAATGTCTTTTTTCCCTGGTTAGTACACAGTTGCCCATGCTACAGGATAATTTAAAAAAACAGACAAAGAATGTATCCAGGAAATCCTACATATAGCACCCTTTACTTTTTAATGTACATATAGAAAGCGAAAACTGTTCATCCTGTATCTGTTCTGCCATGGAGAGGGAAATAGGGACACTTAAGGAAAGTGTGGGGTGGGAGGAAATATTGCAGAATGTTCAGCAGAGGGAGGTAGTAGCACAACGTTTAACTACAGGGCATTCTTTCCGTATCATAATTTCTATTTAAAACCCACTGTATCCAAGTGGCCAAAGAGGGAAAGATGCCCAAAGCAACCATATGAAGGCAGCATCACTTGTTTTGGTAATTTTACTTGGTACTGGAGAGAAAGCAAATGTGCTGGTTTCCTAGAAAGGAAATAGAGACATAAATGTTTCAAGATTGGGAAAATTGGATCGGAATAAAGGATAGCCCAAAGGAGACAGAATAGCAGTTGATGGTCCAGACCACATGTCATAAGTTGAGACAGACTGCTTTGTTCAGTGATTCTACAAGGCAACGAGAATGGCAGAGGTCTAGCAAAGCAAGGGAGAAGGTTTTCCATTGTGATTTTGTTCCAGGATGAAGTGATGGATGAAGGACAGGGCAGGGGAAGCAAACTGAAAGATTACAAAACCTATGCAATATATGCATTGTTTTATATAACAAATAGATTATATTTATAAAATCTCTATTCAACAGTGCAAAGTAAACAAAACTGGCATTTTTTTTGCAGCAGCAGCAACAGCCTCCCCACAAACCCAGGTCAAAGGGCATACTATCCAAAGCCAACCAAATTGTTTGGGTACATGAAGAAGAAAATGTCATGAATAACTTTCCACAATTGTGGCAGTAAAAATACAGTATTTTTTTAAAAAAAAATCTATTACTATTGCTTCTTTTGGCCTTTTTATTTATTTATTTATTTATTTATTTATTTATTTATTTATTTATTTATTTATTTATTTATTTATTTATTTATTTTCAATCATTCATTCATTCATTCATTCATTCATTCATTCATTCATATGCCACCCAATCCACCCAAAGGTCTCTGGGCGGCTTACAACAATTTGTGACAGCAAGGGCTGGTGCCTGAAGTTAGCTGATTCACTAGTAATGGTAGGGCTGGCACCGCTCCTAGACATGGATCCAGCCCAGCCATTACCCAAAGGAGGGATGTTGCCAGAGATGGCAGAGTCCACTGCCACCAATGCCATTTACCACCATGCAGAAATACCTATGGGGAAGAAGGTGAAGGGCACAGATGGCAATGCCCAAGGTTACCCAGTCTCCTCTGTAGTGTGGACACCTTATGGCCGATTCTTTGCATAATGTCTCAAGTTATGCGAGAACTTGTGCCAGCTCTGATGGTGACTAGGGTACAATGAGCAGCCAAGCCTCTACTTGAAGTGGCAGCAAGCCTTTGGGATGGTGATGGGCTTTCTGAAGATTCTTAAAATATACATATATTCAAGCATATTCCAAAGATCTGTCTAAAGTTGTTTACTCACGGTGCCCCTCTAAAATTTAAGAAATTTCGCTGAGTGAAATTTGACCCAACAGTATAGCAAAGAGAATTATGTTCTATCATATGTGAGGGGCAGGACTTTAAATCTTATTCGGGCATTCTAGTGCACAGTCAGAATTTGTGAGCTAAACAACAAATCAGGGAGACACAAAAGCATCTGAGGAAAAATGTTCTTAACATGGCAGATAAGGTATGGCAAACAAATATGTTTTCTGTTAGAAATTTTGGAAGGAAGGAAGGAAGGAAGGAAGGAAGGAAGGAAGGAAGGAAGGAAGGAAGGAAGGAAGGAAGGAAGGAAGGAAGGAAGGAAGGAAGGAAGGAAGGAAGGAACTTAGTTTATTATCTATCCAATTCGTTTTGGGATAATGTAGAAAGATAAAGAAGTCCAAAGTCATCTTGGAGAGAGAAGGAGAAAGAAAGTTGATGAGTACCAACCTGCATGTAGATCTCTGTAAGAGAAAAGACTAAAATAGTTGGCCTGTCTTTCTGTTTCTCCCCCTGATACTCTGTTCCAAAGTTTTCAAGGCGTGCCTAAATGAAGAGGAAGCTGTACAGATCACTCTATTTGTCTGAAAGATAGCTTAGAGGGCAATTTGCTCAGAGCACCCATAAATCTATGCTAGTCTCCCTCTTCTTTCTTGAGCACTACTGGCCACTAGTCTCATCCTGACAAGAACACTGCCCCACATGTATATGTTTTGGGGAGGCAAGGCCAAAAAACAAGTTCCCTAAATCGTCTGTGTTTCTCTGCAGCAGTAACCTGAAAGGGAGATCTCACAAATAATTGTAGGCTGTTTCTACAGGCATAGAAACTTGGTCCACAAAACTATGTAGTGCCCAGGAATGATCTGAAGGAAAACTAGATCCAATCTAAACAAAAACAATACAGGATATTGATCTTCCTTGCTAGCTCTTTCTCCTCATTTTAGATTTTTGTTGTTGGCTGCTGAATGATGAGATAGCAAACCCAATCTATTTTAAATCCCCCAAAATTTTAAGCTGTCTTTTCTTTTTCAAAACCAAATGTAAAAGTAGAGGCTTCATACTTCTAATGCAGCTCCCTGGGCTTCTTTTACAATTAAAAAAAATATCAAGACGCTGTGGAATGTTGTATTTAAGCCAAGATGGCCTCAAAATCAGTTTCCTATAAAGCCATTTTAACCATAATATGTGCAAAGCGGTAGATAGCCATCATCCACTCATCATAAAATATACCATAAAG